>NC_045427.1:608385539-609034914 GCF_902635505.1 Sarcophilus harrisii
AGCACAAACGGAATGGCTCTAAGGATAGCAAAGACTTGCTGGCTCTGGACACCATCAGCACGGACTCCATTCCCTTTCTGGAAGGCAAGTGACTTTGGTGGTCTTGGAGTCCCTTTCTAGGCTAAGTCATAGAGTTGAAGACTCCTGGGAGTCGTTCAGGTGATGATCAGTCCTGGGTCATCCCCATTTGACCCAAGAGAAACTGATTCAACACCACTTTTGGTGGAAAATTTCAAGGCCCCTCCAAAGCCTTGGTTCTTAGCTCTCACTTCAAAAAGGTGTCTTCCTGCTTTTCTTTCCAAACTTTGGTTGAGTTTCCTTTTCCTTCCTCACTTTAAGCTGTACCAAGTACTTTCTTGGATCTTTACCTGTTATACTCCTCATTCTCTGTATTTTATGTGGAGTATGGTAGTCAGACTCGGGGGCACAGGGATAGGAAATATGATTGATGAAAGTATTTTTTTTTATAAGCATGTAATAGAAGGAAAAGTTGGGATTGTGATACCTTCATCCCCACTCTCTGTGAAAGAATTTGTGTAAAGTGAATTATTGCCTTTTCCTTGATATATGTTAATTCAGAGAACCATATGTGTTGACATCCATTGGTGACTAGCAATGATTAATTATGGAGGGACATTTAAAAAAATTTTTTCTAGTCTATTCCATTCCGAGAAGTAGGAATTGAGTATTCCTTATACTTATAGCTTATAAAATGCTCGTTTGACTTAATTCTTAAATGTCTAGTCCCGAGAGTTACAAGGGATGTATGAGACTATATGCTTTCTAGTGTGGTCCCAATCAGACTTTCTAGTGGTACCTATTTCTACTTCACACAGCACTGTCTTCCCTTGCCAGGCTAAATTACTCATCATTCTACAAATCTTTTCTCTGCTTTTGTGAGAGGCATTAGAAAGAATAGTGGATTTTGAATTAGGAAATCCAGGTAAGAAACTTGCCTCTGACATTTTCTTGAGGGATTCCCTGATACTACCTGCAACAGCTAATAGTCACTCCATTTCTCTGGGCCTCAGTTTATTTAGCTATAAAATTAAGGCTGTGATGTAGATGATATCTAACATCTCTTTCAGCTCTAAATTTTATGATCCAGTGCCTGGAATCTAATAGGCATTTAATTAGTGCTTGTGGACTGTTGTCTGATCCTGTGGTTGAAAGTAAGTCACTTAAGTTTTCTGTGCCTTAGTTTCTTTACCTAGAAAATAGCAATAATATTTAACTGCCTATTTTTATAAGACTTTTGTGGAGAAAGAACCTTGTACACCTTTTGAGTACTATTGAAAAGTGAGTAGTTGCTGTGTTTTTGTTTTTGATCCTTTTCTACTATTTTTCACGGGCAGGTAGATGGCACAGTGTTAGTGGGCCAAGCCTGAAATTGGAAAGACCTGAGTTTAAATACAACTTCAGACACTTACTAATTGTGTGACCCTGGGAAATCACTTATCCCCTTTGCCTCAGTTTCCCCACCTGTAAAATGAGTTGGAGAAGGAAATGGCCAACCACTCCAGCATCTTTGCCAAGAAAACCCCAGAGTTGGACATGACTAAAAAATAACTAAATAATAAAAATTTTCATGCCTAGATCTTTTTATTCTCTAGGATCTTTAAAAGGGTCTCCTTCCTGCCATGAAACCTTCCCTGAGCTATTTTAGCCCACAGCAATCTCTTTCATAAGATCACAGATGAAGAGTTAGAGCTCTTAGGACCTTAGAACCGACATAGTCCAGTCTCCTCATGTTACAAGTGTGGAAGAGACAACCTTTCTATACACAGGTATCCCAAAATCTTAGTGGTCCAGTTTTAAACTATTAAAGCTTAAGACCACACTAAGACTTTTCAGATACCCTATAATAAACCTGCATACAATAAATACAAAATAGTTAAATATTTAGGGAAAGCACTAACTCATAGAGTGGACCAGGAAGGAAGGATATCTTGGAAAAAGTGATAGTTGAAAGAATTGTTTTGAAAGAATTGAGGGATCGATTCTGCAGAGCACAAGTAAGGAGAGAATTCATTCCATGCATGGGGAAGGCAAGAAGACCCAGGTGGAGTACCATGTGCTAGAGAGAAATCAAGTTTGATCTGGATTTGAAGGTGTGGGAACTGTAGTAATCTGATGGCTCCTCTTCATCTCCTTTGCTGGATCCTCATCCAGATCAGGCCTTCTAAGCATAGGTGCCCTACAGGGATCTATCTCTAGGATCTCCTTTCTTCTCCCTCTATACTCCTTCCCTTTTTCCTCTATATTACTATATTACATCTCATCAGCTCCTATGGATTCAGTTGGCATCTCTGTGCTGTTGATTCTTGAATCTTTTTATCAAGTTTTAATCTTTGATGACTTCTAGTCTCGAACCTCTGACATCTTGACATCGTCATACATCTTGAACTGAATGTCCTGTAGATATCTCATTATGATCAAAACTGAATTCATTATTTTTCTCTGCAAATACAAGCATTTCCAAATTTCTCTATTATTCTTGAAACCATCAGCATCTTTTCAACTCTTCAGGCTCCCAATTTGGCATCATGTACTGTTCTTCCTTATTTCTTCCATATCCAAGATTTGTCAAAAGCCTATTGATTTCGTCTCTGTGACATGTCTCAAATATGCCCCCTTTCCCACTCTGACACTGGGCATCATCTGGGTAGAGTCACTTATTACTATTGCTGCTATAGTCCTAATGTCAGTCCGGCTGATATATAGCTGATGTTTGGTTTGCCTGCCTCAAGTCTTTCCCTACTTCAATCTGTCTTCCATTCGGCGTTTTTCCTAAAGCACAGGTCCAACTGTGTCACCTCCCTCTCTCCCACCTTCTTGCAGTAAACTCCATTTGTTTCCTCTCATCTCCAGGATCAAATATAAAATCCTCTGGATGGTGTTCAAAGATCTTCATAACTTATCTCTTCCTCCATTTTCTGCCTCTACTTTTCTTACACCATATACTTTTCCACCAACTCTAAAATCAATGACAGTGATTTTCTTGTTATTCCTTGAACTAGACACTCAATCTCTTGACTCCTGGACATTTTCACTGGAAGAGATGCTTTCTTCATCTCTGTCTCTTGGCTCCCTTGTTTCCTTGAATTCAAGTTCTAGCTAATTCTTACCTTCTACAAGAAATCTTTCCCAATCTCTCTTAATTCTAGTGCCTTCCCTTTGTTTTTTACTCCCTAGTTATGCTGTATATGACTTGCACATAATTATTTTCACTTTTCCTCCCCTATTCGATGGTGATATCCTCGAGGGCATATATTAAGCACTTAATAAATATTTATTAATTAGCTGACTAGTTACGTGTGTGTGTGTGTGTGTGTGTGTGTGTGTGTGTAGATGTCTTCCTTAGCCTTCTTCCTTTCTGGAAACCAAAAAGATTAGTTCTGGTCAAAATTAAGGGTTGAGTCATTCTTTGTTCTCTGAGCCATCTGCTCACCTCTTGCTTTTTTCTTTTCAGATTCAGGCAGCTTGGCTTATCAGCGGGTACAGAAGGTGGACTGCACTTCTCCAAGGCCTGTTTTGATCCTAGGGCCTTTACTTGATGCTGTGAAGGACATGTTGGTGAAGGAGGCTCCTGGGAAGTTTTGTAGATGTCCTCTGGGTAAGGAGGCCTTTTTGGGAACAGAATACCTCATTTAGCCAATGCTGACAACCATAGTGATATCTGTAAGACTACTCATTCTCTTCCTCTCTTTTTCCTACTGTACCTCATTGTTTGGGATAGCAAGTTAGCATGAGTAGCAAAAATTAAATTTTCTCAGGAGAATCTATAAGATTGCTACAAGATTTTGAGGAAAGATTTGTGAAAAGATGGCACCTTAAAGTATGGAAAGAGTTGTGACCCAGAGCCAGGTTACCAAAGCAAGACATTATCACTATTCTAAATAGCAGTGAGAATTTAGGGCAACTCCAAGGAAAGCAAGCCATTCATGTTTTTGTTGTGTCTTTCAGAGGTGATGAAGGCCTCCCAACAGGCCATTGAGCGAGGGGTCAAAGATTGCCTGTTCATTGATTATAAAAGGAGAAGCGGCCATTTTGATGTGACCACTGTAGCATCAATAAAGGAGATAACGGACAAGGTACTGATGCTTAATAAGAGTGTCCCTGCTTTAGTTTATAAATGTCATGGAGTCAGAAAGAGTTCAGTAGAAGTGGTCAGCCCTTTATGCTCAGCAGTATTTCTCATTGATGTTCTCTACCTTTCCTTAGCAGTAAGCCATATTTTTATTTTTTGTTTTATTTGTTTTTCTCCTGCTACCAAGTTGACTTTCTTTTTACTCTACCTGGAATTCTAAACCTGTTATTTCTTCTCCTTCCGTCAAGACTCATCTCTGAAACAATCATACATAGGGTAGTTTGTTTGACACAATTCAAGCTTGAGAGTTGATAAGACTTCAATGTTAGATCTGAATTTTCTTTCAGCTTGATTATGTTTTATTTCATCTGTATTAATCACCAGTCAGCAAATAATTATCACTTAAAATTTTTAAAAGTCTGGTTTTTATGTCACCTGTGTTTCCCAATAGCTCCCCTTTCTTCCTAATCAACATTTATCATCACTTATTACAAAGGTTAAAAAAGGGGGAAAAACAATCCATAAAAACAAACCAATACACGTATTATATGCAGTGTTCCACATGTGTAGTTCTTTCCTCTCTGTAAAGAATAGAGGGAAATATCTTCTTATGGCTTTTTAAAAATTGGGGCTGAGGTATCCAGGGGTGAAGGAACCTGGTGGATTCCCAGAAGTTGTGGATAGTGTAGGATGATGGGCCCACTGGAGCCCAGTACAACCCTTCCTCCCATTTCTGGGCTTTTGTTCCAGTGCTGCTATCTTGGTACTGGTATCAGGGAAGATGCTGCTGAATTCCAGATAAAAGAAACACCTTTACTCAGGGAGATCACCTATATTTTAACACAGAAGGAAATGCTTTATAGTCCTCTCACTATAGGACCATATTGGGGCCTCTGGAAATGTTGCATTGGAGAGCAGATTCCCAGGCTGGACCACCCTGCCTACTATCCTTATTAACTTCTGTGTTTTAAAAGCTGAAAAAAATAATCATTTTACATCATTAAAAAAATAAAATAAAATTGGAGCTGATCTTAAATATAATTTTACAGCATTTAGTTTTATTTGTTTTACATTTGTGCTTTCTATTTATATTGTTCTCATTATGTATGGTTGTGTATGTGTTGTCATTGACAATATTTGTCAATACTTCATGGCCTTGGGCAAAGAAGGAAAACCATGGTAGGAGGAGAAAATGAGGCTTCTGAACCTAATTCTGCTGTGGATATTCCAATTGAAGAAAGAGGCAATTCACACACACACACACACACACACACACACACACACACACACACAGAGTTTCCCTGATTATATTTATTTTACTTTACATCAATTCATTTAACTTTTCCCACGTTTCTCTGTGTCTTATCAGCCATCATTATTTACAGCACAGTAATATTGTAGGACATTCATTTGCCACAGAATTCCCTAGTTGATGATACTTTGTTTCTAGTTAGTTGGATTTTATTATTTTCTTCTTAGTAGCACATATATCATGCTACTGAATTTTGTACTGCATTGGGAGTTCAGAAAATCTGCCTAGTCCCAGGTCAGCCTTTTAACTTAGCTCACCAAAGCATGTAGCACTCTTGGATCTCAGTTTCCTCTTCTGTTAAAGTAATGGATTGATTCTACCATTCCCTACTTTGACAGAAATAAGGGTTTTTGCTGTGCTTCTGTGTCCATCTCTCAAGGAGTTGGGAATTTTCCACGTAACACTCAGTATCTGTGAATTCATAGTTACATAGGGTAAATTCAGGCCACTTGGATCTTGCCTCCCCAAGGTCAGGCAACTGGTGGCACCTTGATACAGGCTTTGTCTTAGATCTGTTTCTCAAAGTTTGTACTTTATTGCTCATTGAAGCCATATTGTGCTTTGTTAATGACCCTGAGGTACTTATGTAGAGTAAGGGAGATTTCTGTGAAGATGGCTGGAATATGGCTGTAATATAATGAAATAATTAAGAAGTCCTTACAAGAGAAGGAAAGAATTTGGTCAGAAGATTACTTATATATTGCTCTCCTTAGAAAAAATAAAATGTTTATTTAAAGGACTTGCTCTGCTTCTGTCCACCTATTCTTCCCGAGTGTTCTGATAGTATGCTGCTTGTTCCCTTAGGACTGTCACTGTCTCCTAGACATTGGTCCCCATGCCATTGAGCGGCTCCATAGCATCCACATCTACCCTATTGTCATCTTCATCCGCTACAAGAATGCTAAACATATCAAGTAAGTGACCTCCAGAGCTGAGACATACTGAAGCCATTGTTTCCCTCTCTTGTTAAAAGATAAGATTGGCACATTGGAGCATTGGACCAAGGGCAAGAGGTCTGAGTTCTGCTCTAAATTCAATTAGTAACTTCCCAGGGCTTTGCTTTAGCTACATCTCTTCTCTTCCCCTTAGTCTTTTTACCTTCTAAATGATGGAATTGTTGATGATATCTAAGGGACCTTTCAGCTCTAACATTCCCTGGCCTTGTCTTCCTTACTCTCATGATTCCAGCAAAGGCACTGGAGTCATCCTGGCTATATACATATTTTTAATTTTTTTCATTGTAAAGATGCTTTCTGCTGCATTCTCCCAGATCCTCCTTCCCAGCAGGATCAGGTTGCTCCTTTACAAGAATGCACACCAGGGGGCCCCCTTCACCGTGGTTATCCTTTCCAATGGATACTTCCCATGGTGATAGAGAAAAGTAAGGTCTTTTAGCCCAATTCTGCTTCCGGTGTTCCAACAGAGAACAGAGAGACCCCATCTTCCTGAGGGACAAAGTCACACAGAGATATTCCAAAGAACAATTTGAGACAGCTCAGAAGATAGAACAGGAGTACAGCAAGTATTTCACAGGTGAGCATTTGGCATGAATGAGTTGGGCCAGGGAGCTGGGATTCTTTTGCAAAAGTGGGAGTGGGAGGTCGGGGTGGGATGCAAGCAACAATTTTGGAAATTTGAGGGTTTGTCAGCCTTGCTTGTGGCAGGGGGAGAGGTTTGGGAGAATCCCACCAAATCACTTTTTTCTTTCTGATAACATTTTTTCCAATGAACAAGCATTTCTTTTTTCCCCTTCCCCCCAAAAGAAGAGAAAAGAAAAGAAAAACAATCCTTGGAACAAATATTATGCTCAAGCAAAACATATTATCACAGTCTTATTGTACATATTCTTTTCAATTTCATAAAATAATTATTAAGCAAGAACCTGGGCTACAAATACAAAAAACTAAAACTAACTTTCTTTGCCTTCAAGGAAGTTACATTCTATTGTGGGCACTTGTGTTTGGATATTTAAAAGGTGAACTTTTTTACTGTGCTTCTATGTCCATCTCTCAAGGAGATGGAAATTTTCCAGGTAACACTCAGTATCTGTGAATTCATAGGTAACTAGGGTAAATTCGGGCCACTTGGATCTCACCTCTCTGAGGTCAAACAGCTGGTGACACCATGATACAGATTTTGTCTTAGATCTAGTTCTCAAAGTTTGTAATTTATTGCTCATTGAAGCCATGTTGTGCTTTGTTAATGACCGTGAGGTACTTATGTAGAGTAAGGGAGATTTCTATGAAGCTGGTTGAAAACATTAAAAAATTCCTTAAAGTAGGAGGAAAGAATTTGGTCAGAAGATCAGTTATATATTGACTTCCTTAGAAAAAAATGAAATGTTTATTTAAAGGACTTGTTTTGCTTCTGTCTACCTATTCTTTCCAAGTGTTCTGTTATACTAGCATACTGATGGTGGAATGATTGAGATGTCCCTCATTTTTAACATGTCTACATACCCATTAAATATGGGAAACATACCCATTAAATGGGAATTAAACATTAAACACATAGGGAAAATGCCCTACGTGACACTGGTTGTATTCAGTGCTCACTAATAAACTGCATGCTTTTACAGATAGTTGTAAAATCTGTAATAACAGATCACCTATCCTTTCAATATCAGAGGGCAGAAAAGTTGGTTGTTGTCCCATGTGTATTTTTGAGGAAGATCTAAATCAGATATTTTTCATTCACCTTGTTAAAAGTCCATGATATATCCTGTGGCTCCCAAATCATTTTGAAATTTTAAAGCAAAGCTGCCAGGAGAGGACAAGAATTATAGTCTGGGAATGGGGATCAGTTTTAATCAGCTTGCTGAAAGTTCTAGTGGCAGTGTCTGTCAGGAGTGGGGATTGTTTGATAAAAATTAATTTTATCTTCCTTTCTTTAGCATCTCACTTCCCACAAAGTATTTGCTCCATTTTAACCCCCAGCAATAGAGATTAGCTATTACAGATGTGTAATGTTAGACACACTTGCAGATGAAGTCACTGTATTATTAGTTCTACTTAATTGTTTTGTTACAGGAAACTGCTCACCAAGTGGGAGTATTCGGTAAATGTTTGACTTGGAAAAACAAAACACATTAGTAAAAAAATTTTTCAAAGAAGGAAAAAAAGATACATAGCCATTTGGATTTACATTTCTTTTCACTTTTTCCAGGATTCTGATTAGTAATTGACAGTCATGACAACACTCCAGAGCTGTTGTCTGAAAAGTCAAGATTCCATTGATTGTAAAGTTGAGCAAATCTAGCTTTACTTAGATGGTGTTTCTCTGAGGAGTAGTTTTTTCAAGTTAAAAAAAAATCCTGATTTTTCCTGGTTATTGGGACAACAGACTACCTGTCTTAGAAAGCCTGACAAAAACTTTAAATCCCATGCTTATCAATCCTTTCAGGATCCTCTCACGTGATACCATTTAAAATAAGAAACAAAAGATATTTTATATTTCAGTTAGCTTTTATATATTCATTTTAGCATCCTATCATGTGAAACCATTTTAAATAAGGAACAAAGTATATTCTATAGTAGTTTTATATATTTTTTGTTTTTAATAAACTAAAATATAAATATTTGATATAACATAATTATGAAATTTATAGTAATATTTGATCTATTTTTCCACCTCAGCTCCATCACCTGAGGAACAGTCTCGGGAACAAGGATCAGAAATAACTAAAAATGGGCAGCAGAGAGGCAGAGAATGAAGGAAAACAAAACAAAACAAGAGCCTGTTAAGCAGAGTTTTTAACTAGGTGTGGGTGATCAGGGTTTTGTACCAAGGGATGGAAGTGCTGATAGCACCTCTGTAGCAGATAGAAACTATTGAACTTCTAGTACATCATTAGCAAGAAACAATTAGATAAAACAGACAGTTACTACTTGGCCTACTGCTTGCTCCTCCATATGAATTAAACTCAGGGAAGAATCAGCCTATCCCATCCTGCTCTTTGCTCTGTAGGAACTTTGACATATCTCAGGATTTAGGATTCTGAGTTGACTCCATCCCCAACCTCAGGAGATTACCCAAAGCCCTCACTGTACTCCAACCCTTAAGTGCTCTTTTCCTTATATGAGATCAGGAAGTTAACCACTTACAGTCCTCCCAATATGATGGAGAACCATGAAACTTTACTGTTATTTTGTCACTACAACCGAAGGGCTATTGAATATTTCCATTTTCCTTGAAGCTGATCACTTCTGTGTGTTCTCTCCCACTTAGAATGTGATCTTGAGCACAGGGGCTGTTTGGCATTTTTTTTTTTTACTCCCGACTTAGTTGCTGTGACTGCTCTCATTCTGCTTCTGAAGCTTCCCATCCACCACCTGGACAGCTGATTTTTATAATAACTGAGAATTGACCTTTTCTCTGCTGCATTTCTTATGTTCTACAGGTATCATCCAGGGTGGAGCCCTTGCTAACATTTGCACTCAGATCTTGACGACCGTCGATGAAGAACAAAATAAAGTCCTGTGGATACCAGCTTGCCCACTATAGACAGACATTTTGCTGTGAAATGCAGAACATATTCTTCCAATGTAAATAGATGGCCGGACATTAAATATTTTATATATATATATATATATATATATATATATATATATATATTCACAGTTCTTCATGAAGGGGATTGAGACACTAACATGGATAACCAAAAGCACCTGCTTAAGTGGCTGAATAAGACTGAAGCCTTGGCTGGCGGAATTCATTTCTCTCTCACTTGTGCATTTATTTTCCTAGAGAGAGAGAGAGAGAGACACACACACTGACTGACTGACTTCTAATATGATGGGGGTACAAGGTAGACCAGGCTATATATATATATTTTTTAGCCGCAGATTATCAATGCTGCAGAAAGAATCTTCTAGATCCACAAGTTTACAAACCTTTTCTAAGTATTTGGTTGTTTATGTTTACTTGAATGTCCTTGTATTGTGACCTGTTGTCTTCCTCTCTGCCACTGTCCTCATCACTTACTCTTGTGTTTCTCTTGTTAAGTCTGACTTTTTTGTGCCTGTTCTCAGTGGAATAGAAGGGAGAGGACAATCTGAGATGGGGGGAGGAGGGACTGGACTGTGGGTTTGTGCTGGAATCAGTGGGGATGGGGCCAGGGAAAGGGGGAAATCTGGGGGGATTTAGAAACCTTTGGAAATTCTTCTGGGACTCTAGGATCGTATCTCCTAAGTTTTCAGGGCGATTCTTTGGCCTAGTTGGGATGGCAGAATCAGTGTCCTTTTAGGACATGTATTTGCCAGGGGAAAGGCCTCTCCTGCACTTTGGAGTTATTTTTAATTCCTCTGGTTGAAATTGCTTCCTCCTCCCTCCTCTCCCTTACTCCATCTACATAGATTTTATATTTAAAGACCTTAATATGATCTGATCATTCTGTACTTAATTTGTAAAGTAATAAAATAATCAATTTGGTTTTGGGGACTGGTGGTAGGGGAGGAGGGGGAAAGCCAGGCAGTAAACTTGGTCCAGTGCATGCTGTTTGGTCATTTTTAAAAGTCTGTAAATATCAATAGCTTTTACTGGTGCAATTTTGCAGAATAATTCTTCTGCTTTGTCCTTCGGTGTATGTAGCAGTCACATAATTGTGTTTTGTTTTGTTTTGTTTTAAAATTTTGATATGAAAATGGTCACAGTTTTGGGCTTTGGATCAAAAGCCTTTGGTAGTGTTCACACTGTCTGGAATCAGAATAAAATCATGGGATTTTTCATATCGTTTGCAACACTCAGTCACGCTGTGTACCTAGCTCTGTGATAAAGCAACATCTTGAATTTGCTTGTGCACTTCGAAAGCTTGAGTGGGTCCTGGCAGAAGATTGCCTCTCCCTTCTCCATCAACCATTCATTATCTTTATAGGTACTGTACTCTCTTTGGTTTATCCCATTTTAATTTGAGAAGGCTTTATGGACTGTTCCTAACATTTCATTTTTCTAGCAAAAGGTCTTAAATTTTTTTTTTCTAAGTTCTAGACTACAGGTTGTAGTTTTGTGCTTATTTGCATTTTTAAAAAATAAAAGGGATTTTTTTTTCCTTGCACAATTCCTCAGAAGAAAGAACTATATCAGGCCTGAATTTTGTTCCTTGTTTTACAGGTACACATTTTCTAGCTCAAACTATGTTAAAAAACAAAAATATAAAAATATTTAAAAAAATAAAAAAAAACAAAAACAAACCACAACTGTAGATTATGTATTGATGCATTACCTAAACGAAATAGCTATCATATTGAGGGGTAGCAGGGTTTTTGTTTGTTTGTTTTTTTGGTGTTTTGTTTTTTCTTCCCCTGAGTTGAGGATAGAGTTGGACTTTGGTACGATTAAAACAGACAGGTACTGTTCTGACCAGAATTTTCTGTACTAAAAAAAAAAAAAATTGTCACTTTGTATAAAAAAAAACCAAAAAAGTTAAAGAAACTGATTAGTATGATAAATAAAGGTCAATTTCTGTAATTTGAGTTTCAGTATCTTTTATTAGCTTTTTCCCTGTTCCTTCCCCCATCTTTCTCCTTGCCTTCTGAATTAAGTTGTTGCATTCTGTAAAATGGGGACGTAGTCCAATGGAAAGACCACACTGGCTCTGCACTGTGTCAAGGCAGCTGTTTTAGTTCTCCTTGATTGATTCCATATATCACTTTTTTTTTTATTTTTTACAGACATTACTTGTTTGTTTTTTCCTTCAAACCTCCCACACCCTCCCCCCCTTGCTCTTCTCTTTGAGTTGAGAAACTTAACTCTTAAAAATAGAGACCATTTAATGTAAGATCCTTCTGTTCTCATCTCAGAACTCATTGACATTATCCCTCTCTCTTCCTTTTCCCTATCTCTGACATCAAGGTAACATTTCTCCTTGCTAAGATCAATTTGTCTATACTCGTGGTTGTTCTCATCTTGTCTTCAATAGATTGTAATCTTAATCATCCCTTTTCTCTCAAATCAATTGTCCCCTACCTGCTTGTTCTTTTCTTATTACCTTCAAATATCTAAATTTCCTTCATTTAAAACCAAACCAGACCAAACCAGAAAATCTTCACTTGACCCAATCATCCCCTCATGCTGCTGTCTATTATCTCTCCTCCCTTTCTCAGAGAAACTTCTGGGAAAAAGTGGTCTTCATATACCTTTCTTATACCTCAACTCTTTGCAATGTTTGCCATTAGAATATGAGCTCCTTGGGGAGGAAAAAAAAAGGACTTCTTCCCCCCTCCTCCCTTTTTTAAATTCCAGCATTTAGCCCATTGCCTAGTATATGGTTGACTCTTGATAAATGCTTATTGACTGATGACAGACTGGCTTTAGACTTCTCAATTAACTAAAACTGCTCTCTTCAAAGTTGTCAAAATCTCATAGTGTTTTCTTAGTCGTCCTCCTTCTCAATTTCTCTGCTGCATTTGATACTCTGGACCAGCCCTTCTATACATTCTTTCTTGGAGGATTTTATATCACTGATCTCTCCTGGTTCTCTTAATTATCTGATTGTTCCTTCTCAGGCTCCTTTCCTGGCTCATCATCCATGGCAGCACCTTTACCATAGTGGATATACCCCATCTGAGCTCTCTTCATTCTTTCTCTCAGTAATCTCTTCATTTTCATGGGTTTAACTTTCACCTCTGTAGCCAACACTCAAATGTGGGCATATAAATAGCTTCAATATTTCTCTTTTGAATTTCAACCCTCAATCAGCAGTTGCCTACTAGATATTTCAAACTAAATGTCTTAAAAACATCTCAAACATGATAGATGCACAGCCAAAATCATTATCTCCACCCCTCTCCCAGAATTAAATTAAAAAAAAAACTCTCAAAAACCTTTCTTTATTTTGTCATGGGTGTAATCTTTCTTTGCATCTTCCAGCTCTGGCATTAGCTTTGATTCTGCCTCATTCCACACAGTCAATTAGTTGTCATTTCTACCTTCACCTTTAGCATCTGACCTCACTTCTCAAACAGCTACCACCTTAATTAAAAGTTCTTTTTCACCTTTCTCCTAACTGCTTGTTAACAGTTTCCTCTCAACACACCAGTCCATCCCACACACTGCTGTCAAGGTAATTTTGATTAAGCCCTAGGTGGTCATATTACTCTCCTGCTCACTTACCCTAGTGGCTTCCTGTTTCTTATAGGATCAAATGTTTACACGTAAAAGTTCCAAAAGATCCTCAATCTTTCCAGATTCTCCCTCTTGTATTTTCTGTTACATCCACACTGGATTTATTTTTTGTTTTGTTTTGTTTCAGCTTATTTTATTTTTCAAGTAAAAAATTAAAAAAAAACAACACTTCCACTTCCTTTCCCACAAAACCAATAAATCATCATACTTTCTTTATTTCATATTCTTTTTTCTCTAGGTTTTCTTGATACTTCCCTCTCCTGATACTTGTAAGTCTGACTGCTCCTTTAGTTTCTTAATCTGCATCCGGGTCACACCCTACTGTGGTATCAGCCCAGGTTCTATCCTGGACCCTTTTCTTTCTATATTGTTTCATTTGGTGATCTCATCAGCTTCCTTGGATTCAGTTTTCTTCTCTGCTGTTGATTCTTAGGTCTCCTTAGCCATCACTAGCTCTTCTGACCTCCATTCTCATATCTCCAACTACACATTGGCTGTCTCAAACTGGATGTCAAAGGACATGCACAGTTTGGTTATTTTCTGAGTATAGTTGCAAGTAACTTTTTAGAATGGCTGGATCAGGACCAGTTCACTAGTGTACTAGTGTGCCTGTTTTCAGGGAAACTTTGCCAAACTTGCCATCTTTGCCAGTCTGATGGGTATGAAGTGGATCCAGGAAGCCTTCATAGAAGAACCTTGAAGACATTCATCATTTAATCCAGTACTATTTTGCAGATGGTGAAACAGGTTCTGGGAAGGAGAAGCAAAATCTAAACACATTTATTTCTCTAATTCTTAGGGATTTAGAGCATTTTTCGTGATTATTGATTATTTTTAAAACTGCCTGTCATTGAACTGGATGTCAATCTCTTCCTCATAACACACAGCACCATCTCTCCCTTCTGTGCCTTTGTAGGGGGATGTCTTTGATATCTAGAATGTTTTCCTCATCATTTGCACATGGACTCCCTCTTTCTTTATATCCTACCTTCTATATGAAATTTTTCCTGATCCTTCCAAATGCTAATGTTCTTCTCATGAGACTATCTTGTTTTAGCTACTCACATTTATTATTTTTTTTAATATTCTGTGCATACTTACATAGGTGTGTGTTGTATCCCCAAGAATGTAAGCTTCTAATATGTAGGGATTAATTTTTTTTTTTTTTGTATTTTGACCCCCAACATCTAGCACAGTCCCTGACACACAGTAGTCTCTGAACTGATAGATTGATCGGTAATCTCAAAGCACAAAGAATGAAAAATTTCCCACACAAAGGATTTAGACAAATGGGTGAGAAAACTAGCATACATATAAAAATGTACAGCCTAAATATAACATGAATAGATGCAAATATGTTCTAAGCAGTTAAACACCAGCTCATTTGGGAGAATGGCACTGACTTTTGGGGAAATCAAGAATGACTTCATACAGAAGATGATGCTTTAAGCGTTGAGAAGTTACATCATTTACCTAAAGGCACACAGGTAAGGCACTATGTGGCCTGGACTTTAATTAAGGGCTCCTTCTTTCCCTTGCTTCACATTTCTTGAGTCTTCCCTCTGCCTCATTCCACACAGTCAATTAGTTGTCATTTCTACCTTCACCTTTAGCATTTGTCCTCACTACCACCTTAATTAAAAGTTCCTCTTCACCTTTCTCCTAACTGCTTGTGACAGTCTCTTATTACAAGCCTGCTCTTTCTTTTGATTGTCTCTTGTATAGGCCCACTGCCACTGACTTGCTTCAGTCCCTTGTCAGACCATACCTGGACCTCATTTTGCAGGAACTTTTTAACTTTGTGGTAAGAGGGGCAAAGTGCTGCATTTCTAGTCAAAAGATCTGCATTTGAATTTTAACTTTAGTGTATTTAATTGAGGTAGTGCCCATTTAGTGATTAAGAATAGGTAATAACTGAAGCAGAGAATGAACTCTTTTATTTAGTCTTTAAAAACCCAAACCAATCTGAGAGAGGAAAACCCTCAGAGTTTCTGGCCAAAACAGAAACAATTGTTATCTACATGGACTAGTCAAAGAGTAGTAGTGACTTGATGTTAGAAAGAAAAGGGAACCTCTTGGGGATCAAGGGGAACCCCAAAAATGGGGTTCTAGACTGATGTCATGAGTTATCTCCAAAGAATTTACAAGGCTTGGAAACTTTTCCAAGTCTAGGGACAAAGTTTATTATAATTGTAACTCCAGTTAAAGTGTGCTTAATTCCAAAATAAGTTAGCAAAGAAATAGGATCTGGAAGGTAAATTTATAAGGAAAAGTTAGAGCATCCAAGTAGTTCATGTCACTGATAATACTAATTTTATGGCTTAAAGTTGAGGAATGGTCTAGTTCTGACTTAGCACGCAGGTGAAATGCCCATAGTTCTCTGGACAGAGCTCGTGGTGGGAGCTGGGAAGAAAATTTTCTGGAGGTATGGTTTTAGATCTGAAAAGTCACTAGGTCAAGTGTCAGGTATCTAATTTTGTTCTGCACCTGCATTGACTAAGTGTGTTGTTGCTCATTAGTCTTAGAAATTCTCCTATCATGGACCAACAGGCTGTTATCTGATGGCGATATTTGTGGGTTCAGCATCCTGGTCAGATGGAGTAAACTGGGGCAGGATAAACTAAGGGAAGAAATCTGTCATTTCTAACTATATCACTCCCAAGGCCAAATTGGGATTATTGTTACATCCTTCTCAAAAGCTGTACCACATCAAGAAGATGGAGAAAGAAAAGGAGGAGAGAGGGATAGAAAGAAGAGAAAAAGAGGAAAAAGGGACAAAGGGAGAGGAGGAAAGGAGAGAGACAGAGAGAGAAACAGATAGCATTAAAAGAAAAAGTCTATGGTTGCTAAGTTAAGAACTCTTGGACCAGCTGCTTCCTAAAGGTTTCTTCTAGCACCAGCATTCTAGGATTGTCCAATTTAGTGGTCCAGTATTATCTCAATAGAGACCAGAGGTTGGAGTAAAAGTTGTTTTTTTCTTGAAACATGTCAACTTCTGAGGTCCTGGAAGTCCTGAGTTCCTCTCCCCAACCTTTGGCCACAGGGTAGCAGTTAATGCATCTGTGATTGCATCACTAAGTCAGGAACATGCGAACTTTCCATCCAAATTGCTTTGTTATACTGTATTTTGTTTAAAAAAAAAAATAGACTGCTAGAAATGACCTTGGCCTGTGGAGTTGTAGCTCACCCTGATGACGCCAAGCTTCCTGTGATGAATGAATGAATATGATAAGTGCTTTGGACCCAGTAGGGAAAAGTTAACTGAAATGATGGAGTTTTAAACAGTCTTTGCCCCCTAATTTCCTGCAAAGTTCAGCTCAAAAACCACCAGCTATTAAAGGTCTTTTCTGAACTTCCAAGCTGCTGGTGACTCCTCATTCCTCCCTGTACTATTCTCCCCTTCCTCCAATTAGCTTGTATTCACAATGTGTATATTTAAAACATGTTGTCTCTCCTGATACAGTTCCTTGACGTCAAGGACCTTTTAATTTTTCTTTTTCTTTTTTATTCTCCATTGCCCTCAATGTGCTTGGTGCAGAGCAGATCATTAATAAATATTTGTTAATGGAGTAAGATAAGGAGTCTCTCAAACCCCTTCCAAATCAAAGAGTCCATGATTCTAGGATCAGTCTAACTGAGCCCATTACAGTTGTTTGTTACTTTCTGTGGAGTATATGTACAAATGTATATACATGCATATAATTTTATGTATCCATAAAAATATATTAGTTATATGCATACAGATATAATTTCATATGTATATATCCAAATAAATATGTGCACACATGCACATCTGAGTTCATATATAGATTTATGTATATAAATACAGCACACCTATTTTTATACTGTTTATACTGTTTATACAGACATCTTTACGACATAAGTTCATGTATGTATACAAATGTAATTCATGTATAAACATGTGCCTAAACATACACACATATAAACATTTATACAAATATATAATTATAGACATACACATTTCATATGTAAATAAATATATATTTTGTTGCTTTTACACATTTCATATGCATATATACACAAATGCATATATACATGTGATTTCATATTCCCATGTATAACCCACACATATATGCATACAAATATGAATGCATGCACCTATTATATCATTTGCATGCTCAAATACATGGATATATGTAATTTTCTAGGATAATTGCATCAATATAGAATTTCATATATACATGCAAATATATTCACATATAGAATTTCATGTGTATATACACAAATATATATATTTATATATAGATAATTTATATATACAATTTCATAAATATAGTATGAAATATAAAACCAAATGGACATTTTTTCTTCTTGGCTTTTGGAAAATTTATCTCTGAGCTAGTAAAGATTGACCCCCATCTTCCTAGCATCATGATGCTGAAGCTCAGAGATAGATTTTCAGGTTTATTTAAAGTTTCCCTCACCCTGGGCAGGATGTGATTGGCAGGAGCCGAACTTTCAAGTTGCTGGGTCTTCATTTCTGGGACCCAGAATCTCGGGAATCTGCTGATTCCCAGGGCTGCTGGCCTGGCCTTGACCACAGAGAAAGTGGGCGGTGATTCCTCAGCCCAAGCTGCTGAGCAGCTGCAGGGTTTCCAAAGGACAAACTGGGAAAGGGCTGAAGGGTAGATTCTAACAGAGTCTGCTCCTAGCTGTTTTCCCCAGTCAGGCCTAGAGTATTTTCTGTTCTTTTAGGAAGCCTGCTTACCCAGAGGCAGGTTTTAAATAAAACATCTAATAATAATGTTTCATATTTCATAGAATGTTCGCATTGGAAAGAACCATGGAAGTCATCATATTTGACCCTGTCATTTTATAGAAGAGGAAACGGTAACCTGAAATAGGGGTCATGTGACATGGGCAAGCTCACAAAGTTATTTCATGAAAAAATCTGGGAATAAAACCTTAGTCCTGATTTTTTTAGTCTGTTATTTTTCAGCTTCATGAATTTCTCAGGCAATTTATTTTTGAGAAGAGAGACATAGCAGAGCTCCCAGTAAAGAAGAGAAGGACGATTGTCCCTTATACTACAACTGGGGAAACTGAGGCAGAGTGGCTAATTAAGTCTTGGTTAGTTAGAATGGATGAATGAAAGATGTTAAGTAGGACCAAAGAGGTGTCCCCTTTCTAGGACCAGAATATAGTTGATCATGGTTCCAGTATTGAAGGAAGCAGAAGAAAGATTATGGGAGCAAGATTGTTTTATTCATCTCTCATTGTTCCCCAACATCAGTTATCTCCTTTCCTTGTATTGCTTAATCTAGAAATTAGAAGCATTTATTACCCAACCAAGATGGGGAAGGTCTTTAAGTCCATGCTATATGAGGAAAAGTAGAAGGAATTGGGGAGATGAGAACATGGGAACTCTTTTCAAATGTTTAAAGTCCTGTCGTCAAATAGAGAAGGATTAGATTTGTTTTGTATTTGCTAGTTTCTAGTTTTGTATTTTATTTTGTTGTTATTTTGGTCTCAGATAGCAGGATGTTGCAAAGGCAAATAAGTAGGAGAAAACTTAGTAAAATTCCAAAGTGGAATAGACCATCCTGGGAGGTGGTGGATTAGAGGACCTGATTGGAGATCTTTCTGCAGACACTGAAGAATAGACCCTTGGTGGCTATGGTGGAGCAGGGCTTCTTTATTCAGCTGTAGTAAATGACAGAAGTCTTTCCACTCTAAAAGTCTGTGATGAATCCTACTGGAATACTTTCTCAGCTCAGCTTGCCTCTCCAACTTGTACCTGGGTCTCAGGATCCAGATCAAGCTGCACTTTGTTTTGAAAGAACTGACTCATCCCCTGGAATGATTTTTTCCATCCTTGACTTTTTCTATACTTTCTGCACTTTCTGCTATTGCTGTGGTTTCTTAATTGTTTCATAGTGGAATCCTTCCATCTCCCCAATTAGGTGATAGTGCCCTTAACATTAGTACTGATATATCTATAGGAGCCAGACACAGCTTATATGTACATCTAGTAAATATTTTTTCAATAAATAAATAAATATATCTTGTTTCCAGAAATTGATAATGTCATTTGGATCAGAGATTTAGATCAGAAAATGACTTTAAAGGTCATTTGCTCCAACCCCCTTATTTGATACATGAAGAAACCAAGACTCAGTGAGAGGAAATTATTTGCCTAAGATTAGAAGGCAGTAAGTGGGAAAGCCAGGATTTGAATACAGGTCTTCTATCATTATCATCATCATCATCATCATCATCATCATCATCACTTTTATTTACTGCTTTACTAATAATTTACTACATATTATAAAATTACACATTATTAAATGCTATTTATTAATATTTACTATTCTGACTATGTGGCAAATACTCTGTTAAACATTTGCATTTATTATCTCATTTGATCCTCACAACAACCCTGGAAGAAAGCACTATTATTACCCCTATTTCACAAATGAGGAGATAGACCGACAGAGGCTAAGTAACTTGTGTAAAAGTGTCTCAGGCCAGATTTGAACTTTTCTTTCTGATCTGCTGTACCACTTAGTTGTCCCCTTTTTTCATGTTATCACAACCTTGAATTTGGTTTCCCCTGTTCTGCACACCACTCCCCTGTTTCATGTGTGTGTGTGTATGTGTGTGTGTGTGTGTGTGTGTGTGTGTGTTTTTCTGGTACAGTTGCTGTGGTTTCAATACAAATGAAGAATGTTACTGGGAAGAAGAACCTGCTGAGAGATGGAGGTCATTAACCATGACCTACTCAGAGCTTGGAGTATTAGCAGACTATTCCCTGCTACCCCACAGCTCCGCCTTGTAGCTCAGTGGGCATCACGTGGTAGGCTTAGATGCTACCATCCCTGAAGAATGAGGGGCTCAGAATAACTAGTAAACACACATTTCCAAGAAGTTTTCCTAATGAGAAAGGCCCTAATCCAAGAAGGCAGATGTCAGGCTTCATCAGTCTGGGTTGTACCTCTGGCCCTCTGGGGCTTTACACCTCTGCAGGGGGTGGTTCTGGAGAGATTAAGGACTGAAGCAGAAAAGGTCATCTCCTCCCAAGGTCAGACATCACAGACCTGTTTTAAGAGTTGTTCAAGTTTTAAGATGATGAAAATAAGCATTGTTTTGGTCCCAGGACTTTGTGATTGATCATAGAAAGGTGATGGGAGTCTGTGGACTTAGCTAGCAACCCAGCAAAATAAACTCAAACCTGAGTGGGGGGGTGATTTCCTGCCTTTTCTCCAGCTCTAAACCTAAGTGGGCAAGGAGGAGGCTTCTCAGCCAATGTCATGAAGGTATGTGCGAAAGTAGACATTTTTTCCCTGAATCTGCTGGGTTGGGCTCCAGGGCCCTGGACAGTGCCAAGTACGGGCTGTGGAGCAGAAGTCTCTCTTGTTGACCAAGCCACTGGCTTATGACCAGTTTATCCTTATTTGGCTAAGGGGCTCCAACTTGAGCCTGGGCAGGAACATCACCCCCACCCACTGAGCTGGGATTCAGCCTGGGAGCCAGCCCATCCCTCCTGGCTCGAATTCAAGCTCTCTGTGCAAAGGTATGACTTAAAAAGGAGAGACTGGCTAGTCTGCTTTCAGTAAAGGGGAAAAAAAAGACTCTTAAAGAATTGCTCTTTTAGAAGCAGAAGCAGACATCATTCTACAAATGGAAGGGATGAGCTTCTTGTGGCTGTGAGGCCTGAAGCCCAAATAAACACCTGGGGATGCCAGCCAGAAAAATGGATGCATCTGAGACTTATTCCCCTTTAAAGCATTTCCCCTGGCAAAAGGCTTTCTGTATTTGCCCATGAGCTACCCCTCCTTTTGGCAAATCAGGTCTGTGCTAGTGACCAGTATACTTTTTTTTGCAGCCTTATTTTTTTAAATTTTTTAATACCTTTATGTAAGTTACTTAATCTCTATTTCCTCATCTGTGAAATGGGGATAATAATAGTGCTTACTTTCCAGAGTTGTTATAAGGACCAAATTTAGATAATAATTGCAAACATTTAACATTATCTGCAATGTAGTCAGAGTAGTAAATATGTAGTAAATAGCATTTAATTTATTATTAACATCCAAGAAAAATGCCTTATTTTCTTATGTCTTCTTTAAAACACATCTTTGGGCAATATTTGGGGTAGTTAGGTAGCACAGTGGATAGAATACTGGGTTTGATATTAGGAATCCAGCCTCAGACACTTACTAGTTAGGCAGCCTTCATTTTACCCTATTGGTCTCAGTTTCCTCATCTGTAAAATGAGCTGGAGAAGGAAATGTATCTCTATCAAGAAAATCTCCAAATGGAATCATGAAGAGTTGGACATGACTGAACACCTGACTTTAAAGCTGACTCTCTGTCCATCAGGTCAGATTGGCTCTCTAATCCTGAACTTTTAGTCAACAATGGAGAACAATGGCTTAAAGAAACTATAGCTATAATTATGATGTCAGCTGCTTTTAGGAGTTATCCTCCAACCTCACTGAATTTATCATCTTGGGTATATTTGGCTTAAGAGGTTCCTAATTTATTTTTTGCCTTAGGAATCACATCAGCTGATGGGCAGGAAGGGGAAACCCAGAAGGGAGACCAGCTTGGTATGGAAAATATGTTGAGATGAGCCATGTTATCATGTGTGGATATTCAAGAGGTGGCTATCTTTGTAAGACTGTCTAATGAGGATGGGAATATCTCTAGTGTAAGAACTGTGGGTAGGCTCGGGCAGAGTTTGTAATGCGAGTTTGTTTTTGCCCTTTTTTGTATCCCCAGCACTTAGCCCAATGCCTTACACATACCAGGGTCTTCATAAATGCTTGTTGACTTGACACTGAATGCATTTCCTAAGTCTTTACCTCAATTTTTATCCACCACCAAGGCAATAGCCATTCAGGGAAAGTGCTACACAATACACTTTTGTTTATTCCCCCAAATCATCTTATAGGGCATTTTCATCATTTAGTAGAATACACATATATTTTTCTCTGTTTTGCCCTCTGATTTCTCCAAATAATGAAGACTCAAATTTCTGTAACACTCTACAACTTACAAAAACTTTTCCTTAAAATACTCCCAGAAAACAGGGATGACAAGTGTCTTACCCATGTGTTACAAAAGAGCAGCTGAGTCCCGGAGAGGCAGAGGTTTGCCCAAAAAGCTTGTTAGCATATGAAACCAATACAGGGTTCTTTTCCCCCAAGCTGTGTTGCCAGGGAGAACAGCTTGCTGTTTCAGCCCTTCCAAAGCTTCTTTGTGAAATCTTTTGCCATAGAAGCAACCATACACACTGAGCACTCCCAGAAGAGTGTGGACTTTGTACATCTCCTCATGTTCAGTAGCTTGGGGTCCTCCAGGATCAGTACTCTATTGTGATAGTTAGGGAAGGCAGAAGTTCTCTGATAACTTCCTCCTCCAGTCAATCAATCAATGAACATTTAAGTGCCTATTGTGTTATAAGCACTGTGCCATCCTTATCTTCTTGCAGGCTTACATAAAGAAATGTGTATTCCCAGAATTTTAGCTTGTGTCTTCCCAGAAGGATTTCAGTAGCTTGGTCACTGTTTCTTTGGTTGAATAGATGGATCAGAGGTCTGATAATGCTAATAGGGAACAAAGTTCAGATACCTTCCCCAGAAGCTCTTCCTCTATGTGCAGATGCAAAATGGTCTCCTTTCAGAAGTTCCAGTGTTCCTGCCCACCTCCCTATTTGTGTCTGGAACTATATTAAAATCTATACTGACACTACTACTGGAAAGGTATGTCATTCTTCTCTCCTTGGCTTTACTTCATATCTTCATGATTTACCAAACAAAAACTCTCCAAAAATAAACTGAAAAGGGTGTCTCCTTCCATCCCCTTTAGAATGTAAGTTCCTTGAGGGTAAGAACTAAACTAACTTCCCTTTAGTTTTTGTATCTCAGAGCTTAGCCCAACACTTAAGACCTAGCAAGCACTCACTAAATGCTTTTTCATTCAAGGATTCTTGACCCCAAATCCAGAGTTTTTTCCCTGAATCCATGTTACCTTTCTCAGATGTAATTAGAACTAATTTAATGGGACTAAATGTAAAGAATTACACTTGGGTTCAAAAATTCATCTTCACAATTACAAAATGAGGAAGATATAGTTAGCAATTTATTTGAAAATCTAGTAGATTGCCAGCCCAACAGAAGTTAATCATAGGTATATTATAATTTAATTTAATCTTAAATTTATAAATCTATAAAATAATGGGGTCGGATTTGGTGATTTAAATTCTAACATCCTGTAATTGCAAATGATTGCCTTGCCTTTTTTAAAAAAATTAATACCCAACAATGGTGAGATATACTTTTAAAAGCAGCCAAAGGTTGGATATCTCTAATTGTTAAAATTATACTAGTAATAAATAATATAAATATGTAGGAAAAATAATTATATTACATTGGATCAATTTAATCTTAGGCTATATATTAAGGAAGACATAGTGACCAAGGGCCTTCGGCACTTGGCTCTTGTCTGATGTGTTGAGCTGTAAACTGCACATTAATAAATGGTGGCTGCTTCCCAGAATGGTGATGAATCTCAAAATCATGAGGATTAATTGAAAGAACTGGGAAGTCTGTCCTAGAGAAGGAAATGTTAGATGTATTATGTCAACTATTTTTGAGTTTTTGAATGACTATCCTGCAGAAGAGTTATTCTACTTATACTGCTAGCTTCAGAGGACAAAATGAGGAACAATGGACATGAGTTGCATTTGGTAAACTTGGACTTGATGCGGCCCAACAACCCATAATTGATGAGTGGCAGGTATCATTCTTGAACTCATACTATTTCTGAACTCTTAATTTTTCTTCTGACCCACAGGACAAGGAAGGGGATTGGATTTATGATTTCAACTGCTATAGGAATTCCAGTCTATCCTCAGACACTTGACACTCGTTCACTGTAGTGCCCTGGGCAGATCATTTAACCCTGATTGCCTTATCCCTCAACCATCCCCCCCCGCCCCCCCAAAAAAAGAGTATGTGCAAGGCAATACATTTATAGACTAGAAACTATCAGCATAAATTCTAAGATGGGATGGATGAATAGATTTAAGGAAAAGAGAAAAAAATCTGGGAACTATGGTTGATCAAAAGCTAATCTGAGTCCTCAATATTTGATGATTGGAAAAAAAAGGCATGTGGGATCCTGGGATGAACTAATACAATTAGCAGGTAGAAGAGCCTGGAAGCCACTCTTTTGTAATGATATTCTTATGCCAGATCCAAAGGAGAAATAGCAAATTCCTGATATTCTGATGTTCTTCCAGGATGAGAAGAACTCAACATCAGGGATGGCCTGTAGCCAGCCTTAATTGGTGGATGTAGAGTATTCTTTGAGAAAAGATGGAAGAACTGATGCTATCTAGATTTTAGTTACAATTACTTATGGCAACTTCATGGAAGAGTTCCATGCAGACCTTACAATCATCAAAATGATTTGTTTTTTTATGGTCCATTGAGGGATACAGATAATGCTTAGCCTAGGGGAAAAAAAGGACTTAGGATGTGATAATGGTTTTCAAGTATTGGAAGGGTTGATATGACATGAAGAGAATAGATTTATTCTGAGCAGCTTTGGAGGAGTTTTTTGGTTCAATATAACATAATTATTTTTCTTACATATTTATATTATTTGTTACTATTATTATTTTAACAATTAGAAATATCCAACCTTTGGCTGCTTTTGAAAGTAATATCTCACTATTTGGGGATTAAATTAAAAAAAAAAAGGCTAGACAATCATTTGCTATTATGCTAGAACTTAAATCACCAAGTCCAATCTCATCATTTTATAGATAAAAGAACCCAAGGTTTAAAGAAATGATATGACCTTTTATGAGATCACACAACTAGTAAGTGATAGAGCCAGGGGCACTTGGGACTTTTTACTTCATTTGTTTTTTTATTTTTAAATTAAAACTTTATTTTCAAAATATATACATGGATAATTTTCAACACTCATCATTCCAAGTCAAAATCTTGTGTTCTAAATTTTTCCCCTCTTTCCCCCCCATCTCCTCCCCTAGATGGCAAGTAATCCAACGTATGTTAAATATGTGCAATTCTTCTATACATTATTTCCACAATTATCATGTTGCACAAGAACAGATGAAAAAGGGAAAAAAATGAGAAAGAAATCACAATGCAAGCAAACAACAACAAAAAGAGTGAAAATACTATATTAATCCACACTCAGTTCCCACAGTCTTCTCTCTGGATGCCAATGGCTCTCTTCATCACTGAACAATTGAAATTAGTTCGAATCATCTTGTTGAAGAGAGCCACTTCCATCAGAATTGATCATTGTATAATCTTGCTGCTGCTATATATAAAGATCTCCTGGTTCTGCTCACTTCACTCAGCATCAGTTCATGTTAAGTCTCTCCAGTTCTCTGAAATCATCCTGCTGATAGTTTCCAATACAACAATAATATTCCATTACATTCATATACCATAACTTATTCAGCCATTCTCCAAGTGATGGGCATCGCTCAGTTTCCAGTTCCTTGCCACTTTGAAAAGAGCTGCCACAAACATTTTTGCACATTTAGGTCCCTTTCCCTCCTTTAAGATCTCTTTGGGATATAAGCCTAGTAGAAACACTGCTGGATTAAAGGGTATACACAATTTGATAGCCCTATGGGCTTAGTTCCAAATTGCTCTCCAGAATGGTTGGATATATTCACAGTTCCACCAATAATGTATTAATGTCCCAGTTTTCCCACTTCCCCTCCAACATTCCTCATCATCTTTTCCTGTCATCTTAGCCAGTCTGAAAGGTATGTTGTGGTATCTCAGAGTTGTCTTAATTTACCTTTCTCTGAATAATAGTGATTTGTAGCACCTTATCATATGAGTAGAAATAGTTTAATTTCTTCATCTGGAAATTGTCTGTTCATATTCTTTGACCATTTTGGCCTCATTTATTTACCTCCTCTCCCACTACAGCCTGCTGCTAAACTGCAAAGATATTATAGAAGGTATTCCTGTACTGAGGGATTGAGGTGGAGGGTCAAGGCAACCATCTTAGGTCACCACTGAGATCCCATCTCATGCTAAGATTCTATGACATGATCCATAGCCCAGGCTAAACTTAACCTGAAACTAACTGGATCAGAACGGGAAAATCATTACTCATAAGTCTTCCCCACTTTCTTCACTGCATTTCACAAAAGTACCAAGGAAGGACCTGACTTAGGATTTGGAACACTTCCTTGTGACTGTGGCATCACAAAGGGCTGCTAAAACTTCAGTTCTGCAGTTCTGCCCTTTATCTCTCCACAGAAAAATGCTGGGATACTTGTTGGAGCCCCAGAATGGAGAGAGGCAGTCATATTCTCTGAGCAAAGCAAGATAAAACATAACCTCTCCCCCATCTCCTACCTCCCAGCCCCCAGTGCTTAGAGAAAGAACTACTCATTAGAGAAGCAGACTGCTGGATTTTCATGTCATTATGTCATGGATTTACCAGTTTACTAGTATAAAAATGGATCAGAATAAGGATACAGTGCATTTACAATAATACTAGCTTTTCCATTTGGGTGAAAAAAGTGATGGAGGTGCTTTTCTATTTTCCCCACTGTACTGGTTTAGCAGATGTCATTACACATGGTTAAGCTTGAGACAAGAAGCTTTTCTGGGCTTCTCTTAATGAGGGGAGCAATATTTAGAAGCCAGCTTATGAAGTCCTTTGGTAGCTCCTCTAGCTTATTGAGTGACTTCACCACTCCATGCCCAAGCCAGTTTGAAATGTGAAGTGGGAAACAAAAAACATACACTTGAAGGACCTACAGATAAGTAGGAAACACCTTTCCTTTTTTTTTTTTTTTTTTTTTAGGTATTCCCTATGCTTCAGTGACTAGAATATAGTGGGCAATTGATAAATTCTTATTGACTTGACTTTTGCCTCATTTTCCTTAACTTCTTGCTGAGCTGTTAGTAAGGAGCAGGCTGATTGCTTCAGTTTCCAATTTCACATCTCTTGGAAAATGGATCAATCAAATCTTGATAGTTTATTGCTGCAAATAATTAGGAAGTTATTCTATATTCAGGAAAGTTGGCCTATAGACATAGAAACAACTATGCATAATGATGTACCAATCTACATAGTTTTACTTATGTATTAATAGATTATAATTCACCCTCAAGATCTTATTATAATATCACTTAGCCAGTCCCCTAACACACAAATCAGCCTTGAATGATCGGAGCAAGCATTTATGTCTCTGTGATTTTAATTCTTTTTTTTAGTGGCTTTCCACTGTCATATTTACTCCATGTCAGTAAAAATGGTTCCAATGAAGTGCATCTATCCTCCGTAATATTTCTAAAGAGCTTAGGAAAGAGCTTATTTGTAAAGTAAAGAAATCCAACACATAGTAGGTGCTAGATATTATTATTGCTCTTATTATTATTAATTTATTTATTTCCCCTAACAGATTCTCCAACTCAGGTTTTGTTTTTTTTTTTTTTTTGAAGAATTAATGCTGTTAGTTGGGAGAATGAGAAAGATCTCAGTTGTCTAAAGGGTTCCCCCTAGGAGTTTTCTAAATAACTGAAGGCTTATTCCTTCTAATTGTAATGCCAAAGAAACTGAGGCAAGACAGGGATTGGTTTTTAATCTTTTAATGTGGAGAGTTTTGGGCTAGGTGATCGAATGGAACTCATATTCAAAAATCATTTGACCTTGAGGAAGTGAAAGCAGGGAACTTTTATAGGGTTTTTGCTAAACAAGATACATAAGAGGAAGGAGGACAATGGGTGGGCAGACAATTCCAGGAAAGGATCATAACTTAATCCTGACAGAATAAGGGTCAAGATAAGGTTGAGGGCAGGAGACAGAGAGGTGAGGGGCAATACTCAAAAAGAGGGGGAATTATCCCAGTAAGGATATAAGGCAATTGGAGTTTTATAACCCAATGATATGGTAAGGTTTTTGCTGACTCAATTTTCCCAGTCCTAATGGCAAGGAATGGGGATGGGGGGAGGTGGCCATAATAATTTTATTTAGAGCATAGCAATTCCGGGTATGACAATTCAGGGCATAGCCTAATCACTAGGGATTAATAAACTTTTAAAAATTTCTTTATGATGAAAATACTTCTAAAACACATTTTATGCTTCTCTGTTCTTCATTATAATCTTATGAGTTTCCTTTAACCATTTCTGGATGACAGGGTCATTAGGATGAACGTCTATTATTGTGTTTAGCTATATTGTGATAATGTAAGGCATTATTAAAATGCTTGAGTTGTTAGCCCTGTTCTGAATCTGGGGAGGACCATAGGGAGAAGAAGTTGG
Source organism: Sarcophilus harrisii (assembly GCF_902635505.1). Lineage (NCBI taxonomy): Eukaryota > Metazoa > Chordata > Mammalia > Dasyuromorphia > Dasyuridae > Sarcophilus > Sarcophilus harrisii. The sequence continues at coordinate 608,414,365 of NC_045427.1, forward strand.
TGGTTTGTTGGATAGAGTGGAGTCAGGAAGATCTGAGTTCAAATCCAGTCTCAGACATTTCCTACCTATGTCGTAGTCATTTAATCTCTGATTACCAGCCAAAATGGATCCACTGAATAAGAAAAGGTCAAACTACACCAGCATCTTTTTGAAGAAAACCCCCAGTGGGATCACAAAGACTTAGATGTGACTGAAAAATGACTGAGTTACAACATGAGGAAGGTGAGATGGGTCAAATGTGAAGTAAGGGGGCCAAGTAGGATACATGAACCCCGGGGAAATGGCTCAACCTTTTTACTCCATCCCTTTCCTTAAAAAAAAAAAAAAGAAAGAAAGGAAGGAAGGAAGGAAGGAAGGAAAATGAAACTAAATCCAAAAATCTCAATAATTTCCTTCTGCCTACAGAGTGGAGTCAACTCCTCAATCTAATGTCCATGGCCAATATATGAATTCAGTCTTCTTTTGCTGACATCTCCCACAGTTCCTTTGTGGGAATCCTCTTCTTTGACTCTTCCTTCTTGTCCTCTGTACATACTTTCTTCATGTTTAGATTTGTTTATGAACTTCCCTCTGCCTATAATACTTGCCTGTCATCAAATTACCTACCCAAGTACTACCCATTCTTCAAGATATAAACAAGGACATTTGAGGAACAAAGAACACCCAGAATCTGACCATGACCAGGCAAGAAACCAAATACCAATATCTGAATTCTATTTTCATTTCTGGGATAGATTAATTTTATAAGCCCTTCACAAGGGGACTTATTTTCTATTTGTACCTCCAGCAATTAACACAGTTTTGTTTATAGTAAGCACTTAATAAATGTTTTTTTCATTGATTGAAAGATCACGACACAGCAATCTGCTGATTCATTTAGTCTTGCCCTTTTAAATGCAAATAGAAAACCAATTCTTTTTTCCCCTGAACCTTCACCTCTATTGTAGTCAGCCCAGTCCTCTTCCAGTCCCACTATACCTCAGTTCATCCATCACCTAACCCAGTCTACTTTGGAACCATCACTCTATTTTCAACAATTTCCTTGAGGTTCTTGAACTTTTCAAACCAATTTCCTTCTATTTCCTTTCCTTAATGGAATTTCTTCTGAGGGCACCACATCCCTTGTGACCTTCTCCACTGATGGTCACTTTTTGAGATCACAACCCCTCATTAAGAGAACAAAGTATAGTCTTTCTGCCTAACACCATTCTTTCTTCAAGGTCATTGAAATTGTGTGGCCAAATTATGAGAGGATTATAAAATATGAATATTGATGGTACGCAATGGCAAAGCAAAGGGCAAGAAAAATGATGGTGACCCAAGAGTTAACTTCAGTGAAAAGGTTGGGAGAATGACCTTCACATGAGTCAGTAAGTGACAACCATGAGGGTGGGAAACAACAAGCCCCCTGTTCCCCATTCCCCATCCTGCTGGCTTTGTTTCCCTATCTATTCATTTCTTATGACTTTTTAAAAAAATTAGTCCCGTTCCTGGAATTCCTTGGCTCCTGACCTTCTTCTAATTTATGAATCCTCATTCTTAAGTATGAAAGTCTAAAAACCTCTCCAGAGTTTGGGGGCCTCTAGCTTCGTGTATATATATGTATGTATATATACATATGTAAAATCGAGTAAGGCTTCATCTATTTCAAAGTTTGAGTAAGCCTGAAGGACTTTAAGCATTAAGTCAAGGGGATACTTAAGTCCCCTCCCTGCTATCCTCCTAAGGGCATAGTTAAGTCCCCTTCTTGTTATTCTTCCTATTTCAGTCAAATATGGGCAACTGTGTACTTATTGGTCAAATTCAATTTCTTGGCTAGTTCCCGAGTTTAGAATGTAAGATCCTCAGCCAATAAGGATTAGGGTCAGTGGTGGGAGGGGGTATTTGCGTTAGTGATAAAAAGTGTTGACCCTGCCCCTGAAGGTGTCTCCTCCCTTCGATTGTCTGTTCGATGGGTGGGATGCCCAATTCTCTCCAGAACGTACAATAAACTTTGCTTTGCTTCTAGATATCTCTCCAGCTTTTTTTATTAAATGCTGTCTGAACCACACATCTACCATATTGGAAGTTTCCAGAGTCCATGTTTAAATTTGGAGGTTTCCCCAAGGCTAATCTCTGATTTCTCTTCTGATGACATAGAAGGTAGGAAAAAAAATCAGACACATAAAAACAAGATTCCTCCACCTATTGTACCAAACCCATGGCTCTCTCTGGCATCATTAAGAGATTTTGTTTCATCCCTTCCCTGGCCTTGATGGGGGAGCATCATTGGCTGCCTGGTTGTAATTTTCCTTTCCTTTTTGTTTCTGTTCCAGTGTCTATCTCCTGCCTGCTATCTTAAACCTTCCCTGGTAGGAGTTAAAACATAATGCAATCAGAGAACTATTGCCTTAAGCATTTATTGGCTAGTTTAATTCTTCTGTAAAGCTTCCTCCAAGTTACTCCTGCTCCAGGGCTGCTGAGTGTCCCTGGAGAAGATCAAGAAATGGAGCTGATTTCACCTACTATAAATTTATCATTTTTAACTTCAGTTGGGCCCTAGTTGTTGCAGCCTCCCTGCTTTACTCCATTTGTCATTCTCCACAGTGATTATTCCAAACCTTTCCTTTTCTGCTTTTATCACCAATCATACCCTTCAACTCCCTTTATTCACAATCACCTAGCTTCCAGTGGTACTTTCAAGTCTAAGATAATGAGATCAAAGATTTAGAGCTGGAAGTTTCTTTAGATACCATCTAGTCTAATCTTCCCAATTAACAGATGAAGAAACTGAGCTTCTGAGGGGATAGCCCTGCTATTCACTAAAATAATCCTTTAACCTATGTTAATATTTTTTTGTTCCAGATTTTAGCTCCTCCAGGACCTTGTTTCCTAATCATCCCTTTTCCCCTTTTCCCTTTTTGAAAATATCTATTTATCATTGAAGATTTGTGTATAATAGTAATTACCTGAGGTATTTATCCTGTACTTAATTTGTAAATTTCTTCATGGCAGGGTCTCATTTTGTTTAATTTTTTACTCCCTCTCCTTCCCTCCACTCCCCCCACTTTAGTACAGTGCTTTGCACATGATAGGTGCTTAGTGAATGATCACTGTAATGTTTGTAAGTTCTGTATTCCTCAAGAAGTTTGACTGATGAGCACATCCTACAGAGTGGTCCCTCTGTAATGCCGAAGAAACTGAGCAAGACAAGAGATTAAAGACCAATTCAATAGTTTATTAAATGGAGAGAAATAGTGGGACCAATGGATCCATGTTGATCCCAGGGCTAGACGAGACTGTCATCTCAAAGAGTCTAGCCCCGAGTATCAGGGCAGCGAGCTTTTTATGGAATAACAAGAACAATGACATAATGGAGGGACCTAGGTGGGGATAACCTAATAGAGAGAGGTTACTGATATTCTAATGACATCTAAAATGGATAAACCTTTATCTTGTCAAACATTAAGGAATGTCTATAAAACTTTTATCTCAAACATTAAGAGGGAACGGTTATAACCTAAGGCAGAACAACTAAATAGGACCCTTAGAGAAACTGGGTCACAACATTAAAAGGGAACTTTGGCATAACACCTCCTTTCTTGGAAATGCCATAGTACTTGTCAGAAGCACTCGCTGAACCTTTCCCTCACCTTTGTGCCCTTGTTATTTGTCTCATGTGAGAGGCAGCAATGCATACTGAATGGAGAATTGACCTCTGAGCCGGTAGGTTCTAAGTTCAAGTCTTACCTTTGATATATGGTGACTTTTTGATCTTGGGGAAATATCCAATTTCTCAGGTCCTCAGGTAACGTTTGTAGTTAATCATGTGCAATAGTCCAGATCAGTTTTTCTTCCCTCCTCCCATACCCTCTCCTCTCTTCCTCCATGTTTCAATTGCTCTTCAAGTTTTAAACAGGAAAGTATTGTAACAGTGCAAAGGACACAGACTTGGAATTAGAAGGAGCTGACATCTTACTCAATTTTGCATCTTTGCCATACTAGCAGATGCTAGATGCATGGTGAGTGCTCAATGAATGAGCTGATTTGACTGAGTGAATGATTGATTCCTTATTATTTCTACTTTCTGGGCAGAGTTTCAGGTGATTCCCCACCTGTGGCCTCCTCAGGTAGTCTGGGCTTAGTCATCCCACCTTGTGACATCACAACCAAACACCTGCAGTCTCTGTCTTGCACTTCCTGTGGCTTAATGGATTGAATGGGGATGAAATTAATATCTCATTGGAGCCTTCTGGGAAGCCTATCCTGCCACATGAATTCTTTCCCTACTCCCTCTGGACCACTTTCAGTACCAGACCATGGAGGCTGGATTCTCTGGGCTGAAGAAAGTTTGTAATTGAACATGAGGAGTTAATGAGGTAAAATTAATTGACTTTATTTTACTTTTTACTTGCCCATCCCTATTTCCCTCCACCCTCACCCCCACTCCCAATTCTGCTGGCTCAGTACAAAAGCATATCTTGCTTCCCTTTAAAAGTGACAGAAATTAGTAGGACTAATTAAACTTTCCATTCCAATGCCCCAAAGACCTCCCATTCCTGCTCTTCCTGATTTTGAGATACTTCTTGACACTTGTATATTTCTATGGCATAACAGATCTGGGGATTGTCACAATCCTGCTGATAATTAGCTCAAAGGGCTGGAGAGAGTAACCCTTATTGAAGGTCATCTTTGATTAGGATCACAGGAAAAGCTTCACAAAATGTGTTTAGGGAATAAGTTAAAAAAATTTTTTTTAAGTCAAAATCATTTTAAGTGAGTTAGAAATAGGTGGCACAAAGCCTTACAGGGAGAGAGCCCTCCTAGGACATTGTGTAGTTAATAGTGGGGCAGATCCATTGCCTGAGAGAGATGGTTGAACAGGTGGTGGCTGGATTGGGGAGGGAGTTTTTTTTTTCACTTGGGAGTTTTGTACATCAATGAAATCATAGACCAGTAAAACTAATCCTTAAAAGGCACAAAATATCATAAGGAAGAAATATGAGGACATTTTGACCATTCGGGAATGGAGAAAGTAGTTCTTAATCTCAAGGGGATTTTGGCCTATAGTCAATTGTTAGAATACAATTTCCTGTTGTAAGGAAATCCTGGGGAGGATCTATAGATGCCTTATCTGGAAAGGAAAAAGTGAATTTAGGTGCTGAGGATTGGAGGAGTGTGTGTGTGTGTGTGTAATTGCTTAAAGACTATGGTTAATCCTTCATTCACTGAAATGCTAAGTCTTTAGTCCCAGAAGCCCTTAACTGTCCTTGCAAAATTAGGCAATAAAACCAAGTCATTCAGATGAGTGAATGGAGTTGTGGGCTTTGGGATTGGAAAGGGCATATCTCCATCCTTTCATTTTATACAAGGGGAAACTAAGATCCACAATTAAAAAATTAAGCAACTTCATATGGTCACACCTGACATCCAACTCAAGTGGTCATCCTGATTTTGTTTGAAGGCCTCTAGGGGAAACCTGAGAGGTCCAATTGTACTCTGGGACAATTCTAGCTCCCTGTTCAAGATCATGCAGTTTGTAAATTGCAGAGGTTGATGACATTTGACCCTGGATTCTCTGAATTTAAATCTAGTACTTACTTGGGCTTTGCAAATAGATAGGAGTGGGATTTTAAGAAAAAGTAAAGAATTAGAACCCAAAATGCAGGTTCTCATCAATTGCACAATGGCTGAATAAATTATGCTAAGTGAATGTGATGGAATATTTTTGCTCTAAAAGAAATTATGAAAGAAATGATTTCAGAGAATCTGGGTAGTATGAAGTGAAGAAAGGTAAAATAAGGAGACTTAAGAGAGCCATTTATACAAAGACAGCTACATAGTGAAGAAAAACAACTTTGAAAGACTTTAGAACTCTGATCAATGAAATGACCAGCCATGTATTTAGAAAACCAATAATGAAGTATCTTATCTGTCTCTTAACAAAGAGGTAATGGACCCAAGATGTTAAGATAGACTTTGTTGGACATGGCCATTGTGTGGATTCATTTTGCTTGATTGTATATTTGTTAGATTTTCTTTCCTTTTGGTTTTTCATTGGTAGATGGGTCAGGAAGGGAAAGAAATAGCAATAATGATGCCAGAAAAAGAGGGCTAGTGAATTTTTTTTTAACTTCACAGAGGGGAATAGAAGAGAGTTTAGAAGAATACATAGACAAGGCAGTTTTGAAAGTAATGAGTGGAATTTAATATATATAAACTTAAAACCCCAACAAACCGTTTTTGTTGAATTTTTTTACATTGCCTAAATTTCTCCAGATTTATTTCCCTCTTCCCTCCCATATTATATTCCTTACTACTGCTGCTACTGCTGCTGTTGCTGCTTCTACTACTACTATTATTAATTCTACTTCTATCACTACTACTACTTCATTATTACTGCTGCTGCTATTATTATGACTTTACTACTACTTTGCTACTACTTTACTATTACTGTTGCTACTTCTACTATTACTTACTATTGCTGCTACTGTTGCTATGTCTACTGCTACTATAACTTCTACTACTGCTGCTGCTATTACTATTTTACTGCTACTTCTTCTACTATTATTATTTACTACTACAACTACTGATTTTTAAAGAAAAAAGGAATAATAGACAGGAACTCCTTTCTCTCTGCAAGAGAGGTAAGCCAGTGTCAACCGTCTGAGGCTGAATTTGAACTCAGAGCCTCTATACTCTAGAACATGTGCTCAGTTTATTCACCACTACTTAGCTGTCCCCCAAGGAGCTTACAATCTAATAGAAGGTGACTGTAAAAAAGGGAAGCTGCCCAGGGGAGGAGGTGCCAGAGGGTCCATTTAGCTTAGATGCATGATACTTCTTTCTATAAGAAGAGGGGTATATTGCTTTGCACTCCACTCTTCCAATTAGAGGGAAGAAAGAATGGTGCTGAGGAGGTTTTGAGGATCAAAACTGAATCAATCTCCATGATAATGAAATTTCAAGTGATAAGTTTATCTGGGAGGGAGGCATGTTAGGAAGCAAAGCAAGAGAAGTTGATGGGAAATGGCATATTGAAAAAAAAGAATTGACAGATATTAGCTAGAACAATTAGTCGACAAGCATTTATTTGTTGTGTCTATTATCTACCAGCCACTGTACTTAGTGCTGGGGATACAAAGAGAGGTAAAACAGGATCTTCTCTCAAGGAACTCACAATTTACATAGGAAGACAACACGCAAACACCCATGTGCAAACTTTGTACAGGATAAACCAGAGCTAATCTCGGATGGATGGCACTAACATTAAAGTGAATCAATAAAGTCTTCCCATAGGAGGCGTAACTTTAGCTGGGACTTAAAGGAAGTCAAGGAAGCCAGAAAATGGAGATGAAGAGGAGAGAATTCCAGTCAGGGATAGAATTCCATGCATGGAGGATAGCCAGTAAAAACACAATGAGTCCAACTGTGGGGTTCCAGCTTGTAGGAGGAATAGAAAAGAAATCACCATCACTAGAAATCAATGAAGGGGAGTATTCTATTTGTGGATGACATTGTGCTGGTTGTATCAAGGCACATAACATGAGAGGACTTCCTGAAAAGATCTCTAACCATTTGAAAGGACCATCCACACATGAAAGGATAAGTGAATGAAGAACACTTGACAATGATTATGGCATGGATGTGGAGCTATAGAGGCTATTAATCATCATATCTCTATCCATCCATGTTATCCAACAACTATAACATCTATGTTATCCAACTATAACATAGTTATGCAAGAAATTGGACTTGAAACTGCCCAGGAGGCAACTTTACCTTTACTTTTGGGAAACTGCAATGCTTCTGAAGTGATGTTATGCTTCCCATGAAAACACACATCTGTATTTTTAGTTAGAATTCTGCTACTGTTACTTTATGGCACTGAAATATGGAATATCAGTGTCTCCAAAGAATTAAAAATGAATATCACATCGAGGATAATAGAAAAGTCTATGGTAGGAACCAATGAGAAACTTTAAAAATGAACAGAAGTAAAAAGTCATTCAAGAAATGTATGTTAGAAAGAGAAGATGGGCTATGACAGCCCATGTCATGAGGGAAAGGGTGGGGGGGAGCTAGCCAGAGTATTCCACTTGTGCCCTGACAACAGCAAAAGAAGGTAAGGTAAGAAGGCTTCTGGTGTTTTGCCTCTCTTGTCCATTCAAGATATGGGACTTGAGAACATGAACATAGATAACATGGGTTTGGGGGGCAGGGATGAATAGCAATCTTTTTCTTCAGAGGGAGCTCTCACAACAATGAAGTCAGAGCTCCATTCCAGTATCTGAGTATCTCTCTTTTAAGGTTAAATACCCATTAGCTAGATTGATTAATCAGGAATATTTCCTCTTACTGCAACTGAGCCTGCAACTGGCTTCCTGATGACAGTATCACTTTAGTGCCAGTGGTTATCTGGGATTTACATACCTGTAAATTAGCTCCGTGAGGCCCCTTAGCATTCAGAGTTTAAAAACAACAGCTTTTCATCATAGTTCCCCACTATTCTGGTTGCCAAGGCAACCCTGAAATATGTTCCCTTTAGCCTTACTCATTACAGGCACAAAAGCTTCCCCAGATGTATTCTTAAATTATATCAATTACAGAATGAAAGACAGAGCAAATTCCCCAGAAGTTTTCCATACACACGAAGTCTGTGGGATTGACTAAGAGGATGTATTCTTCCCTGCCCCTCCTCATTTTGATTGTTCTATCTTCTCCTGATTTAGAATTAATCATTGTTTGGAGTTAACCAACTCATACCAATCTGAGAAGTATTTGTTGAGAATACTACTATAAAGTATCTTGGAATAGGTGGATGGAGGGACCATCCATGGTGGCGTGTATAACCTTAGACAAGTCACAACCTTGCATTACACAAACAATTAAGATTAAAGGTTGTAAAACAGTTGCCAACCTGCATTGGTACAAATTTTTTCTTCACAGGGCACTCCACGCACTGATGAAATTGAAGATTTAGAACAACAACAATAACAATATATATGACATTATGTTAGGCACCGGGGACACAAAGTTAAAAGAAAAAAAATAATCCTTGACCCAAAGAAAAGACACTGAGAACCTCTATTTTCTGGATTTAGGGGAGGCTGTTCTAGAATCATAGAGACAGCATCAAATCAACTCAATAAGTCAACAAATATTAACCTTTTGTTATATGCCAGGCATGATGTTAAGTGCTAGAGATACAAACACAAATGGGAAAAATAACAATACCTGCAAAACACATAAAAGAGCTGAAAGGGTTCAAACCTCACTTCTGACAAAGATCAGAGTGGGAGCTTGGATGAGTGACTTAACCTTTTTGTGAATTTGGAAACTCATTAGGATTTATCCCCTGGATTGTAATCTTGTGGGGATTCCCACTGGGAGGTCTCCAAGTGAAGAAATCATTGATCTCTCCTAGAATTATAGAATAGGAAAATAGAAAGGCATTTTAGGGTTATCCAGTTTCAGCTTGCTCATTTCATAAGTGAAAAAACTGAAGTCTCAGATCTCAGGAAAAGTAAATGGCAGAGCTAGAGGGTGACATCATTGGTTCCTGAGCTTTTTGAGTGTGAAGATATTCTTTTAATATTGAAATATATTTTGGATTTCCCAAAGCAGGAATAATTGTCCATCATCTCCTAATTGAGAAAAGACAGAATGATGACAGTTTAAGTTCCTATGAATTCACTTATATAAGCAGCCAGATAGTATAGTAGATAGAGTGCTGGATTTGGACTCAGGAAAGCTTGAGTATGAATTTTGCCCCGATAGGTGCTAGGCAAGTCACTTATTGCTTTGTTTCTCATTTTCCCATTTATAAAATAGCATTAAAATAGCACCAGTCTTACCAAGATAGTTGCAAAGATCAAGCTAGATAACATTTATTACATACTCCACAAACCTTAACGCACCATAAATGATAACTATTATTTTCTTGTTAATCATAGCAGCATCCAAGTAAATTTGAAAAGCAGCAAAGCATGTATCTGTGAAACACGTTGTTTATTCTTTCTACAGAAGGTATGTTTGCTTATTTGTTGTACTGAGTCATGATGCATATTTTGTTGGAACTAAATAAAGATAAAAATAACTGATCTTGGCAGTGACCATATGGGCTCCCAGATGCCTTACTGTCACTCCCCTCATAGCTTCATGTTGAGTATCAGTGTACTAAGCAGGCTGTAGCACTTACTCTGCTTGAGAAAGGGGGCAAGAATGGTCTGCTTAGCCACTCACCATGTCCACAGTCTACTCCCTGTCCTTTGGTCCTGGGTCTTGGCTGAGATGGAAATGGTCATGGCTTGTTTGGGAATGTGGATCCCAGGAAGATGCTTGTCTACCCTCTCCCTTTTCACATTCCTTTTCCGTGTCACCTTCTTCCATTAGAATATAAACTTCTTGAGGGCAGAGATAGTTTATTTTTACATTTATTAAAAAATGAAATTTCATTTTTAAAATTCAACTTTTTCCATTTATTTTTTAAAAGTACAATTTTATTTAATTTCAATTTTAAATTCTCTTCATCTCTTCTTCCCCGTCCACTGAGAAGGCAAGAAAAATAGAACCCATTATAAACATGTGTGTTTATTTTTGCCTGTATTTGTAGCCCCCAGAATTTAATAAATGCTTGTTGACTTGATAAAAATAACTTTTATTTATATCACATTATGGTTACAGAGCATTACAGATATATAATCTTATTTGATCCTCCTGGTAATTCTCTGGGGTTGATCTTAGAAATAATATTAACTCTATTTCAGAGATAAGAAAATAGAGATTAAAGGACTTAGCCAAGATCTCATAGTCAGTGACTGGCACTGATCAGAGATTTAGAACTGGCATAAACCATTAAAGCCAACTCACAAATTTTACAGATTGAAAGCTATTACACAGCTATTAAGTGTTTGAGATAGAATTTGAACCCTGATCTTTCTGAATGAAGTCCATGATCCTGTCCAGTATGCAAAGCTACCTCTCATCAAATACATCTGTGAGTTTGATTTTCAGAAGTCATCTTTACCCAAATATTGAGAATGGGGTAAGACTTATGATTTTAATGATATGAGAAATTTCCATTAAGGAAATTCAGCATCTTCTTTGAGAATTCTCTGGAACACTGAGACTATGTGACTTGTCCAAGGTCACAAAGCCAGTGTGTGTCAGAGGCAGCACTTGAGGCTGCTTCTAGCCACCATGCCATGTTGCTTTTCTTTTTACCCAAATTATTAATGGATTACATTTAAGATTCAAGGATAAGTCACAAGAGTTTGTGCTCACAAGGAATTTATTTACTTCTTAATCTGAAATGAAGAAGCAATGAGGGGTTACCTCCCCGAGTTCCTTTCTTTCAGATTATGGGACTTGTCACAGGGCACATAGAGTGGCTATGGCCAATGATGTCTGGACTACAGACTGACCAGTGGATTTCTTTCTCCATACCTCCTTTAATATTCAGAGGTAAACAAAAGGAGTGACTGCCCTTTCTAAATGCCCCAATCTAGGAGGATCAAACCTTTGGCCATACCAAACAGAAGCAAGCCTGGGATGAAAGCAGCCTTGGGTAGGTAGCATTTTGGTGCTTAGTGATGTATTCACTGGCTCCTCTGGCTAATTCTGTTAATGTACTATCAGAAAGAGAGGCAAATATAACTAAACTGCTTTAGTAAGACTGGATGTTGTCACTGCTTATCTCTCCTACATGGGATGCTCTCTCTTCTTATTCTCCCCTGCCACCTCCCTTCCCCTTCCCCAGCTTCCTTCAAGTCCCAGCCAAAATGTTGCCTTTCTTATTCTCTCTTAATTTGAGGACCTTCCCTCTATTCCCTCCAATTTATCCTGTTTATATCTTGTTTGTTCATAGCTATTTGCCTGTTGTAATCTCCTTTAGACCCTGTGCCCCTTGAGAGAAGGGACTGTCATACCTTTCTTTGTATCCCCAGTGCTTAGCATGTTGCCTGCCACATAGTAGGTGCTTAAAATATTGATTGATTGATTGAATGCTGTCTACAACATTTAAAGTGGTCATTTGGTTTCTTCTTGTATTTGTCATTGCACTATTGGATTATACCTCAGTCAATCAATAAACATTTATTGAACACCTAAATTGGCAGCCAGGTGGTGTAGTGGATAAACACTGGATTTGGAATCAGGAGGATTCATCTTTATGAGTTCAAATCTGGTCTCAGACACCAGTTCTGTGATCCCCAGGAAGCTATTTCATCCTGTTTGTCTTTGTTTTCTCTGAGCTGGAGAAGCAAATGGCAAATCACTCCAATACCTTTACCACAAGCCCCTCAAATGGGGCTATGAAGGATTGTATACAACTGAAACAACTAAACAGCAATTATGTGCCAGGCACTTTTCTGAGCGCTGGGGATACTATAAAAAGAGGCAAAAGATAGTTCCTGCTTTCAATGGGAGAGGCAACATGTAAATAAATAAATACAAAATAAGTCATATGTAGCATAAACAGAAAATCATTAACAGAGGGAAGACACTAAAATTAAGAGGGGTTGGAAAAGGCTTCCAGTAAAAGATGAGATTCTAGTTGGAGCTTAAAGGAAGCCAGGGAGGTCCACAGTTGGAGTGGAGGAGGAGGAATGTTCAAGGCATAGGGGCAGAAAATGTCTGGAGCCTGCCTCCCTTTTTGGTATGTAATTAATAGGAACTTTCTCCTTATGCTTTGGTTCTAGAATAGAAACATAAATAACTGCCTTAATGTGCACTACGTGCTCTTCTCTAAACTAGTGCTCCACCTCTGGAATATGCTGGAGGTCAAGCAGACTCAGAATCTCAGAATTAGAAAGTATCTCAGAGACCACATAGTCTGACTTGTTTTTGACTAGTGAGCTTCCTGATCTGGAATTGAACCCAGATCTTTGTATTATAGTGCAATAGAATTAAAACTTGAAAGGACCTTGGGAGGCTCAATCCCTTCATTTTGCAGATGAGAAAATGGAGGCCTAAGTTACATCTAAAGTCACAGAGATATTTGTCAAAAGTTAGATTCAATCCTGGAGCCTTTAACTTGGCATCCAGCTTCCTTTCCATTATGTCAAGTGATTCTCAAAGATAACAATGACTTAGATCTCATTTAATCAACACAGTGAAGTTATCCTGAGAGACAGAATGCTAGCTGATACATAGATTGAGAATGAAATAAACCCACAGGAATCCAACTGTCTTATTTTACAAATGTGCAAAGTGAGACACAGAAAGGTCAAGATCACAGTACTTTAGTGATGGAGTAAAGAGTGAGATCTGGGTCTTGTGTCTTTGAGTTATTAACATCACAAGACTATCAATTCAGAGCTAGAAAGGGATCTTTGAAACCTTCTGGTCAAATCCCTTCATTTCACAGTGTTTGTTCTACATTACCATGAAATCAAGTCCCTTTTTGGTGAGAGATGCATGCTGAATGTTCCCAAACTGCGGTCTCATCACTGGAACAGCTTGTAGCCCTTCTTGCAGTAGAACTACCAAAGGAGCAAGGGAAGATTGGAAATGGTAATGTGACACTGAGGATGAGATTAACATGAATAACTATGTGACTTTAGGACAGTCACTTAACCATTCTGAGCTCCAGTTCCCTAACTCTTAAAAAAACAAACCACCAACTCTCTTGTATCCTTTGCTCATTTTATCCCCATGTATCATCTGGTGGCTGAATTAAAATTCATGAGCAATAGACATCGGTGATGGGAAGGTTTGGACAGAACAGCTTGCTGCTGGGTTGTGAACAGTTTTACAAATAAGTCCTCATCATGGTAATTTGGGCCAGATGCAGTAGTGATGAAATGGGCAGGCGGCTGCCTGACCACAGACTAATGTTTTCCTCAGCTAATGGGGATGTGGGGAGGGTTCCTGAACTAATCTCATCAGCTTTCCTGGAAAACCCTAGACGGTGGGGTCTATGTTTGGGGAGAAGGATGGACAACAAGGGAGAATAATCAAGAGGGGCTTGTAGGCTAAGGGGTCTCTCTGCTCATGTGGAGATTGTGTTTCTGGAAGTACAATTTCATTAGTTTATTCATGCTTCCTTCCAGAGATATGGAATTTGCATTTGCATTTGGAGGGGGAAAAGGAGGGAGACACAGAGAGACAGACACATAGAGAGATAGAGACAGGAAACAGAGACAGAGAGAGAGGCAGAGAAGGAGAAAGACAGAGAGAGACAAAGACGGAGACAGAGGGAGGGGAGAGAGAGACAAAGGGAGGGAGAGAGAGAAGGAAGGAGAAAAAGAAAGAGAGAGATGGAAGGAGGGGAAGAGAGAGAGAGAAGGAGAGAGGGAGGGAGAGAGAGTCAGAGAGACAGAGAGGGAAAGAAACAGAGAGACAAAGAGAGACAGAGACAGGCAGAGAAAGACAGAGGCAGACAGGAAGGAGAGAGAGAGAGAAAAAGAGAGAGAGAGAGAGAGAAAGAGAGAGAGAGAGCACCAAAGAGAGAGAGACAGAGACAGAGACACAGACACAGACAGACAAAAAGAGACACAGAAAGACAGACAGACACACACACACACACACACACACACACACAGAAATACAGAGAGGGAAGGAGAGACAGAGAAAGAGGGAAGGAGAGAGGGGGAGGGAGAGAAAGAATGAGAAAATATGTCCCTCTCACTATGTCTGTGTGGCTTCCATGAGTCTTTGGCAGGAAATGATCAAAAGCCTCCTGTGTCAGCTGTCTACACACCCTAGCCTATTCTTGTGGGAATTTCTGGCTCATTCAGGAGCAGAGTGGCTGAATTTAGAGAGAACTATATTAGTTTGGGAGAGAATAGGGAGAGGTACTTCCTGCTTCCGTGTATCTCACTGTTTGTTTTTGTATATTTTTATTTTTCTTTGTTACTGACTTTCTCTTTTCTCTCTGCTTTTCTCTTTATGTCTTTGTCTCCATTTCTTACTGCCTCTCTTTGAGTCTGCATCCGTTAATATCTCTCAGTTTCTCAATGTTTGTCTGCCTCTCCTATCATTTTCTTTGTTTCTCTTTTTTACTCCTCTGTCTCCTTTAACCCTTCTAAATTGTTTTTTTTTTCCACCTCTTGTCTCCCTCAAATCAAACCAGCCTTTCTGTGACTCTAAGGAATATCCTTAATTTGGTCCCCCATCCGCCCCCATCACTCCCTTTGCCTTGTTTCCCTAGACCTTTTCTTCTTCCCTGCTGCATTGTCTGTCTTATTGCTATTTCTGAGCCTTTCTGAGCATCCAATTCCTTGGTCTTTCCCAACAGAGATGGTAGAAGTGGAGGAAGATAAAGGAAACAAGGGCAGTGTTTAATTGGCAGATGTTTGTGCTGAGTGATGCTGGTGGAAGGAACAAGAGTTTGGTGAATGAAGATGACTGGACCCCCTAAAGGGAATGTGAACCTGGTCCTGGCTTTGAGGTTTGCTCTCACAACCTACTGCTTCTTTTGGGAGAAAAGGTCAATGCAAATTAATCTCTTCTGGGGGAGTCAGACCTGTGACTTCCCGGGCATATCGAAGTCTGGGTAAGGAAACTCCTTCTATGAAGATGGATATCTGCTTTGCAACTTTGAGCATTAGATAATTGCTGTGATAGATTTAATGAATTGCCCAAAGTCATATAGTCAATGTTTTGTTGTGCATCAGCTCTCTTTAATTGTCCTGACTCAGTTTCCCTAAATTGTCCTGCCTCAATTTCCCTGAATTGTTCTGTCTCAGTTCCTAATTGTTCTGGTCAATCCTGCAACACCACCTCTCCCTCCTAATCATGATGATCCAGATAAGGAGAAAGACCTTCTATCTTAGGCATCATCAGAATGTTGGGTACTTCTCCCCATTCTGTAATCCCAATTTATCAGATTTCCCCCATGTCTCCCCCCATCCTGTAAGAACCAGATTGATAGTTCCTTCCCGCTTTCAGTGCTCTGCCTCCACCCCTGCCTCTGTCTACCCCCTGTGTCTGAGCCACACACACACACACACACACACACACACACACACATGTCATTGAGAACTCACATTATTTGCTGGATTCTTGGAGACAATAGTCTCATTCAGCTCTGGGACCAAACCATGGATCCATTTGGTCCTAGTAAATCTCTCCCTTTCAAATAAAATATTAAATACTCTCTAATCTCTATCTTGCCTCAGTTTCTCTGGCATTACAGTTTCAGGGGCCTTGTTTCATTTTTCTTGAGTCCAAGAATTGCTTTTAAATGTATACATATGTTTAAATTATTAATAAATTAATATATAATTATAGGTAAATATAAATTATTATTAAATTAAATATATGTATATTTTATTTACTATAATATATTATATATCATTCATTTATTTTAATTACATAATATTTATACATTAATATAATATTTTATATTTTAATTAATATATATTTACATATATATTTATATGTATATAACATAACATATATTTGTTACATAACATAACATATATTTAACATAATAACATATATAACATAACATATATATTTATTTTGTACATAACATATGTATATATAACATATAATATAAATATTTTACTTAATTTATTTTAATTAATAATTTAATATTAGTACAATAATTATATAACAATATATTAATATATAATTAAATATATGATTATATTATGTATTTATTTAATATAATATATTATATAAAGTATAATATATTATATGTATTATATAATATATAATACAAATATAAAATTATTATATTTAATAATAAATTAAATATTTAAGTATAAATATATGCATATATACATATGCAATTCTATGCATATATATTTATTTATTTTTAATTCAATAAACTCCAACAAAGATGTGCATTTCCTATACACAGCAGAACAGAAAAAGATGACTTTAAATGAAACTGCAAATATCTTGATGTATAGCTTGCTTTTCTTATTTTTAAAAAAAATGTAATAAATTCAATATATAATTATAAAAGATGTCCTCTTTGTGATTCTTTTTGATATTCCTTCCATTTTCTTTCATTCATAAAAAATACTTCAGGGGCAACTAGGTGGCACAGTGGATAGAGCACCAGTCCCAAAGTCAGGAGGACCTGAGTTCAAATCTGGACTTAGATACTTAACACTTCCTGCCTGTGTGACCCTGGGCAAGTCACTTAATCCCAATTGCCTCAGGGGGAAAAAAAAACTTCAATGATGCTTCTTTCTTCTCTATGTCTGTGTCTCTGGAAAATCTATTTCTATTGCTCTTTCCTCTCTCCTCCCCCCCCTCCCCCCCGAACTCCTTTTACCATTTGGGGAAAAAAAAATGTAAACAGCATCTTGGTAATAAATATATTCATTATCTATTTATTCATTCATTCATTCATTTATTTATTTATTTTTGCTGAGGCAATTGGGGTTAAGTGACTTGCCCAGAGTCACACAGCTGGGAAGTGTTAAGTGTCTGAGGTCAAATTTGAACTCAGGTCCTCCTGACTTCAGGGCTGACACTCTATCCACTGTACCACCTAGCTGCCCCATAATAAATATATTCAGTCAAGTAAATCAAATTAATACATCATGTCTGCAAATTAAGCTTGTCTACAACTTGAGCATCATTTCTTTGCTAGGAGAAAGGTTCTTTGTTTTATTATTAGTCTGCTGGACTTGAGGTTCTTCATTTCTTTAGTCAGAGATCTTTTTTTGGTTTGTTTTTTGGTTTGTTTTTTGTTTGTTGTAGTTATTGTATAAATTATTCTCCTGGTTCTTCTCACTTTGCTCTGCATCAGTTCATGTAAGTCTTCCCAGGTTTTTCTGAACAGAGATGCTGGGATGGTCACATACTTTGCCAATCATATCATGCAGTTTACCAGAAGTCCATTGGGTGGAATCTCAGAGTTAAACTGTGAGTTGCAACCCCATCTGGGTCACATAACTGAACTTGAGAGTAATGAAATATCAAATTATTTATCAATTCTGGAAAAAAACATTAAGCATGCTCTACATCCTACGTCAAATATTTTTCTGCTAAGGTTTAATTTTTAGATGTATTTTATTTTTTTCCAAATACATGTAAAGATAGTTTTCAACATTCACCTTGCAAAACCTTGTGTTTCACATTTTTCTTTCCTTCTCCTTCCCTCAACCTTTCCCAACACAGCAAACAAACCAATATAGGTTAATCATAAACAATTATCCTAGACCTATTTCTATATTCATTATGCTACCCAAGAAAAATCAGATCAAAATGGGAAAAAAAAAAAAAGAAATAAACAAACAACAAAAAAGGTGAAAATACTATGATTTGATTCATATTCAGTCTCTATAGTTCTCTTTCTGAATGCAGATGGCACTTTCCATTATGTCTATTGGAATTGTCTTGAATCATCTCATTGTTGAAAATAGCCACATTCATCATAGTTGATCATCACATAATCTTATTGTTGTTGTAGTATACAACAGTCTCTTGGTTCTGCTCACTTCACTCAGCATCAGTTCTTGTAAATCTTTCCAGGCCTTTCTAAAATCAGTTTGTTCATTATTTTTTATCGAACAATAATATTCTATTATCTTCATGTGTCACAACTTATTCAGTTATTCCCAATTGATGGGCGTCTACTCTTTTCTAATTCTTTGCTACCACAGAAAGAGCTACTACAAACATTTTTGTACATATTGGTCCTTTTCCCTCCTTTATAATTTCCTTGGTATACAGACCAGTAGTACCACTGATGGATCAAAGGGTGTGCATAGTTTCAAAGCCTTTTAAGCATAGTTCCAAATTGCTCTCCATGCTCTCCAGAATGGTTGGATCATTTCACAACTTCACCAATAATGCATTAGTGTCCTAATTTTCCACATCCCCTCCAATATTTATCATTACAAGATTTAATTCTTCTTCTCCTTCTTCTCCTTCTTCTCCTTCTCCTCCTTCTCCTCCTTCTCCTCCTTCTTCTCCTTCTTCTTCCTTCTTCCTTCTTCCTTCTTCCTTCCTTCTTCTTTCTTCTTCCTTCTTCTTCTTCTTCCATTGGGGTCAAATGACTTGCCCAGGGTCACACAGCCAGAAGTGATAAGTGTCTGAGGTCAGATTTGAACCCAGGTCCTCCTGACTTTAGGGCAATTTGTATTCTCCCCCCCCCCTTTTTTTTTTTTGCTGAGGCAATTGGGATCAAGTGACTTGCCTAGGGTCACACAGCTAGGAAGCAATGTGTTTTGAGTCAGATTTGAACTCAGGTCCTCCTAATTTCAGGGCTGGTGCTCTATCCACTGCGTCACCTGGCTGCCCCTGTGCCACCTAGCTGCTCCAAGATTTAATTCTTTATGTCAAAATGAATAAGCATATCTATCTCATTAGTATGAAAATTTGCTTTCCTCTTTAATAATGGCAAAATTATATGTATAACAAAAATGTTTAAAAATACATTTCTTTGTGATTTATCATCAATAAATGTTTGATTTGTGTTTCTATTTTATATACTTAACTATCTGGGATCATGAGTAGAAAAAGTTTAAGAAGCCCTGATCTAGTCTACCTCATACTTGACCAAAAATTTGTCCAACAGCATCAATTAATAAATCACTAAGGATTTAATAAGTACTTGCTATGTGCCAGACACTATGCTAGATTCTGGGAAGACAAAGACAAAAAGAAATAGTGCTTGTTCTCAAGGAGCTTATGTCCTGTTGGGAAAGACAATACATGCATATATAAGAATATGTGAAATAGATATAAGGTAAATATTTTTGGAGAGAGGAAGAAGGCAGTAGTAGCTTGAGTGGGACAATGCTTGGCATATATTTGGTATTTAATAAGTGTTTGTTGACTGTCTGACCAATATATATAATAAACAGAAAGAAGTCTGGTTTGACTGGATTGCAAAATATAAGGAGAAAAATTAAGGAAAAATGTTAACTTTTAAATAGAAGACTTTAATACAAATCTGAAATAGTTGAATATAAGTTGATTTTCAGAGGCTCATTTAGAAAGTGGGATAACATTCAGATACTGAACAGCACCCCTGTACCCTGCTACAAATTAAAAGATATTTTTTGAATGTCATTTAAGTGATATCACTGTTCATTTGCCTGATAGTAAACACATGTCCTTTGACCAACTGAACACTGTGTTCCTAATTTTGAGGAGGGATAACAATTCCTCATACTGCCACAGAGTTGTTCAGATGTGGGTGATGTGCCAAAGCCATGTTGCTTGGCAGTCATTATGGGCTGTGTTTCCTTCACTACCTTTTGCCTCATGGAACAGTTAGAGGAAGTCAAATGTCTATTTTTTCACAGTTTCTCTCTTGCTTTTATAGATGATACTTCATAATAAGTGATCATCTAACCTTTGCTTATAGACTGAGTCAAGAAATCATATTCCTCCTAAGGCAGCCTGTTACATTCTTTTGGAACTCAGTCTTTAGAATGTTTTCCCTTACATCAAGCCTAAATATGTCTTTCTGTAGCTTCTACCCATTTCATATTCTGGACTCTTTCCATCTGTCCTTTGGTTGTATTCTTGAGAAGTCTGGGCCTTTCCATCTGTTCTATGGCAGAACTCTCTTACATATATTGTCTTCCCCATTTAAAGTGTCAACTTCCTGTCTTCTTTTTTTATAATGCTTGGCACAAAGTAAGCCCTTGATGATTTTTATTTCATTTCTTCCAGATCTGCCCTTTGGACTCAAGTATGCAAGAGTAATCTTTTCACATGTGTCTGAAAAGAATCATTCTTCTCTTCTATATTTGGCTAGATATTTCTAGTTCCTTCAGTTGAGCTTCACATGGAGTGATATCGATGCCCTTGATCACTCTGATCATTGTCCTCAAGATGCTTTCTAGCTTGTTAAAATAACTTCTACAATATGGTGACCAGAACTACCATACTATTCTAGACATAGTCTGCCAGGACAGAGCACAGGAGGACTCTTGCCTCTTGGCTTCTGGACACTGCATCTCAATTTTTTCTTTTTTTTTGATTGCTCTGTTAATTCATGAATTTAACTTATCAAGTTTCCTTCCAGTCCACTAAAATGTTCAATTCTTTTTTTATATGAACTGTGTTTAACTGTATCTTCCCCATTATGCTGGGTCTGCCATCATGGAGATTTTCTTACTCTCATTCTAAATCAATGCCATGAAGATGATCTAAACTTAGTCCTTATTAGTTTCATGGGAAACTTTTAGGGGAGCAATGCAGCCCAAGTGGGCAGGACAAAGTCCCTGTTGGGAACCAAGCCCAAAGAGCAGTGTGAAAATTATCTTATCTGGAAACTAGGGGGTGAAATAGATAGCTCTGAATTTGAAGTCAGGAACATTTGAGTTTGAATCCAACCTCAGACGCTAGCTATACTGAACAAGTCACAATTTCCATCTTTTTCAGTTTTCTCATCTGTAACGTAGAGATAATGACACTTATCTCCTGAGATTATTAGGATTAAAAGAGATAATATATGGAAAGTGTTTTACAAACCTTAAAATGCTATGTAAATTGAGAATTATTATTAGTATCTTGTACTTGTAAAATTGATTTTTAGAGTCTAGATGTGAAACTTTACATTTATCTCAGATAAAGTCAGCAGTGACCATCTTTGTTAATTAGGCTGATACAATAGAAAGATATCAGATTTGGAGAGAGATCTGAGTTGTAATCTTGGCTTGACCACATATTATTTATGTGATCTTAGCAAATGGCTTAATTTCTGTGAGCCTCAGTTTCTTCATCAGTAAAATGAAAGATCTCTTTAGTCTCTTCTAGTCCTAAATATTTGAACCTAATTTGCCTTTAATTTAATTTGGGAGTCCACTGAGATCTTTTTGGATTCTGACTATAATCCTATAGCTTGATTAGAGGGAATGAATGAATGAAAAAAACATTTGTTAAGCACTTACCTAAAGGAGTGTTCTGGGCAAATTTTATACTGGAAGCGGGTCTTCCAGCAAAAGAAGGAAGATGTTCTGGGTAGCACCTACCTTAAAGATAGCTTCTCTAGCAACCTTAAGTTTTAGACTTCAAGAATACTTCTGTCTATTAAGAGAAGGGGAGATTCTTGGAAAGCCAGCTTCTTAAGAAGCTCTTAAGAAGGGAAAGCCATGTATAATGTCTTGAATTTGGAAGAGTGGCAAGGAACTAAAGCCACAATGTGGAAAAGTAAAAGACATGAACTTTTATAACCAATATTATTGAGTGATTTGGATAGCTATGCCTTCTTCAGCAAGTAGTTATTTGTCTAGCCTTTCCAAACATGTTCCATGGTAAAAGAAAGTCTAATTTACAGGGTAGCATTTTGAGTCTGGGGGAATTGTATAAATCATTAAGGAAAATGGGGCATCCCTTATGTGGAGAATAAGTTGTTGTTCAGTCATTTAACTCTTTGCAACCCCATGCACGCCAGGCCCTTCTATCCTCCATTATATCCAAATCTATCCAAGTTCATGTTCATTCTTTCCACAATACTACCTATCCATCTTATCCTCTTTCATCCCCCTTTCTTTTTGCCTTCAATCTTTCCTAACAGTCTTTTCTAATGTTCCTTGTTTTCTCATTGTGTGAAGTATTTAAGCTTAATTTTCAGTATTTGACCTTCTAGCAAGTAGCCTGAATTAATTTTTTCAGGTATTGACTGATATGATCTCTGCTATCCAAAGGACTTTCAAAAGTCTTCTCTAGTACCATAATTGATTCTATGGCTTATAGTCCTTATAGTCCAATTCTCATAGCCATAAGCTGTTACTGGAAAAAATCATAGCTCTGACCATATGGATCTTTGGTGGCAAAGTGATGTCTCTGTCTTTTAGGATGCTGTCCAGATTTTCCATAATTCTCCTTTCAAGGACTATAGTCATTTTCTGAAGTGATCTTTGAACCCAAGAATACAAAATCTGATGCTGCTTCCATTTCTTCCTCCTCTATTTGCCAGGAAGTGATGGGACCAGTTGTCAAGGTCTTAGGTTTTTTTTTTTTTTTTTATGTTAAACTTCAATCCAGATTTTGTACTCTCCCTTTTCACTGTCATTAATTCTTTTTTTTTTTTTTTTTTTTTTTTTTTTACTTTTTGTTATCAGAGTGGTGTCAGCTGTATATCTCAGATTGTTGATATTTCTCCTGGTGACCTTAATTCTGGTTTTTGATTCATCCAGCCTGGCATTTTGAATGATGTACTTTACATGTATATTAAATAAATGAGGTGACAACATACAGTTTTGTTATGCTTATTTTCCAATGTTTAACCAGTTATTTATTCCACGTTGCTTTTTGACCCACATACAAGTTTTTCAAGAGCCAAGTAGGATGATGTGGTACTCCCACATCTGTGAGAACTTGTCACATATTGTTGCAATAGGCACAAGCAAAGGCTTTAGTGAAGTCAGTGAAGCAGAAACAGATTTTTCCCCCCTAGAACTCTTTTGCGTTCTCCATAATTCAGCACATATTGGCAATTTGGTCACTAGTTCCTCTGCCTCTTCAAAAACCAGCTTGAACTCTTGGTAATTCTTAGTTCGTATATTGCTGAAGCCTAGCTTGCAGAATCTTAGGCATGCATTTGCTGCAATTTAAGATGAGCACAATTGTTTGAAACTTGAACATTCCTTGGCATTTCCCTTCTTTATAACTGGGATATAAATTGATCTTTTCCAATATGGTGACCACTGTTGAGTTTTTCAAATTTACTGACATATTGAGCATAGCATGTTAACAACATCTGGAGAACAAGATACAATCTATGTTGTATCTGTATTGAGATTTCCCTGGGTAAAATCTGGGTGGGGGCAGTATAACTTAAAGAGAGGATTATGATTTAGGGGATGGTCTCCCTTTTTTTCTATGTAAATTCAGAGATTGAGACTTTGTGCCATCAGTTATATAAATTCTCTGAGTCTTAGTTTCTGAAAGCTTTATATCGAAGATGTTAGATTAGATGACTGCTAATATTCTTTTCAGTTTTAACTCCATGATCCTCTTTAAAACCTTTTCTTCCATAAAGCCCCAAAGTCATCATTCCCTGAGTTGAATCCCTATAGCATAGCTAATATTTTAGCATAGTACAATGATCACATTTTATATGCTATCTCATTTTTTGATTGTCTATAGTCTACAATTCATTATGTACTGTCTGCCTTGTTAATTGTGCCTTATGTCTATCTTCTCCTCAACTACACTATAAGATTCTTGTAGAAGTTGCCATGTCCTAGGTATCTCTGACTCACCCCAAAGTGCCTGGCATGATGCTGAGATGATCAGGGCTTAATATATACTTATTGGATGATCATAGATTTGTACTATGGGAAAAATAAATATTGGAAGAGGATGCCAATACCACCACTAAGCAGGGGAGGGCTCCAGATGGCAGCCCAGTGCTTGGGTGCCAGCTGTGACCCCACCTAGGTTAGCAGCTATAGGTTTAGGCAGAAATGCTGACCCTATCGTGGCTTTTCAAACTGTACCCAGATCCCTTCCCTAATGGATTAACAGGTTTTCAGGACTGTGCTATTGGTAGAGCTGTTTAAAAAGAGGGGACCAGGAAACTTGTGCAGACAGTGAGAGAAGAAAGGATGATTGAGTTGTAGGTATTGCCCCCGAATCTGTGATAAATGTTTATAAAACTGGAGGTCAGGCTTGTCTGCTTTCCTCATCAGTGGACATGGCAGGAGAGAGGGCGAAGTTACCATAGACCTTGTTTGTATTCACTGAGAAGTGATGGGTTAGGTCACTGCTGTTTTTCTAAGTCTGAAATGCTCCTTTAGTCCATAAATAATAATGATAGCTGGTGTTTGTATAACACTTTGCCTGTCACGAAGAACTTTATAGATAATCTCTCTGTCTTTATCTATCTCTGTCTTTCTCTGTGTCTTTCCCTGCCCTTGTGTCTATCTGTCTCTCCATGTCTCTGATTCTTCCTTTTCAAAGATTTTCACTTATTAAAAATTTTTTTTGATGCATTTTGTTTTTTGTGTCACAGTCATTTCTAGATGTAATGTCCCTTCTACGATGAGCGGTCCCTTTGTGACAAAGAGAAAATCATTAGGTGAAATCAGCAGACTGTATCTGACAGCATATGCTCTATTCTGTAGTCACCATCTTACACCTTTCCAGACTACATCTCCTGATTTTTAAAGCAATTCTTTAGGGGGTAAATAGCACAAGTGTTATGACCATTTTACAAACGAGGAGGAGGGGCAGCATGGGGCAATGGATCAGAAAGCTGGTCTTGGACTTAGAAAATATGGGTTCAGATCTTGCTTTAGGCAGACCCTAGCAATATGGACAAGACACTTACCCACTCAGTACCAAAGACAATTTTTTTTTAACATTTTAACTTATAGAAAGTGAGCTATATCAGGGGAAATAATTGCTACACAGGGAGTTCCTTATGTGATAAATTCACTGATTGAAACCAAAATTCATTCCCCTGAAACAGCAGTAGATGAAGAAACTAGTGCTCAGAAATGCTCACCATCACACAGCTCACATGTAGGATGTGAAACCAAGTTTCTTATGCAAAGATTCATCTAGAGTAAAGTGGCACATAAGTCTCCTACCTCCACCGAGGATGAAAAACTGAAGCAGAATTGGACTGGGTCACTTCTGAGGTCCCTCCCAGCTTGAAAACTATGACCGTCTGATCTTATGACTTATGGTCTTACATCGAGAAGGCTAGTGGAAAGACATATCAATTAGCATCTGATGGTTTCTGTCTTGAGAACCTGGGACATTGCCTGGGACTAAAGGGGTTTCACAGGAAAATCAAAGGAACCAATCGATCTTAAAAAGCAAGAGGTCTTTTAATTTGGGGAAGGCCCTGAAAGAAAGGACACATGCCTTAATAGGACTTATGCAGAAGTGCAGGAGTATTAGGGCAGTCCATTGGTCTCATTCTGAGGCTAAGACTAATGCCTCCAAAACAGGAATGAGAAATGTATGGGGAAGGATACAACCAGAGTGTTCTCTAGAAGCCTTGAACAAGCTGGGCTTCAGGTGGTAATATTCATCATTATCGCAATCGTCGTGTTGTCATCATCATCATCATCACCATCATCATCGCTATAGCTGGCATTTATATGGTGCCATAATGTTTATAAGAGACTTTACAAATATTATCTGATTTTATCCTCCCAACAATCCTGTGAGGAAGGTGCTGTTATTATTCTAATTTCAAAGAAAAGGAAACCAAGGCTGAGAGGTTAAGTGGCTTATTCAGGGCCAATGTCTGGGGCTGAATTTGAATTCAGTTCTTTTTGACTCCTTGCTGCCATCCTGGCAAGAAGAGGGAGAGTGACAGTGGTGGTCTCGAAGGGATGCTTCTAGGACTTAGCCCTGGGACTCCAAGGTCCCTGCTTCAGGGCAGCTTTTAAAATAAGGGCACTGAGATATCTTATAGGGAAGAGACTGAGTTCTGCCCAGGTAGGTCTGATTGAATGAGTGAATGAATTTGTTTACAAGGTACCAGGCATTTTACTAAGCTCTGGGGATGCAAAGGAGGACAAAACCACGGTCTTGTCCTCAAGGAGCTTACATTTTGATAGAGAAAGACAATACATATGGGGAACTAATGCCACAAAGTGGTAAGGTGGTTGATGAAATGATTTGGGGCTGATTCTGGGCAAGATGAATTTCCCTTATTTGTCTAAGGCCCCAGAGGTACCAATGGGGCTAAATTTGTAGGCAGATAGAGGCCTTCTGGCCACTGGCACTAAAACTGTACTGTGATCATGGAACCAAGCTCAGGTACAGTAAGAGAAAATATCTCTTATGAACATCTGGAGCAATTTGCAATTTGCAAACCTTAAAGTGATTATCCATAACCACCACCACCACCACCACCACCACCACCACCACACACACACACTCAGAGAGATAGATATATAGAATAGAAAGGATCAGAAGACCTGGGTTCCTATCTCATCTCTGACACTACTAGTGTGACCTTAGTCAAGTCCCTTATCCTCCTGAGATCTCAGTGCTCACCTTTTTAATATGAAGGGGGTGAATTAGATGAATAGGTCTCTTCTAGAGCAAGATCAATGAGCCTTTGTTATTGTTCAATAGATTGTCCTTCATATTTGGTAGTCTAAAATTTTCCTTAATGTTAATTTTAACCATATCTGACTTGCATCAGGGGCATCCCATGCTATGTATGCTTATCCTTACCTCCCTTCCTTCCCTAAACCCACCCATTAATTTTACAAACAGAAGCCTGCAGTCCACATCCAAGGCAAATTTAACTCATTTTGGGAGAGAGCATAGAAACTCTAGGTTGGGAATTTTAATATGAGTCTATTACAATGTACCTATGAATTATTGCAAAATGTGTTTAGAGCAAATGGATGAAGCCATTCTGTTTTTCTCAAGGTTCAGTTTGACTTGCCAGGCAAGGCTGGTCATATTTTCCAAGGAGGAACGCCTGGGGTGGGGAGAATTCTCCAGCTTTGCTTGCTGAGTACTCCCTGAATCTCTGATTCTTCCCGTCAGACACAAGCCCAGTGTGCAGGGAGGGGCGGAGTACAAAGCTATCAGTCCAGTGACAAACAGCCTGAAACCCTGAGATTTGTGATTTACTCAAGCCCACTGGGATGCTGAGACTCAGGGTCTCTTTCTTCCTGTCACTTTGGTAGAGAGCCTGGCAGTTCATTTCTCAGTGGAGTTGGCAGAGAGGTGAATTACAATAACAGAGATTCTTAATCTTAAGAGTCCAGCCCAGGGAGCTAATCCTCTGAGTGGTTGTGTCCCAGACAAAAGGGAAGGAAGATGGATTATGATCACCTAGTGCTGCTGCAAAGTTGCTGGATTAACTACCTTGAAAATAGGCCAGGAGGATGGATATCAGGGGAAGAAAAGAAAGGGAGAAATTAAAAACAACCAAGAAGCCTACATTTCATGCAAACATTAAAATATATCCAGAGTAAAAGGAGTAGCTCTCAATGGTCCCACATTAATCCTTATTAGGTAACAGGATTTAAAGTAGAAAAGGACCAGGGAGATCATGTAGTTCAACTGCTTTATTTTACAGTTGAGAAAACTGAAGCTCAGAGTGGAGATTTGCAGAATGTTTTCTTTAAATCATTTCATTTGATCTTGACAACAGCTCTGAGTGCTAGTTAGTAGGGGCATTATCCCTCTTTTGTTGTTAAATTTATTTTTCGGTTATTTCTGATTTACTGACTTTATTTGTGGTTTTCTTGGCAAAGATCCTGGAGTGGTTTGCCTTTTCCTTCTCCAGTTTATTTTATAGATGAGGAAACTGAGGCAAACAGGGTCACACAGCTAAGTAAGTCTCTGAAACCAGATTTAACTGACAAAGATGAATTTTCTTGTTTCTAAGCCCAGTGCTCTATCCCCTGTTTCATCATTTTACAGATGAGATAAATAAACCTTAGATTAAATAGTATACTAATAGAGAATTTTGGAGTTGGGGTTAGAACATGGGCCTTTTTGATTCAAGCTCAGCCTTCTTACAACTAAACCCCAGGATGTTTTCTGAGAGAGAAATTGTAAATATATTCGTGGCCAAGATCACATTCTAGTAAGCAGCGCATTTTATTGTAGATTTTGAAAAACCACTGGTGCCACTAGGTAGCTCAAATAAGAGGTAGAGGCCTCTTTTGGTCTTTTCTACAATTCTCTGCACATAGTAGGTGCTTGTTGAGCATTTATGAATTATCACATTCCATGTCAAAGCAAACACTAGTTTATCCAGGTAACCAAGAGTAGGATTTTATCTCCTTACTCCATCCTTCAGCCCTACAGAGAAGGGAGGTAAGGTTGATCCTTTCCAATTCTGTTGATGATAAGAGGGAAAGGAGGGCCTGAGGCAGAGACTTTGATTGTTGCAATAAGGTAGCTTGAATGTGAAGGCCTTGGGTGGTTATCCAATTATTGTCCATGTGCTTTATTGGTACTCTGACCCTGATACAAAGTAGAGAGGAGAGCCTGAGATATGTGTTCTTCCTCAAAGTGTCATGTATATTTGTGGTAACATTGACTTGCTGTAATCCTGGAGTCCTGGTCCAATAAGCACCATGGGTTCATCCCAAGTGGGTTGTGTCAGAACCAATGGAGACTTCTATCGCCATTGAAAAATTAGGTGTATGACAAGTGAGATTAGTGCATAGCTCTATGAAAATTTCAACTAGACCTTCTTATTCATTCTACAAACATTTCTAGAGTTCTTAGCTTCCAAGTGTCCAGATACTTAATCACAAGACTTTTTAAAGAAACAAATGCTGTGCAAATTCCTGGATTACCATCATCATTCTAAAGATATAGCTTTCAGACATCATCACAGCTTCACCAGAAAGGACAATGGGAAAAAACCCAAACCACAATAACTAAAGGCCTCCTGACCCTACCTCAACTATCTAAGCTTATTTCATATTATTATTTGACATGCACGTTCCTTTATACTCAGACCATTTTCTTCAGTCCCATTGTGTTCTAAAGGTCAGCTAATTAGAACAGTGGATAGAATATTTGGGGAGATAAAACTCATACAAGTGACTATAATACAAGATGATGTTTTAAAAGGAGGCTCCAGTTGAATTGGAACTTAATAAATGGGTAGGATTTGGAGAGGCTTCAATGGGCAATACATCAACTAATCAATAAGCGTTCATTAGTCACTCACTAAGTGACAGACACAGTGGTAGGCACTGGAGATTCTAAGGAAAAGATTTTATGGAATTCTTACTCTGTTGAGTAAGACAGAACACGCATGTACAAATAGATGCAGAATAAATGAAAAAAATAAATATAAGTAGTTTAGGGAAGGAAAGCATATCAGGATAGCATTCGAGAGAGATCAATCTGTGTGAATAAAGGGAATAAGAATGGGGTATGAGATATGATCAGTAGAATATGAATAAATAGCCTAGGTTGGCTGGAATGTAAGGTGTCAGCACCATGGCCAGGGGTGGTGCCAAAATTGGCATTTAGCTCAGCCAACACCATAGCTCAGGAAAAGCTATAATAAAGCACAGCTGGGATGTCATGCATAGTGTGTGTGTGTGTGTGTATGTGTGTGTGTGATATGCACCAGGGAGATCTTTCTTCCAATAGTTATTAGACTGTCTACTCTTGTGGAATGTTTTGATAGATTTGGTTATTTATGGAGGATAATTCAGATTCAGGTAACTCTTTGGGTACATTGGTTGTATTACTTGGGATTTTTTGAAGACTTGCCTGATGTGGGAGTGATTCTCCTGGTATACTGCCGAAAAGGTAGAGAGGAGAACTGTATTTTGTTTCTGTATTTTCCTTACCCCTTGGAATCTTAATGTCATGGATCATTCTTGGAACCTCCCTCATATCTAAAAAGTGGGATCTGTGGAGGAATCAGTCAGTCTACTGGAAGACTTTAGCTATAATGATCAGAATTTTCTGCCATTGTCTAAGACGTACCTCTTTGATAACAAATGTTAAAATTTTATCCCAGAAGCCTCAATATCATAGTTAACATGGAGACAAGCTGGGATAGAGCCGATGATTGCATGGATACAGAAGTGTAAACTTCATTCAAAGGAACAAAATACATCAAAGGGCTCATGAAATATAACTTCATTTTAAGAAGATACATTCAAGTGGAGAAACCCACAGACTACAAGGAGAAAGAATTATAGAGAGTATTTGGGTAAAGGTCAACTGAGGGAGAAATAGAAATGACATTGTCATGGAAGTAGGATAGACCCCTTGGGAAAAGGAAGAAATAGGTGAGGATTTTGGAAAATGGATCCCAAACCTGGCATGAAGGTATGATATAGTAATGTTAGAGGGCATCAATTGCTGTTTTCCCTATGCCAGATGTTCGGCACTTACCCATTTAGAGATCCTTGGCATATCATAATTACCAGTGGGAGCTTCCTTACCTTTTAGCATATCATAATAACCATGGAAGCTTCCTTATCTTTTAGTCTTTTGTAATGGAGGAGGCAATCTAACAACATACACTTCCCTCACTCAGCCTCAGCTTCAAAATAGTAACAAAGCAGCAATGACTCCTGATTCCATTAAAGAAGCAGCTTTTTTGGGTTGGATCTCCTTGATTAAAACCTAACTTGTTCCCTGAAAAGACATCTTAGATCTGGCCCTTAGAGCTGGCATAGAGTTTGGAGTTCATAAAATATGATTTTGTCTCTAATCCTCATGAAATGTTAAAGAGCAGACAATAGAAATGATAGAAAACAATAAGTTGTGTGTCCTGAGTGAGCAAGAAGGAATTAAAAGGTTTTTTTTTTTTTTTTTAAAAAAAAAACAAAACCCAAGTATTAGTCATCTGAAGGCTTTCTTTTTGCTTATTCCTCTCTTGGTGGACAGAGTGGTAGTTAGTAACAGTTCTTCACTTTCCCTTGGGGTAGCTCCTGTTGGATGTGTCAACAACTGGCAGCAGTGAAGACCTAGAGGGCAGTGATGACCTGGAGAATATAGACCAAGATTTTCTTTCCTGTTTCTTCTTTCTCCCATCTTGGTTTGCTGCCAAGAAACCTTGCAGCCTTGTGTTGTGTGGTAGGCCTAACTGGACCATGGAAAGAGCTCTAAATCTATCCTTTTTGTAGGAATGCTTGTGTACTGTGAATTCTAGCATTACTGTTTGGGATGATATCATCAATTTATGGAATTTGTTTTGGATGGATTTACATGTTTGCACCAAGCTAGAATATTCCTAAATTCTACATATGTAGTAGGCTTCATTGGCTAGCTCTTGTCTTTTCATTCAGCCACAATTGTCTCTTCATTCAGTGGCATTTAGTCAGTTAAGCATCCTGTTGTCCTCTGCCCAAAGAATCCAAGTTGTGAAGGGAAGGCAGGTCTTAACAGAAAAACAAAGCAGTTAATAAATCTTAACTTGTTGTGTTGATAGTTTCATCTTTTGAACGAAGATGTGACAAAAAGAACTGCTATTCTGGTCTAAATTCTGAGTAATGGGAAAGGAAGTGGAAATGATGAAAACCTGAGAAGAAGTAACATTCCAGTTTAGAATTTTTGAAAGAAAACAAAAAAGAAAGTGATTTGAAGTATGACATGCACTCTTGATTTTTAGAGAGTAGATTTCAAAGACTTCAGAGTAGATTCAAAGAATAGTATATGGCCTAAAATTAAATGAGGAGAAATCTCTGTAGATGAGAAGACTCAAAAATGAAATTCTTTTTATAAATTTGCCTTGATTTTATATATAGTAACATTTTCTAATGCTACTTTTACCCCGTCCCCTTCACGGAGCTACCTCTTATAGTAAAATATGAAAAAAAAAAGAAACAAAAGTTTTGTAAAACTAAACAGCATCAAAAAGCCTGATGTTATATTCAGTACCCCGTACATAGTCTTCTCCTCCCCCCATCTGTAAAAAAAGGAGGGGAAGGCATCTATTCATCTTCTTTGGAGCTAACTGTAGTCATTGTAATTTTACAGCCATTCGATTTTGTTTTGTTATTATTTTAATTTACATTGTTGTTGTCATATTTATTGCTTTTCTGGTTCTATTTATTTCACTTTGCATTACATAAGTTCATATAAGAGAAGGAATATGGGACAGTGCTAGCTGTGGGCACTTGCAGGATAATGGAACTTTTGGTTTAGGGTTCCAAAAGAATTCATAGATAAACTCAGAAAAGACTTTAAAAATCAAATGAGAGATATTGAGGAAAAGCTAAAAAACCATCCAAGAAAAATAAGAAAATTATGAAAAAAATTAACAAACTAGAAAAGGAAATGCAACATTAAAGAAGAAAATAATTCTTTGAAAATTCTGTTCTGGAGAACAGAAGAGAAAATGTAGGAATAATTGGACTACCTGAAAGCTGTGACCAAAAAAAAGAATCTTGATACAATAATACAAGAAATAAAGAAAATTGTCCTGGAATGATAGAACATGAGGGGAAAAGTAGAAATAGCAAAAAAGAAAAAAAAACCCAAAAAACAAAACAAAACAAAAAACAGAAAAATCCACTGATTACCACTTCAGGATTCTACAAGGAAAACACATGGGAATAGTATTGCTAAATTTCAAAACCCCCAGATTAAAGAGAAAATTCTACAAGAAACAAACAACAACAACATCAAAAAAGAAAACAATACAAAAATAATTCAAATATGATGGAGCTACAATTAGAAATGTACACGACTTATCTGCAACTACAATAAAAGACCACAGGTCCTGGAATAATATATATTAACAATCAACAGAAATAGGTCTGCATTCAAAAATATTATATCCAGAAAAACTAACCATGACATTGAAAAAGAATATGAACAGTCAACAAACTTGGAGATTTTCAAGACTTTGTCTCAACCAAACCTGAACTCAGAAGAAAATTTAACCTATAAGAGCCAATATCAAAGATTAATTTCAAGAGGTAGCCTCAGCCACAAGCACAGAAACTTTCTCAACAAGGACAAATTATTTGTATTTTTTACATATTTTACATTTAAAATGTATACATACATTTGTATATTTTTACATATTTAAACATGTTACCCATATGTTTAAGATTGACAACAGTAATTGGGTAGGTCAAAAAAAGACTGGGGCAGAGCTGAGTATGATCTGACTCTAAAAAAAGCAAAACTGTATGGGAGAAGGTAAAAATAGTAATTATGCTATTTGAATGAGGTGCAGAGGA
Source organism: Sarcophilus harrisii (assembly GCF_902635505.1). Taxonomy (NCBI): domain Eukaryota; kingdom Metazoa; phylum Chordata; class Mammalia; order Dasyuromorphia; family Dasyuridae; genus Sarcophilus; species Sarcophilus harrisii. Next base: position 608,447,880 of record NC_045427.1, read on the forward strand.
AAAACTGACATAGAGGCATTAGAAGGGGGAGGAAGGCTGGTGATTCTGAAAACCTTCTCAAATAGTGAATGGTTAAATAGGGAACAATACATACATGCACACACAGAGATATACCACCAAGGGTATAGCACCCTCCAAAATCTATAAAGAAATAATGGGGGAAGGAATAGGATAAGTGGGTTAGAGAAGGATATATAGATTTATGGCACCGGGGCAAGGTGTGTTGATTAATGAAAGTGGGGTAAAGAATGAAAGAAAAAGTGGGGAGAAGCTAAGGGAGGGATCCATGAGTGGGAGGAAGTTAAGTAATACCAAGGCAAGTTAGAGAGTAGAATTAATAAAGTGTGAGAATTAGCAGGAATAGGAAATAAGAGATATACACAAACATTATAACAAAGTTTGGGAGTAGAATTTATTAGAAAAAAAGTAGGGTGAGTAGTCGTAGATCTCAAACAAAATTAAAATTAAAGATTCAATCAAGAAAGAAATCTACATTATATGTAAGCCATATTAATATTGTTTTAGATTCATGTCTACATATGTGTAAATGTATATGTATATACATATGTATGTATGCATGCAGGTGTGTGTACATGTGTATATAAATGTATGTATGTGGGTGGGTATGAGTGTGAATATACATAGGCACACATACATACATACATACATACACATATATCTGTGCTAAACTGTAGTCTGCTTGGGGGAGGTAGAGGGATGAAAGAAGAAAAGAAGAATAAAGTAAAAAGGGCACAACAGAACAAAAGAATAACTTACAAGGAAGAAAAGAAAAGATCGATAGTCATGAATATATAGTCTCCTCTATTATTATGTGTGCTTTCTTGAAATGAAAATGTATTGTTACATATTTTGAATCTTCCCTGATATTTTGCTGGGCACATGACAGTGTTTTGTTTTCTTTTATTTTCCTTTTCTGTCTTTTTTTCTATTTTGTTTTTTCTTATTTTGTATTGTTTTAAATAAATATTTAAAAAAACAGTTCACATGGCTTTGCTATTTTTTGTAGTACAGTATTATTCTATTATATGCATTTATCACAATTTATTTCATCATTCTCCAATCAATGGACATTGATTGATTTTGTTTTTAAGCCTTTGTTGCCACAAAAGTGCTGATATAAACATTTTGGTTTATAAAGGAAGCTTTTTCTCATCATGAATTAAATTCTAAAGATGCAAAGAAATTATTCTGGTAAGGAGGAAAAAAGGGAAATCTTTAAAGAGAGAGGACTCAACAATTGAGATTTTAAAAAATACATAGAAGATAGAAATAAGAGGATACATCCAAAAGAATCTCTCAACCTTTCCAATTTTTTCCCTCTTTTGTAAAGAATTGTTTTCAGTTTGGAAAGCGTAGAATAAATATGAATGACAAGAAACTGAAAGCAAAGATAAAGGAGATAAGAGTATGTAACTGTTCTTGGTGAGTTTGGTCATTAGATCCACACAAAATGTGTGCAAGACACCTCAAAGAAATGGTAGATATGACTATCTGACCATGGATAAGTGCCTTTGAAAATTTGTGGAGTGGTGTTGCAAGATTGGAAATTGGCAAGTATCAAAGTTTTCAAGAAAAGGGAAAATGATGGAACCTTAAAGTTACAGACTGAATTCTGGAAAAATTCTAGAGTATTATTAAGGAAAGGATATGGGATCACTTTGAAAGTTATAATGGTCTTCAACTTGGCACATACTTAGATCAGCAAACAGCATCATTAAGGTAAAGGATGGAATCTGAGGGATTGGAGCATTTTTGAGCATTCTATAATGTCCCTCTACATAGTCAAGATTACCTTTTTACATTGACTGTCCCAACAGGATGATCAACATCTATAAAACCTTCATGATTCAGTAATGGATGGCTTTTTTCTGCATTTTATATAAAGGTGAAAGACTTTCAATCATATGAAGCAGTAAGTAGGGCCCTTCCCATACTTACCCTCAGAAATAACCTGGGTTTTGACTATTTCATTCTTGTCTGCTCTAAGTATAGGGGATGGAATCTCCAGTCTAGCTGAGGAGGTTGAGCCATAGGCATCTGGGAGTCTTGGAATCCAGGCTTGATGTTGGCAACAATGCTCACATATGGGGTATGAACTCAGAAGGAGCTGACTGCCAGTTCTGGATTTGAATTTGGTGAGATTAATGCTAGGTAGGAAGCAAGCTAAACCATGAACCAACCTTCATTTTCTCATCCTCACCTTACACATACTCTCCCTTTTTCCTTCTCTCCCTCTCTTTTCCCTTCTTCCCCACCCCCATTATGCTCCCAAAGTTCTGGGGAAAATGCATGTTTGTCTTGTTTTATCTTTGAAATAAGGACCCCTTTCCTTTGTAAAAATTAATCTGATGGTAAGGATTAAGTGGAATTTAGCTGTTAATCACAGGGTCTCTAAAATAAAGAAGCTCAATCAATGGAACTTTGAGGAAATGGCAGAGAATTTAGACTCTCTCTGGATAGAGGAGAATGAAGAATGGTGGAGGGTTAAAATGTAACAGGTTTGATTCTGAAGAGAATAGGACCAGACTAACCATTTTAAAAAAGAAAATGGTGATCAATAAGAGCCAGCATGCATTCACCAAGAACAGGTCATGTGATTAGTTAGATAATTGAACTAAAGAAAGAATTGTTCTCCATTTGAAAAAGAACACAAACTATCAAGGGGAAGGATCCCCTTTTTAGCAAGAACAGCCCGGAAAACTGAAAAGATGATAGAGATTAGGTTTAAACCAGCTTCTTGTACCATATGCCATAATAACTAATTTCAGTACTGTCATGGAGGAATGCTACAACTATCATAGATGTGTGTGTGTGTGTGTGTGTGTGAATTTTTTTCCTGTCATTTTATACTCTGGCCATCTGCCTCACAGATAGCTTGCTATTCTCTAAAGGATGTTGTCTATTGCTAGGGCTTCACATACAGATTGTATATGATAAGGGACTCAGAAATCTTTTAATATAAGTTTCGTTGATGCCTTTTGTTTTACGATGGTCATCTCCAAAAAAAGATTCTGCTTCCCCCCCCCCCCAACAATTTTCTCTAACCTTTCCTTGTACCAAAAAACAACAACAACAACAACAACAAATCTAGGCAATTAGGCAAAAGTCTTTTTATTAACAGTAATTTAAAATATGTGCTATATTATGCACATATAGACTGTCCCCTCCCCTCAACTCTGCCAAAAGGAAGAGGGTATATTTATTTTATTTGCTCTTCAGGACCCATGTAGTTATTACAGTTCCCTTCCTTTTAGTGTATTTTTTTTCCATTTTTGTGGACATAATGTTTTTCTGGTTCTCCTCCATCTCCATCCTCAGGCTACTGTCACTTCTGGCAGGCCCCCACATCTATCACAATGTAGTGAATGGAGTATTGGACCTGAGTCAGGAAGATCAGAGTTTGTGGGCCTCTGAGAATGTGGGCAACTTACAACCTTTGTGTACCTCAGTTTCCTCATCATTAAAATGGAGAAAGTAATAGCATTTACTTCTCAAGGTTGTTATGAGATAACATGTATAAACCTCAAAGCACACTAAATCTCTTCCTCCTCCTCCTTCCTCCTCCTCCTCCTCCTTCTCCTCCTCCTCCTCTTCCTCCTCCTCCTCCTCCTCCTTTTCGTCTTCCACCACCAAAATAATAGAGAACTCTGGTACCTTGTGACAATCCATTGCAATCACTTTGATCATTACCTTCCTTCAGACTCCAAGGAGACAGCTTAGGATCTTGTGCCAAGGGTCCCAGAATGAGTAGGATCCTGATCTACCATCCATCCTCCCTTTTCCCTCCTTCCTTGCAGCCATTAGCCAGGAGAGGAACTCTTAGAGAGATATACATTCAAGAATGCTCATGCAGGAATTGCTGCCTTCCTCTCTCATTTCCTTAGCAACTACAGCTCCTAAAGTCTCACAAAAGAGGGTTCTTGCCCCCAAATCTTGTCATTATCAAGTAGTTCGATGTCAGAAGTGGATATGGTTTTTATGCATGGAAATGACAATAGAGAAAATATATTACCAACTGCCTTGGGGCTATAAAATAAGATTTGGGATTTTCCATCTGTCCTGCAGCTGCCTCTTCTTATGGGTGTTGCTTCCCCTTGTTAAAAGTGAGCTTCTTAAAAGCAGAGGTTGTCTCGCTTTTTAGTTTGTATCCCTAGCTCTTAGCACAGGGATTGGCATTTGGAAAGTGCTTAATAAATGCTTTTTAAAAATTTAATTCATTCATTTTGCATCAGTTCTTACAGATCTTCTCATGTTTTTCTGAATTCCTCAGACTTTCTGTATCAAAGAATCACAAATGTAGGACAGATTAACAGTTATCTAATCCACCTTCCTAATTTTGCAGATGAGGAAACTGAATCTCAGAAAGGTTAATTACTTTCTCAAGGTACCACATATAATAAAATGATTGAGGTAAGATTTGAACTTAAGTCCTATGGTTTCAAGTTTTTTCCCACTATATCATTTTCTCTCTTACTTATTCCAATATATATTATGTTCTGTAATAATATTTGCAAAGTGCCTGGCAACCCTTAAAGTGTTCAATAAGTTGTTATGCTTTACAGATATTAGGTACTTAATAAATACTGATTTATGGATTGATTTGGATACAGAGTTTACAAGCACATTCTGGGAGGACTTCAACAAGAAGGGTTTCAGTTACTGCTCACTAACACCTCACACTCCATTTCCTTTGACTCTTTCCATGAAATAATGAAAACATCACTTCTGTTTGGTCCCACTTCCTCCCACCAGCCATCTTCACTGAGCTAACACATTCTGGATCCAATTCACTAGCATCTCCGGCAAATTGCACATGCAAGTGAAACAGACCCATTGTTTGAGTGAATCCGGGGATCCAAAGGCCAACGTCTGAATTTCCTATGCCAGAAAAACACACACCAGAAAAAAAGATCCATTAGAGTAAGTGCAAAAGGCAGTGTAGTGTAATAGACAGAGTACTGAAGAGGGCTCTAATCTCACCAGGGATTCTTACTGTCCATGTGACTCAGAGCAAATTACTTCTCTGGACCTCAGTTTCCTAATATGTAAAATGAGGGAATTTGGCTTAATGGCTTCTAAGGTCTCTTCCAGCTCTTAATGTGTGATCCTATGATTCATACTTGTGAAAAAATAGCCAGAGACAGCAATCCAAGATGATGAAGAGTGACAGAAAGTGGTTAGAGGGTCCAAGTAAGTCACAAGCTAAATCTTAGTCATATAACTGACATCTTAAGCCAGAATGACAATTCTGAGTTTCCATAGTTTGTTTTTTTATTACTCTCTCTCTCTTTCTCTCTCTCTCTCTCTCTCTCTCTCTCTCTCTCTCTCTCTCTCTCACACACACACACACACACACACACACACAATTTTGCATTAAGTTTTAAGAAATTCTTGGCACCCATGGCTAATTTTTGCTTAAGAAATACATTTCCCAGAGTAGAAGTCCATGAACTTCTGTGGATACTTGGAATATTCTTTAGCACTTTTGAATCCCTTTCAATCAGGGGTCCCTAGATGAGTTGTTTGTAAGGATCTGAAATGATCCTTGGGCTGAATCCTAGGTTCCTATTGAGAAAGTCCTCAAGAAGGCTCTGCTGGTGTGTATGTATGTGTGTTTAAAAATGAAATTATTATTGTATTGTTATTGCTATTAAAAATAACAATCAAATAACCAGTATGCTAGTTAATAACTGACTTCTATTTACCTTTCTCCAGCTTTGCATTATCCTCTTACTTCCTGTTAGTTCTTGTAAAAGTTTAAAAAGAGACTTTTCCTGTAGGAACCTTATATGGTAAAAGTGATTCTTCAGGCTAAAGGTGGTAATGACATTTCTACCTAGCAAGCAGGGCAGCTATTATTTTCTATCTTCCTTTCACCATTACGGGCACTGGAAGAAATCATGAACATCCAAGTGGTTCTTGATAATGAGAGTTAGTGATGTTGATGTCATCCATCACCTTCAGAGAAATTAATTTCCAACTCTCTCTTCCTTATCTTGTGTCGGAGAGTCTTCCTCTAAGTCTGGCTTCAATATCAAAATCCATGGAAAGATCACAGAGAATTTTGCAATAATGGCTGGGAGCAGAAATATCTTCCTCAGTCGAAATTCCTCCCTTCCAAAGTCTTACTCTGGAGTTGGAGAAAAGGGAAAAGTCTTAGGAAAGAAGGGGTATTGGTTATTTTCATCGTGTAGACTGGACCAGTTTTTTCTTCTAGAACTGTTGTATGAAGACATCCTATGGCTTTAGGCTAGAAAACAGGACTCCTTGGTTGGAAGCGTACCTAGTGCTAGAGTTGGGTCATGGCAAAGCTAGGAAGTTAATAAGGATTATCTCTGATATTCTTAGACTCCCTTTTCTTTATCTTTCTTCTAGTAAAGAAGTTCTAAACCTGGAGTCTGTAAACTTGTATAAAAATATTGATCATGTAATCAGTCTGTTTCCTTTGTAATCCTTTGCATTTAAAACCATTATTCTTTGGAGAGATTCATTAACTGCCAAAGGATTTCATAACACAGAAAGGTCTAAGCATCTCTATCTTTGGGAGATATCTAATTATTCTCTTTTCTATTTTTCTTCCCCCTCTATTAAAAACTACTTTCTCTTTCTCATGGAGAACCTAACCTTTCTTTGAATTAAATCAAAGTGAACAGGACAACTCTGAAAGGTATAAGTTGAAACTTTTAAAAAGTATGTTTAAGCAGTAGCTATCTATCTAAATTGTCATGTACAATCCTCTTTTTCTGTTCTACTATTTATATGAAAATTCCCATTTTACTTGATGCTTGTTCAGAATAAAATTGATGTTAAAAAAAAGTAAATTCAAAAGAACAAAGCTCTCATAGTAGAATTTCATGCATCAGGCAACAAAATGGGGGGCGGGGTATTCTGAAGAATAGTAGGACAGGTCTTTGTGTACTTTTAAAACAGTTCCATGTAGACGACAAACTACTTTTTAAACTAAGTATAATGACAATATTTTCTAGCTCATTCACTGCCTCCTTTGCCAATCTGTGCTGAGATTAGACTCATTAAGACAAGATTCGAATACCCAATAATATTTTCATAAGACTTGGTTGCAACCTTCTGGCACTTACTCTTTCCCTACTTTATGGCCCTCCCTTACTGAAGAAAGCAACATCTAAGTATCTACTAACAGGAGGAATAAGATGAGTCAAAGGATCTGAATCTGAGAGTTTGTGGAGGACTAACATAGTTGCTTTCCGTGGTGATAGCCTTGAGTGTCTTGGAATTTCACATATGGTTGTATTTTCCCAAAATAGAAAAATGGGGATTATTTCCTTTTAGATTGTTTGAGAACCCATAATGGGTTGATGAAGGGGCAAATAATAAGATGAAACCATTAATCACAGGATTTAGAGCTAGAAGGAATTATAACTCATCTAGACCAAAGTCCATTTTATGGATCACCATAATAATACATATATTCAATGATAATCCATAAATAATAATATAATATAATATTTAAAAGTTCTAAGTTGCAGGACTAAAGCCAATCAGGTTTCTGAACCTTGTCCGGCACCAGAAGGATGAGCCCTCAGTGGTGGGGAACCACCAGACTGCCTAATAATAATAATAACTAGTACCTATATACTGCATACTATGTACTAGACACTGTAGCATTTAACAATGATGATTGTATTTTATTCTTGCCACAAGTCTGGAAAGCAGGTGTTACTACAATTTCCATTTTATAGTTGAGGAAAATGAGGAAAATAAGCGACTTGTCTAGGTAGAAAATCTCAGACTTCAAATTTTTGAACTCAGATCTTTCTGACTCCCTGGCACTCTGTGTACTATGGAGCTTCCTAAACGTCAAAGGATTGTATCTGAAATGGTCCAGTCAAAAGTGGAGGTCAAAAGTTTCTAAGCTGATCAGAAATGAAAGTTGGGCAGGGGTATCCTGGAGCTAGTTTCTTACTGGCTCTCACTTGTTATATTTTCAGGATGAACATTTTACATTCAGAAATTGGAAAACATTACAAGTTGTAGCTTGATTTATTATTTTGTTGAGATTTAAGAAAGTAATGGAGAAAATGTTCATAACGCCAATATTTTTTTAAAGAGGCATTTGAGGTTAAGTGACCTGCCCAGAGTCACACAGCTAGTAAGTGTCTGGAGCTGGATTTGAACTTAAGTCCTTCTGACATGAAGGCCAGTGCTCTAACCATTGTGCCTTCTAGCTTCCCCAGATTAAATATAAAAGTGGTGTGTGCGTGTGTAAATATGTATGCATTTATATATTCATACATATACATATATATGTATATGTATGTATATGTTTTTTTTCCCAGAGGAGAGCTTGTTAAACATTTACCAGAAGTCCTCTGGATTGGATTCCTTTGTGGTTGATGTCCTTTCAATCTGGTTGAGATTGGGGAACTCAACATCTAAAGACATAAACTGATAAACAAACAAGCAAAAACTTCAAGCAAATAAATCCCTGTTGATTAATTGCCCCCTTTTGCTACTTGGGCTCTTCCAAGGAAATATAACTGTAATCTATAAAAATTCTCCCAAATTTTAGGATTCTAGATGTTCTTTGGGTGAATCTGGGGTATTCCTGGAAATCTCTTCTAAGCTGTTTTTAAATTTTTTTTTGTTTATTTTGCTGAGGCAATTGGGGTTAAGTGACTTGCCCAGGGGTCACACAGCTAGAATGTATTAAAAAATGTCTGAGGCCGGATTTGAACTCAGGTTCTTCTGACTTCAGGGCTGGTGCTCTACCACTGCACTATCTAGCTGTCCCTCCTCTAAGCTGTTTTAATGGTGCAAGGGATGTGGTTCCAATTTCACAGCTATACAAGTTTGTAGCCATCAGTCAAGAGAAATACTCCAGGATCAGTATGGTTTTTGTGGATACTTTGGCTGTGGTGGAACTGAGCCCTGAAGGCAAGAAACAAACCTGTTGGGCATTTACTCTGCACAATGCAAGTCAATCTTTTGGTTCTGAACTTGATCAGGAAGGCAGAAGACAGACCTAGATGGACCATCAAACTCCATTTAGGAGATAAGTGTGTTGAACCAACTGCCAAAGAGGTGGCAAGAGAGAAGACTTGACCACCATCCTGGTGGCTCTCCTGCCTTCTGCATTCCTTCAGTGAAACCAAGACCTATTCTGAAGGTCCCTCAGAAAGCTAGCCTGGCCCCAGGAGAAGGAGAGAGACTGTGAAGGAGATAATAAAAACTTTGGACTATTTTTGATTATTCTTGTGGTGATTATTCTGCTGAAACCAAGGCCCATTTGCTGGACCTCCAGAAAGCTAACCAGAACATTACATCTTAGGAAGGGAGAATATGTGGAACTCAAGATAAAAAAAGTTAAAAATTGTTTTACATGTACTTAGAAATTTTTTTTTTTTAAAAAAAGGATCTGAAGGATTTTTTTTTTAGCTTTTTATTTTTTTCTATTTCAAAATACACGCAAAGATAGTTTTAAACGCGCATTGCAAAGCCTTGTGTTCCAAATTTTTCTCCCTCTCTCTCTCCTCTCTTATACAGAAAATAATCCAATATGGTTAAACATGTGCAATTTGAAGGATTATTTTGTAGAAGAAAGATTTGATTTATTATGTTCTGCCCTATGGGTAGGAATCAGGAGCAAAGAGTTGATGTTCAAAGGACATTATTTAGACAGGAGATCATGAGAAACTTCCTAAAAATGAGGGCTATCCAAAGTGAATGGGCTGCTCCTCAAAACAGTGTGTTTTCCCTTGGTGATGGGCTTCAAGCAGAGACTGGATGATCACTTGTCTAGTCCATTGTACAGTCTAGTGTAGTCTACACTCATTGTAGAGTGGTAGGGGAAGCCTTTTTTCTATTCGGAGTTGTACTTGATCACTTCGGTTTTAAATTTCTGTGATTTTGTGATTTTGTATGGGCTCCTGGATCTAGAGCAAGAAGGGAATCTCAGAAGTCTAGACTAAATCCCTCATTTGACAGATAAGGAAATTGGTCAAGGGAGGTTTAGCCTACTTAATCCAGACCATCTAGATACAGAAGTGAGTTTTGAACCCAGGTCATCTGACTGAACTAGGGTAAAGATTGCCAAGATCTGTTGCAGTCAGTCAGAGTGTGAGCTTACAGGTAACAGAGAAAATATTTTTGCAGTTGTGCTGTTGACAAGCAGAATATCAACAGGGGCTGGAGTTCATTCTCACAGCTCATCTGTCATGCGTCATGGAATGCCTGAGAATTCAGAACCAAAGGAGTCCACCTTCAGACAAACTGAACATTAGCGGCAGCCTGAGCTATCATTCATCAAATACCTGTCTGGTCTCGGGCAGGGAGCAAGGCTGGGCTGATGAAGGAGAAGAATGTGTTTTCTAGAGATAGATAATATTAGCTTAGAGAGGGTTTTCAAAGCCAGAAGTAGGAGACAGATTTTCTATTCTTTTTAAACAGTCAGGGAAAAGCCAGGAGAATTAAGTTAGTAGCCAAGAGCACTTCCTAAGCCCTGGAAATCAATAACACACGTAAATCTTCAGTTGTCCCAGAACTGTGTCTTCAGGTGTGGAATAATGTCTGACTCAGGGATCCATAAGACATTTTGGGAGCCCGAGATCTTTTTGACATGTAGCCCTTTTCTGTTCTGATCATTATAATGTCAGATGAGAGTTTTAGTTGGGAAACATTTCAGCCCCATTGGATAGAGATACCATGGCCATTATCTCACTTACATTTCTCATGTTTCTGGAGACCATTTCAAAGCTTCCATGTATTCAGTAGCAATCAGATAGATGGTGGCAAGAGACCCATAAAGAGAACCTCAGAAAAACTCCATGGGTCAGTCAGTTGGGTGATCCATCCTATTCAGAGAGCATGCTCTCTGATAGAGTTTAAGGACTAACTGATGGAGGACACATTGAGTTTCCCAGGGCAACCACAACTTCAAAACTTAGATGATATGCCTTAATATGATATGCTTGGACTCCTTCAGTTATGAAAAGGAAAACTGAGGATGTGATTTATCTAAGGTAATTGTGACAGTCAATGTCTGGGAATAGTACTTTGGCTTTCTGACTCTCAGTCCCAGACTGTCTACACGCCACCATGCCGCCTCCTTAGCCTATAGTAATAACTCATCAGAGCTAACACTTGTGACTTTTCTTGAACTTGGTTTTATTTTTTTTTTACCTTGTTCCACTTCATCTTAAATGATGTCATTGGGCAGAAGTTGGATGACCCCTTCTTGGGGATACTGCAGAGTGGAGATATGAGTTGGAGGTCCCTTCCAATTTTGAGATTTTGTGATGTGATAATTCTATTTTCCCTACACTTTGTTAAGAGCTCTTGCCAGGTTCTCTGGTACTGATCTTAATTCTTGTATCTTTAAATATAAAAATGGGCAGCCTTCTTGTGAATGTGACGAGAGACTCTTACCTTCAAAGCCCCTCACAAGAAAAGAAAACATAGCTACTTTTTCAGCCAAGACAATTACTGCAATAGCTGACAGATTCAAAGCTCTTGCTGCCTTCATTGGATCTTTTCCATGTCTAATTGTGCTGATCTACACTTTTCGCTAGATAAAATGGAGAGACTCCACTGAAAATAGAGTTATGTGTTTTAGGGTTCAGAGACCAGGTTAGAGGCTCTCTATGATCAAACACAATTATTTTACACCATATGCTGTTCATGTTAACAGCGGTTTAAAGTCCTCAGAAGGAAAAGAGTAATTGATAAATTCATGGGTTAGACCTCTGTTTGCGTTTTTATTGGCAAGGCCAATCACTTTTGGCTTTAAGTCAGATGTTTCACTTTAATTAAAGTATGAGTAACTTTGGGCCAGGGACAGTGTGTTTAGATTTCCAAAAGCCTAATGGAATTGCACATCTTGCATTTGGTGGTGGGGACCCAGATTCAGATCACACTAATTTTTTTTTTCTTACTGACATTTATAATCAAGATACAAAAGATCTTGCTTAATAGGAACAAATGGAAACCATTCATATAAAAATGTAAACAAGGCACTGATGATTTTTGAATTATTTTCTCCTGTTCTAGATATGAAATAATATTCCATGCACAGCTATAACAGTATGGAGCTGGATGGTTGCAAGGATGGGTGGGAAGAGCACATTGGCACTTTCTGGGTCCAGGGACAAAGAAATTAAAGCAGACTGTGCCTGCTTGGACGGATGCCTGAAGGCGACTTTGATGCTGCCCTCCTTCTTCTTCCTCTTTTAAAAAAAAATAAATAGTATTTTATTTTTCTAATTACATGTAAAGATTTTAATTTCTCTAAAATTTTGTGTTCCAAAGTTTTTTTCCCTCCTTTCCTTACCTCCCCAAGACAGCAAGCAATCTGATATAGATTATACATGTTCATTCATTTTAAACATGTTTCCCTATTAATCATGTTGTAAAAGGAAAATCAGAACAAAAGAGAAAAAACCATGAGAAAAAAACAAACAAACAAAAAAAGTGAAAATAATATTCTTCAATCTACATTTAGTCTCCATAATTTTCTCTGGATGCAGATGACATTTTCTATCCCAATTCTATTGGAATTTTCTTGGATCACTGTGTATTGCTGGGAAGAGCTAAGTCTATCATAGTTGATCATCACATAATCTTGCTGTTACTGTATACAATGTTCTTCTGGTTCTGTTTACTTCACTAAGCATCAGTTCATGTAAATCTTTCCAGGCTTTTTGGAAATCAGCCTGCTCATCATTTCTTATAGAACAATAATATTCCATTACATTCATATGTCATAACTTATTCAGCCATTCTCCAGTTGGTAGGTATCCACTCATTTTCTAATTCCTTGCCACTGCAAAAAGTTTCTTCAAATGTTTTTGTACATGTGGGTCATTAATCTTCTTTTGCGATCTCTTTGGGGTACAGATCTAGTAGGGATATTGTTGGATCAAAAGAAATGCACAGTTTTATACCATCTGGGCACAATTCCAAATTGTTCTTCAGAATGGCTGGATCAGTTAACAACTCCAGTAATAATGCATTAGTGATTTTCCCATATCCCCTCCAACATTTATCATTATCTCTTCCTGCCCTCTTAGCCAATCTGATAAGTGTGACTCAGAGTGGTTTTGATTTGCATTTCTCTAATCAATAAGTACTGCCTTTCTTGATGGCAAAAAATCACCCAGTAAACTGATAGAAAAATTTGAATTTTTATGCCTGTCATGTCAGGGTCTTGTATGTTTGACCTTGATCAAGTGAGCCAACTTCTTTGGGTCTTTTTCTCCTTCTGTAGAATAGGGATAATGACCACTTTCCTTCTTTATGGAGCTAATGTAGGTAGAATCAATGAGAGATAGCTTGGCCAATAAGTCACTTGGCCAACTTTTTTGTTCAGTTTTTTTTTTAAGTTCTCAAATTGGGGTCTATGAAAAAGTTATAGCCTTATTTTTTTTAAATCATCCTTTAACTGAAATTTAACATTTCCTTCTATTATAAACTTAAAAAAGGATTATTCTGAGAAGGGGTCCATGGGTTTATCTGATTAAATTATCAGAAGAGTTCTTGAGGGGAAGAGAATGAGCATTTAAAAAGTGCCTACCATGTATCAGAATCTGTGCTAAGCAATGGGGATACATAAAGAGGCAAAAGACAGCTCCCTGCCCTAAATATTTTTACTGATGCTCTTCCTTGTCATTGGATTACAGCACGAAGGTCACCTTGATTTCTGGAAAGCCACCCCAGCATGGCATAAACTTTAAGCATGAGCTCAGTGGCATTCATCATCCAAGTGCCAGCATAACTAAGTTCATAAAGGCTCGTCACCAGATGGCTATTAAGTCACGAAGAGTTGTTTTGATGTGTTGCTTTGTTTTATTTTTGCTGCAGAGGTTCCTGAAGGCTATTTATTAAGGTGCAGAGGGTTGCAATCTGAGTTAGTGGGGCAAGTTCCCCCATTGATAAAATCATGAGCTTATATAGAAATAAAGAAATTCTCTGTTGTTTCCTTCAGTATAGGGCTCCCTTCTACTGAGGCAGATTGGCAATTCTGTAATTTATAATCTTAGAGAACTGCCTGGAGGTCTTGGGGAGGTGAAATGGTTTTTCCAGGTTTCCATAAGCAGTAAGTGACAAGAGATAGGCCTTATACTTAGAGAGATACTCCTGGTCCAACTCTTTCTCCTCTCTGCCACCTTGTTCTCTCCCTGTTCCCATTCTAACAGGGTAGGTAATGGAGCACAGAGTCCTTTTTCTCCAAACATCATTTTCATCCTGTAAAACTCCAAGCTCTTTGGCTCCCATGAGAAAAGAATTTTCGATCGTCTGTTGCTTTACAGCTTGAGATAGATAATTGAAGATGGTGGTGTTAATAATACATCCCCCCATCACTCCCAGTAGACCTAGGGCTTAGGTGTTTTTGCTAATAAGGAAGATTTGTGAGCAGGAGACAGTCCCTCTCTAAGGAAAAACAGTTTCAACTTCCCTGCAGAGAACCACATTGGGTTTGGAATGAAATAAGAAAGATACGATAGTAACCTCTTCCTTTTCCCCCTTATTTTTCTTTACTGTTTTTCATTTTTCTTTATAGCTCTAGTATCTAGTGCTATGTCTTGCTCGTAGTAGGCACTCAATGAATGCCTATTGAATTGAATTGATGTACTGGTTCTCTGGGGTCCATATTCTCCTAACTGATCATAAAAAATTATATTTAAAAATTTAGCAAAATATCTTAACTAGTCTTTTTCTCTTTCAGACCATTGCTTTTTGGGGATGGTGGTGGTTTGGTTTTGTTTTTATGAAGGGAGTTGAACATGGAATTTAATTTCTACATCTAAATAGATCTGTTTTACCTTAATATTCTCAGTACCTGAGAGGAACATGAAAATAGTCCTTATCCTCAAGGGATTTATATTCCATAAGGGAGTTAGCATGCATAACTTTATTCAAAGTAAACACAAGAGAATTTTGGGGAGAGACACCAATAGCTGGGGGAATCAGGAGAGACCTAATACCAGATAGATAGCATTGGAGCTGAATTTTTATGAAACCAGGGATTACTAGAAGGGAGGAGGAGTATATTTCAGGCCTGAGGGAGAGAGACTGCACCAGTCTAGGAAGATTCCTCCTTTAGAGAGTTATCTTTATAGGTGTCCCTCTGGACCTTTCCTGTGAGTTCCTGATTGGCTTTTGTCCTCATGGGATCCCTGTTGAATGTGTGATGTCTTGTTCCTTGTGGAAAGGCTGCTGGCTTCTGGGAAGGTACCAGACAGCCAGAACTTGGCTCTGAGGGCATGGGCAAAAACACTACCAGCTGAGCGATGTATTTATCATTCCTTCTCCAGAGAAGGATTTCCAGGAAGAGGAAAGCTATTTGTTCCTTTAAGAGTCAGAGGCTGGAAAAGATTAAGGAAGTTATGTCTCCACTCCTCTTTCAAGCCAGATGAGACAAAGAACTCAAGTAGAAAGTATTTTGTATATCAATGAGAGTATTTTCCTGAAGTGTTCTTGATTGAGGCTGATACTATCAACCTTCCATTCTAGAAGAGATGATCTTTTCTATTCCCACATTTAATGGAGGAGAAAGCTGGGAGGTGGAGGGTTTGTGATTTGGTCCAGATTACTCAATTAGTTGGTGCTCTTCCCCTATGCCATTACTTTCTTCCATTTTGATTTTTATCTGTCATCTTTTAATCTTTTGCCAAATGCCCCACATAGTGAACTTATCTTCTTGTTCTTATCTTACCTTAATATAACTTTTAAAAAATTCCCTTTTTGTTATCATTAGATGACTCTTAATCCCAAGTCTCAGCTCATGGAGGGCTTTGGTCTTTGTGAGATTGCTCTTACTAGTCTTCATTATCATTCTTTCATATTGTTTCATTCTTTTCCCTCCATCCCTTCATCTTTTATACACACATAGATGTATACATATACAGGAGTGTGCTGGAATCATCTTGAAATGACTTGTAAGAGACGATTGTTAAGGTTCCAATGTGAACATACAGCCCAGAAACTGGCAAATGCTACCCATTAAGGCTTTGTTTATTGTTTTTTTTTTTTTTAATCATCTAGACTTAAACAGTAGATGGGAAAAAGTGTTAATGATGCAGATTAAATTTAAAAAGGGATGTACATATCCATCCCACCCAACCTTTCCCAAGAGTCGAGTATTAAATATTTGCTGTGTATGCATAATACACACACACAAAGAGAGATGACTCTGAAATCAGGAGTCTTGTGTTCGAATTCTGACTCTGCTGCATGGGCTAGTCACTTAACTGTCGAATATTGTAGGCAACTCTTGAAGTCTAGAAATTGCAGAAAATTTGCTCTCCTGCCTTAGTAAGGGGAAGTTTTCTCAACCAGGAATTCCTTTATACTAATGAAATTACAGATCCACTTCTCCAATCTTGTATACATACACACACGTATATCTTTGTTACATATGTCCACATATATCACACATCAGATACATGCACATGTGTGTACATAGCAACACTGTGTTGCTTATACATATATGTATGTACACATATATGTATGTACTACTTTCAGAACATAGACATAGTAAAGTATAGAATCTTGAGTTTCTGGCTCTCTACTAATACAAATATACTTAAAATACTATTCTAATAGAGCTCGTGAATAGCTTGCCTCATCTTGCTACCTCTGCAGGGGATCCTTAGTGCCTGAAGAAATGAATCTCATATGGAAGCTAATGGAGCAAATTCTGAGACTTGCCTTTCCCCCTCTGGGACCAAGTTCATTCCTCTGCAAAAGACGGAAGTCTCTTTGATAGATTAAAAGAAGAAGTTTCCATGTTTTTAAATTCTTTTTCCCATTTGAACTTCTGGAGTACCTGTAGTTGTAAGATCAAGTGAACTGGGTCAAGCTAGGCAGTGAAGAGGAAATGTCACACTATGACCAGTATCACTCAGAATCATCTGAGCCTTGGCAGCTACTTTAAATCCTGGCCAATAGTAGAATGGGGGAAATTTTTATTTTACTGCTTTCCTTTCATCCAAGGGCCTAAGAAGGGAAAGGAAGGGTCTTGGAAGGGGAAGAACCCTTTCCCGCCAGTCTATTTATGAATTTCTGATAGTAATTTTTGCTATATACACTGATGATCTGGTAGGGAGGGAGCATGAGGGAATAGTTTATGCATTCTTTTAAATTTTCATTTCATTTAATTATAGTTTTAGCACATATACTAAATGTATTATGCTATGTGATGAGTTCTGAGACAATAACTTCTCTGTCAGGGTGAAGACAATGAGATGAATATATATATGTATATAATACATCTCATATTTTGATATTTTATAAACATTTCATCATTTAGATTATAGTTCTGACAACAAGGGATTACAAGCTTCTTCCAAGATAACTAATGTGGCCATAATGGGGAAAGGAGGCAAGGAATCAGTGTAGAACAGATTTCTATAGCCTTAAATACTTTCTCAGGGCCAAAAGATGTATTTTATACTCTTTTAAAAAAAAGGCTAGCCCCATGTGCAGTGACTAAAAGAAACCTGGGTGGCTATTAAAATGCAGTGTCATCTGGTGGTTAACTCAGATATTGGAGAAGGAGCTAATTTAAACCCCTTGGTTGGATTTTTTTTTTAAAAACATTTGTGACAGCACATCTGAGACAATACACCATTTGAAAATCTTGGCATTAATATTTATTCCCTAAATGTATATATCACATGTATTTTTGTAACAATACAGCGACAATTCCTTAATTCAATCTTTTAAATATAGAGTTTGTAACTATTACTGATATAAAATAATTTCTTTAGAACTTTCACATTTGTTGTCCCATTTTATGTTGTTATTCCTGTTTTACAGAGGAGAAAACTGACAAAAGCTACCCAAATGCCTAATAAGTGATGAAACCAGTATTTAAACCTTATCCTCCTGAATCTAAATACAGCATTTTTTTTAACCTAAAATTGTACTGTCTTTGGTTCAGAAATGGACTAACTTTATATTAGTGACAGAGAAGAACTTTTGTAACACTTTCACACTCATTATCTCAATTTATTTCTACAACAACTATATAAGGTAGGTAGGGCAGTTGTTATTTTTTAATTTCCAGATTTTCTCCTATGAGTACTAGGTTTGAGAAATAATTTTTCTAAATAAGATAAAAAGAAATGTGATTGACTTCCTTAATATAGCATTAATCTATTATTGATGTTAATATATTCTTTATGAATATGAAATATGCACATATGTATATGCATATAGATATATGTACTTTGTATATAAAATGGATATATACAATGGAAGCAGCAAAAGTGGCTCAGTGGATAGAGTGCTGAGCCTGGAGCAAGAAGACCTGAATTCAAAACCATTCTCAAACACTTACTAGCTGTGTGACCTTGAGCAAGTCACTTAATCTGTTTGTCTTAATCGACTATATAAGAAAATGGCAAAAAATATTCCAGTATCTTTGGCAAAAAAACTCATGAACAGGATTGGCATTTTATGGTCCATAGGGGAACAAATTGTTGAACATGACTGAACAACAACAAGAAAAAAACATATAACACACACACACATACATATAGGCATATATTCAGAAGTCCAGACATATACATTTCATTTGTTCTTTTGTTTCAGTAATGTCCGACTCTTCATGATTCCATTTGAAGTTTTATTGTAGAGACTATGGAATGGTTTGCCATTTCCCTCTCTAGTTTATTTTATAAAAATGATTAAAATTTATAGGAATAAGAGCTTTTCCCAAATTGATAAATAGTCAAAGGATATCAATAGAAAGACTTCAGAGGAAGAAATCCAAGCTCTTGACATTCATTTGAAAAAAATGCTTCAAATCTCTAATAATTAGAAAAATGCAAATTAGAGCAATTCAGAGGTACTACCTTACAAATAACAGATTCACAAAGTAGTGACAAATATTGGAGGGGCTGTGGGAAAGAGCTATTTGAAGGCACATTTTGGCTGGAGCTGTGAAGTAGTCTATCTGTTTCAGAAAGCAATATGAAACTATTTTCAAGAAGTTATTAAACTGTACATCCTTTTTGATACAGTAATATTGCTATATGATCTATGCTCCAAAGAGATTAAAAGGAAAAGAACAAATAAGTATAGTAGCTCTCTTTGAGATAAAAGAACTAGAAACTAAAAATGTCTCCATCAAGTGGAGAATGGCTGAACGAATTATGATATATGAATATAATAGAATACTTTTGTGCTAGAAGAAATGATGAAGAACAAAGCAATGTCCAACCACAATTCAGAGGACTCATGATAAAACATGCTACCCATCTCATGACAGAGAGGTAATGGAATCGGGATTCAAAATGAGACATGGATATTTAAAAAACATGGCTAATGTGGGAATTAGTTCTACATGACTATGCATATTTGTTACAAGAGTCTTTTTTCTTTTTTTTCCCCTTTCTAATCCAATGAGGAAGAGGAGAGGGAAGTGAGAGGGATAGAATGTATTTTTTGGTTAGCTGGAAAAAAATAAATTTAAAAAAAAAAGGAAGTTCAAGCTAAGCCTTGAGTGACCAAAAGATCCTGACCTTGTGAATTGTTCAGACGGTGCAGGTCTGAGGTGAATGTGAAATACCTGCTTAGTAGTCCCTCAAAGGACCTTTATATTTCTGGGGGAGCATAATGAGTGTAATGGGCCATTTGAGATGCTTTATGTTTTCTGTCTATGCTACCAAGTGTCTGTGAGTCATTTGAATCTTAAGTATTTTCTGTGGTAGTGGAAATAAGTAGTCATCCTAAGTCTGATGTCCTTATTGCACTTTAAATACCCCTTTCAGAAGGGATTGTTGCCCATAGTTTGCAGACACCATAGACATGAGCTATACCTAAGTCTTGGGTAGGGGCATAATGAGAGACAGAGACAGAAACAAACAGAAAAGGAAGTAGGAGGGAGGAAGAAATAGAGACAGAGAGGGGGAGATTTGACCTTTTTCTTTGGAGTTAAGCTCATAGAATGAAACTGAGTCTGTTGAAGTTGAGGGAGTTCTTTCCCTTGACGGGACCCCTAGTCTAAGATCACACTGTCAGTTAAAGTTAAAAATTTTCTGCCTCAAATCCAATGGCCATCTTTAATTTGGGGTCACTCTACTTTTCAAGGCTTATATCTTGCTGTTTCCCCTACAGCTTCTCTGCTCTATTATCCTGGCATAGACCCATGACTTTTTTTCTTGCTTCCTGTCTCCTTTTACCTGCTGAATTCCTTGCCATTATTTTATGTCTAACTCTAAGATCATCTTCTTCATGAAGCCTTCCACAGACCTCCTAACAGCAACATTCATTCCCTTTACTTTCTCACAGAGTAATTCCCTTATCTGATTAATTTTTTGTTTTTAATCTTCATTTCTAAAGTTTTCCTCTAGCCTTCCCTTCCTAGAGAGCTATAATGAAAAAAATGGGGAGAGAGAGAGAGAGAGAGAGAGAGAGAGAGAGAGAGAGAGACAGAGACAGAAACAGAGTCAGACAGAGACAGAGAGAGAGACAGAGAAAGGGAGGGAGAGAGAGAGAAGGAAATAAGGAGAAAGAAAGAGAGAGAGAGAGAGAGAGAGAGAGAGAGAGAGAGAGAGAGAGAGAGAGAGAGGATTATTCAGTACTGAGTTTAGTTACTTGCAGGTGAACAATGGGGCAGTTCATTGTTCTCTATAAACTTGAAGTAGACACAACCACAATGGTGCTATGGAAAGAAGCGTGATTCCCCAAAAGGAATTTCTGTGCTTCTTCCTGTTCTTGCTTCCCATAGAGCTACTATGTTACTAGTGCATATACTGTCTAGTTCTGTGTTGCCCAGAGAGTAATACCTGATGGGAAGGGAAGGGGATCAGTTCCATTGCCCATGAATGCTTTAACCCAAAGAACCATAGCAGCGAACACCACAGAACTGACATCAGTTCCTGCTCTCTAGCTTCTCATTGCTAGTGCTGCTATCTTGGGCTCTGTCTTAAATTCAGACTCCAGCATGTGTAGGGAGAGCAGAATCTTTAAATATCTGAGAACAAAATGAAGTATAATAAGGTGTAATCCTGTCTTTGAGCCAGGGAGACCCGATTCAAGTCCACTTTTGACCTATGCCATCCTGGGCAAATCACAACTTCCAGTACTTTAGGCACCTTTCTAAAGCTATAAGTTGCAGAGAAGGTGACAACATGTATAAGTAAAGAGAGTTTCCTCACCTAGGAACTCTGTTTGCCCAGTGAAATCACAAATGGTCTACGGACTTATCCGACCATGGAGTCTTGAAAACGTAGGATTGCAGTATAGAAGGACCTTTGAAGCATGTTGTCTAACCCTCTTAGTTCACAGAAGAAGACACAAAATGATCTTTCTGGTACACTACGTAGCCTCACCAGCTCTGTGACCTTGGGAAATCATTTAACTCTTCTGGACTTCAGTTTCCTCATCTGTAAAGTGAAAGAATTGAACTAGTTGAATTGAGCTCTAAATTCTATTATTTTGTGGTTCTATGAACCTTCCCACTACCCTTCCCCATCCTCAGGCTGTCCTAGAAAGGTTAGGTAGCTCCTCCCTGCCTCCCTGCCACCCTGCCTATCCAATTTGGGGCTGCTAATTAGTAGATGCCTCTGGAGATCAGAAGAGTCTACCCAGCAGGGAGTGGGAGGAAAGGGAAGGAAAGAGGAGGGAGATAATTCAGCATCCTAATCTGCCACCCTAGGAGAGACTTCCTACAGGGGCTTGTCTCTTAGAATCCTGGCTGACCTTTGCATCCTGGCTGTTCCTCAGGGAGCATTTCCAGTGTGGTTCTGAACTCTCCAGTGGGTGTAGATGACCAAGAGACATTTTTATGTAAGGAAAATCTTCCTAATCATTTGAACTAATCAAAGGTAGAATAAACTGCTCTGGGAAATTGTAGACTGAGTGCTGAGATATTTTTCCTACCTCCATCCCTTTGCATATGTCTTCTCCTTTCCACTGACATGACCACTGTCCTAGTTTGGACCTTCCTCACCTCCCATCTGGACTGTTACTATAGTTTTCTCATTAGTCTCCCTGTTTCAAATCTTTCTGCCCCACAGATGATAATGTGATATTCTTAAAGCATAGGTTTGACCTTGCCCTTCTGTTTACAATGAATTATTGAATGAGTTGGGAAGGAATCTGGTAACCACCTAGTCTAAACTATCAATGAAAGGAATCTCCACTAAAACACACATTCTGAGGGTCAAAACTCTGCTTGGTTGGGCACTCACCTTCTCTTGAGGTAATTTATTTCACTTTTGGACACCTCTACTTGCTAGGGAAATTTTCCTGACATTATTTCCCTTCTCAAAACAACAGTAACAACAAACAAACAAACAAACAAAATAAAAAAAAAATCTTCACTGACTTCCTATTAGGATCAACTGTATATTTCCCTGTTCAACATTTAAAACCTGACCTATCCTCACCTGACTTTCCCAGATTTGTAATATATTACTTCCCTTCATGCATCCTAGAGTCCAGCCACACTGGCCCTCTTATTGTCTCTCCCGCCCACTCCTCTGTCTCCTGGGTCTGTGGCCTTTTGGATTGGCTGATGTCACCTCAGGAAGGTACTCTCTCTTCACCTTCCTGCTTTCCTTCCAGGCTTAGTTCAAGTTTCACTTCCTTTTATTCTCAAATCCCTTGGTATCTGTTATGATTCTTACAAGGTGCTAAGTCAGTGGAATTGATAGAGACAATGGTTGTTTAGCAGGGTGCTTAACAGTTCTCTAGATGTACTTAGTACTTATTAGAGTTCACACCTTTAAGAGAACATATATAAGCTAGGAGCCTCAACCAGGATGCACTTCTGGAGATTCACAAGTCAGGATTCAGTTGAGGAGATTCACAAGTCAGAAGTTCACAAGCCCACTCTTGGAGGCAGAGTCAGATTCATTCCAACTTCCACCTTTGTGCTGGCTGGAGACATTGGGAGGACGAGAGGCTGAAGCTGGTAGAGTCAAAGGACTAGCGCAAGAGCTCTGGGAACCAAGGAGAGAGATAGACCTCTAAGAAAGCTAACCAGGCCCAAGGAAGGACAAGACTTGGACGGAAACAATAAAGGATTTGGACTTTAATCCCTGGCTGCATTTGAGGTGATTATTATACAGAACTGAAACTAAGGCTGTCTCCAGAAGCCCTCCAAGAAATCTGCTCCCAGAGATCATTATATTTTAGAGAAGAAAACATTACAGGTATCCACTAATATATATATATGCTGTCTCTCCCAGCTAGAATGTAAGCTCCTTAAAGGCAAAAATTGTTTCATATTTGTCTTTTTATCCTCAGCACTTAGCCTGAGACCTGGCATATAGTGTGTGGTTTGATTGAAGCTGGATGATCACTTCACAGACAGGAAGTCATAGATTTAGATCTGAATAGGACCTTAGAAATCTTCTAAACTGACCTTGTTATTTTACAAATGGGGAATCTGAGGGATAAAGAAATGAGACAATTTGCCCAAGATCAAGCAAGCAGAAACTGCAAAACTAGTACCTGAAAAAACTAGACAAGATAGTTGTCTTCAAGCACTTGAAGAACTCTGTCATATATGAGGGGTCTTATCTATGTTCTCCTTAGCCCCTAGAAATACAGTATGCCTCTGAGCCTGGGACTGCAAATTATATTGCAGGCTATATTATTATATCCATTTTGCAGATGAGGAAATGGAAGCTCAGAGAAGTGGATTTGTGTGTGTGTGTGTGTGATAACCATGACATCAACTGGAATAGGAAACCAAGTCTTTCCTGACATTCCACTGTGCTATCCTATCTCTCCAGGTTTGTTTTCTGAACCAGAGCTGTGATTTCATCAGCACAGAGAACTTCCACTGGGGAAACCTCATTACTACAGATCAGCAACTCATTGGTAATTTGGTCTGCCCATGCCTATGTAGGTATCATATATCAAAGGATTTGAATTTGAGTTTTTCTGACTCCAAGGGCCAGCTATCTATCTAACACACCATGCTTCTAGCTTATTAATTTCTTGATAGCCTAAGAAATTTAAAACCAAGTGTTAAGAGGCATATCAGAAATGAAAATGAAACCTTTTTTGAAATGATGGCCTAAATCATTGGGAAAATAGGATTCAGTTCATAAAAATCTCATTTATACACAGTGCTCTAGGAATTCGTACTTCTTTAAAATGAGGAGTTTCTTTGCATTCTAAAGTGGTAGATTAGATAGAGCTGTTCCTTGTTTTATGCAACAGATGTAGATCCTTAGGAATTATTGTTATCATTAATATTGATAAGGACATCTACCAGTGCTAATGAAAATAATACCCAAGCTTTGCTTAGTGCATCATGACTGTAAAAGAGTTTTCATATGATCTCATGAGGGCCTCACCAAATCAGTGAAAATAGATGGAATCTCTGCCAGATGGATTTTATTCACTAGAAGCATATAATGTTTAAAGGAACCCTGTTGTATTTGTGAAGTGAATCATTACTCCCTTAATTTATCTTCCATTTGCTTTTCATTTTTCCCATTTGGGGCTAATTGCAAGTGAGGTACAGTGTTGGTTTTTTTCCCTTTTTACTTACCACCAGGTGAAATGTTGGAAGATATATTTCCATCTGAAGTTAAAAACAAAAGACCAAATGAAAACTGGCTCTCTTGTAGTTTAAGCTTCTAAAGATAAACTGGATTCCCTCCCCCATTCCCCTTTTCTTTAAAGTATCCCTGAACAAAATCAAATGAAGAAAAGCTATGTCTAATGGAATCTGAGTGAAGGAGAAGGATGATCATCTTTTAATGGAATCCTATTTTTCAAACTGATGTTTAGCCTCCATGAAGTACTTGACATTACTAAAATACCAAGCAGGGAAGATTGGAATGGAAAAGAAACTCAGAAAAATTTTGAGAAGGGGGATGTTTCTTGAACAACAAAAGCCCTCTTCACTTTACAAGTGCCTATTTCAGAATAGGTGGTGTTAGGGGACCACGGAAATTTCCTAATGAGGATTTCTGGGAAATAAGAAAAAGAAAAGAAAAATCATAGAATGTTGTGCTTGGGAATCATCTTACAGATTCGCAAGTCCAATACCCTTCATCTTATAGAGGAGGGCATTGGTGACCACAGTGATTTGTCTAAACACACTGATGACAAATAACTTGTTTGACACCATTAATTACAAGAAAAGAGGTCCACTTAAAGGAGATATGTTACATAAGAGGCAGTGGATCTCCAGAAAGGTACTTGCTCTCCAGAAAAGAATCCAATTTGGAAGCCTGAAGGGTGGCTAACTGGAGGGCTCTCTTGACATTGTGATTGCTCTGGTAAGGAGGGACAGTGGGCATGGAACCAAACTAACTGAAGCATGGAAGGAGGATATGTGAGGATAGTGAGAAAACTAGGTATGGTGCTAATTTCTAAATTAACACCACGGGTACAGGCCTGTGGAAGACCTTGAAAGGTCCTCTGAAGTCACCTAGTCTAACCCTTATATTTTACAAATAAAAGATCCTGAGAGTTAGAAAGTAGAGTTAATCAATTAATCAAAAAGTATTTATTAAAATCTATCATGTACAAGGCAACGTTCTAAGTATGAGATACAAAGACAACATATAAAAAAGTTTCTGTTCTTGAGAAGTTTACAGCCTACTCAGAAGGATACAAAATGTAAGAAATGCATTAATATGTAACTCCTCTTGCTCTGAAGTTCCCCCACTCCCCTCGCTAGCAGCAGGGACTCAGTTCAAAGTGAGGGAGAGAGGAAGAGACCTCTCACGGGAGCAGCCACAGCAGAGAGTAGTGGCCAAAGTCAGAGGGAGAGGGACTTGGGACAGATGAGAAGAATACAAATAAAATGTAGGTACATCTCCCTGCTCAGACTGGTTGCCATGTTCCATCATGGGTTAGACACAGGTCCCTTCCAGCAGACAGACAATTGAGCTTTCTGAGCTCCATTTCAGCCTGAAGCTTCCATTCTAGTTTCTGTGTCATGTGGGAATCAAAACTGTGATCTTGCAGTTTCCACATCTGCATCTGATTGCCAAATAAAGTTTGAGTCCAACTTACCGAAGGAACTGTGGTTGTATTTCTTTGTCACCTCAAGGAAGCTCTGACTTTGTGCATGTTCTAAAACTATTAATTTTCTATTTTATGTCTGAGGGAGACTTCTGGACTCTAGATGAGGGAGCTCAGAGACACACAGCGCATATCATGTTTTTACCAGTCATTTTATTGACTGGAAGTTTGATTTTTCTTATTTTGCTTTGAATTCAATTCGGTCTACTGTGTATAGAGTCCTGTGTTCTACTTATAATTTATTTCCTTGTCAGTTCTGTGTCAAGTGCCCTGGTAAGGACCCTATGCACACAACCTTCTTGTTTGTTGGTCTCCTCTCCTGGGGGAAAATTTCAGTCATCCAAGGACAATGACTGTAGCACAGGAATGTTTCTTATACTTGAAAAATGTTGATTTGAAGATCAGCTTTTTCTTCTCTTGGATGAGCAAAGCCATTTCCTTTAGCCTTTCCCAGTAGGTCATTCAATTCCTTCTCCTGACCCTAGAGAAAGCTCTTCCTCTGTTGAAAAATAATCTTCAAGTGCTGTTTATAGAAGGGAAAGTTAAGGGGGAGTGTAATGAGAAGAGCTTTGGAGCTGGGCAGGATTGTGGCCTGTTCTCTGCAACTAGGTGGGTACACTGAAGACCAGAGTACAAATATGGTCTCAGATACTTACTAGCTATGTGATCCTCTCCAAGTCATTTAAGCTCTGTCTACTTTAGTTTCTTCAACTGTAATAATACAGTTATAACAATTGCATTTCTCAAAATTGATTTGAGCATCTGATGTGATAATATTTGTAAGGAATTTTGTAGATCTTAAAATTATATAAAGCTTATATACACATAAACTGCATAAATACTATTTATTATTGTTTTTATATTATTAAAATTTTATTATATTGTGGCTATCAAATACATCATCAATATTGTTGTTATTGTTAGCATTTTGCAGAGGAAGAAAGACTCAAAGATTAAATAGTTTGCTTATGATTACTCAGAACTGGAGGCAGGATTCAGACCTGGATTTCTTCTGGCCTTGGTCCATGTAGTTGCTGTTCCATCACAACACCTCTCTTCACTTTCACCTTCAGTCATTGCCTGGAGTTCCTTCTCCAAAGCACCATAAGGCAAGGTTGACAATATCCATCATCATTTTTTTTTCAGGCTTATCTGTGCTTTGGGTAGTCAGACAGACATCATTTATTGAGGGTCCCCTGAGTGCATCATCCTAGACTGAGTGCTTTGGGTAAACCCAGAGGAAAGAAATATCTGTGCTCTGTCCCTTGGGGAACTCAGGCTAAAGGAGAGAATGGATACAGTCATGGGAAGGAAGCACAAGATAAGAAAGCATACATATATACATACATACACATACAACACACACAAATGTATTGTGTATATATTTCCTCTCCTTAGAGATTTGCCTCCTTCTTTGAAAAATTTCTAGCCTTATCTATAAAGATAAAAATAAGCTTGCAGCATCAATGACCCAGGATCACTACAATGAATTCATGAAGAAAAGAAAAAGCATTTATTAATTGCTTGTTTGGGTGGCTAGGTAGTACAGTAGATAGAGAGTTACTCTTGGAGTCAGGAATACCTGAGTTCAAATCCAATCTCAGACACTTACTAAGTGTGTGACCCTAAAGAAGTCACTTAAACCTGTTTGCCTCAGTTTCCTCATCTGTAAAATTAGCTAGAGGAGGTAATGGCAAACCACTCCAGGATCTTTGCCAACAAAACCTAAGATGTGGTCATGAAGGGGTGGACTTCAGAGGAATGAAACAATAATAACAGCAGCAGCAGCAGTAACTATAATAACAAATGTTTATTATATGTCAAGTACTGTGCTAAGCACTGGGGATACAAATACAAAATCAAAGAAATTTTAATAGAATTTATATTTCAATATATGACAGTTCTAAAAAGGGGGAGGTAATGGTGATCAGGGAAGGGAGCTTTAACCTAATCTAGAAGATGCTAGGTATGACTACATTGTCCAAGAATACACTAGCACTGATGCTTTGGAACAGGGATTGCTGGGAAAGGCTATGTGAGGTATTCTGTGATTTTTGCAAAGTATTCTGTGATCTTTGTGAGGTATCCTATGATCTTTTTGAAGGGACTTCTGGGAGAGACAATCTGGATTGCAGAGGCAGATTTTGGAGTTCAAGTGTTGTCTACCATCTTGGAGCCATGTGGGGACGTGTTGGGCACTCAGTCATTTTGGCTTCCCAGTTCTTCTATTCAGGGACACCATGACGATCTGATCTGCCGAACTGCCCTCACTGAGGCCGATGAAAACATTTGATTCATTGGTAAGAACAGCGATTTCTGTGCTAACCCAAGTGCCTCTTAGAGATGTGGTTTCTCCCTGCTTTCTCCTTGGGGAAAGACACTACTCTTCTAATTAGGCAACTCTCCTAAGCTTCTTATCTTGGCAGAGTGGGAATGGAGAAGGAGAAATGGTTTTCTGCTCTTGAGGTCCTAAGTGCCTGCTGCTGGCTGCTATTATATTGAACGGACTACACCCCTTTGGCCTTTTGCTCTCTCCCCTGTTATTGTGTAGTCTGGTCTTCTTTTAATAAAAGAAATTAGTGGTCACTAACCATTGTTGTATGGTCAACATCAGGGTGGCAGATAGAGAGTGGGAAAATTGGTTAGTATAGGAAAAGTCAGGGAGTAATTCAGCCTGTGGAGAGAGGAACCCAAGGAAGCAGGAGAGTAATGATTTATCCCTCCAGGAAATCACGAACCTTTTATTCTCACTCTGTAATAGCATTCCTTAGCCAGCTCAAAGCTGATTTATAGATGAGAGTATAGTCAGAGGGAGATTAATAACCAGAAGCAAATAAAAAAGAAACCCACAGACTAAATAAAAAAATAACCCTATTGGTGGCAGACAAGAGCTGACGCAGGATAAGAAGGGGAAGAGGTAAGGCCTTTTGTGGATTCCAAGATGAGTCCCAGGTACTTCCCTGGGACTCCCTCGATTTCCCCTACTAATAGTTTACTATTGGGGGGGGGGGATTTGGAAGAGTTGTGAATTCCTTTTAGGCTGCTCACTCATTACTGAAAGTCCAACATCAGTATTTACTTACACAGGGATGGTGAATTGGGCCATAAGGGAGCACGTTGGCATTTCCTTTCCAGGAGCAATGCCTGAATTGATTGGATCGTGTGTGTGAGTGTGAGTGTGTGTGTGTGTGTGTGGGGAACAGGTGGACAGGTGAGGGTACTTGCACAATAGCATGCTTACTGGTCAGATGACAACTAGGAAGTAGGGGATGTATGTTATTGTATGATTATTTCCACTTTATTGATGAAGGAAATTAGGTCCAAAAAGAAGAGATTAAGTGTCATAGTGGGTGGGGCATTGGCCTTGAAATCAGAAAGACTGATATGAGTTCAAATCCAGCCTTTGCCACTTACTAGCTGTGTAACCTCGATTACTGAGAGAGAGGGAGGAGGGAGAGAGAAAGAGAGAGAGAGAGAGAGAGAAAGAGAGAGAGAGAGAGAGAGAAAGGGGGAGGGAGGAAGGGAGAGAGGGAGGGAGAGGAAGAGAGAGAAGGAGGGAGGGAAGAGAAGAGAAGAGAAGACTTGATCAGTTATGCCATTAGTCAAGAGTTAGCCCAGAGATTTGAATACAGTTATCTTATGACTACAAGTCCCTTATTCTTTTTAATAGCCCTATCTGAATCATACCCCAATATATTAAAGACAGAAAACAAAGCATACAGAAAATGAAATTTATGAAAAGGATGGGATGGGAGAGCAGAATAGCCAGGCTGTAGGAGCCGGGAGTGGTCAGGGGACTAGATATAGGGGATCTTAAAAGTAGAACTATTGAGTCAGCTATAGTGGGGGCCACCTTTTTTGGCTGGATCTGCTCGTGGCAGGATTGGGATGTTGATAAAGCTTGCTTTTGGTGACCTTCCACTAGTCCTTTGGTGCCTGTCTCCCCCTTCTGGAATCTGGCCCATGTCCCATTCCCATAAGACCTTCTCATCTAGCTATCACCCTAAAGTGTTATATGACACCCAATATGTTATTCCCCCACTCAAGGACTCTTGAAAAACAGAAGGTTATATAGCTTCAAAAGAATGGAACTTGCTGAGCAATGTTTCAGATGGGAGAAATGTTATTTTTTAGGGGGAGGAATAAGCAACATTAAATTAAACCAAATAGAAGACCTTCCCTGTTCTTGGATTATAGCGAAACTGAAGGAATAAAGAACAAGAGGAAGGAAATATGCAAGTGCTTAACACCTTTTATATGATCAGTAATATGTTTTTACAAGTATCACCTCATTTGATCCTCAAAACAACACTGAAAGATATTCTTATTCCCATTTTACAGCCGAGGAAACAGGCTTATAGAAGTTGTTACTTGCCCAGGGTCACATGACCAATAAATGTCTAAGGCCCAGCATTCTATCCATTGCACCACCAGCTGTGCCCCCAAGAAACTCAACAAATATTTTTCTTTTTTAATTCTAACTTTTTTTGTTAAAAAATGGGTAGGTATAGGATGAGAGGAACTTTGTCTCTCAGGATCCAGCATGTAGCCTTTAAATATCATTGACTTCCTTATGAATAATCAAAGTGAAGTGGTTCTCCCTCTAAATAGTTATTGGCTGTCAACTTTTAATTATCAGCATGGAAAATCTTCTGTGCTTATAATTTTTTAATGACCTAGACTCTTTCTTCTCTTACCCCCTCCTTCCATCATTGCCGTATTAGAATGAAATCTTATATCCTAATGAAAGCCACTTTGCTTGCGGTTTCACTGTAATCAAATCTAGTGACCCATACTTCATCTTAATCCGTGGATAAGCCTCCTGACTACCCAAAAGAGCTGAGCTCGCACTGGCCTCCCTGGCATTCAGATACAAAAATGCGCTGGCATATGGGAGAAAGTGGGAAATGGGTACATTAATGCTGGTGGCCAAGGACAGAGGTATATCAATTTTGGGACCTGGAACCTTCAGGAATTTTGGACCTCCCTTAGGTTTTGGGCTCATATAAATATGATATCTTACTTGGAATTAGAAGTCATTAACCAAAGAGAAAATTGACGTATTCTGCCATTAAAGACATTGACTGACACCTTATCTTGGCGCAGAGATGACCTTGGGCTCACCAAGGCTATGCTAAGCTCTGATAAATTCTGTTAAGCTGGAAAGATTTTAATTATGGGCTCAGTGATGGATTGTAGCATGCATTTTGCATCTGAAGACCAGCCTCACTAGGATAGGAAAAGCCCATCATCACGTTGGCTTCCAAGTAATGAATTTTTTCAGTGATGGAAGCTTGCAGAGATGACCTAATTAAAGAGCAGAAGGATTATAATTAGGATATAGTGGAGGGGAATTCTCCTGGTTAGAAAAATTACAGATTTTTGCTGTCTGTTGAAGTAATATTGGTATGTAATACTAAGTCCAAATTCTATGGCATTGGTTCCATTGTTACAAGGCTGGTTCTCAAGAAAAGGTTCCCTCCTCTTTCTTATGACCTGTATACTGAGCCCCTTAATCCATCTTTTTTTTTTTTTCACTTCCCCTTTCCTCCTTGAGCATCTCAGTCTAAAAACTTAGATTAAGGATATGCAATAATTTTATTTTCTTCATCATTTTCTTTTCTTGTTTTATTTGATTTTTCTTCTACAGCAAGATAATTGTATAATTATGTGTGCATATATTGGATTTAGACATATTTCTACCATGTTTAACATAAATTGAACTGCTTGCCATCTAGGGTAGGGGAGTGGGAGAAGGGGGGGAAACTGGAACACAAGGTTTTGCAAGGGCTATTGTTGCAGAATTATCTGTGCATATGTTTTAAAAAATAAAAAACTTTAGTAAAAAAAAAAAAGGATATGCAATAGAATTTCCTAAACGAAAAAACTTAGTTCTTTCTCAGCATGGTCTTTGTCTAATGTTAATTGAGCCTTCTAAATCCCTTTTCTCTGCTTGCCTTCACATTTTTGTCCAAGAGAAGACATCTGACTGAATTTCTTTTTAGACACAAGAAGAATTAAGATTTAAAGTGAATAAAATCGATTAGTTAAGGTCACCAAATATCAAGGCTTCAATATCAGGCCAAATTGTGTTTACTCATCTCCTAGATTTTGTCTATGCTATGCCTTCTGGGTCTTAACTTTTTCAATTAGTTTGCTTTTTTTCTTTTTCCTCATCTTTTATCTCCCTAAGGGGTATTCTTGTCCCACGGCTAGACTTTTATAATAATCTATTAACTCATTATACTGCTTTCAGTTTCTTTTGCCTCCTAACCTATCTTTTACATTTTTGCTAGATTTATTATCTTAAAGCTATCTCTAATTATCTGATCTCCCTCTCTCTGATACCTCTCAGATATCTTTAAGATTGAAATTCCTTCACTTTACATTCAGGGTGTTCCAAATTTATTTCTCCTAAGGTTTCTTTCTTTCCATTCCAAATTCTTTTTTTGCCCAACTCCCCTATTTTCCATTCTCCTGAATATGAAATATTTTTGTTTTTCTCAGTAATACTTTTAGAGAGGCAATGTTGTATAGTGGATAATTTGTTGAACTTAATTAGGAAGACCTGAGTTCTAAAATTCTCTTAGATATTCCATACCTCTGTATGGACTCCGAGCAAATGACTTGACTTTTCTGGACTTCAATTTCTTCACCTGTAGAATGAGGGGGTTGAACTTGATGGCCATTGGAGCACCTTTCAATTCTAAATATGTCATCTCATGATCCCTGTAGGCCTGCTTCCATCCAAGCTCTGCTTGGTCAATTGCTCTTCATCATTTAGGAGATAACTCAAATGGCTTCTTCGTGAAGTACTCCTTTAGCTCCCCAAGCTGTAAGCTACGACCCTCTTCTCTAAATTCTAATGGGAATTTGTTAGTACCTCTCTGATTGCAGCTTTCTAAACTAATCTGTATAGGAGAAGGAAGGCAACTCATTTTACTTTGCATCTTGTTGGTGTAAAGATTAAATTTGGGAAGTTATTTGAGAACTATTTAGGAATTTACCTATTTGCAAAGATTTAGAGAATGAAAAGAATTGAGGATCTTCTTCTGAAGAGAAGGGAGAAGGGGAAGAGAATAAGTATTTACTAAGTACCTACAATGTGCCAGACACTGTACTGAGTCCTTTACAAATATTATCTCATTTGATTTTCACAACAACCCTGTGAGGTAGGTGCTATTATCACCCCCATTTTACAGCTGAGGAAACAGAGCTAGAAAGATGCTAAATGACTTGCTTGGCCTTCTTTGAGATGAATGGAGGTGACTCTGGGCTCTTAAAGGTTCTGTCTGTGAAGCAGGAGCCCTGTCAGGGTCCAACACACTGGGAAGACTTTGAATATCAGCTTATTAACGGCCTGTCTATTGCCCATGGATCAGCCCAAGTTTAGAAAGTCTCAGGGTGATAATGCTTTTGCCAAAATGAATCTCAATCACATATCTACTAAATTGCAGAAGTGTTCCAGTACATGACATTGGAGGTGGTACCAGATTAACAGAAACTCAGATCTTTGAAGCATTAAAGTATAGGGACAGTTAAGAAGGTGATGAGGGAGAAAAGGCTTAACAAAAGAGGTAAGACTTGAGTTGGCCCAGGAAAAAGGGGTCAGTTTCGGATGTGGAAAGAGCACAAATGACCTGAATTTAAATTGTCAGTTATCATTTATGTGATATTGTGGCCATGGTCATTTCGCTTTTCTTGGTTTCAGTTTCCCAATGTGCAAAATAAATAAAGGTTGCACTGAAAGCCTCTAAGCTCTCTTCCACTTCAAAATACGAGTCTATCAATGGCATGAACCAAGCCATGGAAATAGGCCTGAGCATCATGATCTTAACACGATGAGGAGATCGTCCTGGCTGCAGAGTAGCAGAGAAAATTGGAAATATAAAGTGGGATTAGATTATGTAATTGTAGATGAAAAATTCAAAGGGACAGTCCCAGTGACTTTTGGTGCTTGCTTGTCCTTTGCCTATTTCAGCTTTGTCCTCTATCTGTTCTTTGTCTCTGCTTTTTAGCCCATTTTTCATTTCAACTCCCCCACATTAACTCTAATCAAAGAAGTATTTTTGAAGAAAGTGTGATCCCTCCCTATCCTCCTTCCAACAGTTCTCCCACTCTATGCAGTGTGGAACAGTGTTGGAGTCTGAAATTGGTTTGAATAGCAAATGACCAAGGGCAGGACCACACAAAAGTCCAGAAGCCCTTTAGCCGACAAATGCCAGCCAAGACCCCCATTGGGCTTGAAAGCTGAGCTTTATTTTTGCATTGGAAGTCTTCACTGCAGTTGGAGAAATGAATGGACATTGTGCCTACAGCTTTTCAGAGGGCAGCTGTCCAGAATCCTGTTTGCCTTCCATTTGTCTTGGAGGATGACCAAGCCTGGAGAGGAATAGGTGGATTAAGTTCAAAAAAGTTAACTCAGTCAGACTGTGGCATCCAAAAAGGAAAAAGAAGGTGGGTGTGGAGAGGAAATTGGGACCATTGAGTTACTCTGGCCAAAAACATCACCACCCTGCCCACTTTGTAATCTGCCTTTCTGGACTAGTTGTTGTACAACAAATAGTCAATCAATGTGGTGATATTCAAGGTCTTTCCAGCTTGTTGGACCCCAGCAGGGCTAAGGCTCCATGACAGAGACTTCAACAGTCCAGAGGCACCTTCATCCACCCCTAAGAAAGCTGAGGGAATCACTTAACATTTTTTTTAGCTGTTTCCTCAGCTGAAAAATAAAGATAATAATAGCACTTACCTCATAGGGTTGTTGCAAGGATCAAATGAGATAATATTTGTAAAGTGTTTAGTACAGTGTCTGGCACATAGTAGATATTTAATAATACTTGTTTTCTCCCCCTCCTTCCTTCTCCTCAGAAGAAGACCCTTAACTCTTATGTCCCGAGTTTCCAATTATTCTTAACTTTTTTCTTGTGTGTTGGTTGCACAACAAAATGAAAAGTTCTATGAGTTTCATTCTCTTTTACATAGCTTACTATAGAAAGGTACAATGAGAGATGCTAACAAATTCCTTTTAGAGTTTGCTAGAAAGAACTTGGTTAACTTCTGTGCTCACAGCTTTGGAACATGTAGGCTCCATGCAGTTTCCTACAACCTTCCTAGTAGCGTATACATGAAGACAAATCCTTGAGCCCATGCCTTGGGAGGGCAAGTCCTTCATCCAATGTGCTGAGAATGGGATGACATAGATTTGATTCTATGGGACGGATGCAATTGCTTTTCAATATTTTTCATAGCCTTTCAGATGTAGCAAGGGAGAGAAGAAAGGGCAAGAGCTCCATTGCCTGAAACTCATGTTAAAATTCTTCAAAATCCCTCATAAGCAGCAAACTAAAGTTGAAGATGTAATAGATAAAGAGGGCTGAAACTCTGCAAAGGTGTACTTGAACCTGAGACAGCAAAGCACTTAAGGCTAATTGCTATTTGATATGAGATAATGGTTCTATACCTACATATATATATATATATATATATATATATATATATATAT
This sequence comes from Sarcophilus harrisii, assembly GCF_902635505.1. Taxonomy (NCBI): domain Eukaryota; kingdom Metazoa; phylum Chordata; class Mammalia; order Dasyuromorphia; family Dasyuridae; genus Sarcophilus; species Sarcophilus harrisii. The sequence continues at coordinate 608,483,386 of NC_045427.1, forward strand.
GATGTGATGGCTCTCCTCACCATTGGTGCTTGCTGAATGTGTGGTGGTGAGGTAATTGTAGGCAAGGATTGGAGAGCAGGGGGAGAGAGGTCAGAGTTGCTCTGTCACAGGACAAGGAGGAGAGAGACTTCAGGCTCTGGACTCCAGAGTCCAGGATTCATCTTTGGTAAATCATGTGGCAGCTTGCCTGCCTCCTTCATTTCTCCTCCTAAAGACCAAGGACTTTGATTGATCCTGAGTCTGACTGATCTGAGGCTCTCCAGAGAGCTAGCCCAGACATTATAATGGGGAAGCTATCATTATTTTTTTACTCAGTAGAGGGGCTGGACCCCCCTAGGTATGCCTTTAAATAATATATGTGAGTTGACAGTAGTAGGCCAGGTATTAGAGGTTCCAAGAATACATTATATTATGTAATGTAATATAATATTATGTTATATTATGTTACATAATATATTAGATTGTTATGTCATATAATATTTATTATATTATTTGAATATTTGTAGATAATTGAATCAAATTTAGAAGGAACCTTAGATATCACTTAGAGAAGGAAATTATGATCCTACCTTAGATACTGACATTGGACAAGCCCCTTAACTTCTCCAAGACTCACTTTCTTCATGTAGAGATTAGGGATCATAATGCTAACTCCTTCCCTGGGGTTATTGTGAGGATCAGATGAGATGATATACAATTCTATGTAAAGATGAGCCATCATTGCTACTACCTACTTTTTTATAGATAAGGAAATCTAGTTCCTTTGTTCAGGAGAAATTCTCAGGATCCCCTAAAGAATTCCATATTTGATGGGTAATAATGATGAGCCTCACAATGCTTTCCCCTCAGTTGGAGGAAATAAAGTAGTTGGAGGTACAGTCATTTATTATACATCAAGCCAAGAGCACTGGCCAAACCATGGTCTTCCCCTGGCCAAATGCTCCCACAACTGTGCTCCTGGCATGGATGTTCATTCCAGTCAATCCCCTTGAGTTAAAAATCATGCTCAGATCCATGGACCATGTTCACTTTTTTCATTAGGTCATTTGGTTGCTCTGAAACCATCAGAAGCACTGGTTTCTCAGCTATGTTCCATTCACTTAAGGGGTAATTTTTGAGCATCTACTCTGTATAAGGCTCTATGCTGGGTCTTGGAATGGGGATGGAGGAAAGCAAACATTTGTGAAGTGTGTCATTCCTGGCTATCCCAGAGCAGATTGTCTAGATGGGAAGGCAAAAATAACAAATGACAAAGTATTTTTAAAAAATAGAACAAGAGCTTTCATAAGGCAATATATGGTTGTTAAATGAGATGTCCAGACAATAAGGACCACTTTAGAGAAAGAGAGACCACTTGAGGTTGGAGTGGTTAGGGGAGATTTCATAAAGAAAGCAACAAGGCCCTAACTTTTTTCTTCCTCTTTCTTTTTTTGAGTCCAATCCATCTAACACTTTCTTCACCACTGGTGATTTTATTTCATTCTCTGCAATGTTTGAGATAATGATTCCCTTTTACTTTTGGTGGGAATTGCTTGTCATCATTATTGCATGTGTAAAATAGTTTTTCTCTTGTAGGATTATAATTGTATGATTCTGGAAATTTCTCTTTAGGGGTTACCTAACTGCTAAGTCCTAGAGAAGTGGAGGGAAATGGGAATACAACAGGTTGGATCTGATTAGTCATTTGGCTCAGATCTTTATTTGGTAAAGAACAGACTGGAATAGGAATGTAGTGGCAAGGAGGCAAATGAAGAAATGGACCTGTGAAACAGGAAGAGATTGCTTGATTGTTGGCCATTGAAACAATGCAAATAGATTTCAGGGATGATTCCCTTTGCTACAAACCCCTCCAGGACATGTGATGGCAATTCTGAACTCAGATATTAGCTTAGAACCACAAGTTGGGAATTAAGGGTGGTACCAGTTTTAACAGCTGAATGATGAATATGGAGAATTAGATGAATTGGTTATTAAGATCGCTTCCAGTGAAATCTATTAACCCATGTTTTAGGTCAGTCAGATAGGACACTTAAAAATGAATCAGAAACAAAAATATTGCTTCCATAGACTTGAGTTTGAGACACTTAGAGATAATGGAGACAACTCCAGGGACAGGACTGGATGATTTAGAGCTTTGTTGTCATTTCAATCATGTCTAACTCTTCCCACATGGGATTTTCTTGGTAAAGATACTGGAGCAGTTCATCATATGCTTCTCCAATTTATTTTATAGATGAGAAAACTGAAGCAAACAGAGTTAAGAGACTTGCCCAGAATCACATAGGTAGTAAATGTGTGGGGTTGGATTTGAACCCAGCTCTTTCTGATTTCAGGCCCAACACTCATTCTACTGTATCATCCAGTTTAGGGGAAGAATTTTATTTATTTATTTTATTTTCTTAATTTTGTGCGGTTGAACTTTGTTTATTTAACAGAAGCTTTTTATTTTCAAAATACATGCAAAAATAGTTTCCAACATTCACCCTTGCAAAACTGTGTTTCAAATTTTACTCCCTCCCTTCCTTCCACCTCCCTTCCCTAGACAGCAAGCCATCTCATATAGATTAAACATGTGCAATTCTTCTAAATGTATTTCCACAATTGTCATGCTTCACAAGAAATATCAGATCAAATGGGAAAAAATGAGAAAAAACAAAAAGCAAGCAAGCAACAACAAAAAAGGTGAAAATACTATTGTTATCCACATTCAGTCCCTGTAGTCCTCTCTCTGGATGCAGATGGCTCTCTCTATCACAAGTCTATTGGAATTAACCTGAATCACCTCATTGTTGAAAACAGCCACATCTGTCAGAATTGATTGTCACATAATTTTATTGTTATTGTGTATAATGTTCTCTTGATTCTGCTTATTTCTCTTAGCATCAATTCATATAAATCTCTCCAGGACTTTCTGAAATCACCCAGCTGATCATTTCTTATAGAATAATAATATTTCATAACATTCATATACCATAACTTACTCAACCATTCTCCAACTGATGGGCATCCACTCAGTTTTCAGTTCCTTGCCGCCACAAAAAGAGCTGCTACAAACATTTTTGCACATGTGGGTCCCTTTTCTCTTTTTTATGATCTTTTTGGGATACAGACCCAATAAAAACATTGCTGGATCAAAGGGTATGCACAGTTTGATAATCCTTTGGGTATAGTTCCAAATTGCTTTCCAAAATGCTTGGATCAGTTCACAATTCCACCAACAATGTATCAGTGTCCCAGTTTTCCCACATCTCCTCCAGCATTTATCATTGCCTTTTCCTGTCATCTTAGCCAAACTGAAAGGGATGTAGTGGTACCTCAGAGTTGTCTTAATTTGCATTTCTCTAATCAATAGTGATTCAGTGCATTTTTTTCATATGACTAGAGATGGGTTTAATTTTTTTTCTGAAAATTGAACATTTATCAGTTGGAAAATGGTTTGTATTGTTGTAAATTTGAGTCAATCATCTACATATTTTTGGAGAAGAATTTTAGAAGGAAAATATGGGAAATAGGGATCCAGACAACCAAGAATAGAGGAGATTTCTTGGAAGTGCTTACCTGGAGACATTAGTAAACAGGTTTTACAAGTTACTAGGACTTCCACTAGACAGTTAACAGCATATGGAAATGGAGCTCAACCAAGGCTGAGGCAGTACTGACTCTCTAAATAGAATCAAGATATGAATCAATGAAAAATAATAGACTCTATTAGAGGTAACATGGTATGGCAAAAGGGATATTGACTTTGCAGTTCAAAGATGTGAGGATTAGTCCACAGTTCTGATAGGAAAATTCTGTGTGGCCCATGAGCTCCCAAATGGTTCAACTAAATGGTTGAAGATGCTGAGTCTATAGGACTTTGCTGAGAGGATTTTTTTTGGCCAATATGATCACAGTCTGTCTGCTTAGGTCTTAATCAATATTCGACAAGCCTTTGTGCCTATATTTGATCCAGTATCTACTCCTTCAATGTTCCAGACTTTGGGGATGCAAAGACAAGAGTATATCCATCTCTTCACTGGGCCTTCTACCACCTCTTAAGCATTGGCTCCCCCATCTGTGAAGTGAGCCTCTTTTCAAGCTCTAAAATGCCCCAAATACTATGTCTTTCTGTGCTATTTTCCATGTTAAAGAATGATAAGGAGGAAAACAAACATGATTAAGAGGAAATTAAAACCCGGGATAATGAGGAGAGAATAAAAGGATTGAGGCAGCTGTGGTTATAGCATTAAGGATACTGGATCCAAAATCTGAGAACCTGGCTTCAAATCCGGCCTCTTCTCTGCCTCCTGTGTGATCTTGGGTAGACACTTCGACTCTCTGGGTCTTCATCTATGACTTCATCTATGAAGGGAGGGAATTAGATTAGCTGGCTTCCACGGTTCCTTACAGCTCTCACTTCTCTGAGGTCTCCATGTCCTCATCTTTAAATGAGAGCCTTTGACAAGACGGTTTCTGAGTCCTAATAGCCTTAGATATAAATATCATTTTAATGTCTCACATTTTAAGAAAGAACATGTTCAGCACCATTTATATTTCAATAAACAGATCATGGGATCATAGAATTTTAGAATTCAAGGATGATTGTCTTTACTCTGATTGGATTGACTTCTTCACTTTGCTCATTTCTAAAATGGGATAATTATACTATGTATCTCATATAATTATTCTTTATTCTTTTTTATTCTTTATATTCATATTATTCTTTATCTTATATTATTCTTTATATTCATAATACTTTATATCCATATATACTTTCAATCTTATATCGATTTATATATTTATATAATTATTATGTATATTTTATATAAATATGTATATTTATACCATATCTTATAGTAAAATGGTTTTTTTACTTTTCTTTTTAAAATAAATTTTTAAGAAATTAAATCAATTTTATTTTTTCTCCCACATTCCCCCTCTGGCAGCAAAACAAATGAAAAAAAAACCTCTTGTGACAAACAGGCATAGTCATAAACTAATTCCTTCATTGATCGTGTCTAAAAAGTACACATCTATTTCTGCACCTGGAATCCATCCTTTGTCTATAAGGATATAGGCTGAATACTCATTGGTCTTTTGGAATCATGGTTGGTTGTTATATCTGATCAGAGTTTGTAAGTCTCTCAAAGTTGCTTGTGTTTATAATGTTGTTACTATATAAATTGTTCTTCTAGTTTAAGCAGAATACTTTGTAAATCTTAAAATATTCTCTTAAATGTGAATTATCACCATCATTATTATTTTAGACTGTTAAAATGTCTAATGCTTTGTACTTTTCAATTGTTTTGCTACCTCACTAACTGCCATCTCTTTTCCTGTAGTTTTGTTCTAGACCTGTGTTTCCTGTAATTTCTGACAGAAAAAGGAAAAAAAAAATCACACCTGAGGAAACTTGAAAAGAATAATTTTCTTGTTTTAGAGACACTAGGATAGGAGGAGAAATTGAAGTTGGCCTCTTTTTTTTTTTCCAGTGGACATAGGAGAATAACCCATTTGGAAGAGCATGGATGTACATAAATCATGGGAGTCGGTGGGCCATGATCTGGGGCTTCAAGAAGAGAAAGCAGAGCTGGTCTTTGTATGTTTAGGGACTATAATAACAGGAAGTGGCTTGCAATTCATAACCGTGTCACTCTACCCCAATCTGTTCTTTGGATTTCTTTCCGTATTTGACTCATGGACCACAGAAGAAGACCTGACAATCTCAATTGGATGAGTGCAGTCAGAGAAAGTGGAGAAGAAATTCTTCTTAGAGAGCATGGAGCTTTAGATAATGTTGTAGTAGAGTATAGACAATAGAGATTCCATTAGATTATAGAAAAAATAGAGCTTGGCAAAATTTAGAAGTGGTGGGTGAAGGTTATAGGCAATGACAATAACCTTTGATTTTTGGCTCCTTTAACTCATCTATTCCTGAGAGAATATTGTGGTATATGCTCTCTATCAAATGATGTGAATATCGATGGTCATCCTACCTTCATCTTCTACAATATGGGTCCCTCCACTTGTAAGTTCCTGAAAATTGTAATGGCCCACATTTTTTAGTACAGTCTTAAAATTTTCTTTTAATTTTAACTTTCGAGGAGTCCACAGGGTTATTTGACTCTCTCTTGGCAGTCTTCTCCTTCTGTGACCTTTTCTTCCTACACATAGTACCCCATCATGATAAGCTTCCTGCTCTTGTCTCCCGTCTCTTTCCCTCTCAACTTCCAAAGACGCTACTATTTAACCACTTATCCCTTATTCCTTCGATATGAACAAAAGTCATTGTTCACCTTTCCAAAGATCATAGGATTATAAATTTGAAGTTGTAAGGGACCACAGAACTCATGAAGTCTGATGTCCTCATTTTCTGAAGTTCTGAAAAGGTCAAGCAACTAATAAGGATCCAAAGTAGGATGTAAAGTACTGTCTTCCTGATTCTAAGTCCAGTGTTGGCTCTATCTTTTACTGTATTTTGCTTATTTTGTACAAATATACTCATTTTATTTATACTTATGTATGAATGTATTATCTTCCATGTAGAATATGGTCTCCTTGAAGGCAGTGATGCTTTCAAATTTATCTTAGTATATCTAGTTCCTAGTAAAGTGCTTAATGCATAATAAGCACTTAATAAATAATAATAAAATATAGATTTGATGATTGAATGAATAAATGAAAAACTTTTTTCCCAGGTGAAGCAATTTCAGGTAGCAGCCAGCAAGGAGGGGAGAGCTTTTTGGAGGCAGGGGCTTTTTGTGTTCTGGAAATTCCGCAGGTGGATAACTTTTTTGCTTTATCAGTTCCATAACTTTCCCCTTTGAATTTGTGAATAAATGACAAAGAATTTATTAAGCTCTTACTGTATGCTAAACACTGGGGATAGAGACAAGAAAAAAAAAGACAATCTCTGCTCTCAAGGAGCTCATACTTTAAGGGGAGGGGAGACAACAAATCAGTCAGTTAGTTGACAAGTATTTATTATTCACTTACTATGTGCCAGATATTAATCACTGGGGACACAATAGAAGCAGAAAGAAACATGGTCCCTGGTTTCAAAGAGCTTATATTCTAATGAGGGGTGGGAAAAAAAGGGAAAAGAAGAACTGAAAAAAGGATGGGGACATGGTAGAAAAAGTCTTGTGGAGAGTGGAGTCAGCAGTACTGTCTAGAAATGCATGGAATCTATGATGCAGCTGTAGGGCAGAAGGAAAGTCCCTGACATTTTGAGGTAGAAGATCACATGGCAGTGCCCAAGGCTTTGGAAAGCATTCTGGCAAGGCAGACAGTAAGACCCAAGTTGTTGACTCTCTGTTTATCCAAGTGTTTTAAATGGTTAAATCACTTTTTTCACTTGGAATAGATGAAAGGAATGGTGAATGGGGAATCTGAGGAAGGCAAGAAGTAAGGGTGATCCACTGGCAGTTTTTCTCTCCTATCTAGTTTGGATGGAGTCTGGAAAAACTGAGGGTCTTTAGAGAGGTAAGGGGAAGCAAAGAAAGAAGACAGTCCTTATAGTTTTTGTTGAATTGATGTAGTTTATGTTATTTGCCCTAGTGAAATAGATTACCATGGAGTAGCCCAACCATGTTACCCCAGAGCAGGGAGTGGATCCATAAAGACATACTTTAGCAGTAATGGTGACTGTATACCTAGCTGAATATCAGATCACTCTTTTAAGTCTTCAAAATTTGCCAGTTGGCTTGAAATTTAGACTGAATTTTAAACTGAGGGGAAGTACAGTTCTCTGAGCTAAGTCTGTTAAGTGGAGGGGAAGGATTTGGGGAGTTCATGCTGAATTTGGGGAGAATTGAATATCTATAAAACACTAATGGTAGCTGAAGAGCCTGAAAAAGGGATTGCTCCATCAGCAACCTTCTACTACTGACCTTGTAGAGCATTAGTAAAGAAAAAACCCAGGTGAAGTTGGGATTAAGACCTATCTTGGACAGAGTGGTCCTCCCATGACTTGGGCTCCTTTCTTTGCATGTTCAGTCTCCAAATCTCCCAATTTTACCAGACATTGTTGAAGAAAAACAAACAAGCTTCCACCACCCATCCTGCCACATGCCATGCAGTTATTCTTCTTTCACATGTTATTTTTGGGTCCAGGTTTCCTACGCTCTCCTGGAATATGGTACAATTGGCTCAACCCTTCCTTGTGGTTGCTCCCAACCTTCCTGAAATATCACAGCTGAGTCTGTGCCTCCTTTGCAGATTTGGATGGAGCCCAGAAGAAAAATTTTTTTTGGGAAGGTGCCTTAAAAATGGTTAAGTCATTTTGGAGTAAGAGGTCCATGAAAACACATATACTCATGCAACCACCCCAACAATCACCCGTTTAAATCCATAAATAGGGAATGGTAATTACATAGTTCCAGAGATCCATGTTTAAAGGAAAATCTGGTCGTAAAAATAATTAGCTCATAGGATGCTTAAAAATAAAGTCCTGAGCATACAACTACAGAATCTTTTTCTCTTTTTGCCTCAGGGAGGCTTCAGATTGGGACATTGGGACAAAGTACAGGCATTGAGCAGATGGTGATCCTGGACTCAACTTCCCAGAGTGGGCATCCATTATTGGATAGTAAAACTAAAGGTAAGGCAAGCCAATTCTGAAGCTCTCCAGAGGGGAAGGTCTCTGTTAGGTCTTGGTTTGTCTCCCAAAATTTAGTTCCAACCACCCTCTTCCTGTGCATGATAATTTGTCTCTGGCCAAAAGTTTATACATTTTCTGAGTTAATGGCACTTCAAGTCTAGCAAAGCAAAGCAACCGATGTGCAAGAGTATCCCTGGAGGAGTGAATTATGAGCTGCCTGGTGGAAATTGAAGTGTCTGTTTGCTTCAGAATAAATGGCCTGACCACACTATGTTTTCCTCATCTCAGCAGATTTTTCTAAAACATAGCACGTTTAGACTTGACCAGTGGGCAGGAAGGGAAAACAAAATGTCTTCAGCCTGTAACAAATACCCCGGATATTGTAGGTTCATAGACTCCAAGGATCTTTTCCCTCGACCTAGAAGGAGACCATGCAATTTTGATACAGCTGAGGAATCTGAGGCTCACAGATATAAAGTGACTTCCTTGCCAAGGGAAGCACAGAGGCAAGATTTTAGAGGACCATTTTACCCTACATTTTTGGGCAGAGACATTTAGGAGAGAACTTATTACAAGTATAATACAGGTTCATGAAACAATATGGCACAAACTTCTACTATGGATCCCGAAATTTTCTCTTTTTAGTCTTCAGAAGTTAAAAAAAAATAGTTACTTCCTCCTTACCAAAAGTCATCAAGCAGAAGCTGGAATAGATGGCTATATATTAGAGCTTTTGAAGAAAAGATTCCAATTTGGTTAGGGGTGGGAACAAGTGACTTCTGGGGCCTTTTTCAACACAAAAATCTGCGAGTCCAAGGAATGGTTAATCAGCTGGTTTGGTAGTAGTGTAGGGAACATAATGTTAGAAGGTACATAGAGTCACATTGAGGAGGTCTTTAGATTTGTCAGTAAAGAACTTTTATTCAGCAGGCAGTAGAGAACTTTTAATGATAATGATCCTTTAAGGTTTGTGATTCGCCTTTTTGTTGTTCATTCATTCACTCGTGCAGGCTCTTCATGACCCCATTTGGGGTTTTCTTGGCAAAGATACTGCAGCAGTTTTCCATTTCCCTTTCTAGCTCTTTTTACAGTTGAGGAAACTGAGGCAGACAGGATTGAGTGACTTGCTCAGGGTCACATAGTTAATATTTGAGGATAGATTTGAAATCAAGGAGTCTTCCTGACTTCAGAAGCAGTGATCTATCCACTGTGCTATCTAGCACTTTTATATTTCATCTTTTGATGCTCACAATAACCTGTGAAATTACTGTTATCCCCCATTGAGTATATGGCTAAATAAAGGAGGTCAAGGTGACTTGCCCGGGACCACACAGGTTCTGGATTTGAGTTCAGGTCAAACACTTTCTTCTTTGCCACCTAACTGCCTCTGCTGTTGAAGTGCAGGAATTCTATTAGTATTCTTGTGCCTTAAAAAGATTAAGCTGACTGATTAGCTCCAGATGGATTGCATGCCCAGTCCAGAGATAATTTATATTTCAGGTGGTAGTTAATGAGGGAGAGAGGAAGGGTGATCCCAATGGGAATGGAGAGAAGTAGACAATTGGGAGAAATATTTTGCAGGTAAAGAAATAGCCTACAAGATTTTGTGACTGATTCAATGAGGACAGCAAGGGGAAAAGAGCTAGGTTTGGAAGTATGTGTATAGGTGTATGAGCTTTTTACTTCTATTTTGTAATAGATCAGAGTACTTCATGTATTTAGTGCAGTACCCTGAGGGCAAGGACTGTAATCCATCATTCAGCCAATCCACAGGTCTCTAGTATCTTCTTTGGATTCAACACGGTGCTTGGCTTTGGGTTAGGATTTGAGGAATGGAAAAGAAGATACCAAGATATGACACCATTTCAGAGCTCAAGCAGCTTACATTTCATTTGGGGAAATATAAAAAAAAAGCCTTGACAGAACATATTTGAGGGCTTAACTAATGGTCACTATTTTACATCAAAGAAAGAAAAAAAGGAAGAGATCAGTGGCTTATCTACTCAATAATAATAGCTGACATTCATATAGTACTTTAAATCTTTCTTACAAAATGCTTTATGTATATTATTTCACATGAGTCTGACAGCAGCCTTATGAGATAGCTACCCAAAACATTGATATCTCTGTTTTACAGGTGAGAACAACGAGATTCAAAAAATTTAAGTGGCTCACCCATGGTCAATCAACAAACACTTAGTAAGGGCCAAGCATGGTGCTAGACCCTGGGGATACAAACAGGAATAAAATAGTCCCCCATGCTATCTCTTATTCAAGTCACCACCATGATTTGTATTTCAATAGGAGAACACTGGATCCAATCCAGTTAAGTTCCAGTCATAGAAGCAAAGTTTACTGGTTGGGTGACTAATTCTAAAGCCCAATTTACTCAACCATGAAATGGAGAAATTATAACACTATTAATTCACTGGTTTGTTGGGAAGAAAGCATTTCATCAACTGCAAACTGCAATTTAAATATGAGCTCCTTACAATGGATTTCTCATGTCATCAATCAATAAACTACTTGGTGTTTCAAGCATCTATTTTCTCATAGCCTCCAAGTCCTATATACCTGGACAATTTCTATATGTATGCCCCAAGATGAGAAGAGGAATAGAGGGCAGTGATACGTCCAGAGCTATAGTTATTGACTCTAGAAGTGCTGTGGAAAGGCTTGGACTTGGAATCAGGAGGCACTTGTATTTAGATTCTGCTTCTGATGTTAATTAGCTTTTTGTCTTTGGTTATTTCCATTCAATTCAACTCAATCCAATATAATTCAACAAACTGTTATTGAATACTTACTCTGTTACAGATATTGTGCTGACATTGGGAATACAAAAGCAAAAAAAAGTTTTCCATTCTCAGAGAGGGAAACAATATGCTCACCAAACAAGTAATTTAAACTCTGAGTCTAAGGAGAAAGTCCTTAGATTCAAAAAGACTGGGGAAACAAGGGTAATGAAAAATGGCTGGTTCTTGTCTGAGTAGATTCACTGCCTCAAATGCCCAGACAGGTTTTTTCTCCTCAAGGACACAGAACTCCCAGGTTACTTGTCATTCAGAAAGGATGCTCTATAGGGGTGGAAGGCAATAAGAATGACTTGGGAAAGCCTTGGGAGTTGATGGGGGTGGTGGGGTCCAGGGAAGAAAGGGAATTATGGGAAGCCTTCTGTGTCTCTCCATCATTAATGTAGGTGGCTTAAAGCCCAAGAGGTTTGTTTCCAGCCAGAATTATATGAGTGAGGCAAGAATATGGAACAAAGGAGCTGAGGTACAAAGTAACAGCCCCATTGCAGCCTGACCTAGTCTTTTTTTTTTTTTTTTTTGAGGGGAGGGAATGTGTTTGTTTTTCTTTCTCCCCATTCACTTACAATCTATGACCCAAAGATCTTGCAGTTGGAAACTGAAATGCTTTGGACTCCATAATACTTCACTGTTCCTTTGGGCAGAGCCCTCTGAAATGGCCTGAAGGTGGATGATGAATGACTATCAAGAATTAAAAGTGGAATTAAAATGGATAATGCAATAAGTAGTAGGGAGTGCCGGGCCTGGAGTCAAGAAGACCAGAATTAAAATCCCATCTCATACACATAATAGCTGTGTGATTCTGGATAAATCATTTAATTTTGTTTGCCTTGATTTCTTCATCTGCAAATGAACTGGAGAAGGAAATGGCCAATCCTCCAGTATCTTTGCCTAGAAAACTCCAAATGGGAATATGAAGAGTCAGACATGAATGAAATGACTAAACACAACAACAACAATGACGATAACAACAGCAACAGCAATAGCAGTGCTTTCTGTCTTGCTAGAAGAGAAAATGAAGTTCAAAAGACAAAATAGATGTTTGGGGGCTCTAATTAGCCGGACTCTGTTTCTAGAGAGATCTGGGAACTAACAGATTTCTTTCTCTTGGAAAAGAAGCTATTTTCTCCTCTGATGATGACTTTCTTTCATGTCTCTGTCTTTCTTTTCTAAAAGACCTAAAGTTTGTACTCTAAGTTCTTAGGTAAAAGATTGATGGTGGAGTCCAGGGAACACCTCAAGTATACATGTCTACTAAAGCCCATTAAGTAGGTGGTTCCTCTGAGAACACCTTAAAGAAAGGGACAAAGAGCTGCAGACATTCCAAATTGTACTCACTGGGGATGAGTTGAGACACTATGACCATGGGGTGTAGTTCCACTAAGCAGTATGATAACAATGGAGACCCTAGGTACGTTGCCCACTTGTCTATCTCTTTGCATATGTGCTTTGGCTACATATGTTTCCCTTCATGATCCCTAGATGTCTCCATGCTTCCTAACAGTGGTGAATATGTTTATGGAAGATTATACCCCAGGATTATGATGGATAATATTCAATCACTAGCATATTCAATCACTAGCAATTGAATATTTCTACTTTACCTTTTATATGTTATCATTAAGTGTCTTTGCTTTAACTAATGATATCTAATACCTGTACAATTAAGTCATATTGATTGGGGGTCTTGAAATATAGTTTTTTTAATTGAAGCTTTTTATTTTCAAAACATATGCAAAGATAATTTTTCACCACTGACTCTTGCAAAACCTTGTGTTTCAATTTCCTACCCTTCCCCCACCTTCCTCTTCTAGATGGCAAGTAATCTAATATATATATTAAACATGGCAAAATATATGTAAATCCAATATAGTATATGTATTTATACAATTATCTTGCTGCACAAGAAGAATAAGATCAAAAAGGAAAAAAAATGAGAAAGAAAATAAAATTCAAGCAAGCAACAACAAAATAAGTGAAAGTACTATGTTGTGATCCATACTTAGTTCCCATAGTTCTCTCTCTGCGTGTAGTTCTCATCATCACAAGATTATTGGAACTGGCCTGAATTGTCTTATTGTTGAGAAGAGTCACATTCATCAGAATTGATTATCATATAATCTTGCTGTTGCCGTGTACTATGGTCTCCTGGTTCTGCTCATTTCACTCAGCCTCAGTTCATCTAAGTCTCTCCAGGCCTCTCTAAATCATCCTGCTAATAGTTTCTTATAGAACAAAAATATACATAACATTCATATACCATAACTTATTCAGCCATTCTCCAACTGATGGGCATCCACTCAGTTTATGTTTTTTTTTTTTTTTTTTTTTTCTACAAAGGGGCTGCCACAAACATTTTTGCACATGTGGGTCCCTTTCCCTCCTTTTAGATCTCTTTGGGATATAAGCCCAATAGAAACAATACTGGATCAAAAGGTATGCCCAAGCGATAGTTTTTAAAATTGTATTTTTAATGTTTTAAATTTTGTTTTAGTATTTAATTCCTCCCAGTTATATAAAAAATAACTTTTAACATTCATTTTTAAAACTTTGAGTTCCAGATTCTCCCTCTATTCTTGCCTTCCCCCCATTGAGAATGCAAACAATTTAATATAGGTTATACATATAATCCATAATAGTTGTGTTATGAAAGAAAACACAAATCAAATGTTTAAAAACCCTCAGAAATAAAGTAAAAATATATATATTTCAAGCTGTATTCAGGCATCGTGAGTTCTTTCTCTGGATATGGATAGCACTTTACATCTTAAGTCTCTCAGAATTGTCTTGGATCATTGTATTGCTGAGAATAGTTATATCATTCACAATATTGCCGTTACTTTGTACACGGTACATTTCATTTTGAATCAGCATATGAAAGTCTTTCCAGATGAACTTTAATTTGAGTGACCATGGATTCATGGGATACTTTGAACCTGGGGTGACTTTCTTGGGTGACCCACATGGGGTCGGAGGGATTTCAGGTACCTCAGGAACAAAAAGCAACTTTTGTTGCTTAATCATCAGATATTTTTGCTTTTGTGTGTCACCTTGTATTTTATTCTGAGTGTTTTGTTGGCTGGCCAATCCTTTGAACTTGATTCAGGTTTCAGCGATAGAGGCACTTGTACCGGTGGCGACTTGTTTCCCAATTTTGAAGTACAGCCTGGTTTCTTCTGTGCTACTGACTAATCAAAAGAGGAGGTTGCATTTTTATTAGATTAGGAAAATCATGAGTCTGACAGAAGTAGAGGAAATCAAACAAACAAACAAAAAACCTCAGGAGAATCCTAAAATATTCTCAGGAGTAGTATCCTCTTGCTTTATCCTCCTCTCATCATTTCCCTCTTCTTTTCTTTTTCTTTTATCCCCTTCTATTTTCTTCATTTCTCCCCCTTTCTCCTTTCTCTTTTCCCTCCTCCCCTTTTATTTTAAAAATGTGTTAGGAGAGCGCATCTCATCCTTTTCTAATCCCCTTTCCCCTAAAAGATCCTCAGGAAGACTCTTCCTCTTTTTTCCTTTTCCTTATTTTATTTCCACTTCCCATTTCCATATTTATCCTTTTTTTCCCTTTTCCTTTAGAAAAGGCTTTTCTCTTCCTCCCTTCTCTCCTTTCTTTTCTTCTTCCTGGTTTCTCCTAAAAGAGCTTAGGAGAATTTCTCTCCTTCTATCTCCCATTCCATTATCGTTGTCCTAAAAGATCACTAGGAAAACTCTTACTCTTTCCCTTACTTTCTTTTATCCCATCCCTTTCCCCCTTGGCTTTTCTCCTTTTCCTTAAGGATATTTTTAGGAAGTTCTCTTCTTCTTTCTCCTCTTCCCCTTTCCTCTCTGCTCTTTCCTCCCTTTCTTTTTTTCTCTTTCCCCATTTATTCTTCAAGAAATAAGATACAGAAAGATTACAAGTTGTGTTGTGTGCCAGAATCATTGTTATTTAGCTGTGTGATTTCCTTCCCATTTCATTTTGCCATAAGGACTAGCTCTTGTTTCTTCAATTATAGTAATTGCTGGATATGCTCTGAGAGCAAAACTGGCTGTTTTCTCCCTTAAAGGTATAGAGTAGGTAGCAAATTGTCCTCAATGTGAGAAAGGCCTGTGTTCAAGTTCTGCCACATGTTGGCTTTGTGATGCTGGGAAAATCATTGAGCCACTCAGTATTCCAGAAAATTTTCTAAAAACTCTAAGTTCCAGAGAAGATGTGACCTGTATTAGTAGAGGCATTTTCCTCCTCTTGGAGTTCCCTATACCAATAAAATTATAGTTCAGTTTCCACTGAAATAGCTACTAATAGTACATTTTACTTTTATCTATTAGCTCTCATTCTCACTACATGATCATCCCACTTCCTTTTCTGGTCACATACATCTACATGTAGAATGGGTTTTAGGATCCACTTTTTTTTGTGGTAAGAATGGCATCCTTATTGCTGTTCAGCTTTTCAGTTGTATCTAACTCTTTGTGACTTCATTTCAGACTTTGCTTGGCAAAGATACTGAAGGGTTGGTCATTTCCTTTTCTAGTTTATTTTGCAGATGAGGAAACTGAGGCAAAGAGGGTTAAGTAATTTGCCCAGAATCATAAAGTTAGCAAGTATCTAAGGCTAGATTTGAACTCATGAAGATGATTTCTGATTCCAAACCCAGTCCCCTAAACACTATGTGACCAAACCACCCAATGATGGTAGCTAATTTACTTTTCCATTGTTTTCTGGATAACTTTTAATTTTAATTCTTCCGGCAATAGAGTATTCTATGATTTACAAGAAAATATCAGTGTTTGCAGAAATAATAATAGGACCTGAAACTAATTTTACTATTTATGCCTTAAGAAGTGTTTTTTCACTGTTTTGCAAAACTTCACATGTGTTTTATTAATGGGAGCTGAAGGTGGGGATAAGGGAGAGAATTTAGAACTTAAAGTTTTAAAATACATAAAATTGTTTTAAATATAACTGGGGAAAATAAAAATATTAACTAAATTTAAGAATACAAAACAAATATTTATTTCATCAAAAAAGTATTTTTTCACACACTATTTTATTCAAAGTACTCATGCTACTCCATGAAGTGGCAATGAACGTATTATCACTTCCATTTTATAAATGAAGAAGTTGATGGTAAAAGGAAGAAGAGAGCCATCCCAAATTCTGATGCTAGTAATGGGAGCTCAAATTTCTTGGTTACTTGTCTGAAACTCTTTTTATTACTCCAAGTTTCCCTGAGGCTAAATGTGAAGTATTATAATAATTATTAAACTATAATTCTTTTTATAAATGTGAAGTATTATTATGATGATAATTATCAGAATGTAATTTTTTTTTGCATCCCCACCATATGACAAAATAATTAATGTTACAAGGTAGGTCCCAAATTAGGAATGCATACAGTAAGTGCTTGGAAATTTAGGATAGGGAAGGAGAGATCACTATAGGCTGGATGGTCAGGGAAGGCTTCAGAGAGGAGAGAAAATATAAATTAAATCTTGAAGAAATAGTATGTAATGTGCTGGGCTAATCCTTTTGGTGTGAGGCTCTCCAAGCACTTAACCTTCTAGAAATTAAGTTAATAATATAGCTAAGTAAGCCAAAGCTTTAAGAGGTAGAATGAGCTGTGTAATGTGGAAACTCACTGAATAATAAAAATTCAGAGATCTTAGCAATCAGTTCCCTCCTCACCTTTTAAGATGAGGAAACCAAAGTCCAGAAAGTTTAAGTTGTGTAAGATCACCCAGTTAGAGAGAATTAGTTAGGGAGAGAACTAGTATTAGAATGCAGTTTACCAGGCTGCCATGTGAAAGAACCCTAGATTAAGGATTAGAAGGGATCTTAGAGGTCATTTAGTCCACTTGCCTTATTTTACAAATGAGAAAATTGAGACTCATAAAAGTTAAGTGATTCATTCTACACCACATAGGTAGAAAAGTAAGCGCTGAGATTTGAACCTGGGTCCTTTAACTCTAGATCCAGGTTTCCTTCTCCTGTAACATGCTGCTGTCCTCAGAAGGGGCTCTCATTTCCTTCTCTTAAGGAGTTTTGCAGTTAAAAACAATCATATTTCTGAATATGATTCTCAGTAACACCTTTTCTTGGCAGTAGCAGAGGGCTAGGCTGTGTTCTGCCAGAGTGTACAGCTGTTAGAAAGTTCATTTTGATGGGAAAATATGCCTGGCAATTTGAAGCATCCTAGGTCTGGGCAGTGATTTCTAGGTATCAACTCTCCTGAGTCTTATTATAAATTCTCATCTGGGTGAAGGGAACAGAATCCTTAATGAGGATGAGGAGAATTTATCCATAGTGGGATCTTCTTGGTTTAGAGATAATGGGAGCGCTCCAATTTTCTCATAACTGCTTCTCCCTGTCTTATCCCTATAGCGAGACATTCTGCTGGACTAGAATAGTTGCTCTGCAGACCCTTTGAGTTCTTCCACCAATTTCTCCTTTCAGAAATTTGGAAGAAGGGCTCTGGGAAAACAAAATTGTCTTTGGCTAGAGGAGCACAAGCGAGACCACAAGGGTGGGTCACAGAAACATGGAGGGAATTACCTGATAGAAATTTCCCATTAGAATAAATCCTCTACATTTCTATAAAGTAAGGAAACTTTTATTTTATTTTTTTATTTTTGAAATCTTCAGACTTCATTGTTGTTGTTTGTCCTTTGTTCTTGAAGAGGACCCTGACATCCGGAAGGTGATGCAATGACATGTAAGTGAATTGAATTTAACTGAGGGCGCTGGACAAGGTCACTCACCTTAATTTCTTCTCCAGAGTCAACTGGGTCCAGTGGCCAGATATAAATCAGGAAGACTGGAGATTTGGAGTAGTAAACTCTGTGTGCTTGCCATGAAAATAAAACTGTAAGAAAAAACCAACATGTCAACTTGGACAAGTCACTTTTCCTTATTGGTCCTGTTTTTTTAATCTGTAAAATGAAAGGACTGGGCTAGATAATCTTGACGGTTTTCCTCAAATTCTTTGATTCTATGATTTCTACAAGCTCAAAAGCTCCACTAAATCTATATTTGGAATTGTCTTCCTTGTCTTCTTGTGTTTTTTTTTTTTGTCTCTGTCTCCTGTCTCTCTTTCTCTGTCTCTATCTTCCTGCCTATCTTTCTCCTTCCTTTTCTTTCCCCCTCTCCTTGTCTCTTTCTCTCTTTTTCTTTCTGTTCCTTTCTCTCCTTCTCTCTGTCTCTGTCTCTTTCTTTCTCCCTCCTTTTCTCTCTCCCCCCTCTTTCTGTATCCCTGTCTTTGTCTGCCTTCTTATCTGCCTCTCCCTCCTCTTCTCTTTCCACTCTTCTCTGTCTCCCTGTCTCTGTCTATGTCTTACTCTCTGTGTGTCTGTCTCTTTCTCCTTCCTTTTTTCTTCTCTGTCTCTGTCTGTATCCCTCTTTCTGTCTCTCTGTCTCCCTACCTGTCTCTCTGACTGAATCTGTCTCTTACTTCTCTATATCTCTGTCCTTGTTTCTCCCTCCCTGTCTCTGTCTATCTCTCCCAAGTCTTTATCATGGTCTTTTCCCTCTTTTGTATTATTTCTCTCTGTTATTTTCCTTTTTCTTCCACTACTCTGGCATTTTCAACAATCTCTTATGGCTCATTTTCTGAAAATTCCCATTTCCCACAATTCTTTCTTCTCTTCCTTTGTCCTTTCAGAAGACATAATATGGCATACACCTGCTGTTCTCTCCTATGCTGTTGACTTACCCCAACCCCAATCCCTCCCCTGCCTTTGAGGAATCAGAGGGCTATAGCTTGCTATTGAGCCCCAGGAATCTCTCTCTAGAAATCTCTCAACTGAGACACTTCAAAGTTCAAGCTAGTAGCCATAAGCTGGATCCCAACACCCATGAGAGAACCCAGAATGGGGCTTCACATATGCTGCTGTGTTCAAAGCATCCAATTGGAGAAATAGATTTCCTGGAGCAGAGCTGAAGCACCTGGCTCCTTCATGGGAGTTGAGAGGCGCAGATGCTGGCTTGGTAAGCAACTTGCCCACCTGCCTACCAGCCCAGGGTAGAACTTCTGATGTTCTCTATTAGCAGACAGTGGGGTTTCTACTGGGAGAGGTGGGAGTGGGCAGCAGAAATAGAATGACAGACGTCAATAAACATCTTAAAGAGAAAGGAAAAGATTTGGAAGGGAAGTTTTGAAAGATTTTCTCCCAAGTAAACAATTCTGATGTCAAGGAAATGAAGGGACTCTTAGCCAAGGCATCAAGAGACTTGAGTTTGAGTCCACACTTGATGTGTAACCAAAGGCAATCACTTAACTTTGGAGTCAGTTTCCTCATTTAAAAACAAAGGGATAGAATTACATTGCTATTGGCTCTAAAATTCCACAGGAATAGAAATTTAGATCTGAAAAGGACTCAAGTAGTAATCATATCCAACCCTCACATTTTAAAGATGAGGAAACTGAAGTCCAGACAGGATGAATTTATCCAGAATCACACAGGTAATAAGTAGCCAAATTGGATTTTTAAAAATTAGATTTCCTCTTTACCCAATTACATGTCAATCTTTAGCATTGATTTTTATAAGATTTTGAGTTCCAAATTTTTGTCTCTTGCTCCCTCTCCTTCCCCTTCCTAAAATGGTAGGTAATTTGATATGTCATATATGGGCTATCATATAAAACATCTTTCCATACACAGTAGTGAAAGGAGAAACAGATCAAAAGTGGGGAGAACCATGAAAAAGAAGAAAGTGAAAAATATGCTTCAATTTGAATTCAGAGTCCATTGATTCTTTATCTGGTTGTGGATAACATTTTCCTTCATGAATCCTTAATGATTAAGAAATCATTGTATTGCTGAGAAGAGCTGAGTCATTTATAATTGATCACTCCACAATGCTGCTAATACTGTGTACTGGTTTTGCTCATTTCACTTTACATCAGTTTGTACAAGTCTTTCTAGTATTTTCTGAAAGACTTTTACTGCAATAATATTACATTGCATTCATATACCACAACTTGTTCAGCCATTTTCCAATCGATGGACATTACCTTAATTTCCAATATTTTGCCACCATGAAAGGAGCGATTATAAATATTTTTCTACATGTAAATCCTTTAACCCTCTTTTATGATCTTTTAAGGAAACAGCTCTAACTATGGAATTGCTGTATCAAAAGCTATCACATTTTCATTGCCTTTTGGGTACAATTCCAAATAGCTCTCCAGATCAGTTCACAGTACATTATGTTCCAATTTTCCCACACCCTCTCCAACATTTATCATTTTTCTTTTGTGTTATATTAGCCAATCTTATAGATATGAGGTATTGCCTCATGATTGTTTTAATTTGCATTTCTAGAATTAAAAATGACTTAGAATATTTCCTTTTTTTTTAATTAAAGATTTTATTTTAAAAAATATATACATAGATAACTTTTGACATTCCTCCCCTATAAAATACTGCATTCTAATTTTTCTCTCCTTTCCTACATTCTTTCCCCCAGTCAGCAAGTGATTCAATATATGTTGAACATGTGCAATTCCTCTATACATATTTCCACAAATATCATGCTGCTTCAGAAAAATTAGATCAAAAAGGAAAAAAAATGAGAAAAAACAAAATACAAGCAAACAACAACAAAAAGAATGAAAATACTATGTTGTGGTCCACATTCAGTTACCACTGTCCTCTCTCTGGGTGCAGATGGCTTTCTTCATCACAAGACCATTAGAACGGATCTGAATCATCTCATTGTTGATGAGAGCCATGTCTATCAGAATTGATCATCATGTAATCTTGCTGTTGCCGTATACAATGATCTCTTGGTTCTACTAACTTCACTCAGCATTAGTACATGTAAATCTCTCCAGGCCTCTCTGAAATCATCTTGCTGATCATTTGTTATAGAATAATAATATTCCATAACATTCATATACCATAACTTTTTCAGCCATTCTCTAATGGCCATCCATCAGTTGCCTATAGATAGCTTTGATTTCTTCATCTGAAAGCAGTTGTTCATATTCTTTGACCATTTACCAATTGGGGGTGGGTATCCCTTGTATTCTTATAAATTTGACTCAGTCCTCTATATATTTGAGAAATGAAGCCTTTATCAGAGACATTGCTGTAAAGAACTATTTCCTGGTTTTCTGTTTCCCTTTAAATCTTGTTTGCTTTGGTATTGTTTTACAAAAGCTTTTTTATTTTAAAGTAATCAAAAGTATCTATTTTACATTTTGCAATGTTCTCTATCTCTTTTTTGGTCATGAATTCTTCCCTTCCCCATAGATCTGACAGGTAGACTTCTGCTCTTTTAGTTTGCTTATGATATCACCTTTCATGCCTAATCATGCACCCATTTTGACCTTTTCTTGGTATATGGTGTGAGGTGTTGGTCTATATTTGGTTTACATCTGTATCTAGTTTTTGTCAAATATTGACCCCAAAAGCTGGGACTTTGGGGCTTATCAAACATTAGGTTATAATGACTATTGACTACTGTGTCTTGTGCACCTAATCTATTCCATGCTCTTTCTTTTTTTTTTCCATGCTATTTCTTAGCTAGTAACAGATAGCTTTGATGACTACCATTTTATAATATAGTTTGAGATCGGGTATTATTATTTTTTCCCATAATTTCCTTGATATTCTTGATCTTTTGTTTTTCCGGATGAATTCTGTTATTTTTTCCAGCTCTATCAAAATTTTTTTTGATAGTTTTATTGGGATGGTACTGAATAAGTAAATTAGAATTAGACAGAATTGTCATTTTTATTATATTGGCTCTACCTACCCATGAACAATGAATATTTTTTCAATTGTTTAGATACAAAAAGTGTTTTGTAATTTTGTTCATATAGTTCCTGGGTTTGTCTTGTCAAGATATTGGGAGACACCCTGTTTTCCAGAGCTAAGACCCAGCAACCAATCTGTGTTGGTTTAACAGAGATCCTTTGCACTCATCCTCTAGATGACCTCATCCTCTGGCAAACATCATATAATTATTGTATGGCTTTGACCAGCAACAGGTGTTCCCTCAAACAAGCACTGGCTGTATCTGTCATCTGATTATGAAACCCTGCTACAAATAAAACTTGTCACATTGTAATTGTTACCCCTCATTGTCAGGGCTATAGGAGACATTGATGGAAGCTTTGAGGTTTCCTCATATTGTCTCAAGTCCCTCCAGTAGGGGTGGAGCTTCCATACATGTTCCCTTACTTGTAAGCCATTTTCCCCACTTTGAAATTAAACTTCTGCTTAATTTCTGACTTTCCTGTCTCAGCATGCTCTGTTCGTCTTTGGCCATCCACAGATTAGAGGCTGGTTACATCCAGTTGACACTTCCAAATAGTTTATGCTGTTTATGGTATTTCTCTTTTTCTCTCTTGATGCTGAGCTGTGTTGGTCATATAAAGAAATGCTTATAATTTATGTGGATTTACCTTACATCCTGCAACTTTGCAAAAGTTGTTAGTTATTTCAAATAAGGTTTTCATTGATTCTCTAGGATTCTCTAAGTATGCTATCATATCATCTGCAAAAAGTGATAGTTTTATTTCCTTCTTGTCTCTTCTAATTCCTTCAATTTTTTTCTTCTCTTACTGCTATAGGTAACATTTCTATTATTATACTGAATAATTATAATAGAGGTGATAATGGCTCTCCTTGCTTCACTCTTGATCTTATTGGGAAGGCTTTTAGCTTATCCCCATCATACCTAATGTTTGCCGATGGTTTTAGATAGATTATACTTATAGCTTTAAGGAATGTTTCCTTTATTTCTGTATTCTCTCTGTTGCATTAATAGGAATGAGTGCTGTATTTTATCAAAAGCTTTTTCAGCATCTATTGAGATAATTATATAATTCCTGTTGGTTTTGTTATTGGTAAGATCAATTATATCGACAGTTTTCCTAATATTAAACCAAGCCTGCATTCCTGGTATGAACTCCACCTGGTCATCATGTATAATTCTTGTGATATATTGTTGTAATTGCCTTGTTCATTGAATTTTGTTCAATTTTTTTTTGCAGTGATAATCATTAGGTAAATTAGTCTATAATTTTCTTTCTCTGTTTTAGCTCTCCCTGGTTTAGATAATAGCACCATATTTGCATCATAAAAGGTGTTTGATGGGATTTCTTCTGCACCCAGTGTACTTTTCTTTTCCATCCCTTAATATTTTTTTTATGTGATTCCCTCTATTGACATTATACCTGCATCCTTTGTCTATGTATATTCTTTTTAGCTATACTATTGATGATACAATTTTTAAGAATTACAAGTATGATCTTTCTATATAGGCTTAGTTTATTTTTAATCCCTTATGTTTTCTTTCTGCTTTTTACCTGCTTATGCTTCTCTTGGGTCTTGATATTGGAGATAAAAATTTTGTTTTAATTCTTGTCTTTTTTTTATGAAAGGTTGAAATCCTCCTATTTCATTTAATTACTCTCCCCCTTCCCCCTTTGGATGTATTATTCTTAGTTTTGCCAGGTAAGTGTCTCTTGTTGTATTCCTAGCTCTATTGCCTTCTGGAATATTATGTTCCATGACCTTTGATTTTTTAATGTTGCAGCTGCTAAGTCTATGCAACCCTGATTGTGACTGCCCCATATCTGAATTATTTATTTCTGAATGCTTGCAGTATTTTTTCCTGACACATTTCTGTAATTTGATTATAATGTTCTTTGTAATTTTTATTTGGGCTCTTTTTTCCTGAGGTGATCGGTGGATTCCTTCAATGCCTGTTTTGCCCTCTAGTTCCAGTTTTCCCTGATAATTTCTTGAAAGATGGTGTCCTCCTTTTTATGATGACTTTTAGATAGTCCAATGATTCTTGCATTGTGTCTCCTGGATCTACTTTTCCAGATTTGTTGTTTTTCCCATGAGGTAATTTGCATTTTCTACTTTTTTTCATTCTTTTGAATATGCTTAGTTGATTCTTGATGTTTTAGAGAGTGATTGGCTTCCACTTGCCCAAATCTAACTTTAAAAAAGTTTTTATTATATATTTTTATTGACAAAACATATGCATGGGTAATTTTTCAACAATGACCCTTGCAAAAACTTATGTTTTCCCCTTCTTCCCTCCATCCCCTCTCCTAGATGTCAGGTAGTCCCATACATGTTAAATATGTTAAAGTACATGTTAAATACAATATATGTATACATATTTATACAGTTGTCTTGATAGATAAGAAAAATCAGATTTAGAAAAAAGTAAAAATAACCTGGGAAGAAAAACAAAAATGCAAGCAAACAATAACAGAAAGAGTGTAAATGCTATGTTGTAATCCACACTCATTTCCCAGTGTTCTTTCGCTGGGTATAGCTGGTTCTGTTCATTACTGATCAATTGGAACTGATTTGGATCCTCTCATTGTTGAAGATAGCCACTTCCATCAGAATTGATCCTCATATAGTATTATTGTTGAAGCGTATAATGATCTCCTGGTTCTGCTCATTTCATTTAGCATCAGTTCATGTAAGTCTCTCCAACCTTCTTCATATTCATCCTACTGGTCATTTCTTACAGAACAATAATATTCCATAACATTTATATGCCACAATTTACTCAGCCATTCTCAAATTGATGGGCATCCATTCAATTTCCAGTTTCTAGCCACTACAAAAAAGGCTGCCACAAACAATTTTTCACATACAGGTCCCTTTCCCTTCTTTAATATCTCTTTGGGATATAAGCCCAGTAGTAACACTGCTGGATCAAAGGATATGCACAGTTTGACATCTTTTTGAGTATAGTTCCAAATTGTTCTTGAGAATGGTTGGATCTGTTCACACTCCACCAACAATGCATCAGTGTCCCAGTTTTCCCACATCCCCTCCAACATTTGTCATTATCTTTTCCTGTCATCTTAGTCAATCTGAGGGGTGTGTAGTGGTATCTCAGAGTTGTCTTAATTTGCATTTCTCTTATCAATAATGATTTGGAACACATTTTCATATGGGTAGAAATAGTTTCAATTTCATCATCTGAAAATTGTTCATATCCTTTGACCATTTATCAATTGGAGAATGGCTTGCCAAATCTAACTTTTAAGGAGTTGTTTTCCTCAATTAGTTTTTGTACTTTCTTTTCTATTTGGCTAATTCTACATTGTTTTCTTTTTCCAAGCTGATGGTTCTTGTTTTCATAATTCTCTTGCATCTTATTTCTTTTCCCAATTTTTCTTCTTTCTCTTATATATTATTTTTAAGCTCCCTTTTGGGCTCTTTTATGAGTTCCTTCTGGGTTTGGGACCACTTCCTGTTTTTCTCTGAGGTTGTACCCATAGTTGTTTGAACATAGTTATCCTCTTATGTGTCTTGATCTTCCCTCATCATAATAACTTTCTGTGGTCACACTTGTTTTTTGCTTGTTGTTTTTTGCTCATTTGGGTGGGCTTTTTTAAAAATTTGAACTCTGTTCCCAGAGTGGAAAGGGCACACTCAGCCTTCTTGTGTTGGGGGATGTGGGCCCTGGCTGTCTACCTAGTGCTGAATTGATGTTGTTTTAGATGTCTTGTGTATGATGCTATGTTGAAGGGTTAGGGTGAGGGGGTAGCTGGTGCTGCTGGAGGCCTTAAGAGTCTGGCAGTTTACTTCATACTGAGCCAGGGTCCTAGTGATGTTATCTGCCATATGCTGGGGTTGGTGGGGCATTTTTGTATTTTCCCAGGACTACATTGAAGTACACAGAAGTCTGGCTGCTAAAGGTTATCTATTTGCTTGGGGCTAAGCTGAAACACATGGAGGTTCTCAGGGCTGGAGTCTGCCTATAACCTTGGCTATGTTGAGGCACATGGAGTATCCTGGTGTTGGCATTTGTCCACTCACTGCACTGGGGCTCAAGTTCTACCTCCAAGGTAGGGTTTGATGCTTGGCTTGCTGGGACACTTTTTTCCTGTCTTGGACTGTGCTCCCTTGTTCCCTGAGACACCTTTCTTACTGATGTTTCTTGGGCAAAAAGATTGTTTCACCCCATCTTTTTGCTGGTTCTGCTCTTCTAGGATTTATTTGGGGGCATTGTTTTATACTTGTTTGGAGGTGTGTATGGGAAAGTTAAGAAGATTTGCTATTTACGCTGACATCTTGGTTCTCTAGCCAAATTAGGATTCAAATTTAGTTTGACTCTAACTTCAGCTGCAAAGTTCGTTGTCCCATGTTATTGTGGTGGTTGTTATTCAGTCATATCAGTCGTGTCTATTCTTTTTAATGCCATTTGAGGTTTTCTTGGCAAAGATACTGGAGTGGTTGGTCATTTCCTTTTTTTTTCCTGTTCATTTTACAGATGAGAAAATTGGAGCAAATATGGTTAAGTGACTTGTTCAGGATTACACAATTAGTAAGTGTCTGAGGCCATGCTATCTCCTTGGAGATATCTGAGGGAATGATCTGAAAGCAGAATGAAGCATGGGGGGACAGTGCTCTCTCTCACCACCTCACCTTCATCTCCAAATGGCACTCCTATTACTTGATCACCAAGCACTTTTGGATCAGTGACTCACATTTCCCAACTACACGAAGTTACAAGTCTAGCATAGCAAACACAGCAGCAAGAATTCTAGATCTCATTAGTGGACTTGGGTTTGAATCCTTCCTGTGATATTTAGTACCTTTGTAATCTTGAGGAAATAATTTTTGAAATGAGAGGATTAGATTTAATAACCTTTGAGGTATTTTCTGGGTTGAAAATTATAGTTTGAATAGTGACCATACCATTTGGAGATGGGGCTGGGTTTATGTCCTCTTTAGTCATTGCCATATCTTGGGATTTAACTGGCTTCTCCATTGAATTAAACGAAACTACTTAAAATGGGCCACCATGCTTCTGGTCCATTGAATTTCTACACTAATGTTAAAGAGGAAAGAATTCCCATCTGAGCCATTCTGTTTTAAACGGAATATGTTTTACCTTCTAAAATAAAAGCCACTTAGGCATACAAACCAATCTGTCTTGGGATCGTGTCATTAAGACTGAAATATCACAGTTGAGCAAAATGCAATTCCAAATCCACTCCTTCATACAGTTACCATACATCACCCAGAGAGTACCCTGGTCTGTTAGGACAGCTGCTGGGTTACTTTGTTCAATTTACAGCTTTAAATTGTGTTATGCAGAGAATAAGAAAGGGGAGGGGATGAGATTTATAGATAACAAAAAAAAAAAGATGTTTTTGCAAGCCCAAGTTCAGTCCAGTGTAGGGATGAGAATATATTTAACTCATACTTGCTGTGCTGAATGGTAGTGGGTAGAGTTGGGTATGGGGAGGAGAGTCTCTAAGGGAGAGTCTGAATGCATACAAGATAATATCTGGATTCTTGCAAACTACCCACTGCTGTCTGTGGTGTCACTGGCAAGATTTTAACCAAAAATTTCTTGGCAAGCATTTCTTTGTGCTAAAATAGGACATTTGTCAGAAGTTCACAGAACTGGGTGCTATTCGTTCTGAAACTGTCCAGAAGCATCATGGTTTGGGTAACCAGAAGGAAAATAAACTGTTTCCCTTGGTTTTAGCCCATTTAAGTAACTGGGTGTCTTGGGCTCTCAAGAGTCAGTATGGGCATAGTGGACTCAGAAAGTTGTTGTTCAGTTATTTTCAGTCAGATTTTTCATGACCCTATTTGAGATCTTCTTGGCAAAGATACTGAATTTGTCATTTCTTTTTCTAGCTCATTTTACAGATGAGGAAACTGAGGTAAAGAGAGTTAAATGACTTGTCCAGAGACACACAGCTAGGAAGTGTCTGAGACCAGACTCTAGACCTGGTTTTCTATCCTATACCATCTAGCTGCCTGGACTTGGAAAGGTCCAAGTTCAAATCCTGCCTCAGATTCCTATCAGCCATGTGATGCTGGGCAAGTCACTTAATCTCTTTATGCCTCAGTTTCCTCATCTGTAAAGCAAGAGGCGGTCAGACAAGAGAAGGTTTTTACAGCTCTAAATCTGTAAATGTGATTTCCTAATTTCCTTATTGGCCCTTTATCTCACCTATCTAATTACCTCCCAAAGCTGTGTATGTCAGGTTGGGGGATAACTTACCTCCCAAAACTAGCCCATGGTGTCATGTCTCATGTACATGGGGGCTCAGGACATCAGTGATGTATGACCTTGCCCTACTCTAGTCATATAAGCAAGAGAGGTTATTCTCTTTTTGAGGTGGAGTTGAGGCAATGAGGGTTAAGTGACTTGCCCAGGGTCACATAGTTAATAAATGTCAAGTGTCGGGGCTCATATTTAAATCAAGTTCTTCTGACTTCAAGGACAGTGCTTTAGCTACCCTGAGGCTCTACACTCTTGAATACATTTTGTGTGTGTGTGTGTATGAGATGAAAATTTCATTTGGGGGTGTTTCATGCCATTAATTGCAATCTTGAATTCTTATTTTCTACATTTCTAAATTAGCCTGGGCACTGAGACAATGATGCCTTCCCTCTGAGACTACCTCTGATTTATCTTGTATGTATTAAAGCTTAAAATCACCTGAGATTTTTGGGATGTCAGGTATCTTGTTTGTATGTAGTTGTTTACATGTCAGTTTTCTGATTAGACTATGAGATCTTAGATGAAGGGACTGGTTTTTGCTTTTCTTTGTATTCCCAGGACTTAGCACAGTGCCCGGCATGCAGTTGCTGTTTGTCCTTGACATGTTAGAATTGAGTGACAATGTGTCCGACCATGACTGATCAGACCAATACGAGCCACAAGTCAGACGCAAACAGAACATATAAAACTTTGGGGATAACTTTCTCTACTTTTGTATTTTTCACGTTTCCTTTGGACTAATTCTGCTTTGCTCATAGAGCACAGCACCTTGATGGGAGCACACCATGTGGGTGGTCTTGTGCCAGTGTCTCCCGTGGCATGCAATTGATTCTAAAGTTCTTAAGAGAGACCTTGAGAGTGTCCTTATATCGCTTTTTCTGACCACCTTGTGAGCCCTTGTTCTGTGTAAGTTCTCCATAAAATATTTTTTTGGCAAGCGTACATCTGGCAAAAGCACAATGTGGCCAGCCCAACGGACTTGTGCTCTCTGCATTGGAGTAGAAATACTTGGCAGTTTAGTTCAAGAAAGGATCTCAGTGTCTGTATCTCATCTTGCTAGATGATCTTCAGAATCTTCCTAAGACAATGCAGATGGAAGCAATTCGCTTTCCTGGCATGGTATTGGTAGACTGTCCAGGTTTCACGGACACACAACAATGAGGTCAGCACAAAGGCTCTGTAGTCACTCTAATAACTTTCCTCTCCCACACTTACCCTCCGAGCCTCCCAAACACTGAGCTAGTTCTGGCAACGCATGTATCAATCTCATCATCAATGTGGACATCCTTGGAAAGTATACTGTCAAAATAAGGGAATTTATCCACGGTGTTCAAAACTTCACCATTTACTGTAACTGATGGTTCCACATATGAATGGTATGACGCTGGTTGATGGAGGACCTGTATAATAACTTATTGATTGACTGCTTCTGGCCATTTGTGGAATAAATGTGTCCCTTTTCCAAGAGGTCTACCTTCTGATGACTAAAATCTTTGGAACTGTGTGATGACTTTTCACACTGTGTCTCAGTTAAATGTTTCTCCTTTTATAAAATGACTCTAACACCTTTTACTATTCTAAATCTAATTAACTTTAAAGTGCTTTTAATAGATTAAGTAATTCAATGTCTCTAGACGTAGAATGTAAGTTTTTTGAGGTCAGGGACCATTTAATTTTTATCACTGCATCCCCAGCACCTAGCAAGATGCCTGAAATATGGTAGATGTTTAATAAAGGCTAGCTGGATGATTGATTGATCTGTGGCTCTTCTTTCAGGTTTTTCTTATTTCCTACCGAGTCCTTCTTAGATTTAATTGAGTTGGAAAAAGTAAGATCCTTTGGTTCGAAATTGACACTTTAATTTCACACGTACACACATATGTGTACATATACATATATATGAATATATAATTAGAAGATATGTAAAGCAGAGTAGAAGATATATGCACATATATTATATATGTTTTTATAATCTACTGAATTTTCACTTTACTCCTAGAAGGCTGACAGCATGGAGATGATTCCCATTATGCAGATAGGCAAAGTAAAGTTAACAATAAGAGATTAGTCTTCTAGGGTCACATGGGAAATCTGAGGTAAAATGAAGAATAAAATTAAGCTTCTTCTCTCTCCATCATTTTCTTCCCAAGACCTTACAAGCTTTCAGAAACTGTTCCTTTTTGTTTTATGTTCCTGGATTGTAAATCCTGAGTATTATATCCTTTCTATCTTTGGGTGTTTAATGCACCTGACATCAAGCCTTAAATTTAGGTGTTTTGTGTATTTTGTTCAATTATTGTGTTCAAGGAGGCTTATAAAGAGTGTACAGTTTAAGTATTTTGCGACTTTAATCCAAGATGCTTAAAGTTGTTACTTCATTCATTCATCAAACATTTGGGAATAAAAGGAAAATCTAATTGTGAAAACAGAATAAAATATTGTTATGTTATTCATCCATTCATTTACTCAACAAACATTTGGCAATAAAGGGAAAAGCTAATCATCAAACTAGAACAAAAACCTTTGCTTAATATTAAAGACACATTTTCTTTAAAGGGACAGAAAACGGAAAACCTTGGAACATAAGGTTTAGACTAGAATAAACAGGCCATGAAATAGTTTTTCCAGAGTTAATCATTAGGAAAAAAAACTTAAGAGTAAGAAAACTGCTATTCATAGAGCAAGAAATAACTGTATAATATTGGTACAAGTTTCTTTACCTCTTAATATCTCAGTTAAAGTAGTGCCCTATGTACCTAAGAAGGGATTATGGGTTAAATAATTGGGTAGGGCATGAATTGTTTATTCTAGATTTGGACTGACTAATTAATCATAACATTCATTATGGCTAAAGACATTTATTAAGTGTATAATATGAGTCGGATACTGTGTTAGGTGATGGCTAGTAATTATTCTTTTTGAAGTCAGGCTAAAAATCAATCAGAAGTAAATCAAAACCAGAAAAAGTTTTATGTATCTGTTTCCCTGCCTTGAATGTATGACTGGCCTGAAATACCTAATGCAGGCGATGAAGAACGGTGGTCTCAGATTTTGGGTTCTGGCCAGTATTTACATGACTATAAACAAATCATTTAGTTACTCTGAGCTTTGACTTTCTCACCTGTAAAATGAAGAAAATAGTATTTGTACTGCCTACCTCCTGAGGCTGTTTTGAGGAAACTGCTAGAGGAATGTTAGCTTTTATTTATTTTTATTTTCTAAATTTAATATTTTTATTTTCCTCAGCTACATGTAAAACTTTTTTTTTTTTTTTTTTTTTTTACTTTTATGGTTGAACTCTACTCCTGGGGTAAAGGAAGTGCTGTCCCAAGTTTCCTGTGGAGCTCTGAGCCTTGGCTTTGAGCACAGGGGCCCCTCATGTTTGCAGAGGATGGCTTTATCTGCTCTTTCCAGGAAAGAGTCTGGTTTCCCAGTATTTGCCTTCTGAGCTGGGACTGGGGACTGCTCTGCTGGTTTGCTCTGCTACTGAGCCAAGACCTAGAATTTCAGTTGCTGATCTGCTTTGATTAAGACCCTCTCACTGCCTTTCCTAGGCTCTAGCTGAGCTGGGCACCCTAATGCCTTTCACCCCATTGAGACTGACTTTTCTTCAAATTTTCCCAATCTATCTTGAGCTGAAGGGTAGTTTCGGGACTTGGTTTCATGTGATTTTTTAGGGAAACCGGGAGAGCTCGTGCAGCTTCCTGGCTTCACTCCACCATTTTGACTTCCTCCTTATTTCTAATTTCTAAAACAATTTTTTATATTTGTTTTTAAAACTTTGAGTTCTAGATTCTCTCCCTTCCTCCCAATCTCCCCTGTTGAGAAGGCACACGTGAAGTTATGCAAAATATTTCCATAAAAGTCATATTGCAAAAGAAAATATAGAGTTCTGTCTCCCCTAACCCCACCCCATCTCCAGCCCCCCCTAAAAAAATTCTCAAGAAAAATAAAACTTAAAAAAAAGATATTATTTGGGTGGCTAGTTGATGTAATGGGTAGAGCACCATTCTTGAAGTCAGGAGGACTTGAGTTGAAATCTGGCCTCATATATTTAACATTTCCTGGCTGCGTGACTCTGGGCAAGTCATTTAACCCCAGTTGCCTCAGCAAAAAATTAAGATATTATTTAATCTGTATTCAGACATAATCAGTTCTTTCTCTGGGTATAGGATAACATTTTTCATCATGTGAGCTTTTATTTTGTTAAAAAATATTTATTATTCATTTACAACATTAATTTAAAAAATTAGTTCCAAATTCTGTCCCTTCCTCTAGCTTCTCTCTTACCCATTGAGAAGGCAAGCAATAAGATATCAATTATACATGTGAAGTACTTCAAAACATATTTCTAGATTAACCATGTTAAAAAGAAAAAAAAAACAAAAGCAAGAACAAAAAGGAAAATGTATGTTTTCAACCTGTACTCAGACTTCATCATTTCTTTCTCTGGATATGGATTGTGGGTTTTTTTTGTCATTAGTCCTTTAGAATTGTCTGAGATAATTTTATTAATCAGAGTAGCTAAATCTTTCACAATTGCTTATATCGTTACAGAATTGCTATTACTGTATACAGTATTCTTCTAGTTCTGTTCACTTCATTTTGTATTAATTCATGTAGGTCTCACCAGGTTTTTTCTGAAATTATTCTTCTCATCATTTATTACAACACAGTAGTATTCCATCCCAATCATATATTATAACTTGTTCAGCCATTCTCCAATTGATGGGAATGCCCCAATTACTAATCTTTGCTGCCACAAAAAGAGCTGCTATAAATATTTTTCTGCAATATTTTTTGTGCAAATACTTCCTTTGATTTTTTTGGGATACAGATTTCGTGAATTACTGAGTGAGAGGGAAGACATAGTTTTATCACCCTTTGGGCACAGTTTCAAATTGCTCTCT
Source organism: Sarcophilus harrisii (assembly GCF_902635505.1). Taxonomy (NCBI): domain Eukaryota; kingdom Metazoa; phylum Chordata; class Mammalia; order Dasyuromorphia; family Dasyuridae; genus Sarcophilus; species Sarcophilus harrisii. The sequence goes on from NC_045427.1 coordinate 608,516,695, forward strand.
AGAAGGTTTGATAAATTCACAAGTCCACAAACAGTGCATTAGTATACATATTTCCCACATCCCCTCAAGCACTTGTCATTTTCCTTTTCTGTCATGTTAGCCAATCTGATAGGTATGAGGTAAAATGTAAACTAGTATCAAAGAAGACAATATTCCTAGAATACTCATGCTAATCTAATGACAGGAAAAATTTAGGAGCATTTTGGCAGTAAATCGAATATGGGGATAGATTAGATATATTTTGTTTCCCACCTGATCTGGCTCTAGATGAGATGGAATAATGTAGAATTATTCAATGAGCTCACAGATTCAGGGGCCCTTTCCACTTGGTAACAGAACTAGTATATCTTGTTGAAAAAACCTTAAGAAGTAGATTGGGAATAAGTTGAAGCCTAACCATCATTTGGAACCAGAGGTACAAATTGGCTACCTAGGAAACAACCTATAATTTGAATGGTTTAGCCACTTATTCACACACACACATACACACACACACACACACACACACACACACACAAATTCATACCTTCTTGCACCTCTACAGAGCATGAAAACTAAATCTGCTGTAGCCAGTGGAAGAACTGGGCCATAAAAACTTCCATCTGTGGGAAGCCTTCTTCTCTTAGCCCATCCAGGTATACACACTTGTGTAGTTTAACACTTGACCTAAATGTTGCATTATGTCCCCAAATAGATTATAAACTCATTGAGAGCAGGGACTGCCTTTTGTGGCTTCTTCAGCATCCATTAAAGGGCCAATAAAAGTCTTTATTAAATTAGTTGGCTGAGTTCCTTCAGAAGATACGGGTTCGTACAATGAGTAGGAAAATTGTGTTCTCTGTCCTGAGGTGAATCCACAGAATTCCAGATCGAGAGAGTATGCCATGTTCTGATCATTGTGGAGGGTTTTAAAATTCATTTTAAAATGTATTGCCTTCATGAATTCTGACTCATTGTGACTAGACTTCTGTTTTTCTATTACGTTGGGTCTTTCCCCAATATCCTATCAATCAATAAGTTTCTATTAAGTGCTTATTCATGTGCCAGTTGCTATGGGATCCAAAAGAAGATTAAGAGAGATGCAGATAAAGTATTTATTAAGTGCTTACTCTGTGCCAGATGTGGATACGAATACCCACAAACTATTCTTGATGAGCTTGTATTATAATGGGAAATGACAGCACATTTAAGGGAAGCTGGAAAGGAAGTGTTGGAGTAGGGTACCTCAGTATGGGATGAAAGTCTGAAAGAAGATCAGATTAGGAATGGTTGAGGCTTTAGGTGGCCAGGGCGAGGGATTCATCAATCAGACAAGCAGACCCCAAAGTTTGCACCTTCAAGGATCTTACAATCCAACCAGGTTCCTATTCATGATCAAAGACAGAACTTGGATCAATGAATTCATTGATCTAGGGACCTCTTAGATGAGGAAATTCTTGCAGGACTAAATCAGAATCCTCCAAAACTTTATAGTCTGAAAAGTTTAGTGAGCTTAGTGTTAGTAATATGTCAGAGCATCTAGGTGCCAAGTGGATAGAGTATAGGCTCTAGAGTCAGGAAGACTTATCTTCCTACATTCAAATTAAATTTACTAACTGTGTGACCCTGAGCAAGTCACTTAATCCCGTTTGCTTTAGTTTCCTCATCTGTAAAATGAGCTGGAGTAGGAAATGGTAAATCATTCCTGTATCTTTTCCTGTATCTTATCCAATTCTTTCTGGTTTTGAATTCAGCTCTTTATCTGCTATGCCATGCAAACCATCATACCTATAATTTATTAACCAATATAGAAAACTATACATATTTGTATGTATACACACATAAGTAAATATAAATATATTTATTTATGTATGTATTTATGTATGTATAAACACATAAATAAAATAAACTATACATATTTGTATGTATACACACATAAATATATACATATAGTATACAAACATATACATATTATATGTAATACTGTTATATATTGATATTACATCTCCCTGATGTTGTAGCTTTTTTTAGTTGTATCCAGCTCTTCATTACCCCAGTTGGGTTTTTCTTGGCAAAGATACTAGAGTAGTTTGCCATTTCTTCTCCGGCTCATTTGACAGATGAGGAAATTGAGGCAAACACAGTTAAGTGACTTGCCCAGGGATAAGTGGATTGATAAGTTTCTGGGACCAGATTTGAACTCAGGAAGATGAGTCTTCCTGACTCCAGGTCTGGCACTCTAATCACTGTGCCAGCTGGCCGTCCATAAAAACAAGACAGTGAAAAACATGGCAATTCTTTAATTTAGACAAAAACTGCAGAATTACCAAAGGGTGAGATCATTGTGGATTGCTATCATCAGACTAACCTTCACAGAGAAAGTGAAATGTATACATGATTTTGAACTGAAGGAACCCTTAGAGCTGATCTAATCTAACAATCTACTTTTACAAATGAGGAAACTGAGACCCAGAAAGATGAATTGACTCCAAAGTCATAGCATGAATCCAAGTTCTCTGATTACAAATCTGGTCCTCTTTCCACTATACCACACTACAATTTGAAATAGGTCTTGGAGAATGGGAAAAATGTGGATAAGCAGAGAAAGGAAGTATTTAAGGAAAATGCAAATAGCAGGAGCAAAGGTCTAAGATGAGAGCAGGTATGGGATATGGGAAACTTTGAAGGGACTGATTTGACTGGAGCACAGGCTGCATATTAGGATGGATTAGGAAGTGGGGAGCTGTTCAGGGTTCTGGAGCAGAATGATGGAAGTAGAAGCTTAGCCTGACAAGGTGGGTCAGAGGCAAAAGAAACCAGAGGCAGGAAGAATTACTGGGAGGCATCTGTGGGAATCTAGGTACTAACATCACACTCTTATTCTCTTCTCTCTAGTATTATACATCCAAAGGCACAAAGTAGAGTAGAGAAGAAAGAACACTCTCATGGGATCTGGAAAGGGATAAATTCTTATGTAGTGTTCATTGTTTGTCAATTACTATGCGATTATATATACCATCTCATTTGATCCTCACAACAACCATATAAGGTGGGGTACTATTATTACCCCATTTTTATAATTGAGGAATTAAGGCAAATGGAGGGTTACAGGGGGTTGAATCTAGATTCAAACTCAGATCTTTCTGAGTCTAGGTGTGGTTCTCTATCATACCATCAGTCACATCTGATAGGATGGAATTAAAGATGGGATCAGTCTCGGGCCACAACTAACTCACTAGGTTCTTAGATTCTTTCCAGTTCCGTCTTCTGTGATTCTACCATGGTCTTCCAGCCTGGACTCAACCTGCCATTAGATCTTGTATTGCCCTGAAGGAAATGAACTCTTACTTGCAGTGTTGGAGTTTCTCAAAAGATTCCAGGTTACAGGTCAAAGTATTCAATAGCCACTGCTGTTATTTCCCACAGAACTGCAGAAACTGCAGAAAAGTGAGTGACCCCAGAGGCCACTGTCCTTGGTCATTTTATTGAATACTTTGGGGCTCTTGAAGTGGGGAGAATAACAGCCTCTCTTCTGTATTGCAAGAGGAAGTTTTGACTAAAAGATGTAATAATGAACAAGGTGTCTTGACCTATTTAGAAGACACTATGAAAACAGAAATGCTAGGAAAATACAAGTTTGATCATGATGTCATAGGATATGGACCTAAATTTAATTTGTCATAAGTCATGAATTTTATAAGGCACGTATACTAATTCATTGAGTCATAGAATATTAGAGGTGGAGGGTTTTTAGAGGCTAGCTAGTTTAGAATTTACATGGAACCCTGTTTTGTCCACAAAATATTGTCTCATATAATCCTACTTTTAGAGGTGGAATGGATCTCAGAGATCTTTTAGCCCAGTTCCAAACTTCTTTTAATGCCAAGGAAAGAAACTGAGGCTCAAAGAAATTAAATGATTTCCCCAAAATGACACAAGTGTTAAATATCAGGGGCAGTAAAACGCTGGTCTTGTGATCCTAAATCCTATATCCTCTTTATTGAAACATCCTACTTTCCCAGCAATTAAATTATGTATCTTCCAGAAAATTAAATTATGTATCCCACATATAGGGTGTCCCAAAACTCTTGGTGCAGTTTATAAACTTATTAAAGCTTCAGATGAGTTATAAAGCTTAAAATGAAACTTTTGGAACACCCTGTATATTACCTATGACAATTTTGGGTACAAAATGAGATTTAATTTTTCTCAATTTTGCTCCAAAATTCTGAGACCCATACTTTATGCTCATTCTGTATTGACAAGTCCCCTGAGGTAGTGCTCCTTCAATATATTTTGTTTTATCTATTTTATAGAATCCTAGATTTAGAACTGAAAAGCCTAAATGAAAGAATCCTACCTTTCCATTTTGTAGATGAGGATACATGAATTATCATAGCCAGGACAGTAGGCTTTCTGAGTTCTCACCCAGGGTTTTCCTATGATAAACTAATTTGTTAGTTGGATCACTGGTATAAATGAATGAAAGCATTTATTACTATATGCCAGATATTGTGTTAAGTGCCTGGAATACAACTATAAAGGTGATGGATTTCCTGCCCTCAAAGAACTTACATTCTCTAGGAAAACAACAATTCTCAAACTTTCTAATCCTAGAACCCTTTTATACTTCAAAAATATTGAGGATCTCTCCCTGCCAAAGAACTTCTTTTTATGTGGGCAATATCTATCAATATTTGTCATATTAGAAATTTAAGTGTCTTGGTATTGTTACAAAAATAATTTTGATTTTTGTGTATTCTCAGATGTCCCTAGACCACACTTTGAGAGCTGCGATAGTAGAAGGCAATAGCACATGCAAAAGAATGGAAGCCAGAGAGGGGTCATCTGGTTGGAGAATTCACAACAAAAATAGTGTTATTAATAATAAAAAGTATCCACTTCCTATATCATCAGAGACAACATGATATAGTGGAAAGAGCATGCGTGGGATTTGTAGTTGGAGATCCTGGTTTCAAATATCAGATCTATTCCTTAATATCCATGTGATGTTGGTCAAGTTGCTTAACTTCTAATGAATTTGAGTGCCCTTGAACTATCTAGAATGCATTGGGTTTTGAGTCAGGAGAGACCTGAGAAATTATCTGGTCTAATATCTTCATTTTATTGATGAAAGCAATTAAGACTCATCCTGGAGAAGACACTTCTCCAAGATATTAAATGGTGGATCCAGGATCTAAACTTAAGATCTGTGAATATAAATTCAGTGAATTTTTTCCCATTATATGATGTTGCCTCTATGACATCTAGATAGCAAAATGGATGGAGCACTGGGCTTCTTCACTTTCCAGAGTTCAAATTCAATCTTAGACATTAGCTGTGTGACTCTGGGCAAATCATATATCATGCTTTCTTCGATTCCTTATTTGTAAAATGAATTGGAGAAGGAAATGGCAAGCTATTCCAGTATATTTATAAAAACAAAACAAAATCCCAAATGGGGTCATGAGGAGTCAGACATAATTTATCTTAAATAACTTTAAAAAAACAACAAAATATTGCCTCTGCTAAGATAGCACATATCTACTAATAACACTATTATTATTATTATAATTGTTACTTATCATCATCCTTATTCATTATAATTTTTTTTTCTCCTGGTGTGAAGTAATATTTTAGATTTTAAAGTAACAGAAAAATACTCTTTTTGGAAAATGGTCTAAAAGCTGTATGGCTGTGCTTGAGAGTGCCACCAGAGGGAGACCTCTTACCTAGAGAGCTATTTCCCCCTCTAATATTTCCAAACAAAAACCACTTTGATTTATGGCAATATTATTAACCAAGGGTCCAGAACAGAACAAAATAAAATTCAGTGTTCCTTACTGTGCTGGCGAATACTGGTTTTTAAGGCAATGAACTTTTCCAGTTGGCCTCAGACTTGGGTTTAGTTGCTCTGATTTTTTTTTTTTTAAACTAGTTGGTGTTTATGGAAATTAGATAAGTTAGGAAAACTTGAAGTGGCTGGTTTACTTTGCTAAAACATTCAGACATGGTTAGAGTAGATAAAACTAATAAAGTAGATGAAAAGGGAACAAATACCTGGTCTGCACAATTCTCTGAAATGGAGGCTCAAAATTATTCTTTGGTTTCAGTGAGGTTGGTGGATTTCAGCTGGGAATTTAACTTTTGGATACAACAACCCACTTTGCTCAAGCATTAGACACACTCTAATATAATAGGAAACTAGTTGTATTATTTACAGGAATTGTCCTATAATGGTCTTTGCTGCAGCTTGTGAGGTGACACAGGTTCCTCAAAGGTTATGTCAAAGGAATGGAAGGTCATCTGAATTACCTAAGGTCTCATGGGTAGCATGTATCAGAGAGTGGAATTTGAATCTAAATCTCCCCATCTTCAAAGCTAACTCTTTATGCACGATTACCATGCTGCCTGTGGGTGGAAAGCTCAGGTTCTCTGATTCCTGAACTGCTGTTTTTTTTCCTAATGTGATATGGAGAGTTAGGTCTGGAGCTCTTCCCTATCTCTAAGAACCAGAAGATTCTTGAAAGGAAAGAAAGGAATTGAGATGCATCTTTACACTGTCCACTGACACCAAGGATCACTTCTTAATCTCATTTTTTTAAGTATTGATTTAATCTGTTGTCATGAGGATATATACATAGGAAATTTAAAAGCTAGCCAACAATGGAGATAAACTTTGTTCGTAAACTTTCACCATCTTACCAATAAAATTTTTCGTATCGTGAATGGCACGATGCCCAGTAGATGTTAAAGATATTCAATATCACTAGTAATCAATAAGTATTAAACTGCACACATTTGATTTTCCTACGAGATAGGTCAGACCTGAATTAATGTAAATAGTGAAAAATATTAATTGATTAATCAATAATATATTATTAGGTACATCAATGTCAAGATGGTTTCCTAGTCATCTCCAGGGTTCATTTCTAGACAAAATAGAGTTCATGACTTCATGGCCATTAGTAATATTGGTAACTGCAGGATCCAATAGCTATATGTGATATGCATATCAATGTAAACATCAAACAAGTAAATCAAATGTGTAAATAATAGTGATGTACGGGTGCTTTAGTGAGGCACGTCAGTGAAGTCTCTAAGGCTTTCTGAAATCTCTTTTTCATTAGAGAGAGGTAATATTCTATTAATTGAATACACAATTCTATTCAATATGACTGACAAAACCATAACACTCCAATTCAGTTTCAGATGTGATCTATGTGAGGGAACGCTTTGACTCAAAATTGCGTGATACAGGTCTTCGTGATATAATCATTTGGGATAAATCAGTAGTAAATTGAGCGATGAAAAGTTTAAAGTGATAAACATTTGAGAAATATTTGATTCAAAGTTTGAAGAATGGTTTATTCAGAGTAATACACTCCATCAACTAAGAAATCATTTGCCAGTTTTCCACGACCTCCAAAATGAATATTTTTTCGGTCATCTAGCCAATGAAGGTTTAGTGAATTTAGAGTTGTCTTAATTTGCATTTCTCTGATTAATAATGACTTGGAGCATCTTTTCATATGACTAGAAATATTTTCAATTTCTTCATCTGAGAATTGTCTGTTCATATCCTTTGACCATTTTTTCAATTGAGAATGGCTTTGATTTTTATAAATTAGAGTTAATTCTCTATATATTTTGGAAATGAGGCCTTTATCAGAACCTTTGACTGTAAAAATATTTTCCCAGTTTATTGCTTCCCTTCTAATACCAAGGATCACTTCTGGTAAATCCTGCCATATTGGAAAGGACTTGAGACTGTGTCTGTTGTCTGAGGACTAATCTCATGAAATTTATTAAAAGCTAGCCACAAGGAGATAAATTCTTTGGTCGTAACAACTCACAATGTCTCCAATAAAAATTTTTGGTATGGGGAAGTTACCTCCCTGCCCCTCATAGATGAGATAGGCAATCTTTCATAGTAATTCAAGAAGTTATTAAACTTGGGACAGTTCAGTGATTTTCCCTCCCTGAGAGTATGGCTCCAGACCTGAGATGGTAAATGGGCAATAGAATTAATTAATTATTAATCAATCAATCAGTATTTATTAAGTTACATCTATGTGCAAGATCTTGTCCCAGACACTGGGGACAGAAAGACAAAAATGAAATAGTTCCTGACTTCAAGGAGCTTATAGTTTAATGGGAAACTGCAAGGATCCAAATAGCTATATGTGTATATTTATAGATATATACAAAATAAACACAAAGACAAGTAAATACAAAAGTGGCTAAATACAAGGTAGTGAGAGAAGGAGGGTGCTGTAGGTGGGGAGGGGAAACCAGGGAAGGCTTCATATAAAAAGTAATTCTTAATCTGCATCTTTATAGAGGAGAGGTAATTTATCTATTAGAGAGAAGTGAGGAAAGAATTCATTCCAGATATGGAGGACAGAAACCTCAAAGACACTGAAATGAGAGAATAGAGTGATCTATGTGAGGGACCGTTTTGACTCCAGAGAATTGCTGGAGGCAAGGGGTAGAGATAATGTTCAGTGAGACTAGAAAGGTAAGTTGAGGCCAGATTGTATAAAGTTTTAAAAGGTAAACAGAGGAGAAAATATTTGATTCTAGGAGTAATGTGAAGAATGTTTATTGAACAGGGAGTAAAATAGTCATATTTTCACTTAAGGAAAATCATTTTGGCAGTAGGATGTGGAATAGACTAAAGTGGGGAAGATTGTTAAGATAGAGAGACCAGTTAGGAGGCTATTAGGAAAGAGATGATCAAGGTAGCAGCTGCATAAGCAGAGAGAAGGGATGAGAGATTTTGTGGAGGTTAGAAGAGGCAAGATTTGTTCATTGATTGACTATGTGGAAAGATGGAGAATGAGGACTGAAGAAAATGCTAAGGTCATGAAACTCAAAGATTAGAAGAATGGTGGTATCTTTGAAAGAAGGTTGGGTTTGGGGCAGAGGAAATGTGTTGTTTTGCAAATGTTGAAATTGAGATGTTTCTAGGATGTCTAATTCAAAATATTCGAGAGGCAATTGGTGATTCTGGACTGGAGTTCAAGGAAGAGACAGGTTGGATATGTAGATATGGGAATTGATAGCATAGAATTGACAATTATAACTATGGGACCCTCAGTTTGAAGCCACTGAGAAGAAAATAGAGAGAGATGAGTAGAGGGCTCGGGACAGAGCCTTGGGCAATGCTCATACTTACCAGTATTCCTACTAAAAGAGAAGAAGTTTTGGAAAGAGTTCATGAACAATGAGATAGGGAACCAATAAGTAGGGAGGAATAAAAGAATTGTTTTGTAATGGGGGACCATTTGAAATTGTGTAAGATGGATGGACATTATACTCAGTCAACACAATTGTGTGACTTTTCTCTTCCATTCAGCAGCAAAGGATGAAGATGGAGGAATTGATCCTGGTTTAGTTTTGGCAAAGGATAAACAAAGAACAAAGGGGTAAGAGATTTCAGAAGATAGGAAGTTGGACAGTGTGGTATTTAGAATTGGATAACTAAAGGGTCAAGATTAATGAAGGAGAGAAGTGAATCAGAACAGAGATAATAATGGCCAGAGAAAGTACAGAGAGTAGAGAGACTGATGGTCCTAATTAAGGTGAAGAATTGATTTCTGAGATATGAAGCATAGAGAGAGACAGAATGACAAGAAGTTTTTGTGAGCTAGAGGAATGTTGAAGTTTCTTATTAATTAGGAAAGTGGAACACTTGTGGATAAAAGCAAGATTTAAGATTTATGACTACCCTTATGTATGGCTGAAGTAGAATGAAGGTCATAAAATTTAAGGATGCTGAGAAATTGGGGAAAGTTTCATCAATTTAAATATTGATGTACTCTGGTTTAATGGCAGGAGTTGAGGAGGATGAGATAATGTTAGGTGTTGAATTATTTGAGAAAGAATGGAAAATAATGGAGGCCTGGTATATGGCAACAATTGTAATTTGGATTGGTGACAAATTTTGACATGGTGAACTTCCAAGAAGTTAGGGCTAGGAGACTGAGAAGCTCACAACAAAGGGGAGTTGTCTCAGAGAGCAGGACTGGGGTGGGGCATGAGTGGTTTAGGGTTGAGGAGGATTAGTATGAGAGAAGAAAAGGTGGAAATTGAGGATAATTTTCTCCTATGTGGACAGTGATTGATTAATAAAGGGATAAGGAAGGAAACAGGTAGTGGGAAGTTGTTAGTCATAGTGTAGAAGTGGGTGGTAGATGAAAAATAGCCTCTAAGGGATGTTGTTTCTGGACAAAGACCAAAGGTGTAGGACCTTAGTCACTCTCTCCTGCTTATAATAGATGATGGGGTGAGGGACAGAGAGGTTGGGGATCCTGGCCAATTCCCAACTGTTGCTGTTGCTCCTTCTCTTGAATGTCAGTGCAGAAATAATGCCCATGTGGTGCTGATGTGACATATCCCCCACCACCCCAAGTCTTAAGTCTTTGAGTATCCTGACTATCCCTTGCTTCTGTCCCTAAGGCTTTAGGCAAAGGGAAGAATGGAAGCTGAGGCACCTCTGAAAACATATCATCAATTCCCATCTGGGACATAAATTTCCTCCACAACATGACAAATAATTGTCCAGTTTCTGCTCAAAGACCCCTAGTGATGATGAGCTCACATTTATTGATAACCCCTCCCTACTTGTCTTTCAGGAATTCTCCAGCATCCCTTGGCTTAGTAGCTCAAATACATTCAAGGTGATGGGTACTGTAAAGTTATATAATTCAATAAATCTTAAAAGCCTATCATGTGTTTTGACCCAGGCACTAGGAGTTAAAATAGAAGAGCAAATCAGTCTCTATAAATCCCTCAAGGAACTTATAGTCTACCACAGGCCACATAACACACACACACACACACACACACACACACACACACACAACCCTACCTTCCATCCTGTTGCTACAAAGTGATTTTAAAAGATCTAAAAGAGAAAATTCCAACAAGATTGTCCTAAGTCTTCTCTTTCCTTTCCAGAAAGGTCTATTTGTGGATGATGGAGAGATACATATACATGTCAAAAACTATGACATGTCTCCCACAGAGTTAAGGTCCTTTTCATGTGAGTGGATAGTTAGTAATAATAATAAGAATGGATACTTATATGATGAATCATAAATATCTTATTCAACCAATTAATCAGTCAACATTTATTAAACTCAAATTAGGTGCAGGGCTTACAAAGACAAAAATAGGACATTCTTTGCTCTTTTGATGACAACCTTGTGAGAGAAAGGCTATAGGTATTATTTTATACATTTCATGGGGGGGGGGGAAGCTTAAGCCCAGGAAGACCAAGTGACTTGTTCATAATCACATGACTTATAAATGTCAAAGGCAGGATTTGAGCTTCCTGAGTCAAGATCCAGAATTCTGCCCATTGTAATATGCTGCCCAATGTCTGAGTCATAAGTAGATTTGAATCTTGATTCCCCCTATCCAAATCCAGATTCATTTTCACTACACCATGGGAAGAGAGCATAGGGCGATGATGAAAGGAATGATGCATCTTAGATGAGGGTTAATTTTTGCCCAACATGTACATTAAGTCAGTCAGGGCATTGATGAGATCTCTGGGAGTCATAGTAGTTTTAATACTACATGCTAACACTCAATGAGACACTTAACAACTAACTAATCTAGCTTCTTCCTGACTGAATTAGGGGTGTACATGACATCAATGAGCTTGTTTAAAAGCTCAGAGCAATTAAGACAGAGGGGATGAAGAGAAAGGGGAAGGAGAGGATGATTAGGACTCTCTCAACCCTTTATAGAAGGGAAGATAGGCAATTCTCCATCTGTATGTATTTGGGGCTAACTCTGAGGTTATGACTTCTAATCTCCATAACTAATTACCCTAGAGAAGTCTCCATTATTGCTTCAGATTCCTAGTTGTGAACCTAGAGCCTGGTTCCTACTATAAAAATGTTGGCCACTAGAACTCTCCTGCTTCTATGGATCATGGATATTCTCATGGGAGAATGTTCTCTGTTCCTGTGTTGATTGTACTTCTATTGATTGACCATTGTGATAGTATCTTCTAAGTTTACCATGTATCAGTATGGAGAGGTTTCTGTCTTTCATTCTTGTTGAAGTTTTGGGTGTATTGGTTGCTCACTTTTACCACTGTTGAAGTCTTTTATGTATTTTTTAAAAATAGATTTTAGAGTCTTGGAATTGAGTTAAGAAATGCCTTTAATGCTACTTCTCATGTCCTGAAGCACAACAGCTAAAGTTCTTTTCAAAGAACACCCTTCAAGAAGCATACTAAATAAATTAGCTTGGTTGCTGCAAGGATTTTTTCTTCAAATATATCTAGCACCTCGTTTCAGCTTCTAGCTACAATCCAGGACTGTGTATGCATGGATCCTTCTCATACCCAGAGGAGAAATAACTAGGGTAGAAAGACAAATGGTCTCCTTCAAACTTTTGAAGGGTTACCATATGGAAGTAGGATTAGATTTAAGCATTTGACCATAGAATACAGAGTTAGGATCAATAGATGGACATCAAGGAGATGTAGGACTTCTACCCCATGTGGCAAGAAAAAATCCCCTTAGGCTTCCCAACATTTAGGACTATCAAAATGGAAGGAGCTTTACTATAACTTCTTGGACATGAAATCCTCAAGCACAGGCTGCCCACTTGTTGCACAGGTTGTAGAGGAGATTCTCATTCAGGTGGCTCTGAGGTCCCTTCCAAAGCAGAGATTCTGTATTTTGAGACATTCTGAGAGTGCTTCTGTCCATGCTGTGTGCCAAAATAGAGATGCCACCTGCAGGAGGTAAAAGCCATTGAGCATAAATTTTTCCAAGCGGCTCTTTTCTCTGAAGAAAGCTCTCTTCGGTTCAGAAAACACATTTCTTCTAACTATTCCTTCTCTGACCCTATGGGTTCTATTTAATCTTGCTCTTCTCTCCATGCCTATCTTCTTCAGTGGTGGTTCTTATCACTTTTCAAATGGGAGAATTAGTTCCAACTATGAATTAAACAAGAAAAGCATTTAAATATGCATTAATTTTAATGAATTTTTAAGAAGACCTAACCAAGAAAATTCATTGCTTTTTCTCACTATTTTTGTGGTTTAGTTTTCAATTGTATCCTACTCTTCTGGATATTTGTGGCCAAGACACTGGAGGGATTTGCCATTTTCTTCTACATGAGGAAACTGAGGCCAGCAGAGTTAAATGAATTGACTGGGGTCACCCAGATAGTATCTGAGGCCAGATTTGAATTCGGAAAATGAGTCTTTGGGACTCCAGGTCCTGCACTCTATCCACTGGACCATCTACCTGCCCCCTTCTCTTTGTCCCCTTACCGACCATTTCTTTTAATTTTTTCAATGTCTTATTTATAATGCTTAGCCATACAGAGTGAGAGTAGATTATACTGTTAGGAAAACCAACCTGGTCCGTAATTCAGTAAGCAGGTTTCTACCCTGAAAAGATGAAAGGAACCTGATCAGTCTAATTAGTCTTAAATTAATGAGCTGGAAACTTTTGGGAAACCACTCCAGGCAATTAAGGGGGGACAAATTCTTTCTCTTAATTAGCTCTGTAAGATCTCATAGCTGGGAATATAAGGAAAAGCTGGATCTATGAGAGGACAAGGCCCCCAAAGGAATATGGGAGAGAGGAAGTACTTAGTTGAAGCAAGATTGATTAGGGATTGATTATAATTGTGTCACTCCAAGACTGTCCCTTTTGTCACTCAATTGATGCAGAGATGAGATACCAAACTATCTTAGAATACATAAAATAGATGTAGTAGAGCCGAATTCACCTCCTTTCCTGTACCCAAACTTGTTCAGTTGCGTCCAACTCTTTGTGACCTCATTTGGAATTTTCTTGACAAAGATACTGGAGTGTTTTTGCTACTTCCTTCTCCAGCACATTTTACAAATAAGGAAACTGAGGTCAAGAGGGATAAGTGACTTACACAAGGTCACACAGCTCAGAAGTGTGTGAAGCCAGATTTAAATTCAGGAAAATGAGTCTGTGATTCTAGATCTTGCATTCTATCTCCTGGGCCATCTAGTTGCCCCTACTTTCCCCAATCTACATCCTGAGGAATGAAGGAAAAGGTGTCAGATGACCAGCTATATCTTTTTGAAATAGGTGTCTCCTTGTTCATTGGAAGAATTCCATTTAATCCTGACTGCAACTCTGTTTATGGAGTCTGGGGAAGTGATGGGCATGAGGCACGGGGCATGGGGTTATGGGGCAGACCAGTGCAAATCAGTCCAAACACTCCCCATTAAGAGAGTTCTACAAATGATTCCACTAACATGCTGACTTTGGATAGAAGAAACCAGAGGCTTTTAGGGTAATGAGAGTAGAAATGGGTACGTAGCAAGTAAGAAAGTTCACTGAATTTCAAACAGTCTTGGTCATTCACATTTTTCAGTAGGTCTGGTCATAACAGCATAGACTTAGAAGTAGAGTGGACCCACTTATTTTTCAAATGAAGAAATTGCTGTTCAGAAAGGTCAAATAACTTACTTGTCCAAGATCAGAAATAGCAAACAAAGCATTTAATCAAGGTCAATGGTTTTCAAATCCAATGGTCTTTCCACTGTGCCACTCTGGCCTCCTTTGCTTAAGTGGCAAGGTTTCCAAGGCCAAACAACTCTCCTCTTCTCCTACTCTCAAGTCTTCAACCTGAGTCCTGTACTATTTTGTGAGTTGAGAAGTTCATAAAAAAAAAAAAAAATTTACTTTTTTTTTTTTTTTTTTTTTTTTTAGGGGAATAGTATCTATTGAGAGGAAACTAAGCCCTTAGCTTTTCCTAGAGAGGCACCTTTCTTTCCCTTCTCTGAGTCATTTAATGAGGGGAAAGAAAGGCCCAGAAAACCAGTTGATGTTGCCTCTGGTTTCCCTCCCTCAGTCGGTCTCTTCAACCTTTCACACTAGCTTCAGACCGTGGAGCTCAGTCCCTATCTTGACTCCTAGTGCTAAAGAGTAGTTAGTGTGTGTATATATGGAGGGAATGCTAGCTCTGGGGTGGAGGAGGGGGACACATCTCTCGCTCTGTTGCCTGAACTGTATAACTGGAATTGGGGAAGGGGGGGGGGGGATCGTTCTTTCGGTTTTCTTTACTCCAGAGCTTAAGGATGCTATAATATTTCGCCCCAGTTTATTTATTTTTTTTTTTTCCT
The DNA here is from genome assembly GCF_902635505.1 of Sarcophilus harrisii. NCBI lineage: Eukaryota > Metazoa > Chordata > Mammalia > Dasyuromorphia > Dasyuridae > Sarcophilus > Sarcophilus harrisii. The sequence continues at coordinate 608,531,819 of NC_045427.1, forward strand.
TCTCCCTCTCCCTACCTTGTCCCACGGTACTTGGTTCGGATGGCCCCGGGGCCGCAGTGGGGTGGGGGCGCAGCACCTTGGAGAGAGACTTGTAGCCCCGGGCCCCTATGTGAGACTGGGTTCCGTTGTCGGCTTAATTGGTACTCAGGGGTCTCAGGTGGAAGGGACAGACCAGCTGGGTCCCCCACCCAGCTCGGCTGAAGTGCCTCCTCCCCTCTGCTCCTTCCCTCTCCCTCCTCAGTCGGGCCGCCCGCTCAGGTGCTGTTGCTGCCCTGGGGTGGCGGGCGGAGGAGGAGGAAGAAGAGGAGGAGGAGGAGAAGGAGAGCGGCCGACAAGGTGCCAAGCGTGAGCCCAGGAGGCACCGGCTGCGGCGGAGTTGGAGGAGGAAGCCCAAGAAGAGGAAGAGGAGTCGCGGCGGCGGCGACCCCAAGGGACCCCCGGGAGGATGGCCTAGGAGGCAGCCGTGGCAGCAGCGTCGCAGAAAGGCGAGAAGCGGAGCATGTACTGAACCCGCCGCAGCGGCTGCTGCCTGCTGGGCGAGGGACCAGAAGAGAGGCGAGAAGCAAGAACCGAGGGGCGAGAAGAGCCCCAGAGAGGGGGAGGAGGAGGCGGCAGCGGCGGCAGGGGAGGCGGGGGCTGGGCCCTGGGGGAGGGCAATAAGGGAGGAGGAGGGAGGAGAAAGAGGAGGAGGGGGGCTGATTATATATTATTAACAAGTTCGAGACTAATAATAATAACAACAGCTCATTAGCTGCGAGAGGCAGGAGGCAGGAGGCGAGGGGGCGAGGCATTCGGGCGGCCGGAGCGCAGGGGCAGCCGGGGCCCGGAGGGCCGGCGGGAACGCAGCCGCGCAGAGGCCGGCCCGGGGCTGCGGGACCCTCCAGCCTAGCCTCGGAGCAGGAACGCGGGCGGCGGCGGGGCTGTAGCCACCCTCGCTGGGCCAGGGGCGCACAGGGGCGGGGGGCCCCCACCCTAAGGTGCGCGCGAGCTAACCCGGGGCCGGGGGCCTGACCCGGTACGCTCTATCTCCCTTCGGGCGGCCGGGCGGCCGGACAGGAGAGAGAGAACCCCAGCCCGGCCGCACTAGCCGCTCCCAGGCGGCCGCCAACCACCCTGCCCGCTTGCTGCCTCCCGCCTGCTGCTGCTTGTCCCCCCTCCCCCCCCCCGAGCGCCCCTCCCCCGCCCCCTCCCCCCCCCCCCTGCCGCCACCCCCCAGCAGCAGCAGCAATAGCAATATGGCTGTTGATGGGTGTTTGGGGTGGCGCTGGCGGCGGGAGGAGCTCCCCGGAGCCCCTGCGCCTCCTGCCCATTGCTAGTTATGGCAAATGGTGGCGGCGGCGGCGGCGGCGGCGGCGGCGGCGGAGGCGGCAGCAGTCTTAGAATGAGTAGCAATATCCACGCGAACCATCTCAGCCTAGACGCGTCCTCCTCCTCTTCTTCTTCCTCTTCCTCCTCCTCCTCGTCCTCTTCCTCGGTCCACGAGCCCAAGATGGATGCGCTTATCATCCCGGTGACCATGGAGGTGCCGTGCGACAGCCGCGGCCAGCGCATGTGGTGGGCTTTCCTGGCCTCCTCCATGGTGACTTTTTTTTCGGGGCCTCTTCATCATCTTGCTCTGGCGGACGCTCAAGTACCTGTGGACCGTCTGTTGCCACTGCGGGGGCAAGAGCAAGGTAACGCGCCCCCCGCTCCCCCAGCCCACCGGCTGCGGAGCGACCCCCTCGCCCGAGTCGCCCTGTCTCTGCCCAGTCTCCCCTGCTCAGGTCTTCTTCCTTCCCTCCTTCTTCATCTGCTCTTCCCTCTCGGGCACCTGCTTCTCTTTACCTCTCGCTTCCCTCCTCTTCTCTCTTCTCCCTTCTCTCGCCCTTTGCTCTTCTCTCTTTTTCACTCCTTTGCCTTATGCCCTTTTTCTTTAGCTTTTCCTCAGTTCTCTTCCATCCCCCCACGTTTGCTTTTTTCTGCTTTTTTCCTTCTTCCCTTCTCTTCTCATTCCTTTCCCTCTGCAATTTCTTCCTCTCCTCCTCTCTATCCCCCTTCTCTTTTGGGGTTCCTGGGCTTTTTACTGGGTAGAATTTAGAGCGTGGCTAGGAAGCCGCTTCTGCTATCTTTGCCTTCGGCGTGCGCTCTCCAGGACTCAGAAATCCCCTCCACCCCCCAGTGCGGCGGGTTTGGGCTGCCTGCCTGTAGGAAGAGGTCTGTTCTCCCGGTGCACTTGTTTATTGTGGGGTCACTCGCGGCAGCCACGGGTAGTACCCTCTCTCCCGGGGCTTTTCCCTGGCAGGCTTGGGGGGAGAGCGCTCCTCGATTCGCCACAGTTGGATAGAGAGAGTCGCATGCTCGCAGCACCCGCGAAAGGAAGGAAGCATGTTTTACGGGCTTCAGGAACAGAGGGGGAAAGCCACAAGATCTGGCTCTGGGAATTGCTTGGAAAAATGAGATCCGAGCGGGGTGACAGGGAGGGAAAATCCACCATTAGGACGGGAGAGGTGGAGGCTCGGAGGAAGAACATGACCCCAGACAGCTGGGTCGGAGAGGCAGCGAGAAGCTCAAGGGGGCGAAGGGGATACCACACCACTCACCCGGATTGTTTACGGGTGTCTCGGTTGTCGCAAGAAAACAGGAGAGGACAAGAAGGGGAAGAACCCCGCCGGTTACTGGGGCTTACGGTGTCTTGGGAGGGGGAAAGATGAGGGAAGGCGGTGCAATGTCAGATTCTCAATCTAATTAGTCACCTGTTTCTACTCTCTACACCCTCCCCATCCTGAGGATACCCTTTAATGGCCCTCCATCTAACTAATTCTTCTGTCGCCCTTTACTCTCGGAGAGGGTCCCTAACTCTTTGCGGTCCCATCACTGCTTGGGGTCAAAGAACTTGGGAGCCGGGAAGGTCAGGGTTGGTTGTGAGAGGCAGCCAGGGCGGGCAGAAGCAGACAGCACGAAGAGCTTTTCTCTTGACGTTTTTGAAATAATTGTTGAATAACAATTGTTATTCCTAGCATAGGAATACTTACACACACACACACACACACACACACACACACACACACACACACCTTTCGATGTATGGTTGCTAGGCTGCCTGCTTCCCTGGCCTGTCTCCATACTGCGTTCCTTGGCCTTTTCCTTCCCCTCTTCTCCTTCCCCTCCTTCCCCCCATCCAATGTCACCTCTCGATGCTGGAAGGATAGAAACTCTAGCAGGAAAATAACTAGGAAAAAAAAACAGAAAAGAAAAAAAAAGGTGATTAGGTTATGTGGGGTGGGGAGGATCCAGAAGGTTGTTTGAGTATTGCTCTCTTTGGGGGGAAGGAAAGAACAAGTCTTAAATCAGAAATTCAAGGTGTTTTGGGTGTGTGTGTGTGTGTGTGTGTGTGTGTGTGTGTGAGTCCTCAAAAGTATCACAAACACATAGGTCTATGCCCTCAATCTCCACAGTTCCTGCAACAAAGTTAATCTAAGTAGATTCTAAACTTCTTCATAGGGAACAACTTGTAGCGGCTGGAGCAGTTTCTGAATAGGGCATCTTAGGGTTTTCAACAGTGAGCTCAGAGAAAAGATGTTGAAACACTTTCTCTCTCTCTCTCTCTCTCTCTCTCTCTCTCTCTCTCTCTCTCTCTCTCTCTCTCTCTCATTCTCTCTCTCTCACACCTCCCTTCCTCTCTTCCCCATCTCTCCTTTTCTACCTCTCTATCTCTCTCTCACACATTAATTATACATTGTGTGGGGTGGTGATGTTCAGCTGTGTTTAGCGGCAGTACGTTTTTGTTTTGGAAAATACTGGTGTATTGGAAATAAGAGGGAAAAATAAAGGTCATCATTTCTGTCTGACTCTCTCCTCTCAACTTCCCTTTGGCTGAAAATGCTTCCTGATGAGATTGTTCTAGAGTTAGTCTTTCATTTTTTACAGGTTTCTTATTTTGGGGAAAAGGTTAAAATTGAAGAGAAATTGTGGCCCTTCAGTAGTATAAGAGGCACTTTAGCAGTGGAAAGTCCTTGAATATGGGCCTGATATCAACTTTCTTACATTTCCAACCCTAGAATTTGAAAAAGTAAAGCCACCCCCTGTCAATAGATAGATTTTTCCATAGATTTCACTTATTCTTACATCCTTTTCCACCTTCTTAAAGAATCATCAGCTCTGTTAGCTTTTTATCCTTCAGGAAGATTTGGGGATTGCCCTTTAAGGGTGAGGAAAAAAGACTATCTCAGAAAATAATGATAGCGATGATGATGATAGATGACATTTAAGGATTTCCTAAAATACTTTATTTTCATTATCTAGTTTGACTCCCAAACAATCCCATGGTTCAGTTCCTATAATTATACGCAGTTTTATCAATTAAGAAACTGAGGCTGAGATACTAAGTGGCTTAACCAGAGTCACACAGCTAGTAAATAAAACTCAGATATTCCTGACTAGAGATCCAGCACTGTCTCCTTGGATATATGCTTCTGTTGTAGAATGAATGATTTGGTAAATGACATCTCTTTATAGAGTCCAAGACATTTTGATCATTAGCAAACATCTTTTAAATTATGAAATAGGTTTTGTTTTTCTTGTTATTACTGTTGTTGGTTTTAAAGACATGTTTTCTATATTATTTACATCCTATAAGATAGAAGACACTAATGCAATTCTTGTAAATTAAGTAATGGGCAGAAATTTCAAGGGAAGAAGTGCTTCCCAAAATAGGATCAGGAAAGCAGATTCTATCAGGTGTTTTTTGTTCGGTATTGAGAATTACCATGTAAAAGAACCTTTAATAGCTGGCTATATTTAATAGCTGACTTAATATAACATCTCTTTCTGGTTCTGGGAGTTTCTACATGGAATAGAATTGGTAGGAAGGACAATTACAGAGCTGGCTGGGAAAAAAAAAAAGGTACCAAATTCAGATAGTGGTCATGGGTTACTTTTGTTTCTGTTAGACATTCTTAAAAAATCTTGCCTAGGACCTTCTAGTAGCCCCTGTGATTTGTCAAATTGAACTTTTGAATCCAGCCCATTTCAGCCCCTGAAGCAATATATAGCATCAAAGTAAGTTTTAAAAGTGGTTCCTTGTCTTTTATAGGATGTTAGTACTTTCTTTTACAATGCATACAACGTTCTTTGTTCTTCTATCTTCTCATTGTCCAAATATTGGGTAGTTACAACTCATTCTTCTTAAGGAATACACTTGGTTAAAAGTGAGCTCAAAATAGTAGCTTTAGACTTGAAAATAAATCTCAGCATTCTCTTTCTGCTCAAGACTTTCTGAGTGCTCTTATATCCTTCCTTATTCAGTACTAAGATTTTCAGAAGATATCTGGATCTGAGGATGCTACGGTTTGCCTTCGATGCATTCTACAGCCAACCCAAACTGGACTACTCTGCTCCCTTGCTCTTTTCTGCAGTTGTCTTTCTTTCTATTCTCTTCTTTTTTGGCTACTTCCTAAATGTAGGTTGTATTCTTTCCTTTCTTTCTTTTCCTGCTGAATCCCTTAAAGCCTAACACAGGTGCCACTGCATTTTCCTGGTGCTAATGATCTTTCCCCCCGGAACCCATATTATTTTTGGTTTGTAGTTTTCTGATGAGTTGACCCTCTAATGTTATTTATGACAGCTATCAGTTTTTGCATTTCATTCTGCTGCTACTATATGAGGAGTCTGGAGAAGGTAACAAGGTCTGGGTCTTATCTAAACTGTGCATCTCTCCCGCACTCTGATACAATAGATGCTTAATAAATGGTTATTGACTGAATGGAAAAATGGACTCTTCCTTTTGCAGATTTGAAGGGCTTCTAAAAGTGGCTCTTCAAGGCATAAGGTGCAAATTCTGGTCATTTGTAACCAAATTATTTTTTCTTTCTGTCTTACTTAGGCAATTCAAATATTTTTTGTCTATGTACAACTTTGTTTCTCAACAAATATCACCTTAACTTTCTGTGGATTTTTTAAAAAAGGCTTCATCTGTTTTTTAAAGAAATAATGTCCTTCCCCAAGAGACACATTTTCTTTCTAAGGATTTGGAGTGAATCTTTCAGATGATCTCCCCTGAAGCTATGCTGTGTACCCTATTATTTGGCTATGTATTAGGTTTTTTTTGGAGAGAGGAGTGAGTTATACTTTGGAGTCAAGAAAGTAAATGGAGTTGACAAAACTCTGGGGAAAATTAGTAGCTATATATATATATATATATATATATATATATGCATATATATTTCATTTCTCTGCACCTTACTTTTGGGAATTGAACCATATGTGGAAATATCAGTTTTGAACTACTTTAATCTTCTATGTGGCTGTTCCCAGGCAGTAAAGATTTTTACTTGAGCTATGGTCAGGTGAGCATAAGCACTTTCCACTTGTTGATACTGTGAACAGATTGTGGGGTTTGTTTAATATCCTTCTCTGGCTGGGCACAGACACAGAAGAGCTTCTAGTTTTAGCCCCTGACCTTGCCAAATATTTAGTGTCGATCAAGAATTGTCTGTAATGCATTATCGAGGTAGCATCTCCATGGTCATGTTGGAAAACAACACTGTTCCTTCATCAGGCCCATGACTAATAGAAATATAGGATCACATTACAGCAAACAGCACCAAAGTCTGGAACTGACACATTCAATCAGCATGCAAATCTGGAACCACAGAACAGCAGATTCCAGATCCTTCAGGAAGCTTGTTTTGGGGCCAAATTCTTAATGTTATCCACCTACCTTCAGACTCTTCTATTTAACCAAATTCCGCATCAGGAGGAACTTAGGAGAACTCCTAGGAGCTGGGGGGCTCCAATTGACATTCCTTCTAGAGGTGGGCCCAGCTTCCTCTTTGTTTCTTTTCATCTGTGCAGAAATATACATTTAATATAATGTCTTGTCCATACTGGATGTTTAATAAATACATGTGGAATTAAATTTTATTTCAGTCTCAAAGTTCATTTTTTGGGGACATAGGAACAGCTGGATTCAATGAGTAGGATTCACAACAATTTCTTCCTTTCAGTTGGAGTTCTTGGTGTCAGGGAACAGCCTCAAACCCAAGACTGCCTTGGACAGTGAAAGGATTCCTGTTGTTCCAATCAAAGGAGTTCAAATCTCTCTGATACTTAATACTTGGTGATTTCATACTTAATAGTTGTATGACCTTGGACAAGTTATTTCTGGACCTCAGTTTCCATCTATAAATTGTTCTTTTTTCCTGTAGGAACCCTGAAGTTGCCACCCTTTCTTCCATTTTTGCCTCCAGCACTCATTTTTCCAATTGAGAAGTGGTCTGGTATAATGTAGCGGGTCCCAGATTTTTCTGTTCTGTGAAGCCTTTTCAATAAGAAAGTATATTTACTACACTACTCATGTTATTCTGCAACTATGTATTGCTTAAGGCATCATTAAATAATTTTATTTTTTAATTAAAATTTAAAAAAATTAAACTTGAAAATTATTTCTTTTACTTTTTAAATTAAAAACTATTTCAGTTGCGCCATCACAGCAAACCCTCACGAAGTAGAAACCATAGATATAATAGAAAGAATAATGGACTTGGAATTAAAAGAACTGATTTTGTCAGCTAACCTCTCTGAAATTCAGGCTCTTTCTATTATATTTCATCTCCCCTACAACTTAGTCAAATGTTAGACACCAAATCAGTATTTGGTAAGTATTTTTGAATAGTAATAGTTATATTTATTTATTACTTTGCAGTTAGAAAATACTTTGTGCACAGTCTCTTATTCAACTCTTACAGCAATCCTGTGACATGGGTAGTGTAGATATCATTATTCCTATTTTATTTTTATTAGAATTATGACTTCCTAGCTTTTAGGATATTTCCATTTTACAGATAAGGAAACTGAGGCTTAGTAAAATTAAATTACTTCTAAGGACTCACAGTTATTGGCAGAACCCAAATTAGACTCTAAGGAGTGCTTCTAATTCACTTTTTTGGGGGAGTCTACATCATGCTACTGAAGGTCAGGTAAGGCCCCAATATAGGAAAGCCCCAATTTGAGGTGATTGTTAAAGGATTTGGATAAAGAGTGGTAGGGAAAGGAAATAATAAGAATAGGAGGAGTAAACACAAAAACATTTTTTCAGATCACTTTTCCCCTTTGCATCACCCTTTTCCCTTCTAAAAATCTGATGAAATCACTCTTATGTAAGTTGAAGGGGGACATCTCTGTTTTCCCCAAGCCCAGAGATATACCAAGAATTCCTCAAAGTAACCAATTGATCCCATGTGTAGAATACTTTTTTTTTGTTTTTGGAACTAAACCTCTTGGGAGATAAGGTTGAAACCCTCTTAGTGGAGACTGGCTACAGGGGGTTAAACTTAGTGCCAATGGGCAGTGATCCGAAACCATGGCCTCTCCCTTGACTGCAAGCTTCCTGAAGGCAGACAGTGACTTCTGTGTATTCATCATGCCTAAAATAGGATCCTACATTATATTACATTGACCAAATGCTTCCCTCTCTAGCCTTTAGCAATCCCTTTTTAAAAAATGCCTTAGACCAATTCCAATGGTCTTCTTTTGGAGAGAACCATCTGTACCCAAGGAGAGAATATCATGACTGAGAGTGGATCACAGCACAGTATTTTCACTTTTTTGTTGTTTGCTTGCATTTTGTTTTCTTTCTCATTTTCTGATTTTTCTTGTGCATCATGATAATTCTGGAAAGATGTATAGAAGAACTGTACATGTTTAACACATATTGGATTACTTGCCATCTAGGGAAGGGAGTTGGGGGAAAGGGAGGAGAAAAATTTTGGAACACAAGGTTTTGCCAGAGTGAATGTTGAGAACTATCTATACATGTGTTTTGAAAATAAAAAAAAAAGTTTTATAAAAATGCCTTAGAGAAGGACAGTCCATCATCTTTTTACCTCCAGGCAGATTGTAAAGGCAAACAGGAATCAGGAAGCCTGGGAATTCTGGAACCTTTGATGGGGTAGCCAGGCAGTCAACATTTACTAAGCACCTACAATGTGCCAGGCACTGTGCCAGGTGTGGGGAATATATTGACAGTCTCTGCCCTCATGCTTAATTTGTACTGGGTCACAGAGAGCAAAAATATAATTAAAGAGCATTTAGACCATTAATTTCAAGAGGAAGAGATCAGCTCTGATTTAGAGGCTAAGGAGAGAGCTCCTGGAGGAGGTGGGACCAAAGTTGTGTTTTGGAGAGAGAGACAGAGATTATTAGAGGATGAGGTGAGGGAGATAAGGCACACAGGCCGTAGTGTACATCTTCATGGTTCTCAGGAAAACCCCATGCATTTTGCATTTTTATTTTTTATCAAACTGATGGGTATAAAAACATAGAACCACTAGGGGGATGAGGACCCTGAGCCTTTGCCATACAAAGTAGGCCCCAGATGGCATTCTCTGGGTTTCTTCTAGTCACTGGCTAGAGGATGCTCACAAGTCTCACTTCTCCAGAGTGGCTGGGCCATTCTGAAAATCAACAGCAAACTGCTCCTTCCCGGATAACCTCACAGCTCCTGAACTCCTGGGAGGATGACATTGGGGTTGATATAGTGAGCTGACCTTCGGGATTCTGCAGAGAATTCTTCTCCATGGGTAGGTGTGGCCAGAGGTAAAGTGAAGTTGCTTCTTCCTGCAGTGAGTCTGTGAAATGACTGCTACTCTGCATTGAGTAGAAAGCAAATTCCAAGCTTATTTAAGTTTCTTTCTCTCTCTCTCTCTCTCTCTCTCTCCCTCTCTCTCTCTCTCTCCCCCTTTTTTCCCTCTGCCCCTCCCTCCTCTCTCTGTCTTTCTCTGTGTTTCTTTCTTTCTCTTTTTTTCTCCTCTCTCTCTTTTCTATCTTTTTTTGGTGGGGCTTGTGTATCTCAGTTGCCTGAATTTGGATGGGAGGATAGCAATGGACATATCAATATTTTTGCAGATTGGCAATCCAGGGATATGGCTTTCCTGCCCTATGGTTCGCTTGTCCATGGCCTTCTGCCAATCCTCCTTAAAGGGACTATCCCACTATGTTAGGATCATAGATCTAGAGATGAAAAAAAAAAACTATCTGGTATAGCTCCCTCATTTGACAGATATGGAAAACTCAGGTCAGGCTAATGAAATGAGTTGCCTTTGTTCACACAGGTTGTAATGATCATCAAGATGGAATATGAATCCAAGTCTTTTGATTCCAGAATCACTACTCATTCAACTTTTTTCCCCCTTTTTTGTGTGAGGTAAATTGAGGTTAAGTGACTTGCTCAGTCACACAGCTAATAAGTATTAAGTGTCTGAGATTAGGTTTGAACTCAGATTCTCCTGACTCCAGGACTCTATTTTTTGTACCATCTAACTGAATCATTTCACTTTTAAATATTTTGATATTGTAGGAGCCCATATATGTATGTATATTTGTGTTTGTGTGTGTGTATGTGTGTCCGTATTTATTATAATGAGTATATTGAGAAGGAAATTTAGCCTGGCACACTTAGTGGTAGAAAAGCCTTGGTCCGCTGGGAGCAAGGCCCAGGAAGTGGAAAGAAAGGGTCCTCAAAGTCAGTGACTTGGAAAACTCTCGAGAAGTTATCTCATCCATTTCCCCTCTGCCTTAGCTAGGTTCTTCAGAGACAGAAGTGACTCTTTTAAGTTTAAACATGAGCATGCAGACTGCTTCAGCTGAAAAATGGAGAAGGGAGGACAAAGAAGGAAGTTTTGTTAAGGAAGTCACTGGACAGGTTTTTGAACCTTGTCTTACCTAATCGGTGCTCCCTGGATAATTAGGACTTTGGTATAGGTTGGCAACTAAGCCCGGTGCCTTGGAATCAGGCAGATAGAGAGAGAGAGAAAGCATCAAATTATGACTTCTTCCTGGAGTTGGGCAGTCAGTGCCAGGGAGAAGCTCCTGATATGTAAGGGGTATCTGTCTGTGCGTTATCCATTGAGGTATGGTTTCCCTCCCTAGCGCCATTCGGTCGGGCTACACAGGGTAAGGCTTTCATATGACCGGCATGGCAACCCAGCCAAACCACTTTTTTTGCAAAATTAAAGGCTCGTGGTAATGCTACAGGAAGCCAGCTTCTGACAACTCCCTCTGGAATGTTTGAAGCTAGCAAGCTTGAAGCTTCCAGTCAGATTTTTCCAGAGGGGTCTGGATGGGACTTTCCCAAAATGCGGAGGGGGCTTTGGAGGCTGCAGCTTCTGACCAAAAGGCACCTTCAGGGATCCCCTCCGTAGCATCAAGTTAGCCTAGGATCATGATTGCACCAGTTCCTTTTCACTTCAAGACATTCCTCCCAGAGATTAGCCTGAATGCTGGATGTGGGATTTAGGTGCATTTCCTCTTGTTTATTGCTCAAAAGGGAACGACATAAATGGTTTAAACTTGGAACGAAACTCAGCAGAACATTTCCAAATGCAATTTAATTTATCATGATGCACCAGAAATAGTTAATTTTCAATATCAGAGGAGTTTGTGTGTGTGCATGTAAATGCATGTGTGCTTATGTCTATGGGTACATGTGCATATGTGTGTATTGTGTGTGAAAGAGACAGATAAGAAAGAGAGACAGAGACACACAGAGAGAGAGACAGAGAGACACACAGAGAGACAGAGAATACATATATCTTTTGTGTTAATTATAAGGGGCTTTTTATATGGCTAACACTATCTGGTAGGCTATGGGCCACCCTTCCCCACAGATATACAAGGTATAGCATGGTTTGCTCAGAATGCAGGTTTCATACCAGGGGAATCCACTTGCGGTAAGAATTAGAGACATGTGGCAGATATTAGGCTCTGCCCCATCCCCCAAGGATTAGTAGCAGAAGGATCCCCAGTGATATTTCTAACAAGCTTGATAGCTTTGTTTCAAGATTATTCTGTTGAAAAGATAAGGGAGAGACCACAAGTTGTTCCTGATTAAACAGAGTGAAGCAAAAGTGACCATGGAAAGAGATATAACAATCAGAATCTGTTACGGAATGGTTGAAATGGGATCTCTGTGGATGCTGGGATAACTCTGTGCATCCTCTCCATTCTTTCCACAGCGTAGCTCTCTTCTCTGACCATCTCTACCCTGAGAGAAACTTCCACCACCTGAAGCATCCGTTTCTTCCCCATGGTCTTTTCCTTCTGCTTTCTAGCATCCCTTTACATGTTCTCTTCCCTCACTGGAAGGTAAATTCCTTGAGCGCAAGAACTCTCTTGTTTTTTTGTACTTGTATCCTAAGTGCTTAGCATAAGTCTTAGAACATAAATTATCTACTTATCTATCTATCTGTCTATCTATCTATCAACAGCCATTCATCCATTTCTATCTGTTTGACTATCTATCCATCTATATACATATTTGTATCTATCTGTCTACCTATCCATCTACATCCATCTATTTATCTATCAATCTATCCATCTACATCATCCATCCATCCATCCATCTATCTATCTATCTATCTAACCATTTATCTATCTATCTATCTAGATCTATCTTAAAGGAAGATTAAAGCATTCTTATGTGGAACCTGGAAGTTTAAGTTGGTTAGTGAGTACATGGTACCCTTCTTATCCTGGTCCCCTTAATAAGGTTTGGGTAATCAAGATTTGAAGATACAGATTCATAGAGAATGAATCTCAGCCACAAGCAAGTTACTGGTTCAGATGAGCAGTATAGAATAGTTGAAGGAAAGGAAAATGGCAACTTCCAACTGAGCTTCCCTTAGGATTGTATTTATTTTGTTTTCCACATTATTTCCTGATTGTCTTTGGGACCTTATATCTAATAGTCCATTTGGAAATGTAATCTAATTACCCGATTGACCAATATGTTCTTTATGGGGCCAAAAGTGAAATTATCTGAAGTATCTAATTTATTAGACATTCTTTGTACTGTTTGTTTATTTTTCTTCTTGATAGGGTTTCTCATTTTCAGATGGGACTTTTCTTGGATAAGGCGCTAGGACCTTCTAGAGGTTCCTAAATGACCCAGTTTATTCTCTTTCAGGTTGCTTTGTTTTTTTCATTTTTTTCTTTTTGCCTCTTGCCCTTTGCTTTCCTCAACCTCTAATTTCATAGAAATGAAGAACTCTTGGTGTGGAAGTTCTTTTCACTAATGAAGATTGATAATTCCTTTGGAATTTTTGATAACAGAGGCTTCCTTTTAAAGTATTTTCTCCTTTCTCTTCTATTCTTCCTGAAGCAAATACATCTATGATTTTATCAATGTGAATATTCTCTCCAATGATACTGTCTATAACCCATTCATGCCTGTCTATCCTGTAAATAATGGGAATTATAACATTCAGGAAAAATTCCTGATAATGGAAATAGAGTTTTCCTTAGAAACTTTCATCAAAAAAGTTTGTTTTGTAGTTTTGTAGAAACTCAGCAGTGATCAGTTTTAGTTTATAATCATAAAGATATTTTTATTTGGTTATGGGTAGGAGGAAAGAATACTAATTGAAACTGAGGGAAATCATCAAGATAAAGTCTAAATCTTTGATCTTAGCCCAAAGATCAAGAAGTGATCCTCTCAGGTCAGGAATGAAGGAATGAATTAATGAATAAAACCCCATTTATTTAGTGTTTACTATGTTCCAGGCACTGGGGATGTAAGTATAAAAGAGATTCAATTCCTGCCATTGAGAAACTTCCATCTGGGGAGACAATATATAAAGGGCAGGGAAAAATGAAGAAGAATCAAAGGCGGTAGAATAATGATTCTTTGCCAGAAGCAATGTTCTGATGTGATTGTTCTTCCTAGAGTAGGTGGTAAGGCAAAAGGTAGGAAATAAAGTAGAATATGTACATGGTAACATGGCTGGAAGATGTAAAGTTTGGACATCTGGGGACAGCAAGATGTAGTGAACTGTTAGCTACTTAGCAGGTCGTTGAAATTCTGGAGAGTGTTACAAAAATGTGCATACGTGTTATGTCCCACTCTGATTTCCCTTTTCCAGTAGAATGTAAGCTCTTTGAGAGCTCGGACCGTTTCATTTTTATTTTTCTATCCCTACCACCTAGCAGAGTGCCTAGTGCTTAATGACTGTTTATTGAATTGAATTTTAAAGGAAATTGGATCTTTAGTTAAGACATAAAGTCTCAAATTAGATAACAGTTTTCCTATATGGTTGTTAGCTTCCAGATTGGGTCTTGCATCCTCTTTAGAAAAAGAAACTTGTCAGCAGCAGCCTCCCATAAATTCAGTTTTAGGACCATATCCAATTGTTTGAAATAGTTCCGTGAATGGTATACATTTGCATATGTTTTTGCATATAATTTACATAAATGGCAAAGTCTATGCTCAGATAGTTTGGGGGTTCAGAATTTAGATGAGCTCTTCTGATACTTGTAGCTTGGACATGTTCTTCCCCTCTTCAAAGAACAGCCTCCCCTCCCACAATTCCCTTACCTGGGTATCCTTTAACCCCAGAGGTGAAGGTAACATGTGTCTTTCATATAGACTTTGGAGATTTCTAGCCAAGCAAACACGCACGGGGCTAAACGCAAAATTAAGCAGATTCAGAGTTACCTAGAATCCTACATATTAACATTCGAAGAGACCTCACGAGTCATTTGGTCTAATCTCCCACCCACCCAGAATGAAAATTTCTCCTACACCATTCCTGACAGATGGTTAACCTCCCTCTCTTTGAATGATTGAAGTTACAGGGGGCTTACTACCTCCTGAGCCAGCCTGTTCCCTTGTTGGATAATGCTAGCTGCTGGTTTTTATACTATTGTGCCAAAATCTGTCTCCTAGTAACTTCCACCCATGGTTCCTAGTTCCATCCTATGGAGCAATACAGACTAAGTCCTAATGAATGAAAAGTTTCTGGTTAGGTAATCAACTAAGAAGAGCTCGAAAATGGGTGACATTTGGTTAACATGCTTTGTGGAAACTTTAAGTGACATTAATTTATGTTGTTTTTATATAAACAAATCCATCTATAATTTGTAATTTTTCTTATGTGTATGTATGTAAATGTATGTTAATATGCATGTATATATATTTGTTATTTCTTCAGTAAACTTCTGCCTTCTCTGAGAGAGGAAAAGGTTTCTCTTGTTACTTTCTCCATAACCTTGGAAAACAACCAGTCTATACTCAGCCTTTTCAGAAGGGATAGATAATGGTTTTTTGTCCATTTTTGTTTAAAATACTTTAAAATATTATTTCACTTTATCCTAATTCCTCTGGAAGGTAGAGGACACTATTAGTCCCATTTTACAAATGAGGGAATTGACAGACAAAAATTTAAATGTTTTTTTCAGAGTCACTTTAAATATCTGAGATTGCATTTGAATTCTTATTTTTTCTGGCTTCAGGTTTGATACTCTATCCCTTTCATTATAAGGGGCCTAACACACACACACACCCTAAAGAATCCTTAATTAGGAGGTG
Source organism: Sarcophilus harrisii (assembly GCF_902635505.1). Classification (NCBI taxonomy): domain Eukaryota; kingdom Metazoa; phylum Chordata; class Mammalia; order Dasyuromorphia; family Dasyuridae; genus Sarcophilus; species Sarcophilus harrisii. The sequence goes on from NC_045427.1 coordinate 608,547,159, forward strand.
CTTAATAAAGGTACTGGTTGAGCTGTATGGACTGTGGTTTCTGCCTTCCAAAGACCTATTTTGTGTCTGCTTAGTGCTAGGTCTTGTCAAGAATTAGCTACCTCAAGACCTGGGCTAAATATCCATATTCAGGCCTTAGCATCTTATTAAAATGCCTAAGTCTAAGAGGATGACTCAGGGTATTGGGGGGCATCAGTCCAGACACACACACAGACACTCATACCCCTAAAGAAACCTTGATTAGGAGGTACTTAGTAAAGATGTGGGTTGAGCTGTATGGACTGTGCTTTCTGCCTTCCGAAGACCTATTTTGTGTCTGCTTGATGCTAGGTCTTGTCAAGAACTAGCTACCTCAAGATCTGAGCTAAATATTCATACTCAGGCTTTTACATCTTATTAAAATGCCTGAGTCTAAAAGGATGGCTCAGGGTATTGGGGGCATCAGTCCAAATGAAGGGGAAGAGAGGCTGGGTGTGACTCTGAGTTCTCTCTGTGCATCTTACTGCACTGCCACTGATCTCCTCACTCAACTTTTCCTTTCCTTGCCGCCCACCTCTGGGCTTCTGTAGAATAATTGTTCTATTCATCCCATCTCTCAGCTGCATTAAAAGGGAAGAAGAAAGAAAACAAATGTGGGGTGGTGGGGTGGTGGGATGGGGAAAGGTTGGTAAGACAAAGAGAAAAGATTCTATCTCCTGGGAGGTAAAGGCTGAATAAATATATAATTGGATGGATTCCTTTTTATCCCTTTCACCTTTGAATGAATAAAATATACAGAATAAACTCACCTCCAAGGAGAGAGATACTGAAGAAAGATCTGGGGATGTTTTCTTTATTAGTCATCCCCCCAACTTGCTATTTCCATGGGGAGAGAGGGACTGGTCCCACAGGCAGAATGATTTCACTCTTGGGGATGGGTGGTATAGTGGAACTTGTCAGCTGATCATTGATTTAGAACTCAAAGAGACCTTTCGGGTCAACTGGTACACTCTCCTCATTTTATAGATGAGGAAACAGGCCTGGAGCAGTTAAGTAATTTCTCAAAGTCATACACAGGATAAGTTAGCAGATGTGGGATTCTAACTCAGGTCTTCACATTGAGAATTCTCTCCACTCTCTTTGTTGGAGATTTAGCCCAAAACTAGTAGCAAATGATCGTGCATGGTTGGCCACAAGACCCTCACCATAGGCTCAGAAGCCAAGGGATCATGGGGATCAGAGTTTTATGGGAAATCAGGAAGAATACATTCTTGAGAGGGTTACATGGGAATGGAGAAAACTGAAGGAATTTGATGAAGTTGCATATTTAAAAATTGCAAAGTAGAGTTGATAGGCCCTATTGGGGAAGCCTTCACACATGCCATTTCAAAAAAAATGAAGCGGCATCTGCAGCAGAAATAGGTTGCTTGTATATGACTTTTGTATTGATTTTTTTTTCAATCACATATCAAGTTTTGATGTTGAAACTCTGGAATATGTGTCTTTACGGACTAACTCAAATGGGAGAAATATGCACTGAAGTTATTAATAGTAATTTTTGCCATATGTGGTTGGATGTCCCAAGAACTGGGAGAGGAACATTTCCTGAACTGAGAACTAAGAAGAGTTTGTCTTGAAGGTCTTGAGGTATTAGTAGATCTCTAAAGTGCTTTGCAAATGATGCTTAAAGGACAGTCTCACCAAAATATGGCTCTTTAATGGGGTAGAGTACAATAACTGAGAACAATGGTGATAAAGTTCTAGAGAGTTTGTGAACAGTACCCATTTACCTACACTCTCAGAAGCAGCTGGTCTAACCTCCAGAGATTGTCTACAACCGCACCCACAAGAGTTGATTGTTTACTTAATTCTTAAAAAAGCTTATCATATGTCTGGAGGCACCATATATGAAGCTGTTCTTGGGAAATGGATGTTATTAATCAATTAACCAATCAATAAACTTTTATTAAGCACCTACTGTGAAGCCTGGTATTATATTAAGTGCTGATGGTACAAAGAGGCAACAGACAGTTGCTGCCTTCAGGGAGCTTACAATCTAAAGGAGAGGCTTATCATTTTGAAAAAAAAAAAACAAATTATTCAAGTACATTTAATTTAAAATAGGAATTTGACTGGAGGCAAGAGGATAGACACTATATCCCAGTGAAATCCCTTCTTCTTCTAGGATTCTGATTCACTGAAATCCGTTCTTATTATGAGGGTAATACAGAAACAATTCAACCCAATCATCCATACATGAAAGGGAGGAGAGTAGAAGATTTATATCAACTTTATGTGTTTTGGGTCAGTTGAATAACCTTTTAGGATCTTTGCATTATGAATCTGGGTCTAGAAGGTATCTTCTAGAAGTTCACACCTCTTAATTTTACAGATAAGGAAAAGGAGAACCAGAGAGTTATGTGACAAACTCAAGATTATGTAGACAGCAGGTGACCCAGCGGAGAATTAAACTTAGATTTTCTGAATCTGAATCTAGCTTAGTTGTTCTTATACCATATTGCCTCTTTTTTGGAGCTTATTTTTCTCATTTGGGAAATTTGGAAAAGAGATGAGGTAATATTTTAAATTCCTCCCAATTCTAAAAGTTCCAAAAAACCCTCCACCACTTTAATATAAAGCCATGGAAGTCCTACCACCTCTCATAGTTGATAAGGCTAAACTATTTTTTAAGGCAAAAATAAGGTCTGGGGAAGCATTTTCGATAGTAGATAAATCACAAAAATGGAATATGAGTGACATGCTCTTAAAATTCCAATGCAGAATTTGATGAGGTTGCATGTATAAAAATTACAAAGTAAAGTTGACAGGCCCTATTGGAGAAGCCTTCAAACATGCCATTTAAAAAAAAATGAAGCCCCATGTGCAGCAGAAATAGGTTGCTTATGTATGACTTTTGTATTGACTTTTTTGGTCACATATCAGACTTTGATGTTGAGGCCTTGATGTTAACTTTTGGTCTGGGGGGGGGGGAGGGAGGGAAGGTTTCAAAACCCACAGATTATAGACTGCACAGAGCTGGCTTGAGCATGTTGAGGTTGGCCATAAAAAGAAACATCTTATTAACTGTGAGGTCAGACAAATCCACTGGCTTTTTAGGGGGCAAGATAAAGCTTTTTGTGTCCATTTTTATTGGTTTTGTTGTGCCATATAGTCCAGTGACTTAAAAGCAGAGGCAATTTTAGCTTGGACACTAAAATAAGAATATAAAATATTATGAAATATAAGAAATTAGATATAAGATAAATTAGATGAAAATAGGAAATATGAAAATATGAAAAATAAGAAAGAATATAAAATAATGGTAAAAGTTTGAGTTTCTCTGGTGGCCTGTGGTTTATATAATTTTTCCTTACAACCATGTTAGGACAGACATGACTGGTTACAAGCCCTTCCTAATACCTTTGTCTTATTGAGGTGGAAAATGAGATTCAGGTCAGGGTCTCATCATTAATAAATAGCAAAATCAGGACTTTAATCAGGTTTGACTCTGAAGTTCAGAGTTTTTTCTATTACCCCAGGCTACTTCACATAACCCAAAATATAATAGAATTCCTTTAGAATTTAAGGTAGGCAATATATTAGAATTTACTGGAATCATTCAAATATCAATTTGATTTCAGTTGCGAGGTCATGTATTAAATTTTAACTTGTCTCAGTTACACTGACATTCCACAGATGCATATGTGGTAATAGGCGGATTTCAGGTGTCATCAAATATTGTTTATGTCCTTAGTCAGGGACTCAAAAGATCCTAAGAAAATCCACTCAGTTGGAAATTAAATGATAGATCCAGGTACAACTTACCTAATTAGCCATAACACTTAGCTATAATGATTGCCCTTGTAAGTAAGTTATCGCAGATGATTTATAGCTACATCCAGATGTATTTATATCACAAATGCTCAACCATGGAAGAACAATGTGAGCACTTTTGAATGACTTGGTCTTTGCTCTAAGACTTAGAGTCTAAGTCATGAGTTATCACACCAATCTATGCTACTTGTGTGGAAACTAATAAAATCACAAAAATTTCTGGTTTGTATTCTAAGAATGCATAGAGATATTCTTGAAACTTGAAAGAACTCTCTCCAGCAATGATGTTCTTGAGTTGTTAAAATGGGTTTTAAATTAATTAAATATAATAAATAAAATAATTTTTAAAATATGATTTTGACGTGAAAACAAAAAGACATGAATAATTAAAACATGCCTTCCTTTATTTCTCCTCCCAATTGGTCTGCTGTATCTTATATTTTCTTCTTCTACCAGAAAATGCCATTTGGAATCAAAGGACTCCTGATTTGAGATACTGTAAAAGCTCAGATTTAGAAAGGGTTGCTTGCTATGACTTGTTTAGGGATATAAGAATTCATTTTCACTTTTCTCTCCCTTTATTTCTTCTTTATTCATTTGGAGGCATATTGTGTTCTTTTCTATCTTTTGTTCCTGTAAATTTGTAATTATTCCTTTAAGCCACCAATCATAATAGCTAGCATTTATATAGTTCTTTAAGGTTTGCAAATGTTTTATGTAAGTTTTTTTTATTTGCACAAATTTGGATAAGCCACTTATCCCTTACGCCCCCTTTCATTATCCATAAAATGAAAAGGTTCTCTTCCAACTCTAAACTCCAGTGTACTTTCCCTTATGGAGGAGTATCTAAGTCCTTTATCCATCTACAACATTTTGTTGTTGCTATTCAGTTATTTTCAATCATATTTGACTTTTTGTCACCCCATTTGGGGTTTTCATGGCAAAGTTTCTGAAGTGATTTTCCATTTTCTTCTCTAGCTTATGATGAGATGAGGAAATAGAGGCAAAGAGAATTAAGTGACTTGTCCAGAGTCACCCAGCTAATAAGTGTCTGAGGCCAGTTTTGAACCTTCCTGACTCTTCCTGACTCTAGGTGCTGTGTCCCATAACTAGAGCCAAATTCCATGAGGTTGCCATGTCTTAGAATGTCTTTCCTGAGCCTCCCTATTGGCTGTTCACACCCGTAATTCCAAAATTATGTTATTAAAAGGAAGGAAATCCTATGAAAGTAAATAAATATATCTGAATTCCCAGCCCCAGTGTAAATAAATTTCAAGGGGACAAGGGAATTTAATTTGTGTGTTCTGAAGATAGTACAGGTAACTTACTCAGTTATGAATCTTCTTCTCCCTCTGAAAGATCGATTCCATATCTCTCTTCTTTACCAGCAAACCTGGGAAATGAATTAATGTTTCTCAACACAGACATCTTTCTAGTACTCCAGACATCATCATGCACCTGTCCTGAACACCATGAAGACAGCTGGCCAGTGGAAGCTCAATTGATTTCATCGGTTAGCAAACTTTCATTGAACACCTACTGTGGGCATACTATTTTACAAGGGGGGAATAAAGAAACTTTTAAAAATTCATTTCAGCACTATTTAGGGCTTAATGACTATGAGGCAAAGTAGTGTGATAATAGTAATTGGTAGCTCACATTTTTTGGTAGAGGGTTTGCAGTACATATTATGTATGCTATCTCATTTGATCTTTGCAATAATCTTAGAAATTGGGTGATATTATCCCCATTTTACAGATGAGGAAATGAAGGAAAAGAGATATTACGTGACTTGCTTATGGTTACATAGCCCAGTAAATGTTTGAGACTGGATTTGATTGAGGTCTCCCTGCTCCAGGTTTGGTTCTCAATCCACCCAGCTGCCATTTAGTAGAGTAAAAATGGCAGAAAGAGTACCAGATTTGGACTCAGGATATGGGTTTGAATCTCAGCTCTGATGTCATTTGCTCTTTCTGAGTGTCAGTTTCTTTACCTGTAAAATAAGAGGTATATATGAGATGAGATTCTTACCAGTTCTTAATCTTAGGATTCTATGTACTGAGCACTAAGGGAGACATCAAGATAAATGAGACAAAATTCCCATGTTTAATTGGAGACGTGAGACATACATATACAGAAAGTTAGATCAGAATCCAAGGCAGCTTAGGAATGATTGCTGGATAAGTGGTACAGGCAAGAGGAGGGAGTTCTCATGTGGAGCTCAAGTGAAATAAGTCTTTTGAGTAGTTGGGGCTTGGAGAAATGCAGTGTAGAAGGCATTCTAGGCTTTCTCCCCCATTAGATTGTGAAATCCTTGAGATCTTTGCCTTTTTTCCCCTTCAAACTAATTTTTCAATAGCATTTTATTTTTCCAAATACATATAAAGATAGTTTTCAACATGAAAAATTTTGTATTCCAAATTTTTCTCCCTTCCTCCTTCCCTTACCTCCCCCCTCTCCAAGACAGTAAGCAATCTGATATAAGTTAAATATGTTTTGCCTTTCTTTTTATCCCCATTGAATAAGGGTTAGTACATAGTAGGTGCTTAATAAATGCTTGCTGATGAATGATAGATTCGGAAAAGGACACCTGCTTGCTTGTTTTCTCTTTTGATTATGGACAATTACTAACTGATCCAATTCTTTCTGTGGCTTCGTTCTCTGTGTCATTGTGGTATTATACTGGGGATGATGCTTCTTGATTTCGGTTTTGAATCACCCTGCAAATAGGAGAAGACCTATGTGAAAGACTGGGAAGGAGGGTGTCTACCTGAATAAAGATGACACTTTGACAATTTTGGAAGGTTTCCTGTTGTTGACTATGCTATTTTTAGCTCCCCTTAACATGTGCTGTCCCCAGGTAGCTGTGAGTATAGTATTGTATTCTGTGCTTGCATGGAAAATGTCTCTGGGGGAGGAGTGGGAACTCTTCTACAGGAAAAAAGACAACTACCTTGTGGGAGTGGGCAGCTAGATCCATTTCTCTGAAATCTTTTGGAGGTTCATTGCAGACATCATCAGGAAACTCAAGCCTCGTCTGCTGAATTTCTGATTTTAGGTGAAGGATCCAGAGCTATCATTATGCAATGAAAGCAGGTCCAGCTACTGTGAGATATAGAAGAAATGTTTTTTCCTCTTTCATGTCATTACTGTCATTCCCAGAGGCTTCAGGGTAGGGGGTGGGAAGTAGTCAATGATTTTTTTTTTTAATGAAGTTTAGTTCTCTTGAATTTCTTAGAAAGAGAATTGGACCTTATGAGAATCTGGATCACATGATAAGATAAGCCTTGGAGGATGCTCATTTGACTCTTCAGTTTCTATTTTTTTTCTGAATATAGAATATAAAACATCTTTGACTAAGATTTTAAAGGTCATGCATCCAAGCTCCTGTCTTAAATACCATTCCTGATGAATGATCATCCAGCCCTTCCATTGACAGAGAGTTCAGTATCTTAGGAAGTGCTAATTCTGTTTTTGGACAGCTCTAATTGTTAGAATGTTCTACCTCTTTCTTGTAACTTTTGTTCATTTATCCTAATTCTGTCCTTGAGAATGACATAAAATGTCTTTTCCATATGACAGTCCTCATTTTTTGTTGGTAGCTATTATCACTTCTGCAAGTCTTCTCTTTCTTTTTCAGCCAAAATATGCTTTTTTCCCTTTATCCTTTCCTCATGATAGTTTCTAGGACTCTCGTCATCCTGGTTACACTTGGTTATCCTTCCATGGTTACATTCCAGTTTGTCAATGTCTTTTGTGAAATCTGGCATCCATGATTGAATACAGTACTCCATTTATTTTTATCAGCTAAGAGTATCTCTGTCATCATGGTCACTATAATTGATGGAGTCAATTATAGTCAGTTTGTCATAATGTTAGTTAATATTAAGCCTCTTTTTTTCCTCCTCCTCTTTCTCCTATTTTTAATTCCTCCTCCTCTCCTACTCTCTCCTATTTCTTTTCCTTATCCTCCTTCTTCTTTCTCTTCATTTTCTTCTTCCTCTTTCTCCTCTTCTTTTTCCTCCTCCTTCTAGATTTTTACTTTACCCCATTTTTTTTTGCTGAGTCAACGGGGGTTAAGTGACTTTCCTCAGGATCACACAGTTAGGAAGTGTTAAGTGTCTGAGATCAAATTTGAACTCAGGTACTCTTTTCTTCAGGGCTGATGCTCTATACACTGCACCACTTAGCTGCCCCTGTCTTTTTTTTTTTTAATATGAATTATTTACTAGTAATAGGTCTTATCTGAGTTACATTTGTGCAGCTGATATTTTTGGAATTGAGTATGGAATTTATATTCATGCCTATTAACCTTCATTAGGTTAGATTTGGCTATTTGTTCCAGTTGATTATGATCTTTGTGGATCTAGATTCCCATATCCAGTGTTGGCTGACTACCTCTCAGACTTCACTCCCAGGCATTTATTAAATGCTCCCTATGTTTTAGGCACTGGCCTAAGCACCAAGGATAAAGAGAAAAAGCAAAAACAGTATCTGTCATCAGGAAGCCTACATGCATTCAAATAAGTACAAATAATATACAGAACAAATGGAAAGAAGCACATTAGATACTGGGGAGGGACAGGGAAGATTTCAAATTGTAGAAGTGATGCTTGAACTGAGTCTAGAAGGAAGCCAGGGATCCAGCAAAGGTGAGGAGGCAGAACATTCCAGACAAGGGGGGCAAAGGCAAAGATCTGGGGGATGGAGTACTGTGTGTGAGGAGCCAATGTTCTTTCCTGGTTGCTCGGCCAGTTTTGAATTCACCTTGCATTATCATCCAAACCTTCTTGATGCGTCTTGTACCGTAGGATATAATTTGAGAATCTGTCAGATGCTTTGTTGGAATCCGGATTCATTCTGCAGCATTCTCTTGATCGAACAGTTCAGCCAGGCAATCGGAAAGTAAAGAAGGTGGTTCCGGCATGAATTGTTTGTAATGAACCCAGTCAAGTTTCTAGTGATCATCCTTTCATTTTCTCAGCATTAATGCATGTTGTATTGAATAATCTGTTCTCGAGTCTGCTCTGTTCTGGGGTTTGGGCAAATGTAGCTTTTGCCCATTTTGAAAATCATGGCATTTGAATATTTCTAGTCTTCTCATATCTCTCCTGTTCTCCACAGTTCCTCAGAGATTACTGACAATGGTTTAGCAATTTCATTTACAGATTTTTTCCTACCTTGGGATGTAATTCATTTGGGCCAGGAGATTTGAACTCATTTAGAACAGCTGGATGCTTTCCTATTCTCACCGTTATATAACTCCCACTTTGATTCTTTGATAGCTATGTTTATGCTATCCTTTCCACTCAGATCATTCTTTTTGACAGAGAAGAAGAGAAGCAAAATGGGAATTGATTAATAGCTTTTTCTCTCTGTCATCTGTTAACATTACACTGTCTACCTTAATACTTCTGAACATTCTGTGTTGAATGACCCTAGTAACTTATGTTCCATCCTATTTCTCCCAGATCTGGAGGGCCATCCAGTGGCATCTGGACTGGATGTGGCGCTTTCATATAATGTATCTTGTGGGTCTTTAAGATCTTGAGCTGGTGTATATGAATATTCCCCTGTATGCTGCCCTGAAAGGTCCTCAGGTGTAGTGAACATCGGGGCTGGCCTGAAAATCAGAAAGGCTTGTATTCAAATTTTCCTTTTGAAACAGAGAGATTATAGGTTCCTGATAAAGTTACTAAATCTCTAAGTTTTTTCATCTTCTATAGGAAGTTTTTCCCAACCCCCTCTTAATTCTAGTGCCATCTCTCTTTTAATTATTCTATTTATCTTGTCCGTAGTTTGTTTGTGTATTTATTTGCTTTTTGTTTCCTCCATTAGATATTGAGTTCCTTGAAGGCAGAGGCTGTCTTATGCCTCTTTTTGTATCACCAGCACTTGGTGCAGTGCCTGATATATAGTAAGTGCTTAATGAATGTTTATTGACTGATTGACAGATCGTTCTCCCACTTCCCCAGACTCCCAACAACTCTTTAAGATCAGCAGTTGCTTATTTGCATTCCTGGAGAGAATTCCCACCTCAGGGAGCTATAAAACCACAGTTCTGGATCATTCTGTTCTATAGGAACTACATCTAGCTAGAAAGAACCTTTTAGACAGAGATGTGCTGTGGATAAGGGAGAGGAAAGAGAGGAAAGAGGAGATCATATATACAATACACAGTTAAGTTCAATTTCATAATTACCTTTCTCCTCTTCACTTTCTCAAGTCTGAACAATCAACAAAACAATAAATCAATCCTTGGTTTGTAGCATAAGTGATTTCTGAGGTGTAAATGCTTACAGTGAAAATTTAACAGCGCTCCCAAGCTGGTTTATTTTGCCTTGTTTTGTTTTTGGTAGTCAATTGGGCTTAAGTGACTTACCTAGGATCACATGGCTTGGAAGGCTAAATTAGAGGCTAAATTAGAACAGGTCTTACTGCCTCCAGGGCTGGTGTTCTATCTACTATATTTCCTAGCTGCTCACAGAGCACCATGTGCTACGGTGTCAGACTTAGAAGGCTTGTTTTCTAGGGTTGTCTCTGGCATAAATTCACTTTGAGATATTGAATGAAACAACTTCCCTATTCTGTGACTCAATTTTTCCAATCTGTATCTTAAGAGACCCATCAAGTCACAAAGTATTAGTGTTGAAAGGAATTTCAAGGTTCGTAATAATAATATCAGTGCTAACATTTAGATGACACTCTAAGGTTTGTAGATTGCTTTGCTTTTTGATCCTCACAATAACCTCTTGGAGTAGATGCTATTATTATCATCCCCCACTTTACAGATGGAAAGACTGAGGCTAAGGTAATTAAGTGACTTGCACAGGATCACATTGCTCATAATTGGGTAGTAATAGTAATAGTCGTAGTCATAATCATATGGTGGGATTAAAACTCAGGTCTGTTTCAGTGTTCTATCTATTCTACCAAGATTTATTTGTTCATCTTGTCCCCTTTGTACCTGATCAGGGATCTCCCTATACCATCCTTGACAAGTTTTAATTAATTTTCTGCTTTCATTCTCTGCTTATTGGGAAACCTTCATATAGGGTATTAAAAAAAGTTCGAGTGCAGTTTTAAACTTAAATAAACTCTAAGACCCTTGAAAGATTTGTATATAGTGGTGCCATTAGTATAACATGGAATTATAGATTACTTGGAGCTCAGTGTTTAAATTTTCTTTTTAAATGGAAAGAAAACAATCAGTGCAATAGAATTTGAGAATTTGAAGGGATTTGTATGGCCAGGTCGTCAAACCTATATCCCAAAGGGCAATCTCCACTTCAATATACTCCATAAGTGGTTATCTACTCTTTGCTTTAAAACTACCAACAAAGACAGCCTTGCTACCTCTGTTCACTTTTGGACAGTTCCAATCTTTAGGAAGTTTTTTCTGGTGTCGAGCTTAAATTTGTACTCCTGATTTTTCCCTCCAGATGTATAGGGAACCAATTTATTCTCTTTTTAATATGACAACCCCTCAGATATTTGAAGATGTCTATCATGTCCTGTCTTTTCCAAACTAAACATCTCCAGTTTCTTCTCTCTTATGGCAGAGGCTCAAAGTCCTTTATCATTCTGGTTGCTTTCATCAGGACGTATTCCAGCATGTTAATATGTCAATGTCCTTCCTAAATAATGATGTCCAGACCTGAACTCCGCACTCCTTGTGTGGTGTGATCAGGACATATGATAATAATAATAAATACTACTACTATGATTACTACTACTACTACTACTACTACTACTACTACTACTACTACTACTACTATAACTACTACAACTATTATGACTACTACTACTGCTACTATTACTACTTTACCACCACCACCACTACTATCATAGATTGCATTTATATAATGCTTTTAGGGCTGCAAGGCACTTTACAAATATTGTTTCGTTTCATCCTCACAACAATTCTGTGAGGTAAATGCTTTTATGATCCTCCTTTTACATATAAAGAAGCTTAGGTTATATGATTTGCCCAGGATGACATGATTATTAAGTGTCTGAGTTGAGATTTGAACTCAGATCTTCTTGATTCCAGATCCAGTTCTTTTATGCATTGTACCAGTTACTATTACCTCCTTATTCCTGGGAGCTATGCTTCTCAATGCAGCCAAGATTATATTAAATTTTTTGTTGACCATATTATACTTGTAGTCCACTAAAATCCCTCCATCTTTTTCAAGCACACTACTTTTACTCTACCTTATAATGATATATTCAATTCTTTTAAGTAAAAGACTTAATTTATCCCCCATTAAGTTATATCTCATCAGATTTAGCCCAATATTCTAGTCTGTCTGTATATTTTTGGATCCCAACTCCTATTCAGTGTGTTAAGTATCCTTCCTCATGCTTTCAGAGTAGACTAGTCAGAGAGAAGAAATAGGGTTTTCCTAATGATTAAATTGGCCCTGGATTAGTAGAATTGGTCATGTCCTCAGGCAATCCTTACAGAACGCTAGGGATCCCTAAGATGAGTCTTGTACAAAACCTACATATTATAGATAAAGAAATGAAGAACAGAAAAGGTTTGATGACATTAAAATATTAATAAGTGATTGAATTGGACATTGATTTGGGTTTTCGGATTTAGCTTCTTCACTTGTCTAATGAGATAGTTGGACTACATTATTTTGAAGTCCCTTACTATGATCTCATGACACCAAATTCCGAACTTTCCCAACTATACCACACTTAGGGTGTAGTTGTGGTCAACTTCTTTCCTTTTTGTGTTTTAAATATAAGTTTAAGTAGTGCTTACTTGAGAATCTTAACAGATGTTACTGCAAAACGAGCAGACATCATCGACCTTAAAAAGGCATATTATATTTTCTTTACCTTTCTTCCTGTAGTGAAACATTATTCCCTTAGAAATATTCATGTGGTTCAGACCAGACTTTGTACTCATTGCCAGCAAATCAAGAAGACAAGAGATGGAGAATGGACAAGTATATCAAGTCTATAGTCTATGCAAGGAGATGTTCTCTTGACTATTTAAAAGTCACACCTACCTCATTTGTTTCCCAAAATAGTCCTGTGCAGCTCAGTCACCCACCTTAGTCACCAAACTTAGCTCAAATGACTTTTACATGTTTCCAAAATTCATACCCACTCTCAACAGACAAAGGACTGCCTTCACTGAGCAAATTCAAAAAGAATATGCCATAGGCTCTGAAGACCGTTCCAAGAGGAAAGTTTCTAAATGTTGCTCAGCATGGCAGAGTTATTAGAATAAGTGGGTGGCCCTTCTACCTCCTGAGGGGATTCTAGTGAAGAACAAATACTCATGTTTGCTAAAAAATCATTTTGATTGCTTGGTGGTATTTTTATATATGATCATGATTAATTCTAGAAATTTAGCTAAGAAGGGACAATGGCGAGAATTCCCCAATTAGAGCATTGAGAATGATCCAATCCAATAGGGGAAGCAAATTGATTCAAAGCTCAGTGGAGTAGACTACTTTTTTGGGGGAGAGGAGGGGGTCCATTCACACTAAAGAAGTAATAGGGACCATTCTTCCTTCCCACGTGACTTTGGAGAGATCATTTGGTATTTTTGGACCTCAGCATCCCATCTGTAGAACAAGAAGGTTTTGTGACTAGAGGATCTCTGAGAGCGAACTCTAAATCTATGATTTGATGAAAATTACCCAAAGACAATCAGGTTAGGTCTTACAAGAGTTAGGTGCTAGTCATGACTGCATCAAGCAATTATGTTTCTTTGGGAAAGTTAACCTGATTTATGAGGATTATGGTTTCTTCATTTAATCTCTACAGTCCTTCTTTATGAATACCATTCTATAAAGGGAACCACAATTTGGATTCCCTCTCACCTCAAATGATGTCTTGGGGGTGACTACGCATGGAGTAGGAGCAATGTGCTTCCATTAGAGGATGCAGAAGGAAAAAATATTTTCCCAGAGGGGGAGATTCAAGTGGCCTCTCAGTATGGCAGCTCGAGAGAGAGAAGCCTGGTGAGCCCATCTGTCTTATCTTGGCACCTCCATCATGGAGCTCTACATCGTGCCTGGGGGTGGAGGGACACATGTGGTGAATGAGTCAAAGGCACCTTTCAGAATTCCAGGCTCCCATCTTTCAATAACCCTATGTTCCTGATTCTGGGAACAGGTGCCATCCTGATACATTCAGGTAAGGATTAGGAGCAGTTCCAAGTTTTTAAGAATATTTATGTATTTACTCAAGTATCAGTTTTCATTTATTCACAAATGTTTTTATCTTTGGAGATTTTATATTCTGTGTTTCAGAAAACATTCTTCTTTATGCCAGCCTCCTCAAGGAAGACTTCCTCTATTTTTCTTTCATTGTATCCTCCCTGTCTCCTCATCTCTGTTTAATTATGCATCAATCAAATCAACTAATATTTATGGGACATCAGTGATGTACAAGGCCCTTTGTTTGGTGTTCCAGGGATACAAAAACGAGTTAGAAATAGTCATTGCCTCTTTGGATCTTATAATATTGTTAGTGATACCTTTAATATCCAACTAAACCATTTCATCTGACCCCAGGAGTGATCTCAGTAGTCATCTCTGAGAGGTAAATTGGAATAGTGCTTTCTGCTATAGTATCCTTCCAGTCTTGTTTCAAGATTTCTAATGAAAGTCTATCTATAACCTCTCAAGGAAGGTTCAATTTGCATTTTTAGACAGCTCCAGTTTGGGGAAATATTTTTCTTCCATTATCTCTACATATGACTCTGAAACTTTCATCCATTACTCCTAATTCCGATTTCTGGGCAGTAGAGTTAGGAGCATGAAACATGGAGAAAACATTGGACTGAAGATACAGGAGAACTGCATTTAAGTCTGATTTTGGTTATGTGGCTTGGAACAGGTTATTTTTTGAAATTCTTCATCTGAATAATGATGTTATAACACAATGGAAAGGTGATTAACTCTGCCCTGGCCAGAACTTACTTGGGGATTGCATTTAGTCCAGAATGCCATATTTTAGAAAGTGCATTGATATTCTGGAGTAACTCTGGAGGATACTAATCAAAGTAGCTGGGTGTTTACCCTGGAGAAAAAGAAAATTCATGGTGGGGGAGATGTAATAGTTGTTTCAGATATTTTGAGGGCTATGTGACAGGGGGTTTGAAAATTTTCAATTTGCCCCTATAGGGCAGAAGTTGCAAGAAAAGAGACAAATTTAGTCTTGATAGAAAGAAGACCTTTTTAATTAGGATTATCCCAACGTGGAATGGGCTGCTATGGGAGGTAGTAGGAGTGATCAAGCAAAACTTGGATAGCTGCTCCATATAACCTGAGGTCTATGCACTTTGAGAAAATATCTTGATGACTATATTTCAATCTCATTGTCTTTCTTTGCAATTCTGTACATCTTATTTTATGCATTTAAGACATCATTTCAGAAATGGTCCATAGGCTTTACTTTCTGACAAAAGGAGTCCAGGATACACATAGAAAGTTATGGACCCCTACAGTAAAGGGGATTCTTGTCCAGATAGGTGTTGGCTTCTGAGCTCTCTTCCAACTCAGAATTTGCAATTTTAGGATTCTATAGTATTTTTATGGCCTCCTTCAAAAGACTGTTGTGAGAAAAGGACTTTGTAGGTTGAAAGAAGTTATCCAACATGAGTGGTGACTATTGTTGTATGTGACACTGTGCTGCTGTATAAGTGTTGTAGAAGTGCTTTCTTTATGGGTGGGTTTTACCTCCTTAGCTGGACTGTAAGTGTCTTTCTATCAGGGCCCATGCCTTGGTCTTTGGTTTCACCATTGTAGGGTTTTTCTCCAGCTTGATTCCTTGAGAAAAGACCATTGCAGGTAGAGGTGGTGGACTAGGATTAAAGTTCCTCACTACTTACTACCTTTATATATAAATCTTTATAAATTTCTCTCTATATATATATGTTATATACATATATATACACATCTTTTATAAATTTTATAAATTTAAAAATAAATATTTTAAATTTTCTGGAGATCAGTTTCCTAAAATGTAAAATGAAGGGGCTAACACTAGATAATTTCTAAATCAAGACGTCTTCTATGAATGCTTAGACTAAGATTTGGGCGATAGATGCTCTTGAGTTGCAGTTTTTTTTTTTTTTTTTAACTCATATGTGGTCCCTTGACCTCCCTGGGTGCTGTTTCCTCCTAGAGAGCTGCCAGGTCCTTTCTTCTTTATGGGGACCTTGGGCATGACCCTGTGTTAATGCCAAACCCTGCTCCTGGTTTTATGAGATGCTTTCTCATCTCTGAAGAGCCAGATATTGGCACCTGGGCCAGGTGAGTGTTGAACCCTGCTCCTGGTTTTATGAGATGCTTTCTCATCTCTGAAGAGCCAGACATTGGCACCTGGGCCAGGTGAGTTGGGAAAGTTTGTCCACTCCTCCCCTCTGTCTGTGGTTTGGCTTTGGCCTCCCATTTCCTTTCATGCCCGACTTCCTCCAAAGAAAAGGCATTTTGTTGTGTTATGTGCAAATGTGGGATTGCAGTTTCACAGCAGACAATTTGTCTGTGTTGGAGAAAATGCCAAATGAGTTCTCTTCCGTTCCCTCCCTGTACCTTTTCTTGCTTTTTTGTTTGAGGAGGACTCTGTCTGTCAAGCCAGACACCAGTAATCCTGGCAGGAGCTGTGTTCCTCATTGAGTGTCACTGAACTGAATTGAAGCAAATTGAATGGAGGAGGCAATTTTAGCACAAGCTCAAAGATCCTGTTGTGGAATGAAGTGATTATAGTTTTTGCCATGAAAGGAGGGAAATCACGCCACTGAGGTGAAGCCAACATCTGTTTACTGCTAATTAACCCCTCTCTTGGCTGGGGGAGCCCAATAACTGGAATGGAGCTTCCTTTCCTATTAGGATTTTCTCCTAGAAGCTAAACAAAGACCACCGAGTTTTATCAAGGAGTTTCCCGGTTTACTTGGAAAAAAAATAGCTGATGTTTATGTAGAATTTTAAAGAGTACAAAGTACTATACATAGATCGTCTCATCGGATCTGAAAAATAACTCTGTGAAGTTGCTTCTCCTGTCAGGCTCAGAGGCAAACATTTTATTAGGCACTTACTATATGCCAGATCTCACCTTGTTTGATTCTTATATCACTGGAGGGAAGTGCTAGTTTTATCCCCATTTTACTGTTGAGGAAACTGAGGCAGAGAGAGGTTAAATGACTTGCCCAGGATTACATAGCTGATAAGGACCCAAGGTTAATTCTGAACTTCTGTCTACTCCACTGCAGATCCAGCACTTTATTACTCCATCATCTAGCTGACCCACTGTCCTCTTTAAAATGATGGGGTTGGATTAGATGAAGGATGGAGCACATAGTATGGGAAAAGCATTGACTTCAGAGTCGATGAACCTGGGTTCAGATTCTTCCTCTGATGCTCACTACCCAAGTGATCTTGGATAAATCCCTTAACTTCCTCCCTTGCCTCAGTTTTTTCATCTGTAAAATGCAGATATTGGAGTAGAAAATTTCTGATATCCCTCTAAGAAAGATTCTGTGACTTTTCTGAATTTCAGGTTGCTCATCTGTAAAATGGGAATGTAAAATGTAAATTAAAATTATGTATTTTATTATAATAAATAATAATGGTGAGATAATAAAATAATGGTGAAAGCTTGCCACACACTGTAAAGTACCATATAAAGATAAGGGATTTTTATTATTGACAAGGAAAAATTATTGGTTCATTGGAGACAAGTGATAGATTTCGAGTATTTTATTAAGATGAGTAAATAAGAACTGATCTCAATCAATTAATCAACAGTTGCTTATTAAATGCCCACCAGAAACTCAACACTGCTAGACTCTTTTGGGAAATTAAAAAAAATATTTTCAACCTCTAGTAGCTTGTAATCTAGTTGAGGAAAGAAGGCCTACCCAGAAAGAATGATGAGAGGATTGTTTAAAGCAGTATACAAATGAATCCTAACTGATGTAAGTAGCAACAGGGGAAAGGGAGGTCAGGGCTTTTCCATATTGTATTTTAGAGCCCAAAGGAGAAAATTGAGATGGGCATAAATCTTTATTTTTCCCTCATTCTCTAGAATTGGGAGGCAACATGATCTGGTTCTATTTATTTTATTTTATATTTTTAGAAATGTTATTCTGAGAGGGGGTCTGTAAATTCTTCCAGACTGCCAATAGGGTCCATAATGCAAAAAATAGCTAGAGAAGCTCAATCTGGGTCAATAACTCTACCCTATCCATTTACATGGATGAGGAAGATTATTAAAGAAAAGGAAAGTGATGAATATAAAAATAAATCACATAGATAGGCTGTGACAAAGTTGAGATTCAAAACTAGTTTCTTTGGTTCTGCAATCATTACTTTTTGAAGGGGGTAAAAGGCAAGAGAAAGACAGTACACTAGGGAAAGAGAAGAATTGACTTCAATAAAAGAAAGGTAGTTTTCTCAAAACAAAAATTGAATTTGTCTCTGTCCCTTGGAGACTATTGGATTATGCTTGGCCAGTTATAGTTATGAAAATTGTGAGATTTATGAACTCCATGGCCACAGGTTTTCAATCTAAGGTGTCAAAACATTGCTCTGTTCTGTAAGATGCTAAGTACTCATATGTATTTGGAAAATATTTAGGTAGGTGATAAGTCCCATTAATCATGGTAGCTTAAGCTAGAACCCACAAAAGCTCCCTGTTCTTTGTAAAGCTTTCACTGACTTCTCAAGCTCTGTGTTGTTAGAACTTCTCAGAAAAAAACATAACTTGTATCCTTGGATCTATGTTATTTTGAGTTGTTTGTTAGAATAGAAACTGGTAGAGGGCAGGATGTATATCTTGTATATTTCTAGGGATTTCCTTCTCCCACTGCCTATCATAGTTCTGTCCATAAAATAAGGGCTCATTAAATCTTTGCTGAATTGAGTCAAGAGCAAGAACAAAGTGGTATCTTGGAGTCCTAGAAAGAGCTTAGGCTTTGGAATAAGAGTTCTTGAACTCAAGAAAGTTTCAAACATGCTGCTTCCTAGAGACTTAGAGTAGACTTGGGCTTTCTGGGTCCCACTTTTCAAAATAGGGGCCCTGGACTTTTGTCTTGGGTTTTGAGAGTCCCTTTCAGCTTTAATTAGGTATTTATAAGGGGTGAAGCCTTGATATGCGGGGAGAAATGGATTTCTTTACAAGTCCAGTATGAAGATTTTTCTCTTTTGGAGGCTTGATATCGACAGTAGTTGTTTTATATTCAGTACATCAGCCTTGTTGAATGCAAGGGGGAGAGGTCGCAGCTATGTTCTTAGCTTATGTCACTTTTATTTTGGAGAGTTACTGTCATTGAAACTGGGATTCCCTTTCTCTCTCATTATGTGGGCACTCAGTAAACAGTCATTGAATTTGAAAGAATTGAGTTCTTTTCCTTCCTCTTTCCTCTTTTCTTTCTTTTCTTTGATATACCAAGAATCTTACTCACTTTTCCTTTAACCCAAATGCATGTTTATAATAATGATAAATACATGTTTGTAGCACTGGAAGGACCCTTTGAGGTTATCTGGTGCAACTCCTTCCCTTACGGATGTGGAAACAAGTAGCTAAGTGAAAGAAACAAGATTTGAATGAGCATCCTCATGGCTTGTCTGAAGAAGATTCTTTCTTTTCTGGAACAACAAAGATTAGGGTACAGCATGTATTCCTTCTTAATATTGGAGAACTCCTTTATGCTATTGCTAAGTACTGGAAGATAGAACTCACAAAGCTGGGGTTCCATCATGCTTGCATGGGGCAGTGTGGTGCAGTGGGTATAATGTTGGATTTGGAACAGGAAGACATGGCGAAAACCTTTCTGAATTTCCATTCAAGGAAGCATCCATGATGGCCATCAAACTGGGACCAATTCGAGAGACTTCTAGTCAGCTTCCCACACTAGATTCTTAGCTTTTTTCCATATGTTAATTCTGTTGGAGTGTAAGCTTTCTGAGGGCAGGTTGATTGTACTGATATTTTCAGCATTTAGCACAGTGCCTGGCATATAAGAAGAGCTTAAAAATTATATATAATATATATATATATATATATATTTGGCCTCAGGCAGTTACTATCTAAAAGGATGATTGCTAGCCTTTATAAAACATTTAAAGGTTTATATATATGATTTCATACAATGATATATTGTATACACATACATATATAATATGTATATATAAACACATATATGTTATATGTAATATAACATATGTATATACAATATATATTGTACACATATAATGTATATACAATAATATGTACATATTAGATACCTATATCATATATAATATTGAATCAATTGTTTTTATGTAAAATATATATTTCTCATTTATTCCTCACAACAATCCTGGATTATATGCCATCATTATTCCTATTTTACAGATGAGAAAACTAAGTCAAAGATACATTAAGTGACTTGGTAGGGGCCCATAGCTAATAAATATATGAGTGAGGAATTAGACTCCAGTCTTCCTTATTCCAGGGCCAATAATCTACCACTGTTTACCTCACCTAGTAAGTGCTTAATAAATGTGTTTTGTCACTCTCTTTTTATTACTGTTTCTGTCTCTTCTTTTTTTTTTTCATTTCTCTCTCTCTCTCTCTCTCTCTCTCTCCCTCTCTCTCTCTCTCTTTCTCCCCCCTCCTCTGTTTGTCTGTCTCTGTCTCTCCTTGTTCCCTTTCCCTACCCCTCCTTTATTATGGCACAAGCCTTTCTTTCTGATTCTCAATTTCCTCATTTCTAAGGGACAGAATAATAGTATCTACCTTACATTGTTGTGAGAATCAAATGAGGTAACATATGTATAGCAATTTGCAGACTTTTAAATGATGTATAAATAGCTATTATTTAACTAGATATTATTATTGAACACAATCAAAACATAAGTAAGTTTTTTTTAAACAAATTTAAGTTTTGCTTTGTTGTTGTTCAGTCATGTCCAATTTTTCATTATCCCATTTAGAATTTCCTTGGCAGAAATATAGGAGTGCTTTGTCTTTTTCTTCTCCGGCTCATTTTACATATGAGGAAACTGAGGCAAACAAGTGACTTGCCCAGTGTCTGAGGCCAGATTTTAATGCAGAAAGATGACATTTCTTGACTCCAGGTCTGCCACCCTTTCCACTGTGCCACCTATATTTTCCCCTTGCGTCTTATAAATATCAGTACATTTTTTAATTGGATAGTTGTATTTTGGGTCAGCTACTTTTGGAATTGAATCTCTGGGAAATTCAACTGCTGACTTTTGGCTTCCTTCTGTCTGTTTTCTGGATAACTGTGATGTGCCTCCAAGGGTTTGTTTATCTATCTAAACACTTGGGCTGGTTACTACCTCCCCTGTTTATTAGGTCCCAGATAAATTTTGGAATCTGTATTGTGGGTTCAAGTGTCCTTCCTGACTGTGAAACTTGAGTTCTTGCTACATTAGTGACGAAGGAAAATAAGACATGGGAGCAGCCTGTCCACCTGTGCCCATCAGCTCTGAAGCTGTTTGAGAAGTTTAAATATTGAAGGGATTTCTTGCTTTCCCTCTTCAACCCTGTGCTTGCCAAGAAGATAGTAGATTGACTTGGCCAAGAAGGGAAACATATCCTTTGTCCATCTCCAACCAAGGATTTATGGGGCACCTGCTATATCTTCAGCATTGTACACTTGGTGCTAAGCACTTGTTGTGTTCTCATGCCAGATGGTTCGTACTGGGCACCTGCTCTATCCTAAGGGTGATATACTGGGTGCTGTAGAAGATACCATGGGAGGGGAGGCAATTAACCAATGGCAAGCAGCAAACAGGACAACTGATGGCTGTATTTTGGGGATAGAACGGAATAGATTAGAAATATCACAGGAGCTCAGAGAGGACTGATGAGTGTTGTGGTGGTTAGGAAACACCTTATAGAGGAGAAAGGGAATGATCTTGGGGAAATGGTTTTGGATAGGCAGGATATAGGGTATTTTAGGCAATGAGAATGACATTCATGATGATCCAGAGGGCAGGAGCAAGTGTGATATGTTTTCTTGGCTAAAAAGGAGAATAATCTCATTAGAGTATAGGACATATATGTGAGAATACTGAGAATTAGAATTAGGGATGGAATTATAGAGTGGAATCAGATTAAGGAGATTGTTGAAACGCAGACAGAAGCATTCACATTTGATATAATTAGGGGACAGAAAATTGGGAGTGCTTTAAGGTTTTTGAATAGGAGATGCTTTGCTGAAATCTGAGTTTAAGAGATATTGATCTGAGTGGACCTGGGCCCTTCTTTCCATATATTTGAATTTTCAAAACTCTATCTTGGCAGTTTAGAAACTTTCTCCTTTCACACCTGAATGAGAGAATCCTAGGACTCCAGGACCCTACGTTTAGATCCAGAAGGCACTTTCAAGTCCATCTAATCCAGTGTTCCTATTTGACATCTGCTTAGAATGAGGTGCAGAGATGTCAAATGGATTACCCAAAGTCACACAGGTAGCAAATAGCAGAGCTATTGTTCAGTCCCAGGCCCTGATACTATGTCTTAAACAAAGTAGCAGTTAGCACCTACCTCCTGGCAACTATTTCTTTAGAGGTTCAGAAACAATGTATTTCTTGCCCCATCATGGCTCCTGCCCTCACTTGATATCGAGATTCCTGCATAATCGACACTCTCTTTCTGTGTCTTTTCCCTTTCTGTCTTGTGTCCAAGTTATCCCACCTTTTACTTTTAGGGAAATAAATTTGAACTTCAGGGGAAAAATCATTCCTTAGTGCCACATATTTGTGAAAATATAGGCAGTGTGTAGTCATAGCCGTGGATGGGGCTTGAGGATTTGTGACCAGTTGGTCCAGCATAGGTCAGATGGTTTACATGTTACTTTTCTTACACGCAGGGGAATGGACTAGATGATCTATGAATACTGTTTTCAGCTCTCAGGGTTTTAGGGGTCTATGAGCTACATTACTTGGCAAGGCCTGTATTTGATGTACTAAGCTGTCTCTCATCTCCTTGACTTCAGGGGACTGGCTAGTCATAAACTGGTCTCCCATTACCTGAGGTGGGAGCCAGGTCTATTTAAAACATTTCTCGCTTACTATGCATCTTCTCTGAGTCAGGGACTCACTGTTCTGGGCCTGGAAATTTCTCCTGGAAAAAATATTTGTCTCTGATTGTGAGTTGCAAAGAATAAAAGGGGTAAATTTCTGCTGGACTCAGGGAGATTTTCCAAAAAAGTTTCTTTTCCCCTTTGGTGTTCTACCTGAGAACTTTATGGTAATATGCCTGAATCTTTTGATTTTTTTTTTTTTGTTGTTGTTGTTGTACTGCCATTTCAGTTGTGTCCAATTCTTTATGACCCTATTTGGGCCAAAGATACTACTAGAGTGGTTTGCCATTTCTTTTTTCAGCTTATTTTACAGATGAGGAAACTGAGGTCAACAGAATTATGTGACTTGCCTAGGGTCACACAACTAGTAAATGTCTGAGGCTGGATTTAAATTCAAGCCTTTCTGGCTCAGGACTCTATTTATTGTGTCACTTAGCTACCCTTTGGAAGCTGATGAGAACTTTGGATAAAGAGACAAGCGGTGTTTTGGCCAACAAACTCACCTTCACCTCTTAAAATCTCCAGCTTCCTTCAAATTTCAATCCAAATGCTATCTCCTACACAAGATACTGTACAATTCTCCCTACTGCTTCCTCCTTCACCAAATTAGACAGGATATATTTTTGTTTATACTTTTATGTTGTACTTATAGTTATACTTTTATGATAGATTGTAATCTACTTGAGGACAGGTATTATTTCCTTTACCTCTGTATGAAGCACCTCTCAGAGCTCTTCAACATGTAAGAGTTAATTGGTAAATGCTTATTGAGTGATTGATTATATACCTGGCACAACTTGGGATAGAAACTTCCCTGAGTTTCATACTTCTTTAGAAATTGGAGAATCTGAGAAAATGTGATCCACATCCAGAGAAAGAACTATGGAGTTAGAATGCAGATCTAATCACACTATTTTCACTTTTTTTGGTAACTTTCCTCTTGTGTTCTGTTTCTTCTTTTATGATATGATTAATGTGGAAATATGTTTACATGATTGCACATGTATCACCTTTATTAGCAATGTTGGGGAGGGGGGACGAGAGAAAGGGAGGGAGAAACAATTTTAAATTCAAAATCTTATAAAAAAGAATGTTGAAAACTTTTTGTGTGTAACTGAAAAAAAATACTATTTACCAAAAAAAGAAGGAAAGGAGAAAAGAAAGAAAGAAAGAAACTGTAGGATCCAAGCTGACCTAGAAGCAGCTGCCCTGTAGTCTGAGAAATATGAATTCATTGGGCTTTAGAGTCTTTAACACTAACCTCCTTCTCAGTCGAATCCCTGACAAATGGTCATCCAGCCTCTGCCCCAATATGGCTTGTGTGATATCATTCCCTCATGAGGCAGCCCGATACATGATAGGTCATAGAATCAGGGGCTGATATTGCGTGTCTCCAACTCTAACATTCTAATGCCATCATTCCAACCTGGTGCCCTTGACCTAGTTGGGAGAGGTCACCTTCAGGGAAGCTCTATTCTCATCCAGACACATATGTCCCTGGAACATAGCAGCTGGGTTGCCTGAGTGGCAGCAGGGCACTTTGGGACTTTCTCTTACAACTATGTGTTTATTGTTACATGTCTTTGTCCTGCTTCCCACCCAGACCAACAGGTGATTTTTCCCTGAATCCTTTATAGCTTCCTAGGAACATATGGCAGGCGTCTTAAATGGGCTTACATTCCCTTTCCCCTCCCCTCAGCTGGAAATTGGGCAGCTTGGAAAAGGAGCTCGAAGGTAATATGTAGGAGCATTTTTGAATCAGCTCTTCTTAATGGGCTCTGCTCCCTTTTGGAAGGATGGTAGTGTCTTCAACCCTTGCCCTTGTACCTGAGGTAAATGAGTCACAAAGGAACCAATGTGATTTTTGTGAGGTCATTGAACCAATAAATTTTTAATGAGTTGCCTTCCAGCTAACATCAACAGAGAAACTTCTGTCTTGTCATTCAGAGGACATGGCCCTTTTCTCTTTCTCAGCCCAAACTGTCCAGGATAAAATCTACCTAAATTTTCTGTATAAGCTTTTTAATATTTTATTACATTGATATTTAATTTGACCTGTGTTTATTCACAGTTGGCATTTCCTACTAGGTTAGAAATTCCTTCAAGTTTGGGAAGCCTTAAGTTTTTGTGTATTCCCCAAGAGGGTCTACCTTAGTATATTGAGCCTCAATAATTCAGTGAACATTTATTGAGTACCAGCTATGTGTCAGGTACTTTATGAATTGTGAAGATTTGTATAAAACCCATTCAAATCCATGAGTGCCTGCCCTCAAGGAGTTTACATTCTACTAAAAGGGAAAAAATGGATGCTGATAGAGCTGAAGTAAATATAAAATAATTTTTAGGGGGCATACATCATACTTTTTGATTAGTCATCTAATCAATGTGATAACTTAAATCATCTTTACCTGTATTAATTCTACTTATTTATGTGGCCAAGAAATAGGAGCAAAGGATTTGAACCCAAATCTTACCTCTGATGCTTAAGGCAAATCTTTTTATTTCTCTGGACTTCAGTTTTCTCATTAGCAAATGAGAAGGTTGGACTAGTTGACTTCTGAAATTCCTTCCAGTTCTAAATCTGCTATCCCATGATTCTCTATCTCATCTTTAGGAAGTGTGCCTAATTATCAAAAGAAGAGAAGAAAAGAAAGCTCATTTCACTACTCTGCCTCCCATATAATTTATATACAAATGAAATAGTTCCTTGAACTTTTTCTACTGAATGGGGAAAAAAGTCCTAAAGAAGTAATCTGAAGGGTGTTTATTAGGATGGAATTCTATCCTCTTTGGGGATGTGAAAGGTGGGAACTATAGATGAATTGCATGGATAGAAGCCCCAGGTCCTTTGTAGCTTCAGGGAGAATAACTACCTCCTTTCCTTCCCTGAACATGAGGTCACCTTGAGGGAGACTTCAAGATGGGTATGGAGGGCTCTGTCTATCCTGGTGATGTACTTCTTGCATTCTGACTGAAGACATCCTTAGCTTATGCATTCATGGGAGCCAATGGCCATATCTTTCTGCCAGACTTCTAGGTTTAAAAGAATTTCACTTCATTATTCCTAGAAATTATTTTTTCCAGGGAATACAAAGCTCCTTAACAGATGAATTTTATTGTGGAAATTCATAGCTTAAGTATTTTTTCTTTTTTTTTTTTTTCCTACAGGGTAAGGGGGATGGAGTTGGGGCAGGGTGAGGAAAATCAGAAGGGAAATATTGAATGCAGCTTCTCAAGGAATTCTGCCCACTCTAAGCATTTGAAATACCATAGCTCTTTGCTTTATTTTTAGCAGTATTGGGAGCCCCAAGGGCAACAGGGGGAGTGTGTGATGTGGGAATCCTATTTTTTACTCAGCCTTTCAAATGGAACCCTCTTACAGTTTTTATGCCTGATTTGTTTTCCTCTGAAGACAGTTGTGACTGAAGCCAAAAAACCTATAGCATCCCCCTCTACAAAGCTTGGGAAGACACAGATAAATGGTGTGAAATTCTGTTTGTTTTGCCAACAATCCACCTTCCTTTTCCTTCCCAAGCAGCTCTAGTACCTCTAATATTAAAACATCATTCCCGGGCTGGGTTGTGGTGATGAATGCATATTCCCAGAGGTTGTGTCTAGGGATATTTTGAGTGTGTCCCTGTGTCTATCTTCATCTCAGGTGGGACTGTTTGATTGGTCCATGTAATGAGTGAATCAAGGGTCTCATCTATCCACTGAGACAAAGGGGCAGCTTGACCTGGGTCATCCCCAGCAGGGACCTGTGGATTGAAAGAACAGGTGAGACTAAAGGGATGGCAAAGAGTAAAAAGGAGTGAAGCTTTTTCAGGGAAAAATGGAGGGAGAGTAAATGGTGAGAGAGTTGTTAGAATCACGAAGCTCCATTCTTCACATAAGAGTAATTAAGCTGAAGTTCAGGTATCAAAATATTTTTAAAAAGCAAGCTAATGGATCCAATATTAGGAAGCCCTGATTTAGACTAACTCTCTCATTTTCTTGATTAGGGAACTGAAGCCTATAAGTAATAAATGCTTTGTCCAAGAGCATATAACTTATTGTTGTTGTTCAACTGTGATTGATTCTTTGTGATCCCATTTGGGGTTTTCTTTGCAAATATAATAGTATAGTTTTCCATTTCCTTCTCTGGGTCATTTTCATAAGAGGAAACTGAGGCAAACAGAGATAAGTGACTTGCCCAGGGTCATATAACTAGTAAGTATCTGAGGCTAGGTTTGAACTTGGGGATTTGTGTCTTACTAACTCCAAGCCCAGGCATTCTGTCCAGTGCATTATCTAGATGCCCATATAACAAGTTGATGGCAAACCCCAGAACTAATGCCTCTTTCTGCTGATTCAATCTTTCATTTCTTCTGTGACATTATGATGTTAATCTATTAGGTTGGGTGAAGACCCCCATGTTTTTTAGATCAGAAGTGTCAGATTCTGTAATATGCAATGCTGCATGCAACTCACAAAATTCTCTGAAATACAAGCAGAATCAAATAAAAATTTAATTGGGAAGTATTTAACAAAATAAATAAAATATAATACAACATACATAATTCTAATAGGTGGTTTTTGAAGTCAATATGCAGCCAGCAGAGATCTGTTTCTTTTTGAATTTGATACCACTGATTTACAGGTTCTTGCCTGAAGCCTTTCCTTTATCACTCTTTGAAATCCTATGTATTGTGTTCCACTGTCCCAGGACCTTCCTGTCCTTTCTTCTCCTTCCCCATCAAATGTTGCTGACTGGAGAGGATCTAAAAATATTTTACATTTAGATATGTATGTGAATAGGTATTACTCTCTCTATATATATACATATAGATATCTTGGACATACATGTTTATATTTATGTGTGTATATCCACACATACGATGTTATATATATATATATATAATATATATATAATATTTATTTTTAAGGGACAAATGACTGAGAAAGGGAATTTGTGTTTTTTCCCAACCTAAAAGCTGAATAACTCAAGTTCTCATGTTAGCATTTCAGTATAAGTAAAGGCAACCCAGGTTATGAAAAGATTCTTATTTCAGCATTAGGTACCTTGGGCTGTAGCTCCCGTTCTCCTATTGCTTCTGTAACACTGGGCAAGTCATTTTATCCTATCTTTTTGGGCCTTAGTTTTCTTATCTATAAAGTGAGGGGCTTGGAGCATATGAGCTTTTGTTCTTGGGCAAAGAAACTATGATTTCAGTTTTTTTGGCAGTGGAGTGGCTAGGCTGGAAAGCCTTAGAGGCACCTCGACATTTTCCTGAAAGAGGTTCCAGTTCTGCCTATCTGTAACACAAACTGTTCTTATTAAATAAAGAAGTCAGGACTTTATAAAAAAAATCAGTAATAAATTTTGTTTATTATACTGTATGCTATATTTATTGTGAGCAGGATGTGTGTGTGTGTGTACACTGCCTCTGCCCCACTAATATTTTGGTACAGATCTATATTGTGCCCAGCTAGGTCCTAATATTCAAGATATTCTGAGTCTTCTGCATTAGGTGTGGGGTTCAAATATATACTCTGTTATACTGTGAATGACTGTGGTTATTACTTCCCTTCCCTGATTCTTAGTTTCATAATAGTTTGTTCATAAGTATTTGCATATTGTCTCCTCTGCTAGATCTTAAGCTTTCCCAGGGAAGGAACTATCTTTGTATTCCACTTCTTTAATTAAGTGTCTTATATATAGTAGATGCTTAATAAATGCATATTGATTGACTACAAAATGGAAGGTTTGAATTAAATGATCTATAAGGCCCCTTTAAGCTCAAAATCTAGCATTATTCAGAAATATTCTCTAAATTTGTCCTTCTTAGTCCAACTTGACCTTGGCCATGTTATCGAGGGCAGGAGATAGCTTTTCAGATCTGGTTAGTTAGTGGTGGAGTCATTAGGACAAGCGAGTGCCAGTTGATTATAATACTTAGTATAAGTTCTATGAACCTCCATAGTGATAACTGCTAGAGAGAAATAGACAGGAAGGATTATATTCTGACCTCTAAAGTCCTGCATCGATATGGCTTTATTGGAACAAAATGGGAAAGCAGTTTTGTGCCCAGGATTGATGGAGGCAATTTGTCAATAGATATTTTGGCTCCTAGATTAATAAGGGAGAGCAAACGTGTCATCCAGGATATAAAAGTTTTATGATTTGAGTGTGAGGTGGAGTCATTATTCATGTGTGGTTCTCTGAGCCCTTGGGCAATCTGTTCCTTAATTGCATCTCAGTAAAAGGCATGTGTCCCACAACAACCACCTTTATTTTCCTTCTAATCTGAGAGTACTTTTTTTATCTTATCTCTTTTTTTTTTATGATGGGGTGTGTGTGTGTGTGTGTGTGTGTGTGTGTGTGTGGTTTGACTTTGTTGTGATGGAAACAGCTGGAGAATCCTTGCTCTGCTTGATTTAGTGACAATAGTCAAGTGACTTAACCTCTCTGAGGGGTGGAGGGATGGGGAAGGAATGAAAAAGCATCTACTATGTTCCAGGCTCTGTGACAAATATTGTCTCATTTAATCTTGAGGTTAACAACCCTGGACGTAGATGCTGTTATCCTCATTTTACAAATGAGAAAAATCGAGGCAGAATGATTTACCTAAAGTAAAACAGCTAAAAAATGGCCCAGGCCAGATTTCAATTCAGATCTTCCTGACTCCAGGCTCTGTGTTCGATCTACAATACCACCTGGTGGAAAATATATATTCAGAATTAATTTGCTAATTGTTTTCTAGACAATTATTGTCTGATAATAATACCACTTTGCATTCTGCAAAATGAACCATGCCATATCCTGCCTCCCTTATGGCAGGTTGCAAGGACCAAATGAAATAATGTATAAAGCAGTGCTTTGGCATTGCTATGGCAGTGGCTAGTCAGAATATAGTTTTCTGAATGACAATTTATGTCAGAAATTTTTCTTTTTTTCTTAGTAGCAGCTTCCTCTGACCATGTCAATCAATAAAGAAGTCTTTTAAGGTATCTTTGATTTGACCCTTGCCATTCGATCTAAAATTGGCCTGTGAAAAGGGACAAGATGTGGTTGAGTTCTCAGGGAGTTTGCAGACTTAGCTGGAGAGATAAGGCTAAGATGAAGAAAAGCAGGTGAAAATGAGGTGAGGAGGAGGAGGAGGAGAGAACAATAATGTTCTTTCACCTAGATGTCTGGACCCATAGAGATCACCCTTAATTGGAAGGGAAATGAGAGCGAGTTGTCACAAAAGTACTAGATTTAGAGAGAAGAGAGAATGTGTGGGAAGGATTCACCTAGAAATCTGGGCCCACTGAAGAGAATGAGGTGACATTGTATCCTGGATCACAGGCTTTGTTCGGTCTCACTGAGCAGCATAGGATAGAAGGATTCAGAGATGAAAAGGGCCTTAAAATGAAGAGCCCAGTAGGATTCAAACCCACGTTATTTGGTTTCCTAACAAAATGTTGCTTCTTTTGGAAAGAGAGTTTTGGTAAAGGCCACCCAAGTACTTTTCAGCATTCACTCTCATATTATATAGGATCTAGGCCTAGAGATACTTAGAGCTGAGAGTTCAGACTATCTAATCCGACCCTTTTCCTATCTTCCCAAATGCTAATGACCTATAGAGATTGATAAAAAGTTAATTTTGTTCTTCAAAACAGTTTCTGAAGTTGTCTTTAGAGCATTAAAATAGGGTGATTCCATATCCCCAACCCATTTCTTTGTACTTCCTACCCCCACTTTAAAGAGGTGACAAAGAATAAATGTATATTTGGAAAGCACAGAAATAGATATTTGGAAAGTATAGACAAATATGGAAATAATTATTTGGAAAAATGTGGAAAATATATATTCAGAATTAATTTGCTAATTGTTTTCTAGACAACTATTGTCTGATAATAAGTTTGCTTTTCTGAGCTCATGCTGGTTGAATTGTGGGAGAAGGTGTCCCAGGACTGAAAAAATGCTCTGTGGATAATGAGAGAGATGACTGGATGGATAATGAGAGATGACTGGACATTTCTTTCAGTCCACCTGCACAGTCTTGTCTCTGGTTTAATTTACTGCCTAATCTGATTCCTTTTGGAAGCATCAGAACTGTACCCTGCAGTTTGACATACCCCACAATCATTCACCTGTGATGGTGTGAAAAAGGGCAGATGCCATCGAAAATACCAATTCCTTTTTTGATGAAACTTTCATTGGGTGAGGTTTTCTGGGGTTCCTGGTCGTGACTTGGGGATATAAAAATAAAAGAAAGGAAACTAGTGTCTGCCCCCTTTTTTTAGGGCTCATGCATGGCGGTGATGACGTCAAAATATTTTCGAAGATGAAAACACAGCTGTTGGGTTACTTGCATTACAGCTGATTTTCTCGTATGCTTAAAATAAAGGTGACGCCTAGAAGTCCTATGGAAACACATTCACACCTTGTCAGTTAATGAGTCGTGAGTCTGCAGCTTCTTAGCAATCTCAGTAACGTTCTATATTTTGAAAGATATAAATATTGGTGATGTCGTAGCAGGTGTTGCTTCTCAGCTGGATCTCAGTACAAGGTTGACACCATCCTTCTTCCAAAAAATAAAAACCCTCCAAAAAACCCGAACCCACACACAAGCACCAGATTTCTTTTCTTAAATCATAGAGTGTTTGAGCTGGAACAGCCCTCTGAGCTCAATCCCCCTAATTTTTTAGACATGATAGCACACAGAAAGGGTAACACACCTAGTGCATGGAAGTCTGGGGCTACATGGAGGTAGCTGCTAAATCCTGGGACCATATGCCTTCTATCATACAACGCTGTGTTCCCCAGGGCTTTAGGAAGCAAGATACCAAAAAAGTGCAAATTGGCTTGGAAACTACAAGAAAGACCGGTCTTTGTTGTAGGTAGGAGGCAGGGGCAGAGAGTGAGGGAGAATTTCTCTTCCTGCTTTCCTCTCATGAGATGTTTTGTGCAGACTCTAAGTATTACTTAGAGCTTCTGATTAAAAATCCCAACCTGTTTAACTAGTTGGAGGATGGCCCAAACAGTTATTTTATTGTCACGAATGAGAAAATAAACACCATCAGAAAGGAAGTGAGTGTTAAATTACAAACTGTACATATAATACAGTTGTACTTTGATTTGTCTACCATCCTGGCTGTTCATAAACATAAAACATAAAATGGGCTTGTTCCCAAGCCCATTATGGATATTTCAGTGTGCCCATGAGCCAAGCAACCCGTCTTACTCTATATTGGGTGTGTCTCTGTGGGTTCCACTAAATTCATGAATTCAGTATTCATCCTCTTTTAAATTCTGATTCTAATTTCTGACTTAGTGGATGGAGTGCTATGCTTTGGGGTCAGGAAGAAGTGAGTTGGAGTTTTAGAGAAGAGACTAGCTTTGTGACTCTGGGTGAGTAATTTAGCTTCTATATGCCTCTGGCAACTCCCTAATTTTTAGCTAGGAAGTTAGAAGTTGGTGAATTTCTTTACTGATGAATCAATTCTACTTTCTTTTCCATGTGGAAAAAGACCTTTATGCTGGTGAGTCAATCAATAAATATTTAGTAAGAGCCAAGAATTCCTTATTAGTACATATTTATTAGGCACCTACTATATTCCAGGGAGAGGGTTAGACTTCAGGAATACAAAGATAATTGAAATAGTCCCTGCTCTCTAGGAAACTGCATTCTGGAGGGGAAGACAAAGTGTTCACATAAAAGTATAAACAATGTATGTATGTATATATATATATATATATATATATATATATATATATGCATCACAAATCCTTGCATGTTTCCTCATATCAGTTTGTGTGAGGAGGCAACAGTGGGGAAGTGCAGCTAGGTGACACAGAAGTTGGAGTGCTCTGGGAGGGCCTGGAGTCAGAAGGACTCATCTTCCTGAGTTCAAATATGACTTCAGGCACTTGCTAGCTGTATGATCCTGGCCAAGTCACTTTGCCCTATTTGACTCAGTTTCCTCATCTGTAAAATCAGCTGGAGACAGAAAGAGTGAATAACTCCAGTATTTTTGTCAAGAAAACTCCAAGTAGAGTTATGAAAAGTCAAGCATGACTGAACAACAGCAACAATGAATTTTAAGGAAATTTGGGGGGTTTTCTCTGCCTGACTGACTCTCCATTGGGTATTCTTGACTGAAAAATCTATAAAAGACCAGCTAGATATGAGATTTTTGTTATACTGTCTATGTATTGGAACTTATTAGGTTCTTGATAAGCGAACATCAAGATTCCTTACAGATGGGTAACATTTTCAACTCTAAAGTATTCTACATTTGCTTTCTCAATCTTGTGAAGTAGTTACGGTAGCTGTTATTTTCCTAGATGATGAAAGAGGACCCAAAAGAGTATAAAGCACTGTTTCAAGGTCATACAGTTGGTAGCAGAACTTTAAAAAAGTTATTAAGTTCATTTGTTTTCAACTAGGCCATATTTCAGAGGATCACCTTTGCTAATATGTTGTGGGAGTAGTCCTACCTTTAATTCAATGGAAGTTTGCCAAGTATCTTCTAAGTACCAGCCACTCTGCTCTGCATGGGAGATACCAGTTGCAAATTAAATAAACTCTCCCACCCTGCCTTTTTTTTTTTTTTTTAAACGAGGTTGGCAAGTCTAGAATTTTCGATGGAATATTCACTCTTAATTATTAGAGGGAATTTGAGCTCTGACTCATGCCTGCTTGCTCATGCCATCTTTCTGTTTCTGAGTCCCACAGCTCAAAAGGGACTTGGAAAACTTGGATAGAGCTCAGAGAAGAGCTGGAAAAATGATGAAAGGGTTGGAACATAAACCCTAGAGAAGAGAGGCTATATGAATTGAAAATGTTTGCCACAGGAATAATGAGATGGATGTTAATTTTATAATATTTCAATTCATAGTCTCACTGAATTTTTGGATTAGAGAGAATCTTCATGAGGACCTAATCCACTGGTTCTCAAAGTGGGGTCTGCAGACACTTGGGAGTATCCAAGACCCTTTCAGAATATACTTGAGGTCAAACCTACTTTCATAATCAATACTAAGCTGTTTTAATTTCTAATATGGTAACTATTTAAAGCTATAACCTACCAAAACAAAAGCTTTTTTTTTGGGGGGGGGTTCTCAATTTTAAAGATCATTTTGGAGGGTACTCAATAATTTCTAAATGTGTCCTCAGACCAAAAGGTTTGAAAACTGCTGGTCTAGTTTCACCACCTCCATATCAAGATCAAAAGCAGGAAAATAACATTCTCAGCACTATACAGTACCCACCCTAAAATTCCAAAGAGTTGGAACTTAAAAAAAGATCCAGGTCTTTTGATTTCTAGGTCCGTGCTTTCCCCTCTTCACCTTTGTCTCTATTTTAGTTGATGTTTTTGAGTTCCTCCGCTGCTGAGAAGCAATGTAGCCAATAGTAAAAATTGCTAGCTTTGTAAGACACAAAGACCTGCTTTTGAATCACATCTCAGATTCTTAATTGATAAAAGACTAGGGAAGTGACTTAACCATTTAAAGCCTCAATTTCCTTATCTGAAAGAATAATAGGAATGGTACTCCTCCTACCTACCTCTTGGGTTATTGTGATGAAAGTGACTTTCAAAACTAAATCTCCTATACAAATGTGAATTGTTATTATTCTATACATAATCCTATCCGAGGCTGTTACATGATACAAGGAAAGAAGTCTTGGCCCTATATTTTCAATGGAGAAGCAACATAAGGCAGCTATTTAACAGTGTGAGGCTGAATATGACAAAAACAGGCCATGACTGATGTCATATCTCTAAAGTCCTTCCTTCCCAGATTAAATTTTCAACACAGTAATCAATAAATATTTATTAAGCATTTGTTCTCCTCCAGACACTGTCCGAAGTCCTGTTGATAGGAAGATAAAAATAAGCAATCCCTGCCCTCAAGAAGCATGAGTTCGATCCAGAGAGACACATATAAATCTGTAAAAACTAAAAATGAAATAATTTTGGGGAGATGGGCAATGAGCATCTATAAAATTGTTATTTATATGCAATACATGAGGGAATACAGGGACAAAAATGAAATTCCTCTTGGCGTTGTGAGGGGATGGGGAAAGGAAGATTTGTAGGTAAGTAATTACAGAGATAAGTAAATACACAGTAATTTGACTGTGCCTGACAGGCAGCTGAGCTGAGTCTTGAAAGAAGACAAATTGATTTTTTAAAAAAATTTAAACTATAATCCAAACAGCTGGGGGTCTAGCAATTCAGAGGGGGGAGAGTGCTGGGAGCTGGCATGGTCTAGGAACATTTCATGGAGGAGGAGGGTGTTAAATCTCCTTTTCTTCATCTTTCCAAATCCTCCCCTTAATTAAAGGTCCAACTGAGTCCCTGAATGTCCATGAGAGTGTCAGCCTGGCTGAGTAGTAGTCTGCTTTGCTTGGACTCTTCATATGCAGAGGGCTTCTCTATGGGTTCTTAGATTCCAGGAGAAGAGGAGTCTCAGGAGGACAGGCTTTCACTGAACTTTTCCTTGGATGGGCAGGATGAAGTGACTCAGGCCACTACAGCCACATGATGGGACGGGTGTCCTAACGCTTTTGTCTTGCTGAGCCCTTCTCACAGCTGGCTGGCACGGTTTTTGATGCCGGGTTCATCAGCTTTATTTTTATTTTCTTGTCTGGCGAGCTTTTTTCCTCACGAGGTGTTATTTCTAAGGCCGATGCTGGGTCATGCATAGAATCTGGTCCTTTTTGGGAGGTGCAGATTGGAAACAAGTATCATCTTTTGAGGAAAATTCTGATAAGAAAAAGAAAGATTTTATCAAGGAAGAAAAAAGCTTTCCTTGAAACTTCAGCCCATGAGTGTTAGGAATGAAAACCTAAGTGGGTATATTCAACCCACCCTAAAATTCCTAAGAGTTTTTTACTTAGAAGATATTACCCTTTTGAATGAAGTCTAAATTTTGGAGAGGAAATGAGAATTATATTGATGCATTTCAAAGTCTTTGGTATAGGACTTAATAATTGCTTACGTTTCTATAAGCATTAAGGTTTGCAAAGTGTTTTATATCCATTATCTTATTTGAGACTCACCACAATACCAAGAAGTGGATGCTATTATTTTTATTATTTTACAAATCAGGAAACAGAGACTGAGACTGAAGCAATAACTTTACTTTGGTCACTCAAATCAAGTCAACAAAACAGAAGTACCTTCTATGTACCAGGCATTAATCTAAGCCCTAGGGATATAAGCATAAGGGTTGTAGTTATCCAAGGTTTATATAAATCCAGGTCTTCCTGATAGGTTCAGAACTCCAGCTACTATACTAAATAGTCTTTTTTTTTTAATTAAAGTTTTTTATTTTAAAAATATATTCATAGATAATTTTCACATTCACCCTTACAAAATCGTGTTCTAAATTTTTTCCCTCCTTTTCTTCATCCCCTCTCTTAGATGGTAAGTGATCCAATATATGTTAAACGTGTCCAATTCTTCTATACATATTTCCACAAATATCATGCTGCCCAAGAAACATTGGATCAGAAAGGAAAAAAATGAGAAAGAAAACAAAATACAAGCAAACAACAACAAAAAGAGTGAAAATACTATGTTGTGATCCACACTCTGTTCCCACAGTCCTCTCTCTGGGTGTGGATGACTCTCTTCATCACAAGACCACTGGAACTGGCCTGAATCATCTCATTGTTGAAGAGAGCCACATTCATTAGAATTGATCATTGTATAATCTTTCTGTTGCTGTACTACATAGTCTTTTAACATGCATCTTAGAAAGATCTTAGGGCTGGGAATTAGAAGATATAAGTATTAATTCTGACCTCACCCCAATTATAGACTATCTGAACTTGAAGGTATTATTGCCTTACTTGCCCATTTAACAGATGAGGGATTTGAGGTACAGAAAGGTAATATCTAATGAGGGGGATACAGGTCAAATCTTACCTCATATCTATCCTGATTGTGCAGACCTGACTAAGTGACTTTAGGTCTCAGTTTCCTAGCCAATTCTTTTTTTTTTCAAAAATGTAAAATAATAGCTTTTTTATTTTTAAAATATGTACAAAGATAGTTTTTAACATTCACCCTTGCAAAATCTTATATTCCAGTTATCTCCTTCCCTTCTCCACACCCCCTCCCTTAGACAGCAAGTAATCCAATATAGATTAACCAAGTGTGATTCTCCTAAACATATTTCCACATTTATCATGCTGCCCAAGAAAAATCAGATCAAAAAGAAAAAAAGAGCAAACAAACAACAACAAAAAAGGTGAAAATACTATGTTGTGATCTACATTCAGTCCCCATAGTCCTCTTACTGGATGCAGATCAATCAAATTTTCAAGACTACAAATTGATAAGAAAACTCCAACTTTTCAAGAGGCAGATTCCCCAGTTGGAGCTCCCAACTCTAACTAAATTACAAATCCCAGCAAAACAAACAAGACTATTGTCATTATTAAGTATCAGGATTAGGAATTGGACACTGGCTAAAACAGAATGAGATTGCTTGGGAAGCACATTAGATGTTTCAGTAATTTTAACTCTCTTTCATTCCCAAATAATGTCCTGGGAAAATGACTTTTTAAGTACAACATAATGGTACTTGGCAAAACCTTTGCATATTGACTTCTTGGGGCAGGTTTAATGTTTGGACCCTTAAGAATTTAGAAGAGGCTTTAACTTGTGTCAGAAGTTTTGCTTTCAAAGGTAACATGCTTGGAGAGAAGTGTAAACTCTTCATCTCAGCTTAACAAGTTTTATTGGCTGTTTATACAAGACACCATGGCCTCAGAATACCTCTTGTTCCTGTCTTACCCCTCCTGTTGGGATTCTTCTTATGCTTAGAAAGCCATGCTGGAACAGAGTTGGACAGCAAAAATGTGGTTATGATCTGGAGTTTTTTCTCTAGTTATCTGGGGGAGAAGGGATTGGTTTAAGCCTTCAAAAAGATATGATTTAGCCAGTTCTTGTTCATGCTTTGTTTTGATATCATTCAGCTGTCAATTATGGAATCTTGGTCATAAAGGTTACAAGTCTTTACAAGAATGGCCAATTAGATTAGCTAAACTATCTGTTTCTTGAACATAGCTTTCCTTCTTTCATCTCTCTGACTCTGCACCTGCTGTCCCATATTCCTAGAATGCATACTCCCTATCACCTCTTAGAATTATTAGCTTCCTTCAAGGCTCATCCCAAGAACTACCTCCTATAAGAACCATCCCCTTAGTTCTTTCTCTATCTTCAAATACTATGTAAATGCATCCCTCAGTGGAATGTAAGTTTTTTGAGGGAAGGACAGGTTTTCATTGAGTCTTTGGCTCCCCAATAGCTAGCGAAGTTCACGGCACATAATGGTGTTTGATAATGTTTCCTGATTTAATGATAGTGAATTCTAAACTGTGGTTCATCCTTCTCTCTCTCAGGTAATTTGAATACCTCTTTTAATGTAATGGGAAGAACTTGGGAGGATCCAAAGCTGGGAGTTTATGGGAAGCTCAATTTGGGGAAGATTTTCCCTCTTTCCTTGGCAGTTTATAAGATTCAGAACATAGAAATGAATCCCAAATTTTCCCAATTAAAGCCTCTTCTCAAATATGGGGAAAAGTTCTGGTGAATAGATGTTTC
The DNA here is from genome assembly GCF_902635505.1 of Sarcophilus harrisii. Lineage (NCBI taxonomy): Eukaryota > Metazoa > Chordata > Mammalia > Dasyuromorphia > Dasyuridae > Sarcophilus > Sarcophilus harrisii. Next base: position 608,585,632 of record NC_045427.1, read on the forward strand.
ATTTTCATTCATTCATTCACTCAATATTTATCAAGCACTATGTTCCACCAGCTGCTAGTGATCTTGTTTATACATAGCTGTGTTCATGTTACCTTTTCTACTACAACATGAGCTCCTTGAGGGGAATGGGCTGTTTCTTTGCCATTCTTTATAACCCCCAACACTAAATAATGTGTCTGGTAAATATTATAAGTTTGACAAAGACTTGATGACCGTGTGCAGGGGGTCATGCTCACCAATGTAGTGGATAAAGTGATGGATATAGGACTTTATAGTCTAGTTGGGGAAGTCCACTCACATAAATAACTAGACCCCAAATTGGCATATGCTCAGTTACACAAAAGAGGTCCAAGAAATTCCTTTGAGAGTTCACAGAGGGAAGAAATTTCACTGGACTGTGAGCAAGAAGTGAAGACTTCATGGAATGGTGGAGGAGTGAAGCTAGAATGCTGCGTGGGATTTTAACAAATGGAGAAAAGGTATCTCAGGTTGGAGAATGTTCTGAGTCAATGACTGTATGGAGACAGGGAAGTATAAGACATCTGAGGGATTGGGAAATTCCATAAAAAATATTTTTATGTTCTTGTGTATTTTGAGCAACAATGCTGATTTTTCATATTTCTATCATGGAAGTTATCCATGCCCTTCCACAGCATTCTCTTTGGGTCCCAGATAGAGTCAGAAGCCTGGATCAAAGGAATTATGGACTCAGTCCAGTGTCTTGTTTAGATCTGAACTCAGATACTTACTAGTTGGGTGATTTTAGGGAGGTCACTTAACCCTACTTGCCTCAGTTTCTTCTTTAGCAAAATGAGCTAGAAAAAGAACTGGTGGAACACTCCAGTATCTTTGGCAAGAAAAACACAAACAGGGTCATGAAGAATCATGAAAAACTACTGAAAAACAACAAAAAAAGGCAATACAGCATCACTCCCCCCATTTTGCAGCTGAGCAAACTGGGACTGAGGACAATGAAGATTATGTCTTCATATAATAAATGTTGAAGCTGGCATTTGAAATGAGGTCTCCTGATGCCAAGTCCAGCATACTTTCTGTAGTCCCATATTTTTCTGCTGAATGTAGGAAAGATAAATTGGAGAGGATTGTTTTAGATGGTGATGGAAGAATTGATTCTGGTACATTCATATTATCTCTCTGGTTTGTCTGGAAAATGTTCAGATGAGACCTTTCCACTTGAAGATTCATTGAAAGAACTTTGAATATTTTATCTTGGAGAATAAAACACATACTTTCTCTCTGTCCCTGTCTCTCTGTCTCTCTGTCTCTCTGTCTTTCTCTCTTTCTGTTTCTGTCTCTGTCTTTGTCTCTCTGTTTCTCTCTCTTTCTGTCTCTCTGTTTCTGGCTCTGTCTGTCTCTCTTTTTCTTTCTTTCTCTCTGTCTGTGAAAAGTGGCTTCAATTATATGAAAGGGTATTATGCTTGAGAAGTTTACATTTTTTTCTCCATGGTCCCAGAAGACGGAGCCATGAGCAATCTGTGTAAAGAAGTCAATTTAGGCTTGTTTTAAAGAAATCATACTAATGACAGATACAGTAGATCTCCCCTTACTGGATATCTTCAAGCAACAGCTGAATAACTACTTGCCTGACATGATCCAAAAGACATTTCCATTCAGGCACATTTATCAGCTGACCACCAAAGCCCCATCTCTCTTTTAGATATCACGGAAAGATCCTGCCCCATGAATTGACTGAAGTTGAGTTTTCCATGAGCAGGCTCTTTGGTTGCTCTAAACCAAAATATATAGAAAGATCAACAAATCAAAACAAACAAACAAACAAACAAAAAACAAAATATATCATGACAGATGAAGAGAAAGTAAATGTTGGATATATGTAGCTCATAAGTCTTGTCTGTACAATCAATTTCCTTTGGAGTGAGACTTTAATTACCAATGGTGGAAAATTCCCTTTGGAAATGGGATATTTTCCATTTGGAATTAATGTGGTGGTGCTACTTGTTGGCATTTCCAAGATGGGTGTGGTTGGGATTTGGGTTTGGAGACCTCTGTGGGGCTTCAGGAAGTGGTGCTGGGTGTGCCAGTTAAGGACAACCTCTCCCAGTGAGTCAGAACTGAGGTTGTATTTTCATGTGGGACTGTAGTGAGGAAGGGGAGGTAGAATGAAGGGAGGTTGCCTCTTCTCTGGGAGAGACTGCAACCTGACTGCCCATAATAAACTCAGTGTTCCTCTTCCCCTCCACCCTCACTCCTTAAGTGTGTCACAAAGACAAGCCTAAGACTTGGTCTACACTCACCTTATTTTCTTTTTGACTGGAAATTTCTCTGAAAGATCTTTATTGCTAAATCTTTATTGCTAAAATCTTTTTAGCATCTTTATTGCTAAAATGATTATAATTTTTGCTTTATTGCTCAGATTTCTGGTATCAAAAATTATAATGGTCTTTGATCAAATACATTGTAAGAATAAATATAGAATAAGGCTCTCTCTCTCTCTCTCTCTTTTTTTTTTATTTAATAGCCTTTTATTTACAGGTTATATGCATGGGTAACTTTACAACGTTAACAATTGCCAAACCTCTTGTTCCAATTTTTCACCTCTTACCCCCCCACCCCCTCCCCTAGATGGCAGGATGACCAGGAGATGTTAAATACATTAAAATATAAATTAGATACACAATAAGTATACATGACCAAAACGTTATTTTGCTGTACAAAAAGAATCAGACTCTGAAATATTGTACAGTTAGCTTGTGAAGGAAATCAAAAATGCAGGTGGGCATAAATATAGGGATTGGGAATTCAATGTAATGGTTTTTAGTTATCTTCCAGAGTTCTTTCTCTGGGCGTAGCTGGTTCAGTTCATTACTGCTCCATTGGAAGAATAAGGCTCTCTCTTCTGATTTCTTAATAACTGCCATTTAAAAATTACTCTAAAGGTTCCTGAAAGTGCTTTATGTACATTATCCCATTTGAAAGTAATAACACCATTGTGAGGTTGATACTGCTGATGTTATTATCCCAATTTACAGATGGGGAAATTGAGGCTGAGAGTGGTGAAATGATTGGCTATCTACAATGTTATGTTACCTCAATTATGATGAATGATCCCATTCCTTAAGGAATCCAAGCCATACATGTCAGATTCCATCTAGAGTCAGTCTTGGCATAGATTCTAGTGCCTCGTCTGCCCCCATCCATCTCCACTTGGACCAAGGCCAGTCAAGTATTGACCTGTTTTATAATTTGACTTTTCCATTTGCATTGGGGTAAACCGGGCAGCCACAAACTGTTCAGGAAGAGATCAACAGGAGTGGGTCTGTCCCACAAAAAAGCCCAGGAAGTTGAAGGTAAAGTTAGAGTTAGAAGGACCAGCAAAAGCCGGGAGAAACAGGCAGGTTTCAGGCATCCAGGAGAGCAGGCAAGAACCTAAGCCTGGGAGCTCAGAGGATTAACAGGGAACAGCCTTACCAAGCAAGTTGTTTGACATTGAATCCTAACATCGAGGCTGTTTTCTCAGGAGCCCACAGATATTAATTGTAGCCAAAAGGAGGTCAGACTTTGTGGGTGAATCCTTACAAAGGCAGGGGTGGAGAGGCTAGGATCATCTCACAAATCAAAAGGTGGGGACATGCTGGAAGTGTTATACTGCCTCAAAGGGGAGTTGTGGCCTGCATGTTAATGAATGGAACTAGTTGGTGGTCTTGGACACAGCAAAAACAATTGTCTTCTAAACCTTCTGGGAAAAACTTGGGTCCATGCCCAAACTCACAACTCATGTCTCTAAAAGATATGTGTTGGAAACCTCAGGAGAATTTTAATTGAAATTTTAAAAATTCTGATTTTTAAGAAATACCAAAAAAGGACATATCCATATACAGAATATAAGAGAAATAGAATATTATATGTGAAACCTCAAATTCCTGTTACATTCAGCTTACTTTTAAAAAAGAGCATATACTTTCTTTTTTTTTTCCTGAGGCAAATGGGATTAAGTGACTTACTCAGGGTCACGGGTCATACAGCTAGGAAGTATTAAGTGTCTTAAGTCAAATTTGAACTCAGGTCTTCCTGACTTCAGGGCTGCTCTATCCACTCTGCCACCTAGAGCATATAATTTCAATTTGTTACTTTCTAAGCTGACCATAGCAGAGTTTTTGGTGGATTGTGATGGAGTATGACCACCAGATATAGCTATCAACTCCAAATTAGAAGGATCAAAGAACATATTCCCTAAAATAGCAGGGAGAACTTTCTTTTGATATGAAGACTTTTACACTTAATCAAAAATATTATAGGCCATCTATCCTTCTTGCTTCTCTTTGCCACTTGAAAAGAAACTTTTTTAGGGGGCAATCAATAAATTAATCAGTCAATCATAATGTATTTATTAAATGTCTGTTATGTGCTAGGTGTTTGGGATTAAAAAGGCAAAAATTAAATATTCTTTGCTTTCAAAGAAATTATATTGTATTGGAGAAAACATATAAACATATGTACATTAACAAAATAAAATATGGTGGCCTTTTTTTGGGAAACAGATTGTTTAGGAAAGGTTTTAGGAAGAAGGTAACCTTAAATTGTGCCTTGATGAAAATTAGGATCCTAAGAGGCTCCTTTTAATTTATATGTGACCCTGGGCAAGTCACTTAACCCCATTTGCCTCAGTTTCCTCAGCTGCAAATGAGTCGAAGGAGAAAATAGCAAACCGCTCCAGTGCCTTTGCCAAAAAAAACCACAAATGGGGTCAGGAAGAGCCCAACTGACAAAAAGATTCAACAATAACGATATCATTCATTCCATAATCCAGGAGAAGGGCGCTGGGAGTCAAAGTGCAGAAGGCAGCCTTTGGGATTGTCCAATCTCTTGTAAAAATTGAGAAAGGAGGGACACAAAGAATGATGTGCTCTCCTTTGGTGAGGTTTTTCATGCATGACCATGAATAATTTCCCCTAAAACCAAGAGATAATAAAGCTCAGTCCCATTATTCCTTTTTTCTCTGTCTAGACCTGTAATTTTGTTGACATAGGGAACTCCCATTGAGGAAATTCCCTTTACCAAGGCAAATTGGCATGTGGTCAGCAGCTTATAGTCTTAAAAGATCTCCTGGCCTAGGTACTGAGAGGTTAAGGTCCCAAGTCACACAGCCAGTATCAAGGACAGGACTTTTACTCAGCTCACCTTGACTCTAAAGTTAACTATTTGCCATTCCAAATTACTTCTCTATCTTCTTGCCTATCACTGCTAACCCAAAACAGTAGTAGTAGCAAATTCAGGAATTTTGCTGGTTCTGATTTCTGAATCATGATAGTGTTCTTAAGCAATGTTGGATAGGTTTTGAGAAGTAGTCAATTAGATGAAACAGCAGTACCTGTCCTTCCCTGCTTTTCTGTCTTACATGTACTAAATGGAACTCTCACCTGAATCTCATTCTCCCTTTCCTCCCAACAGAAGCATTTGTAGCCACTCTAGAATCTATTGGTGGTCGGTGATATACTTGGTAGTCAACTAATTTCTTGCCAGTGGGTATAGAAATACTAAGTCTTTGCTTTCAAAGAATGTTAAAGCTAGGACAGACTTTAATGAATTTTCTAGTCCCAGATGCCTTTCTTTACAAGTAAGGAGACCAAAGCCCAGAGAAACCTGTTTGCTCCTTGTCATGCAATGAGTGAGCAGCAGAGCTGGAATTTCTGATGTCCAGTTCAATTCTCTTACTCCTACCCAATTCTGCCCCCTTCTATTTACCAACAAAAATGTCATAGGACCACAGATTTGGATCTAGAAGAGACTTTGGAGATTATTTAGTGCAACCCATTCATTTTATGGATAGAGAAACTGAGGGTCAGGGAGTGGGATGACTTGTTTTAGGTAACACAAATAGCATGTCCACGGTTCCAGGAACCCAGATGTTCTGACCAGAAAGCTAGTTCTCTTTCCCACTGGTCCATACTGCCTCCTGAGTGTTAACCAGTCTCAATCAGCAAATATACACCAAGGCACATTCAATTATAGCAATGAGCAATCTCTTTGGGTTTCTAAAGTGTTTTAAAAAAGATGAGGAGTCAGTAATAAGTCTATATTTGCCTAAGTTTGGGTGACAATTCCCTTTGTCTGTTGTTGAACTTCCTCCAAGTGAGGTGGCCATGAGCGTAGCTCTGATCCCACCTGTTTAATTTAGCCTTACTCTTGAGCAAGGCCATGCTAATTATATCTATTCAATCCAAAGGGTGATATAAATAGGGTGCTAAGCATCTGTCTTATTGTTAACAGACATTTATTGAGGCACCTACTGAGCACAACACTGCCCTAGACTCTTTGGGGAGATATACAACATTTAGAAGAAATAAATTCCACCACATAATTCACTTGAAAACCTAGTTGAAAAGGCAAAATATGTACACACAAAGTAACAGGAGAACAATCAAAATGGTAACATTATAATAGCTGACAATTATACAATATTTTAAGCTTTGCAAAGCATTTTACATACATTGACTCATTAGAGTATGCCAACAGCTCTGGGGAATAGGTCTACTCAGGCTATTTGGTGGTTTTTGGTTTGGTTTTGTTTTTTAATCAGAACTCTGATTTCATATATAGGAAATATATAGGATATATAGGAAACTTCTGTTAAGGAAATTCCCTCTATCAATGTAGATTGATGTCCTCTCTTTAATTTATGGTTTCTGAGAACCACTGATGTGCAGGATCATACAGCCAACATGTGTCAGGACTAACATGCAAGCCTTCTTGACTCTATCTATTGCATCATGATTCCTCATGTCAACTATTATCATCCAAACTGAGGTTTGGAGATATGAAGCAAGTATAGGGACTTTGATGAACTTCTTTAACTCTAGGATCAGTACCTTAATCCATTAGGACACACTGCCTCTTTAATGTGAATTCACTTTTAGAGTGTTACTCATCCTCAAGTCATCTGATGTGTATGTCTGGCCCGTCCAGGTAACTCTTTTCTCTGATCTCAGTTGTGCTTTGGGCCACTTATTGGGTTCCTAATGCCCCGCTGCCTTGTAAGGGTATCCAACAGTTCTCTGTTTAAGTTTCATTTCCCCAACTGAACTCAAGATTTTTTTTAGTGAACATTTGCACCTGATACTTCTCTGGCATTCCCAAGGGCAGCTACTAAAGTTCTGAACACAAAGTGGGCACTAAGAAATTGTTGAATTGAGTCAAAAATCACCTCCTATGCAGGGAACCAAGGAGATGGAAGACAAAAGATATAGGAAGGACATAAATGTTGTCTTCAAATATCTGAAAGGTTATTATTTAAAGAAGAGGAAGACTTGTTTGTATAGTTTCAGAATAGGAATCAATGGTTAAAAGTCATCAGAGAAATAAGACTGATTTCATCTCTGCATTTGTTGGACAGAGGATTTTTTTTTTTATAGTCATGGCATCCTATGATTGGTGCTGTCCAACAAAGGAATCTAACAGATTTCCTTATGTAAATTTGTGGGATGAATCAAAAGGTCTTTGTTTTAGCTCTATTCTGCTCAGGTTTATGACCTTGATTAAATCATCTAATTTCTATGAGCCTCAGTTTTTATCTGCAAAATACCTTCAAAAGAGATAATGTATGTGAAATCATTATATAAATGTCAAGCATTGATAATACTTCAAGGACCTCTGATTTTGTTTGTAATAATATTACTGAGAGAGACAGCAACTTGCAGTAGTTAGAGGCAGACGAGTTCAAATTCTATCTCTGAAATTTATTGCCAGTGTACCTTTGGTCTCAACCCTCAAATTTCTAAGATTTAGTCAGTGCATTGTTTGGATGCATTTCCTCATTGGGGAGTTAACCCTACACCATAGAAGTCATATATGTAGACTAAATGGTAATAAACATAATGTGATTAAGCTTCCTGTCACTGGAAATATTTAAGCAAAGGTTTTTGTTGTTATTGGGCCATGTTCAGTAATGATCCCATTTAGGGTTTTTTTGGAATGGTTTTCCATTTTCCATTTCCATTTCAGATGAGGAAACTAAGGTAAACAGGGTTAAATGGACTTGCTGAAGATCATATTGCTAGTAAATATCTGAGACCAGTGAACTCAGATCCTCCTAACTCTAGGATTGGTGCTTTATCCATTGTGTCACCTAGATGACATTTGTCACTACTAAGGAAGGGATTCTTATATTGAATAGGAAATCACCTTTGAGATTTCTCCCGAGACTATTAACAGGAATATTAAGATTTGTTGCTCTTTTTAACACATACATATGCACATATACTCATATGATTAAGTATAGTAATCACTTTCACATAGCAACTTTCTCCATTAAGATTTCAATATATTGTGGCTTGATATGAGAAATTAATTGGGGATTTTTTTGGGGGGAAAAGTTTTATGAAAGCTACAGATGATGTATGAAGACCAGCAGATGACATTAAGCTTATGACCAAATATTGAACCTAAATTTTATAATGTTACTGTAAAGACCATACAAAAGAAAAAAGAAAAAAAAATCAGATTTCTTTTCTGGCATGAAGGGACACCAAAGAATTTTATGAGGATTTTCCAGATCATGGGGGGGTGGGGAGGGGAGAATTGTGGAAAGGTTAACTGAAGATGTATTTCTGAGAAGCTGTGGGTAAATCTCAGGTTTCTTGAGCATGCTTGGTGGGAGGATTCATGCTTTTTCATCCTTTAAAATATTTACAAAATCCCTAGTTTAGGAGTTTTCCATTGGCCATCAACTGTATTTTTCCATTGGTTTTCAGTGAACAGTGGGAGAATTTGCTGTCAGTGAATAGTAGCTTGCTTGGATACATAACACTGATGCTAATTGAGGGGACCTGCGCCCCTTTTTGTGAACATTGGTTGTGGCAAGAGTGAAGTTTAAAGAAATATTTACCCGAGGTAATCTCTCCGCTATGCCATTGCCCGTTTCCCAGGAAGCCACAGTAACAAACACAGCAACCCAGCCATAATTTATTGAAAGACCAAACTGAGCTTTGTGAGGGATAAGGAAAGTCAGGAAAACAAGGATCCTTTAATGTGCTCCAGTCTTAGAGACCTCTTTGGATGACTTGGTTTTCCAGGTTCCAGAAGGTAGCCTGTGTTAATGATCTTCAGATGTCCACTGGGTGACAATCTTTCCCAAAAGCTTACACTGTACAATTAAGGTATTTCAAACTTACTAGGGACAAAATCTTTCTTTAATTGGTTTTTCTTTCAACTACTTTCAGCCCTTGGTACTAAATTTCTGCCCTTTTTTGTCTTGGATTTGATTGTGTAGTCAGCACTCGCACATGAAACTGGGTTGAGGATAAACATGTCCCTCCCCTGGCTCTTCCCTTTGCTCCTCACATCAAAATGAAATAAAATAAGTATGAAGGTATGAACACTGGAAGTGTTCAAGTTCCTTAATTAAATGCTAGGGGTGTTTAAAGAATATAAAAAGGCACAGTTCCAATCTGATAGAATGCTATAATTTTTTCTTAACAAAAGATATTTGACAATTTTTTTTTGACAAAGATAGGCTGCTCTGGGCTCAGACCTCCTTTGGACTTCTTTATATTCTTCTGTGACCCACTGGCATCTCCATTTGGGCCTAACCCCAACATGCATTGTTGCCTCCCACTACTCTTATATTATTTATGTATCCCTTCTCCTTCGAATAGAAGCATTTTAAAACTCAGCTGTGCCTTCTATGATTGCAGTGTTTATCACCATATGTTTAATCTCTTATAGAAAAGTTCTGCTAGACAAGGACTGTATATAATAAAACGATTTATTTAAATTTTAACATCAAGTACCAATTCAAGATTTGAAACTATTTACATTAAAATAAATTAAATTCAATAATAAGATGTCATAACAACTTTTTACACTCTTCCTCTAAAGGCTCCACAGGTTTGTTTGTTTTTTCTTTCTCCTTCACTTTTCCCCATATATGGTTGTAGTTTATGCTCTTGTTCTGCTCCCTTTCTCCATTTCTTGTATTACTCCAGAAAGATCTTCTTAGATTATTTTATATTCTTCATATTTATTGGCATTAAAGGAATAAAGCCAACTTACTGCATTAACATCCCACAATATAACTGTTCTCCTACTTAACATTTAGGTTTCTTCCAAGTTTTTTCCCCCCAATTAAGAATGGTGCTGTTATAGAAATCTTTGAACAGACAGTTAGCTCTGTTGTTGTTGTTGATGGTACTTCCATGGTATAGATGACAGAGACTTAAGATGTGATCTCTGAGACACATTGATTACATGACTTTGACCAGGTCAATCATCTACCCTTCTAATGCCCTAAGCAACTCTGCTGAGACTCTAAGTGGCAAAGAAGGTGTTGATCTGCATTGATAGAATTTTCTCCTTTGGGAATTCCTTTTACTGATGATACACAGGTATAATCCCAGTCTCTATAGTCACAATAGTGGAATTTAATTTTAATTAAATTTAGTCTTTGAATTGAATGGAATTATTAGGTCCAAAGCTATGATCAAAAAAAAAAATTATAGCTTTCTACTAGATTGGAACTGTGTCTTTTTATATTCTGTAAACACACCTAGCATTTAATCAAGGAACTTATTTCATATTTGAAATTCATATGAAATATTTCTTGTGAATATTCTTTCAAATCCAAATTTCATATTCAGCTTCATTCTATGTGTCAAGATCACTCTGGAGCACTAGCTTAAGGCATCAGAAACAGGGATTCCATTTCTAGAATAACTTGCTGAGTAGCTATATAACCAGTAGAGGCACTAGCACTCCCATACCTATTGCACAGAATTCATTATCTCCAGGAGAACATAAACTGCTTGAGGGCAGAAAACTGCCTTATTTTTGGCTTTGTATCTTCACTCAGTGACTTGCCTGTTATAGTAGGTGCTTAGTAAATGTTTTGTTGAAATAGGTTGAATTCAATTAATCCACCAGTATTTTTTGAGTGCCTCCTATGTAAGTATGTACAAGCAAAAATGAATAATTCTTACCTTCAAGGAGTTGACATTTTAACAGGAAAAAGAACAGTATTTCTGAATCTTAGTACTCCTGACCCTTTACTTCCAAATGTGTCTGGCACAGAGTAGGTGCTTAATAAATGTTTATTGACTAGCTCCAGCTCACACACTCTATTATGCTACCTATGTTAACTGCATCTACCTGTGAATTTCCGCTTCTTTCAACTCCCTTCATCTGCCACTCCTTTTTATATTCTGAATATAAGATGTCTCTTTTTTCCCTCTTCCTTGTTGCTTCCCTCTAATTATTCACTTCACAAGATACATTCTTTTCTTTTTTGTTGTTGTAATTCTTTTGGGTCATACATGTGCATTCATTTTTTACATATTTCTGTATGAATTATGTTGGGAGAGAAAATTCAGAACAAAAAAAGGCAAAAACCATGAGAAAGAAAAAAAAAGGTGAAAATAGTGTGTGTTGATCCATATTCAGTCTCCATAGGTCTCTCTGTGATAGTGGATGGTGTTTCCCAAATTATACATTCTTGATCAAAATGAATTATGTGTATAACTGCTAATAACTATTTTAGAGAGTATTATATATGCAATAGTTAAACCCTATTTATTTAGAGACCAATGATAGTCATAATTAGAATGGCTCAGATGGGACCCTCTCAAATGAATTCTCAATGGAACTTAAGTTAATCTGTATTCTGTCCCTTTTGGGGGACCCTGCTGATCACCAATATGGTTAATATGGTGACAGATAGGGATCTTGGTCTCATAGACCTTGCAAATCCTATAACCAATTAATCTAATCCCAGCCCTCTGGAAGTTTGAACTTTGTGCAGAATTTGAACTTTGCATTTGGGCCTTGGGCCCATATTCATTGCACCACAGCCATGTAGATGATCTCATTTACTCTGGTCATATTGCGATGGGAGGACTCAGAGTAGGGATTCTGTCCCAGTGCCATATGCAGCAGGTGGGAGAAAAGTGTGAGGAGGTTGATGTGAGCCAACTGCAGAGTAGCTTTAGTTCTGGAGAACTCTCTCTGTCTCTGTCTTTGTCTCTTCCTCCAAAGATATTTGTGTTATGAATTTCTAGCCCCATTAATTAGAATTTTTGAATTTACACTGGGAGGGTAAAGGTTAGTAGGGACTCAAAATATATGTGACTCTTCTCATTATAAATGAATAACGAAAAGCAGTTGGTAAAAAAAAAATTGGATAATCTGCGCATTTCAGTTACATAGTGATGATGGTAGCTGAATGGGATAGCTGGGAGGCGGGAGGTTTCATATTCATTTTACAAATGGGAATGAAAATTTCACTATAACAAGCTTTGATATTTGAATTGTCCTATAATGGAATTTTTATCACATTACCAGAAAATGTATTCTTGGTGTTTAGGAGCTGGAGGTGGAATGATCCATAATGAATCAACTCCTCACCAGAAAGGTTCTAATCTCCAGCAGAGAAAAGAAAAGAATTTCATGTTTTCCTTTTTCCTTCCCTCCCCCCTTTCTTCCCTAAGTGCCAAGTTCTCTTTGTGTTCTAATTTGGTGAATGATCCAGAATATTTAGTGTCTTTCATTGAGATGTTTGGGATGCTTGAGTTGGGGAGGAGAGGGGTGAGGATGTTCCAAATGCCAGACATGGATAGTAAGTCTTGTCCACATCTCAGTTGTCCTCTGGACACTTGTAGCTTCAACAACAGGCAATTTTAGTCTTTTATTTTGGTGCTATTAAGTGGACAGGGACCAGAGAAAGAACTGACTTTACAAAATTGTGCAGAACTTATCGCAATCAGAGTCCAAAAGCCCTGTTTTCTCTTGGTTTTGATCCCGGACAGGAATCCTTATTATATAGATCTTTTCTTTGCTTCATGACAGTGGGATTCTTCTTGTAAAGAGAAGCTGTAAACATAAGCTATTTCACCCCCATGAAGAGAATTTCAGGTTTTTTCCCCTTGTCAGAGGGTAGAGAGGAAAATATATATACTCTCTGCCCGTAAAGTTTCTTTCTATTAGTGCCACCCATGACATCATTTTCTTTCAGGGAGACAGCTGCTGCCAGCATCAGGGCCCTCCAGAAATACCAGTGGTAATTGGAAACTTTATTTTCAAATACTTCCCACAGTGTTCCTCATGGTGAGAAGTGCCTCTTGCTAGGTAACTTATCAGGTGGCCTGGCTAAACTATTTGCCTGTGAGACTTGGGGGAGTTGGAGTAAATTTAATTGGTGGCTGACTGACCCAAGGCCATGACTAGGTAGATATGTGTGAAATAGTTGGTATCAGAAGAATTTCTATGTCTTTATTATGAATATAATTTGCAAATGGTCCCATAGTCTTGATGATCTGTTTATAGGTTTTAGAAGAGAACCTGAGGTCATCTAGTCTAGGGGTTCTTAACCTTTTTTGGGTCATGGACCCTTTTGGCAGTCTTGGCAAAAGCTATGGTTTCCTTCTCAGAACAATGCTTTTCAATGAGTGAAATGAAATCAATTATATTGAGATATCATAATTAAACTATTTGAAAATTTGGGACTCAGGGTTCAGAACCCCTTGCTCTAGTCCATTCTCCTAGGGCTACTTTCCCATTTCTGTGACTTTCCATATTTATTTCTTAGCACTTTGCATCCTGCCATCCCTGATCGTGACTGCTCCTCCCTTGTATGGAACACTCCTACCTTCAAGCCTTTGGCATGGGCTGTCTCCCATGTCTCTCTCCTTGCCTCCATCTCTTAGAATCCTGAGTTACATTCAAGGTTTAGCTCAAGGACTCAGCTGCTCTATGAGGCCTTTCCTGGCACCCTTCACTATGCTGGACAAATTTAGTAGATGATAAACACTCGAATTGATTTCTTCCTTCTCATTCATCTATAATCTTTGAAGAACTCTATCCTAAAAATGTATTATAAGAGCTAGGATGAGGGAGATCACGACTTCTTTCACATTAGCTATAAACTTGGGCCCCAAACAATACGAGCAAAGCAGAAGTTTTTAGGAAATTTTCTTTTTTTTTTCTTTTACAAAATTTTCATGATTTATTAAAGGCTGGTTCCTACAAAGGCAGAAGAAATGAGAGAGAAAATTTGGCCTCTTATCTTGTCACACCTTCATTATTGCAGTAACCTTCTAATAGTTTTCTCCCCCTCATCTCTTCTCCTTCCAAGGCAGCTTTGTGCATTGTTGACAGATTGATCTTCTTGGAATACCTCGTTCATCATGTCACTTTTCTTTTCAAGATCTTTCGGTCATTCTCCATTGCCCACAGGATAAAGGGCCCCAGCTCCTTAGGTTCGAATTCAAAATTCTGAATGAACTGACTCTGACCAATTAATTTCTTTTCTTAGATTATTCCAACTAAACCTGTTTGTTCACTATCCTTAGAAAACATTTTGCCCATTCCCAATTTCTTTGAATACTCGTGTTGCCATTCCTTCTTGGGATGTCTTCTTTGTCGCATGCAAACTCCTACCCATCTCTTATTGGCTTCTAAACCTTTTTTTGCATATGGATTCCTTTGGCAGTCAGAGGAAGCCAACAACAGCCATCTTCTCAGAATAATATCTTGTTGTCTGTATTTATAATTAGAAGAAATGCTAGATTTCAATTGGAAATTAATGAAAATAAAATAAACATATAATTTTTCCAATGTAAGTTCAAAGACCCCAATTCCTGAAAATCTGTCCAAGAACACCTGGTTTAGAACCCCTGCTTTTCAGCTTTGCTTGGGTCTTACCCCTTGTGATGACTAAAGCCCCACAGTATGGCTTTATCTCTCCCTATCACCTTCAAGAACAAACTCAAAATCCTCTGGTTTTGAAGCCCTTTATAATCCACCCCTTGCCTTCCTTTCTTTCCAATATTCTTGCCTCTTATTCCCTGACATGGGCCCCCTTGTCGTTCCTCCAATTTGTCTCGAGACATTTTCTCTGGCTCTTTCCCCATTCTCTCTCCCCTCATTTCCACTTTCTGCTTTTCTTAGCTTCTTTCAAGTTCCAGCTAAAGTCCCACTTTCCAAAAAATGCTCTTCCTAATTCCTCTTAATGTTAGTACCTTCCTTCTGTTAATTATTTTCTATTTATTCTTTGTATAATTTGTTTGTACATTGTCGTTGTTGTTGGCATGTGATCTTCCCCATTAAACCATAAGCTCTATAAGATCAGGGATTGCTTTTTATTTTTCATATCCTTAGGATTTAGCACAGTACTTGGCACAAAGATATTTAATAGATACTTGTTGACTGGCTGGATTCTGTCCTCCCACAAGCTTTTTAAATTATATTACTCATTTGGCATTAAAAAAAAACTCTTTTTATGTGTTTACATCTTGTTCCCTTAACTATAGGATAAGTTCCTGGAATGCAGGGACCATTTCTCATGTTTTTTTGTAAGTAAAAGCTGAACATAGGATAGATAAAAATCAGTAATCAATACATATTTATTAAGCACCTACTATATTCGAGGCACTATGCTAAACTACATGGGAAGGGAGAAAAGGGCAAAAGATAACATCTGCCCCCAAGGAAATTACAATCTAATGGTTGGTGGGAGACAACTCTTAAAAGGAAATTGGAAAGTGTGGGTGAGTAAGGTGCATCATAGGGGTGAGATGAAGACCAGCAGCTAGATGGGAAATAATGAGATGTCTGCTCTGGGCCCTCTCCTTAATTGGAGGTTCTGGAGGAACTCTTCAGTGTCCACCTTCTCCAATCAGAGGGAAGAAGGGAATCCTAAACCAGGGTAATACTGAAGAAGTATGAGTTTCAGAATCTGGCAAGATATGTTACGAGAAGACTAGGAGATCAGCTATATTGCACCTGATGGAGTCCCTTCCTTAAATGGTATTTAAGACATTCAGTAATTATTTTTGTTGGGTCAATGAATGACTAAATGAATGTCATTTTACCATTTAGGGGTCTCTTGTGCTAAGATAGGACATGGTGGATTAGAGGATTATGTGGAGATTGTTAATAGTGGAGAGAGTCACATCCATGCTATGGCAGATAATTAGGATCCCATGAAGGGTAGTTCATATATTCCTATGATCTATTGAAGCAGCTCTCATCAAAGGCGCTCCAAATTATTATCAGAGAAATGCAAATTAAGACAACCCTGAGATACCACTACTTACCTCTCAGATTGGCTCAGATGACAGGAAAAGATAATGAGGAATGTTGGAGGGGATGTGGGAAAACTGGGACACTGATGTATTGTTGGTGGAATTGTGAACAGATCCAACCATTCTGGAGAGCAATTTGGAAGTATGTTCAAAAAATTATCAAATTGTGCATACCCTTTGACCTAGCAGTGTTTCTACTGGGCTTATGTCCTAAAGAGATCTTAAAGAAGGGAAAGGGCTCCACATGTGCAAAAATGTCTGGGGCAGTCTTTTTTGTATTGGCAAGAAACTGGAAACTGAGTGGATGTCTGTCAATTGGAGAATGGCTGAATAAAGTGTGGCACATGAATGTTATGGAATATTATTGTTCTGTAAGAAATGAGCAGCAGGATGATTTTAGAGAGGCCTGGAGAGATTACATGAACTGATGCTAAGTGACAGGAGCAGAACCAGGAGATCATCGTACATGGAAACAACAAGACTGTATGATGATCCTTTCTGATGGTCATGACTCCCTTCAATATTGAGATGGTTCGGACCAGTTTCAATTGTACAGTGATGAAGAGAGCCATCTACACCCAGGGAGAGGACTGTGGGAACTGAGTGTGGACCACAACATAACATTCTCACTCTTTCTGTTGTTGTTTGCTTGCATTTTTGTTTTCTTTCTCAGTTTTTTTTTTCTTTTTAGATCCGATTTTTCTTGTGCAGCAAGATAACTGTATGGATATGTATACATATATTGGATTTAATATATACTTTAACATGTATTGGACTACCTGCCATCTAGGGGAGGGGGTGGGGGGAAGGAGGGGAAAATTTGGAAAAAAGGTTTTGCAAGGGTCAGTGTTGAAAAATTACCCATGCTTATGTTTTGTAAATAAAAAGCTATAATAATAAAAAAAAGAAACAGCTCTCACTCAGACACTCTGACTTCTTCTCTCTCTATATGCAGACTGAACAAAAAGAAGGGAAAGAAGAATGGGAATGACACTGGAAAGAAGGGAAGCGAAGGCAGCACGTTGAGGGGTACCCCCAGTATAAATAAGCACAGCCCTATAGACTAGCACCAGTAGAAGTATTAGGGTGATTTTGACTTCCCTTTCATCTTTGGACTCAGAGACAATATTTTCTAGTCACAGAAAGTTATTTTACGATAAAATATTTTGTGAAATCGGGAACAGTGTGTACAAAAAGTGGAATTCTAGTTGTTTTTTATCTTTGCCATTGATTTTTTGCCCTGCAATTATGACAAAGACTATATTTCTCTGTGAAAAGTAGCTAGTTGAAAAGTTGGGGCTTTTGAAGCTCAGCTGTTTGAGTTTCCCATGTGTTAAAAAAAATTTACCTTGCTTTTAACAAGAACAAAGTGTGTTTCTTTATCCCTGGCATGAAACAAAAATAGCTGAACTTTTTTGCTCAAGTTTAAAAATAAAAAGTCACCTTTGGGCTGAGACCAAGCATGGAAAATTTTAGGACAGGAAAATGATCTTTTTCAATCACTCTGAGCAATGGAGGAGAAAGAATTTTGATGGAAGGTGTTGTGGGTCTTGAGCCACCATGAATGTTCTGTGGATTATGAGGCTGCTTTATCTTCACTTAAGAGTGCCCTCCATAAAGTCACATCTTCCCACCATAACCTGGCATGCACAAAACAAGGGAAATTAATTTAATTCAGTACAATGTGCCTTTATTAGAATAGGCAAAAGAGGATGTAATTAGAATTACGAGAAGCTGTGGTTTCCAACAAAGATGTGTTTTATCACATAGAATGCATATTAGTTTCCAAAATGATCAGTTAGTGAGGTTGTTAGTAGGGTACTGACATATGTCTTTGGAGGAATGTAGAGAACCAGAAAATTACATGGTAAATTTTAAATACAGGTTGTGAGCAGGCTATAACACAATATAAATGAAGAATTACCCAAGAGAAGTGCTGCAAAGTATATTATTGTGGAAGTGTTTCATCAGCTGAAAGATGATGAAAGATGAGTTGGCTACAGCAAGAGCAATGGACCACTTGTCCAGGTAAAGTTTAAGAAAGTGCAAGGAAGGTTCTCCCACTCACTGAATGACATTCAGTAACAGATTTATACCAGATTGTGAACAAGAGTCACACAAGAGGAGCAATCATGAATGGGCCAAGAAGTTCATTGCTGGAGGCAACAGTCAGGTCAATGAAGTCAGATATTTATTGGATTTCTCCATTTGTTGTTGAGGTATTTCAGTCATTTATGCCTCTGTGACCCCATTGGGGTGTTCTTGGCTAAGATATTGAAGTGGTTCGTCATTTCCTTTTTCCTTCCATTTTCCTTTCCATTTTCAGATGAGGAAACTGAGGCAAGCAGAGTTAAGGGACTTGCCCAGAGTCACACAGCTTGTAAATGTCTTCCTGAATCCAGGCCAGGCACTCTATCCACTGTGCCACTAGCCACCCTTGTACTACTTAGCTGCACATACTAAGCCCTTAATAAATGCTTACAGATTAATTGATCCATTCATGCAGTCTAATATCCCAGCTCTCTATCCATTTACCCACCTAGTTGTCTCTAATTTTGTAGATGAGGAAACTGAGGCTCAATGATATTAAATATTATGCCCATGGATATATGACTAGTAAGTGCTACAAACAGGCTTTTAACCAGGTCTCCTGATTTCTTAGCCATTACTCTATGCTCACTGTGAATCTTGGTGATTTCCTAGTGATGGTAAGACAGTGAGGAGCAAGGTGTGGAAATTATGGAGAGACAGATTTGAGTTCCATTTAAGGAATTACTTCCTATTCTACTCTCTTGGTGCAAAATGAAAGAAATGTGTTGGGAAGTAGTGGGTGCCCCTTCACCAGAGGCCTTCATGTAATGTCTAGGAAGCCACTGATCCGAGATATTATAGAGGAGATGCTCAGGAAGATAAGACTAGACAGCATCTGAGGTCTCTTGTGTTTCTCACATCCTGTAAAATACTTTCTCTCAGATAGAATATAAATCGCAAGATGAGTCCTTCTCTCCCTCAAATTGGTCCGAGGAATAATTTTTATCTTCAGCTACCCGGGGAGGTGAAGAATCCTATTTCAGGCTGGCTGAAGTTCAGAGAAAATCTTTGAGCATAATATAGCCCTCAGCCTTAGTGATCTGTGAGGATTCTTTCCTGTCCCCCTTGGACTAGTCCTTGAGGGAGGTTCACCTCAGCCAAAGCTTTGGCTTTGAGTTTTTTTGTGTGTGCACTGGAGTTTGCTGCTGTTTTTAGAGCAGAAGGTGTTAGTGAAAAAGAAATTGGAGGAGAGAAGGTCATGCTGTGACATTAACCATCTGAGAGTCCGTCATGCTGCTCAAACCAACACTGGTCTACTTGTAATTTCTTTTACGACTCTCTTGTCTCTATGCTGTGGTGCTGGTTGTCCCCTGTGCCTTCAACATTCTCCCTCATCACTTCTGCCTTTTCATTTCCCTGGCTTTCTTTAAGTCTTGGTTCAATGGGAAGTTTCTGCAGGATGCCCATCTCCATCTTAGTTCTTTATGTATTATTTCCCCCCTATAGACTGTTGAGTTCTTTGAAAACAAGGGTTGCTTTTGCCCTTTTTTTTTCCATTTCCAGCTTCTACCTCAGTTCTAGGCATACAATAAACATTTAATAAAGGCTTATCCTTTGAGGAAAGTAACAAGATGTTTCAATTTGGGAACCTAAATGCCTAAATTCTAAAGGATACTAGAAAGCTTCTCAGAAGAGGTGTGAAAGCAAAATATCATGAGCTATACATGTTTTTTTTTAATTTCTCAAACGGAAAGGGGAATCCCTTTTACATTCAGTCAGAAACTGTGTCTTTCAAAATACCAAGTTGATATTCCCTTTTTATTCTGGGCTCCGTGGGCTTTGTTCTTTTCTTTTTATCCTATACTGAAAATGTGGCATATGTACCAATATGGTAGACTGAGAACTTTGACAGGACTGGATCTTTGAGGTATGGTAGGGGCTTTAAAAAAATGATTATAATGGAGAAGTCCTGTAGGGGGAATGAAGAAAGGGAAGTAACTAATATCTAATGAACTTTTCTTCACATAACCCATAACTTCTCTTGTTTAGAACTGAAAGCATTCATGTTAATTTTGAGAAACATAACTGTCCCTTTTTAACTGGATAGAAACTAAAGTTTCATGTAACAGGGTATCTGGCATCTATTTTGTTAGGATTTTCCAGCACTAAATTTGAATTGAGGACTTACAGGTCCAAGATTTTAGTTACCATTTCCAAAATCCTGGTATTGTCTAATTTCTCCTTCCCCTTTTATCCTCATCCTCATCCTCATCCTCATCCTCATCCTCATCTTCATCCTTATCCTCATCCTCATCCTCTTCCTCCTCCTCCTCATCATCAATCTTCATTTGGCATTGCTGTGCTGAGCCCAATTTATAATCTGTCAGACTTACTTAGCCTTTCTTCTGGGTTTTACATGAAAAAATCCTGCATATTATCCCAGTAGTGGATGTCAGAAAAGGTCTTTTGTTAATTTCAAAGATTTTTACAGCTGCTCAAATAATTATCTGTTATCTAGAGACACAGGTGACTTTTAAAGAACCTGTCTCCATTCTCATTGAACTCTAGCATTGTTTATGAGTCATTTATTAATTGGCTCACTCCCTATGTCCCTGCTACAAAATGTAGTGTTGTGTAGCAATCCAGCCCCTATTTTTCTACAAATTCAATTCTAGAGCTAATTTCTTTTAGTAACTTGCCCATTAATGCTTTGAATTTGGTATTGCTCATCCATCTCTTGCTCTTTTGCCAGTTATAATTGCTTTGAATTAGGTGAGTTATTCATATGAGTCTTAAATTGCATATTGAAATTGTCAGCTTAGTTGGTTAGAGGGTTGTACATATAGCAACAGAGTGTGCTTCTCTAAACCTTTCATTGAAAGTCAGCCCCTAGAGTAATGAGCTTGATATCTTGCTTCTGTCACTTATTGGCTATGGGATCATGGGTGAATCTCACAACTTTCTAGGTCTAAGTTTCTTCATCTATTAATCAGGATAATAATAACAACCACTAGACCTTGCCTTATAAGTAAGGCTCAAATGAAAACCAAATATTATACAAATGCCTGTTATTATTAGGCCATTGTTCTCATGAAGGACCAGGTGGAGAGATATGGATGACTTAGTTTATCCCCTGTCCCCTCCTGGAAAATTCATGCCAAAGGCAGATCTTTCTAATCATCATTTCTTCTTTTAAAACCCCAAACAGAAGGAGGGGTAAGAATGATATATCCATTGATTCCCTAAGATTCAATTACAAGCTAAATAGTCTATATTGAGTTGGGCACTTTTTTCTTATAAGTTTCTTTATTTGTTTATGCCTGGGCTGGTCTGTCATCTATACTCTATGTCTTTGGCATTTTTATTTGTTTACAATTCATACATGTATGCAATTCACACTCCTGGGGATTATACACCTCTCTATTCAATAGAGTGCTTAAAACTCATGAACTAAAGATTGAAAGGTAATCATCTTCCTTGATACACCCTATTTCTGAAAGTTTGGGTGGGGGTGGGAGAGATGATTAAACTGCCCTTTGACAGTGATTGACATTTGTGGAAATTGAAATAATGAGGCTGTAGTCCCTATTTTTCTTCTAACTCAATTCTAGAATTATTTTCTCTCTATAACTTACCCAATTTTGTTTTGTATTTGGTGTTTCTCATCTGTCTCCTGATCTTTTTCCAGTCATAATTGCTTTGCCAGTCACATAATTATGTGAGTTATTTATATTAGTCTAAAAACAACCAGCTTCTTGTAAAGAGGGGAAGAATAAGGCATAATAAAAAAAATTAACCACCATTTGAAGGTTGCAACAATTATCTGCCCTGGGCATGATAAGGTATTTTAGGAATCAGCATTTACAGAGTTAAGGAGTGTTTCTTTGGGGGAAAGGAAATGGAATCTTGGGGGTGGCAGACTTAGGAGAGACACAAATGGGGTAAGACCAGAATTGACTATATGAGCCAAAGAAAAATAAGTTGGTTAATTTGACAGTCTTGTAAAGTAGAGAAGAGGCAGTGAGTTGAAGAGATGTGAGATGGCATTAGAGAAAGTCCCAGCAATGAGCACATTCTCTCACTTCCATTAGGAATAGTTTTCATTTTGGCAGCCCTGATGGTTTTGAATTTTAGAAAAAAAATGGGGGTATTAATAGAGTTAAGGTTATTTTTTGTGTCTCCAGCAAATGGAAGCCCTCTTTAAGCCCATATAATGTTTAATTTTAAAAATATATAATATAATATATATGTCACATATATAATTTTAATTAATATAATATATTTACATTTGATAATATATATTTTTATTGTATGATATATATTTATTTTAATTATATTTATAATACATATAAAATCTTTTAAAAATATATCTTTAATTTTTATTTTTAATATAATTTTTAATTTAATTGTACTGTTTTTTTTCCAGTTCATCTGGACTTTGGTGAAAGCACTTTTCATTGATTCACCTTTTCCTTACAGGTTAAGAGTTCTACTCTTTATCCTTCTGGGCTACAGTACTCTCAATTCTCTTTTCAGAGCACCACTATTTTGCATTCTGGGTTTGCAATTTTAAGTCCCAACACTTCTGCCCAGTAGCTTGGGTAGGTCACATAACTTTTTGAACCTTAGTTTACTCATTTGTAAAAATGGAATAATCCCTATACTACTGACCTCATTGTTGTTGTAAGGGTCAAATGTAATAATGCCCACAGAAGAATGGCTTTGTAAACTGCTTCACTTTACCAATGTAATCATGATTGTTGCTAAGTGGGTATTCCTCTTTCTTCTTCAGAACAGTTCACTTCTATTCTCTTCATATTATAGGTTAATCCAAAAGGCATTTTAATCAGTAAATTTTTCAGAACCCAGGTTGAAAAAGGGGGTGAGATCCCAGAATCTTTGAGCTGATTAGATCTCAGAGACCACCAAGTTTATCCTAAAAAGATCCTCATCTACATCTTTGACAAATCTCACCCTCTGCTTTGGTGTTTTTGACGTATTGATATGTTGGCAAAGTTCACAGTGTTCTTCAGAACCTTGAATCAATGGTAAAGGGAGACCCAGACTTCCTTTCTATGTAGGGACAGAATAAGACTACAGTGTAGGGTGGAATGCCCCCATGTTGGCAACTCATTATGCTAAGAGGTTACCCTGGCAGTATGATTTTCTATCACTCTGAAGAAAAGTCCACAACCTGAAAAGATAGTAGTCAGCATTATACTAGGCAAATAAAGCACTAGCTAAATGCTTGCTGATTTAAACTGGCTTTTCTCTTACTGATAGTACATACACTTTGTTTATCTCCAGCATGGTCATATAGGTCTTAAATTCTTTAGTTATTTCATGACTGTATGTTTTGCCCTCCTGGGAATATTTATAACTTCTCTCAGGGCTTTTATGCCTTATGACTTCTCATATCTTCTCATGTCAGAGGCAAGGCATTTACTCTGTACAGCTAGAGAAGAATGATGGAAATAAATAAATAATATGCACTACCAGGAAGAAGAAGATCAGTTTAAGTCAGCAAGTATGAAAAAATCTTTTACACAAATAAAACTAATGCAGTCCAAATTAGAAGGAAAACAGGAAATACAGAATTTTTTACAGCAAGTTTTTTTTGGTAAAAGCCTTTTTTTCAAATATATAAGGAATTGAGCCAATTTATAAAAATAAGAGCCATTCCTCAGTTGACAAATGGTCAAAGCATATGAATAGGCAGTTTTTAGAAGAAGAAATCAAAGCTATCAATAGTCACATGAAAAATACTCTAAATCACTGCTGATTAGAGAAATACAAATTAAAATAACTCTGAGATATTACCTCATACCTATCAAATTTGCTAACAAGGCAGAAAAGGAAAATGGCAAATGTTGGAGATGATGTGGAAAAATTGAAACACTAATGCATTGTTGATGGAGTTGTGAATTAGTCCAGCTGTTCTGGAGAGCAATTTGGAATTAGACCCAAAGGACTATAACACTATGCATTTCCTTTGACCCAACTACATCACTACTGTATCCCAAGGAGATCAAAGAAAAGAGGAAAGAACATTTTTGTAACCAAAAAAAATGTTTATAGTGTTTCAGTGGTAGCAAAGAATTGGAAATTGAGGGATGTCTATCAATTGAGGAAAGGCTGAACTAGTTGTAGGATATGATTGTGATGAAATACTATTATGCTATAAGAAATGATGAACAGGATGGTTTCAGAAAAACCTTGGAGACTTATAAAAGCTGCTGCAGGAGAACATTGCACACGGCAATAGCAATATTGTAAAAATTATCAACTGCAAGTGACTTAGTTATTCTCAGCAATACAGTGATCCAGGACAGTTCCAAAAGGATTTATGATGAAAAATGTTACCTGTCTCCAAAGAGAAAACTGATGAATTCTGAATGTAGATTGAAACCTATTTTTTTCTTTTGTTTTTCTTGGGGGTTTTTTGGCTCATGTTTTCTTTTGTAATAAGGTAAATATGAAAAGTTTTACACGATTTCACACATATAATCTGTATTGAATTGCTCACTTTCCAAGGAGAGAAGAGGAATAGGAGGTGGGGAGACAATTTGGAACTCAAAATTTTGAAAGTAGATTATTAAATTTTTTTACATGTAACTGGGAGAATATTAAAGTATCTCACTTAGAGTATTATATGTATTTTTGCATATAATTTTAATAAAAACATGCAACTATAAGGTATAGTGGATAGATACCTGAACGTGGAGCTCAAAAGTGACCTCAGACATTGTATGACTGTTGGCAAGTCACTTAACCCCTGTCAGTATCAATTTTATCTAAAAAGGTGGTAATAATAGTATCTACTTCCCAAAATTATTGTGAGGATCAAGTGAAATAATGTTTGTTAATTTCTTAGCACAGTGCCTAATATATAGTCGGTTTTTAATAAATGCTTGAGAAAAAAGAACATTGAGAAGAGTATTGGAGACCAGGCCATAGGAAGATTTGTGGTTAGACTTGGAGATATTTAGCCTAAAAAAGAGAAGTCTTGATAGAGATGAGGTAACTGCATTCAAGTCGTTGGGAACATGAAGAGTGAACAAAGTAAAGATTGATTAAAATTGTTCTTCTTGACTCTGGAAGACAAAAGTGGGAGTAAAAGATGATAGTTTCAAGGAGGCAGATTTAGGCTGGAGGCAAAGAGAAATCTTTTGAGAGTTGAAGTCTTCCAAAGAGGTCATTGACCTTCTCAACAAATAGTATGTTTCCCCTCATAAGAAGTCTTCAAGATTGGCTGGATGACCACTAGTCAGTACTGGGGGACTCTTGAGCAGCCATGATTGAACTAGAAGGTCTTGGAGTTTCCTTGTGACTTTGAAAGTCTGGAATATGTGTGAAGTCCCTTTCCTAGAGAGGTTTGCTTACAATTATTTTATTCTTTAGTAGATGAACTTCATCCCATTAAGGTCTTCTCTTGCTCAATCCCGAATCTCTTCACTATTAAAAGAGTAATATTTTTTTCCTTCCTTTTTGGGAAAGACCATTTCTGTGATGTGCCTGAGTAAGAAATATGAAATACTCTGTGTACTCTTCCTGAGTGGAAATGACATCTGTCCACTGAGCTGTGTTAAAGTGAGGTTCCAGTTACCTGCTCCATTAATTGCTCTGAGAACCAAGACAGAGTTGATCTACTAATGGTGGGGCAATGTTGTTTTCTTTGGATACCTTTGACTGACAGCTTTTCAAGGTGGTGGAGCTTCATTGGGTTCTCAGAGGTTGGTTATTTGGACTTTAAAGTGGAGAATATTTTCTTATATTGCATAGTAAGGTCATTTAAACCAGAGTCTTCCTATACTTTTGTCCCTGTGTCAATCTGAGATTTTAATCCTTCTCCTACTGCTGGGGAGCTTGGCTCTGTCATTTTGTTTTCCTTTGACATCACCACATCTGAGGCTTAACCATCCCCTGAATTGAGCCTTGCCCTAGGCTCTGGGAACCTACACTACAGATTTTGGGCAGGGGAAAGTTAATGAGTCCTGGTCTTCAGTACAAGTCATTATGGCTATTTGTCTTTTTTCTGACTTACATTGGGCAAATGCCTCACTGAGACCAAGTTCTTTTGCACAAACTTTAGTCTCAGAGGTTTATTGGGTCAGAGTCTTGTTCCCTTGTACTTAGGTCTTGGGTGTAGTTATCCATCCTTCTTATATTTCTTAAGGGAATCTAGTCCTGCCTTTCAGTCCTACAATAAACCATCGCCTTTCTAGCTGAATCCTTTGTTTTATTCTCCCTGCCAGTCTAAACCTCCTTTTGATTATTGCCAGACTTCCCTATGGCCATATGTCTCAACTGCCAGGATACTCACTTGCTGCCCACCATTGGACTTTCTTGATGTCAACTACCTGCCTCCTTGAGTCACTGATAAGTGTATCTGCTGCTGTTTCTCCTGAAGAGAGGTCCTCTTAGAACCCTTTACTAGGATGTTCCTGGGTTATTTATACCAAAAAACCCTTTTAGTCTTTGAGTCCTGGTTTTCCCCATTTTCCCCATCAGGATCCAGGACTGATAGACTGGGTCTGGCTCCCTCTTGCATAGGTGGCCACTAAGGCCTACTCTGATTCCAGTTAATCAAATACCAGCTTTTGTTTTTTAACCACCTTGCCCCACCTCCCTTTAGATTCCTCCATCTAGAATTGGGACTCTGAGCTTTTTGAGAAACTGGAATTTCCATGTGCTTTCTCAGGGAATGTCAGTGTTAGCCAGTTTGTTGGAAGCCAATTTGAGGTTGTTACTTGGAGGAATTTCCTAAGGTTAAGGCAGAGACTGAAACAGCATTCAGGAACTTGCCACTAACTAGCCATATGATCTTAGGCAAATCCCTTGTCTATTTATTATTTTGTCGATCAAGTGAGAGATTTAGAGCAGATGATTTTCAATGTCCTTTCCAGCTCTAAAAATATGATACTTTTAGTCATATTCTGATGTCTAGATGACAGTTTGTGTGTTTGTGTGTGTGTGTGTGTGTGTGTGTGTGTGTAGGTCAGTGACAATGGAGAGAAGGTAATGAAAAGGAGCTGAGAACTCTTTGCCCCTTATAGAATTAATTTTAACCTCCCTGTGCCATCTTATTTTCATCTGTTTAGTTTAACCTCCAAACTGTTGTATCAGATTTGCTGAATGGTTATGTTTTTCAAGTCTCTGAGTGACAAATGATGTTTTTACAATGCTTCATACATCATTCTTAACACCAGCATGGGGATTGGGGTGCTGGAATGCTTCAGGAATCTTGGCATCTGGGAGCATAAAGCCATCTGATTTTCCACAAAACAGTCTGACCTGGCAGGGCTGAGCAAAACAGGAAAACTCAAAAAACAGTTTAACAAGGAAAGAAACAGTTGAATAATAAGTAAATGCACCAAAGTGTGATTCTGGAAAGGTATCTCCTTTTCTTTGCATTGGAGAGTTGTCATGCTCAGAAAATAGTTCTGCGGAGATCTTGCCAAGATTCACATTTTTGGTTTTCTCTCATGATACTTGCAGGCTTGAGCATCTTACACTCAACCAGCAGCGATTCCTCCCGCTTGTTTTGACTAGAACCCAAATGACTGGATCATCTGGTGTTTTTCATGGTTTATTATAAAGTCTGGTCTGTAAAGAGAGCCTACAGACTACATATACTTAGGAATAAGATCCTTTTTTCAAAGCAGGACAGGCGTAGCCCCATGATGACAGGACACTGAACAGAGGTCCAAAGATATCTCAAATGTTGCTTGGTTCCATCTGAGAAAAGTTCAAATCATGTGGCTTCCATTTGTACCTCCTGTACCCTTGACTCAATATCAATCAAACATGTATCCTATTGGGAATACACTATGGAAGCTACTGACAGCCCTGAATTCCTGTGAGTTTTAAGACTGATTGCTCCCTTACTTACTGTCTGTGTGACCTTGGCTTTCTCTGAGACTCAGTTTTCTTATCTATTAAATGGGGAGGTTGAACTAGATGGCCCCTGAGATTCCTTTCCATTTTAGATCTAGGATCCTAGGATTATTCTGAAATGGACAGGTGCTGAGAAGACCTCAGAGACTCAAGCTTCAGGGTATAGTTAGCCAAAGACTCTGTCTACAACAGGCACAACAAGGGATTCTCCACCATTAGGTTACCTTGAGTCCAGGCCAGTGGCCACCCCGATGCTCCAATCTTTAAAATCTTTGGTAGTATGATGCTTCTTCTAAGTTGTTATTTGTCCTTTGTTCTTGAAGATGACCATGATATGACATGTAAATGATTTGGATTGAAGCAAGGGGTGGGGCTGGACAAAGTCACCAGCTTTACATCCTTCTCTAGAGCCCTCAGATTTTGGCTAGGGGATTCTGGTCCAGCAGCAAAATAGAGATCAGGATGATTGGTGATGGCCCTGGATGAAATGGGAGACGTTGGGATTTTTAAGCTAAGGTCTTTAAGGGGTCTCAGACTGACTGAGGCAACACCAAGAATAGCCCCTTTTATCATTCTGGGAGGGAAAGACCCTCCAAGTTTGTGACCAAAACAGAAATTGTTGCTTTTTACATTCATTCTGAACTATCAGGACCCAAACACAGACAACTGTAGTTTGTCTTGGGACCTATTGGCCAATCAATGACAACCAGAAGGATTTGGGTTTAAGGCATGATTAAAAAAAATCTAGTCTGTGAACCCCAAGAGATGCTATGAGGTTTTAGCTATCAAATTTTTTGGGTGGTAGAACACCTCCAGGAAGGAAACAAGAGACACACACACACACACACACACACACACACACACACACACACAAAGAGACAGAGAGAGACAGAAGAGAGGGAGAGACAGGGAGAGAGAGAGAACTGTAATGCTTTTTTTAGGCTACTCTTAAAGCATTTTGCCACAGCTTTGGATCTCTGCAGAATCAGGGAAACCATCTCCGATATTAAGACATTTCCTCACGTGTGTGTGTCTGCTGATATACATCTGGTGTGTAAACATCATTGCAGATGTTTCATGAATGGTTTTCTGACAATGTTTTGGGGCGTTCTAAGTGCTCCATTAATAGATAATATTTCTTTGCTTTCCTTTCTACTCTTTGGTCTGTCCTTCTTTACGCTCCCATTTTCCACAGGGAGCAGTTACTGTGGCACCAAAGCCCATCTTTCCCAAAGCCTCCCTCTTTAGTGACCTTCCTTTATCCTTTCTTTTGCCTTAAGGAATTTTCCATCTCGTCACTGAGTTTTCTTGGACTGGGCTGAAAGAACCGATGGCCGTTCCAGCTAACTACATGCCCAAGAAATCAGGTTCTTTCCAGGGCAAAGGGGACCTAAGATTGTCAGCATTTCCATCTGGAGAAGGGCCTTTGGAGGCATCTGGTCTCATTAGTTAGAAGAAAAGCTTCTCTTTTTTTCTCCTCACCATTCTTTATTTTCATGACATTAAGGGGTGGAGTTCATATAGTCGGTGGATGCCGAGGAGAGTCAGGAAGGAGCAGTTTGCCAAGAGGGCAGTTTGGATATTTGCCTGGCACTCTCTGGGATCAACTGTACTTTGAGAAGCAGTGTGATAGAGTGGAAATAATGCTGGACTTATATTCAAATACCAGCTCTGCTATTTATTACCTATGGGATGGTGGGCAAATTATTTACCCTGTTGAGCCTCAGATCCTCACCTGGAAAAGGGGAGCTGGATTAGATGACCTTTAAAATCACCTCCAACTAGACTTGTGAGCCTAAGAGATGGAGGAGGAGGAGTGCCTAATAGCCAAGTGCTAAGGGGAAATATTTTGGAATGTCCCAGATAACCAAATACTAAAGTAGAAATGAGCTGTTATAATTGAGAGAATGCTGGATGTAAAGGTTCACATCCCAATTCTGTTTCTTAATACCTGTGTGGACTTGGGTAAAGCAATTGACCTCTTTGGGTTTCAGTTTGCTTTCTGAAACATGGGATTACATGCTTTCTAAGGTTCCAGCTCTAAATCTGGGATTATATTAGAGCTCACATCTCAGAAGAGAGTCCTTGTCTGTGTGGAAATTCTGTGAATGAAATGGTACCTTCTGGCGTCAGTTCTTTGCCAAGTGCATTCTATGGTGGAAAATTATCACCAGACAGATTCCTAAGACACAGCACCTTCCCTGGGGGATCCATGCACATTTCTGAGACTAAGCCAGTCCTGCAGCTCCGGAAGATTTCAGGATTACTGTCTGGTCAATAATTTGACAGCTGCTCTTAGGTGAGTAGAAGGACATTGGCTGTTTTTGGAAACACATTATGGATGAACCTTGTCTGGTGTATCTCCAGCAGTAGGTCAGCACACTTTCTTCTATCTCCAGCCAGTACCACAAAGAATATAGACTACTTGATGAAGAAATTCTTATTTGACTCAAGGAGTGTCAATGAGTGCCTACCCTATTCTCTATAAATTTCCTTTGCTTCTTTTTCTGGGTCTTCACCTTTTTTCTTCCCTTATCACTATAGGGATGGAAATCTAAGGAGTCTTGGAGGAAAGAGAAATATAACAAATATGATCATGATAGTGGAAGTGCATTTGTTGTAGATTATTTTTATTCCATTGACCACTGAAGTCAATCCCTCTGGTCTAGCTGGCCTACACACTTATTCTTCCTGTTCCATGTCCATTTTGTCCAAAGGTATATGTTCAGTAAAAGATGTTATCTTTTGACAGTAAAAGAGTACTGTTTATCTGCTGAGATCATATGTGTATCAAGTCCCCTTTTAGAATTTCCTCAAGCAGAGTGCCAACATAAGCATCATGTTGAACTTTGAATCAGGAAGGAAGACCTTAGTTCAAATTTTACTTCTGATACTTACTGGCTATATGACTTGTATTGGACTGGTCCTTTAACGTCTCTTGCAGCCATTCAGTAAATATTCATTAAGTACTTACTATGTGTCAGGCATTATGTTAAGCATCTAAGCACTGGAGATATAAAAAACAGGCAAAAGACAATCCCTGTCCTTTAGGAGTTTACAATCCAAGCCTCAATTTACTTATCTATCAAGTGGGGACAATCATAGCTGTAGCTCTTATTTCACAGGGCTGTTGATGTTATGAAGATCAAATGAGATAATGTATGGAAAGTGCTTTATGCATCTTAAATTGCCACACAAAAGCCAATTGTTATTATCTCTAATTCTAGCATTGTGAGTATATTTTCGGTTTATGAGTGGTGCAGTGGAAGGAAGACAGGATTTAGGATGAGAGGATCTGAGTTTAAATCTCACTTTGGATAGTTCTAACTGTGAAATTTAGAAAATCAGTTACTCTCTCTGGACTTAGGTCCCTTATTTGCAAAATAAAGAAGTTGGACTGGAGGAATTATAAAGTTCCTTTCAGTTTTAAATCTATACCTTCTTAGCCTGTGTCAGTTGTACATCTTTCCTCATATATTCTCCATAGAGTATCTACTCCATGAGCTGGTGGTCTCCATCTTTGTCTCCTATCTTAGAAATACCTTTGCACTATTTTGCCTCCTCTTCTTCCTCCTCCTCCTCCTCCCCCTCCTCTTCCTCCTCCTTCTCCTCTTCCTCCTCCTTCTCCTCCTCCTCCTCCTCCTCCTTCTTCTTTTTCATCACCATCATCACCATCATCATTATCATCATCATAGCTAGTTAATTAATGTTTCCCCTCTGTAGGTGGCCTTGAATGAAATAAAAAAAAAAAGTCTTGTTCATTTTGCATGTTGACAATTGAAGAAAGAAATCATGAACAAAGATATGCTGATGATGGATGATGATGCAGATGTCAATCTAGTAACATAAATTCAGTAGATAAAAGGGAGAAAGGTATGACTCTCAGCAGTCATGAGAGAATCCTCAGAGACACGTGACTTCACGAAAACATAGTTTGCTTTGGACTCTGGCAATTTCCCAAGACTGAGAAGAGTAATGTTGTAGGCACTTGGTGTAAGTCCTGGCCAGAGCGGTAATTAGGTGGGTGAGTAGGCTTTCAGGGAATGGCAGGGGGAAGCTGATCACATCTGGGAACTGAGCCAAACCTTTCTCCTCCCCCCTTTCATTCCCCTTAGGGAGTTGATGGCTCAGAACTCCTTCTCCCTCAGACCAGTCTCCTGGGCTCAGCAGTTGCATGGACTGACCATCTGCCATTAGACCTACCTCTCATTCTTCTGCTTTCCCCTTTACCAATTATGAAGCAAAGAAAAGGGAAGTTACTGTTTGGAGCTAGAGGGCTTCTTGGGCAGCCAAACCCTCTGTATTCTTTCTTTCCACATGCCATAGAACATGTCATGTCTCAGTTTTCTAAATAATGATTTATTTTTGTGTGTTCTCTAATGTGTGTATTGCCCATTTGTAGATATGTCTTGAATGAGATCAGGTTGGGGAAACAAGAATAACAATTATAATGTCTTAAGTTTGTGAAATGCTTCATCCTCTCCAAAGTGTTTTCACATCTGCCATTTTGCTTCCTTTTGTTCTCACACAACTCTGTGAGGTAGACAAGGTGGCTATTTTCTTTCCCATCTTACAATCAAAGAAGCCAAGATTCAGGTTTAAGTGACTTGCCTAAAATTAGATGTGTAGGTACTGAATGGCATTGCTCTATCTGCAACATCATACCACCTCTGCTAGTGGGAAGGATGTTTTCCCAAGTATTTGGAGTAGCAGGTGCTCATGTAAGCAGGCAAGAAAGACTGGAGTAAGGGCTGAATGCCCGGCTCCTATGTGTGATCATTGAACCAGTTGCCATCTCTGCTTTAGAAAGCTGATAATTTGCAGCCTCTCTGCCTCCCTGCTTGTGTGCCTGTGTGTAAATGTGTAAATGTGTGCATGCACACACATGTACCATGCTTGCATTTGTAGACTATGAAGAGTGTTGGATATGGAGCCAGAGAAGGTGGGTACAAATTCTGGGGTGTCCACTCACCTCCAGTACTGATTCATCATCCGTAAAATGAAAGGGTTACACTACATGACCTCTCAGTTCTTTTCTCATTTGAAATTAGTGATTTTATGAGCAATTAGAGATGCTGGAAGTTCTCCAGCATATCATTGCCATGGTGAACTCCTTGACTAAGGTACAGATGAAGAAACATGTTGGAGAAGAGGCGTTGTTCCCAAGTACTGGATACTGGTGACAGATTTCAGTTCATCCTTGTTGGAAAAAAAAATACAACTGCAGCAGAAGCAGGAACTTCTATTTAGTTCTAAGGGGCCAAGGTTTGGGTGAAGAGGAATGTGACTTTGGTGGCCACACCAGCCCTGCAACCAAACCTTCCAAAAACCCTATCTGTTATAGTCAGATTCCCATTCTACATATAAGAGAAGTATTCTTAAAATATTATATATGTTGAGAGGATATATCACCCTTTCCCTTCCTCTGGATGTGATTGTGTCCAAACATCTAAGAGAGCTAATTTGTGCTCAAAAATCTTTTGGGAAAGTAGACCTTCCCTCCTCTCCTGCAAGTTCTAAGAGAACTTTTCTGGTCCAAAATAAATCTGTTTTCTTTTCCCCACCATCCTTCCTATGCCCTTCCCAAATTGGATCATCCCAAGGTGAAGGCTGTTAATGTGCTGACTCTACTCATTACCCTTTGCCAAAAAAATCAGGTTCCACTGAACTTTGTGCTTCTGTTCTCCTCATAACCAATCTGAAGGCACTGGCCAAGGAAAAGAGGGAGGAAAAAAGGGTTAGAAATCCAGGGACAATAGTCTCCCCAAACTCTGCTAGCCAAATAACCTTAAGAACATAATAAGAGCTCTGTTCTTTGTGGCTACCACTGAGGTGAACCCTAGTCTTTGGTATTGGGCAGTTCCAGTTATCCCTACCTTTTTTCAATAGCAACATCTAGAAGGTGGCAGAGAATTCCTATTCAAGGTCATTTTAGTTCACAGGAACATATTTAAAACAAAGAGCATAGTGTCCAGTACATGGTAAGTACTTAATACACACTGGTTCACTTGATTTGACTTGAGATCTGTAAGGAACCTCAGAGGCTACATGCTCTAGTCTCCTCCTCACATCTATAAGGAAACTCAAACTCATGCTGACTTCAAATTTTGGACCTTGTAATATTCTTTCTCAAATTCTCTGCTTTTTTACCTCTTCCAGCCAAAAGGTAGTGAAAGGCAGTAGAGGCTTATAGGGAAAAGTAGGCATGAATGCTGAAGGATATCTATGTCTTTTTCTCTATCATCTGTATTGATGATCACACATATCCTTGTAAGCATGTGAGAGGCAAGCAGTGTGGTGTAGTGGGAGGTATGGAAATCTAGATTTAAAGGATCAAGGTTCAAATCCTGTTTCTGTTATTTCCTGTGTGATCATGGCCAAATCTTTGAGTATCTCTGGAATTGAGGTTTCATAACAGAAAAATGACAGGATTGACTGAGTAGATAATCCCTCTGGTCCCTTCCAGATTTAAATTTTTATCTTGTATAGACACATGAATTAAATGATTTATTTGCTAGCTGTGTGACTCTTGGTGGGGGGTCGCTTAACCCTGCTTACCTCAGTTCCTCATCTGTAAAATGAACTGGAAAAGGAAATGGCCAACCATTCCAGTATTTCTGCCAAGTTTCTTTGCCAAGAAAACCCCAAATGGCGTCACAAAGAGTAGGACATGATTACAATGACTGAACAACAATGACAATAGGCACGTCGTATAGACTAAAAACAGTTTGTTTTGTGTCTGCAATGTCTTGTATAGAGGAAGTACAATTGAATCAAACTCATGAAAATGTTATTTTCAAGGTGCACCCTTATAAGAGAAACCAATGTATCATGGGATCCTTTGGGCAACTAAGTAGCCAGTCACTCTCTGATGTGGTCTGACAAAGGTTTGCCTGAGACATTGCAAGTTCCTTGAGGTTAGGAACTGTTTCATTTTTGTTTTTGTACTTCAGTGTCTAGCACACTACCTGGAACATAGTGCTTAATGAAAATTGGGAGAATTGAATTCTGCTAAATCAGATAATTTAGCTACATAAACATTATGTGTGTATGTATATATGTTTATGTATATATGATACACATATATTTATGAATATGTATGCATAGATCCACACATAAATACAAGCATATATACAGGCATTCAGAACTAAATTCAGGAGCAGTGGAATTGGGGAAGACAGTCTTGTGGGCTCTCCCATTGGGAAAAGAAAATGGGCATTTTGTTACCTGATTGGATTTAATCTGTGATCAAATCCTTGACAGAGGGATATTCTTTTGAATAAGATGTTTACTATGTCCATGTTTCTAATGTGAAAAATGTATTTCTGTATCTATATATTTACACACAATATATCTAAATTATATATATATATTATATATACACAGACAAGCATGTCTATGCATATATGGGGGTTTGTGAGCATATATATACATATGTGTACATATACACACAAGTATGCACCATATATGTATATATGTGTGGCAAAGTTGGGATTTGAATCTTGGTCCCCTGGCTCAAAATATAGTGCATTTTACTATGTTATCCTACCTTTAATGTGGTGGTTTTATATGTGGTTATTAAGGTAGGTTTGCTTATGCAGGGCAAAAACACTTTCTTTCTGGTCCCTCTTAGAAAATCTGCAGTAAAAGAGGGAATATGTTAGCAAGAAACCTTCCTTCCCAGCCAAGAAGGTTGCCTTATGTGTAGGGACAAGTTGACTTTTGTCATCTGTCACTGTAATTCAGGAAGGGTAACTGGAAGTAGTGTTGGATGGCGAACTCTGCTCTGGATATGGAGAACACTGTAAATACCCACGTGCTTTTTCATCTCACATTAGGGATCTTTCCTGCTTTCTACTCTCCTGAAGCCACAAAAACAAAAAGGAAGGGGAAAAAAGAGAAAGTAAAAAGTGAGGGCCTTCTCAGCCCTGGCTTCTTATTTAAGGCTTAGTGTATTTGGGGAAATGTAATTGAGCAGTTGTGTTCATCCTGCCAAGCCCATATCCAAGCCTTTAATAATTCATGGTGAAGGCCTGGAGGTCTGGAGGAGAGACGCTTTCTGTAGGATGCTTGTGACTGAGGCCTTAACTCCACGAGAAGTTGGCTGTCAAGTGGGCATTTAAGGGAATAATAAAAATCTGCCTGTGAACAATTAAGTTATTATGGAAACTCAAAAATATCGAACTGCCATACGGCTGTATCATTAGCTTTTTTCCCAGTGTTTTTCTTATGAACATTCTACCTCTGCTCTGGTCAACAATCAGGCGCCAAGCTGGGCTCCATCTGGTGTGAAGGCCAGAATTTCTGCATTGATTATTCCCGGCCTAACATTGTTGCTAACTGTTTTTGACCCTTCAGGCCAGCTCAACATTTCTTCATATGGTAGCTAGCTTGCCTGATTCCATTTCACAGATGGGGAGAATGGTAAAGAAAGAATGGGATGAGTTTTCTACACACCAGAGAAGTTAGGGATCAAAAATCTTGATTCATGGAGTCTGTAGTAGTGTCAGAAACCAGCTAGTCAAAAAAAAATTAAACATCTATTAAGTGAGTTAACTAAGTTATGTGGTATAACAAGTATTCAATGACTAGGTGAGTAATCTATCTTCTTATATTTTTTTTTCCTGAGGAAAGGGCAACAGAGGCTCCAATCTCAGTGGAAGATTGTTCTGTCCTGATCCCAGTATATGTGTATTGTTACTAATCCAATGTGATCCAGAAAGGATTTGTGAAGTTCCTTCTGTCTGCAAGATTCTGAGCTCTGCCCCTGGGGAAGCAGAGATGCAAGGGAAACAGTACAAACTTACTTCTCAAGAAGAAGGGATATTACATTAAAAAAAAAAAAAAACAACCCATGAATAATTTGAAGAGGAAGGTGAAATTATTAACTATTGAAGGAGGGGTGGAAGGTAGTACAGAGAATGCTTTCTGTAGGTGATAGAGAAGAGGGAAGAAGCATTTATTAAGTGCCTACTCCTCCTCCAGGTTCTGGGCCTTATTTCTGTGAGGTAGATATCATTATTATTCTCATTTTACAGTTGTGGAAACTGAGGCAGAAGGATGTTAAAAGTGACTTGCCCAGACTCATACAACCAATAAATGTTTGAGGGTGGATTATCCTGATTTATCTAGCTGCCTTGACAAATACCAAGACATTGGGTATTTTACTCATCTACCTACTATGACTGTTCTGTAGGCTAACTGAATTCTGTTCTCAAGTTTCTAAATTAATTTCTGTAGGATGGTGACCCAACTGCCACAGCTTTCCTGTCAGGGATGAATTTGATCTTACTTCCAGTTCTGAGGACTTCTACTCATAGTCAGGAATAATTGATTGGTGTGGGAGAAAAAGTAGATATTTATTTGAAGGCAGAGAGAACAGTCTAGTTCTGCTGCCTACCATCTGGGGCCATCTCTGGACCTCATTTTACTCATCTATAAAATGACGGAGGTGGACTCCATCACTTAGATTCTTGTGACTTAAGGTAAGTGACTTTAAGGCTGAAGTTTCTTTAATCTGTTATAAATGAAGTTGGACTCAGTGATTTCTAAGGTCCCTGTTAGCCCTAAATGAATGACTTTTGATGATCAATCTCCAGGGCTTCTTTCCATCATGTGTGAACTTTCAGTCAGGCAGGGGTGGGGGTGGTTTAAGTGGGGAGTGTGTGGAGGAGGTCTTGTTGAAGGAGGAGGAGGAGGAGGAGGAAAGAGTGGAGAGACTTCTCCTTCACATTCCCACAGGGACTGTGTGATCACAGCCATCCCCACACAGACTTTCCTCCCTGGGAACAGCGGAAGGTTCCAAACAAGAAGGAAGTGAGAAAGTATAATTTTAGTGTCTCCGCTTTGACTAATTCCCTGCGGAAGCTCCCAGTGCCTCAGCATTTGGGGCGGTGCCATCAGAATGGGCATCTTCCTTTAAAGAACAAACACGGCACTGGGACCTGGGACTTGAGGAGTTTATAGAGAATGGGAAAGGCCATTCCTCCTGGTTGGGGAGTCCTGAGCTCCAAGGGCATAGGAATAAGGAGAGATTCAGCAACACAGGAGATGGGGTGATCTCAGGACACATCTTGGGGTCACTAGACTGACATTCTGGGGTGGACTATATTAGTGCTCTGGATGGACACTGTGGAATTTCCTCCCAGGTTCCAAGTTGCCTTTTCCAGGACCCGTTCCAATATGCACATGCTAGGACAGGTGGGCTCTTCAAAAAGTCCATGATACCTCTGGGAAGGACAGGCACAATGGAAAATTTCTGTGAAATTGGGAAGTGTTGGAACAAGACCCAGTTATGATGCTTGCCGCCCTTTGAAAGTTCATTCTTTTATAGCTCCTAATATATACTGACCCAATGTAGTCCGTTAAGCACTGATTCGGCACCCACAGTGTGCAAAGTATTGGGGATGGGGAGACAACATGAAAACAACAATAAACAAAAAATGACTTGGTCACCTAAAGGAGCTGATATTCTACTAAGATGTTATACTTTAGCCAACAATCAACACATTATAATTTGAGAAAAAGGGAGAGACAGTGCTGAACATCAAGAAAACCAGATCAGGAAGGGCTTCCCAAATGAGGCTGTATGCAAGTTCAGCCTTAAAGGTTAAGAAAAAAGAATGAGGAATAAGTGCATTCTGGAGTGGAGTTGGGATGGCAAGGTCACAGAACAGCAGGCTGAAATGAAGAAGATGTAGAAGTCAATAATATAGACTGGAACAAGAATTCCTAACTATGTGTATTTTATGCTTGAGACAATAGAGAACTACTAAAGATTTTTGAACTGAGGAATAATGTGATTATTCTCAGGCTAGAGATTGTTTAGCAATTTTTTTGTAGGATGTAAGAGAAAAAGAAAAACATGGAAGCCTGTTAGCATTCTCGGGAGCAAGGAATGCTGGCAGGAACTTCAGAAGACATAGATGTGTCCAAGATGTATCAGCTATGCCTCTAATACAGGGGTCCTCAAACTTTTTAAATAGGGGGCCAGTTCACTGTCCCTCAGACTGTTAGAGGGCTGGACTATAGTAAAAACAAAAACTTTTTTTTGTGGACCTTTAAATAAAGAAACTTCATAGCCCTGGGTGAAGGGGATAAACGTCCTCAACTGCTGCATCTGGCCCAGGGGCCGTAATTTGAGGACCCCTGGGCCTAAGACCTGTAGCCATCCTGCTTACTTTTGCTGGTGGTACATGGACTATGTCTCCATGCCGCTGACTTTAAACCATAATTCATTTCTTTCCTATATTATTTTCTTTTATGAGCATTCCAGCCAAAGTTTCCTCTATGTATACACCTGAAAGATTTAACAAGTTTCACTTAATAAGCTTTTACTAGATGCAGAATGCTGTGCCAGTTGCTGAAGATAAACCTGTCCTCATGGAGCTTCCAATCTATTTGGGAAGAAATGGATGTACATGAATACCTATAAGCTAAAATAGAACATGCAAAAGACGGAGCAGACACAAGAACTGTGGGATGATGGAGGAAGCAAAGATACTTTCTGCCTTGGTGGTCAGAAAATGAAGACTTCAAAAAAGAGATGGCTTTTGAAATATTTATATAAGGTCAGGGAAAGTATCAACAGTAGAGAGATACATTTCAGTTAAGGGTATGGAATGAAATGAACTAAACATGAAGGTGCAAAAGCAGAAGTTGTGTTTGTAGAATCAAGAATAGTTTAGTTTAATTGGAGAGTAGAGTACATGAAGGAATATATTAGGAGAAAAGGCTGGACAGCTGATGTTATATTATAGAGGGTCTTCCAAGGCTAGCAGAATGTTTCTTACACATTTCCTCCCTCCCTTCCTTCCTTCCTTCCTTCCTTCCTTCCTTCCTTCCTTCCTTCCTTCCTTCCTTTTTCTTTCTTTCTTTTTCTTTCTTTCTTTCTTTCTTTCTTTCTTTCTTTTTCTTTCTTTCTTTCTTTCTTTCTTTCTTTCTTTCTTTCTTTCTTTTTCTTTCTTTCTTTCTTCTTTTCTTTCTTTCTTTCTTTCTTTCTTTCTTTCTTTCTTTCCTCTATTTTTCTACCTCCTCTTTGTCACTCCCTTTAACTACCCTTCTTGCTTTCTCCTTTCTCTGTTTTACCCTCCCTTGTCCTTTTGCTTTTCTTTCCCTCTCTCTTCTTTCCTTTCTCTTGCCTTACCTTGTCTTCCCTTATTTCTTCCCTTCCCTTCTCTTTCTCCCTCTCCCTCCTTTTCTTTTTTTTGTGGAGGAGATGGCACAGGCAGAAAAATAAATGCGTAGTTAATTACAATTTATTTTTTTTTAAAGAGAAGCTTTGGAATTCTTTAAGAGTTGCACAGAAGAAATTTTAGTGTCTTTGTTGTGATAGAATGCAGAAGTGGGAATAGGAGAGGAGAGCATCAAAAAATAGATTGAGAAAAGGCTAAGAAATATGATTTCCTTTTAATAATTTCCATACTGTGGTCAACCCAAAGCCTGGAGTCTCTTCCCCACCTAGCTTCTATTGAAATCCTCTCCCTCCATTAAGATCTAGTTCTAATGTCACACATGCTATAAAACCTTCCCTGACAAGTAGGTAAACTACTCAAGGGCAGGGTCCATCCTAACTTTTGTATCCCACAGCACTCAACTTAGTGTTCTAAACATGGCAGGAAATTAATAAAGGTTTAATGGATTGAATTGAATGAACCTCTCTTTTGGAAGTGAATTCTCTACACCGAATCTCTCCAGGCTCTGGCTTGCCCAACCCCAGGATTTTCTTGAATTTGTAGCTCTTGTGATTTCTGTGAAATCTCCTGGCTTACAGAGAGTTTCCTAAGAAGCTACTCTGGGCTGTGAAAACCAATCATTTTGATTCTGAGAGGACTTATTGGAAAATTAATAGGACCCAATGAGAGATGATCCAGATGGAGGTGGGTGTAAAGTGGTGCTTCTCTGGATGGAGTGGTTTTAGGCTTCAAGATCGATCTTCTCTGGGTTAGGAGAGAAAAGGAATGACAGCTGCTTGACTTTCTTGAGAAGTGGGGGATAGGGGAGGCCAGGTGGGAGGGAATCTGAAGTCCTTCTCTTCTGGCTTTCTTTTAGCTGTACTCTCAGGTACTGCCCTCCCACTGATTCCATAATGTAAAGAGCAAATTTATCTGCCTCCTGTCTCCTCCCCTGTGCTTTCACTGAAGCCCCCTGGAATTCTTGGGGAAGGGAGATATAAGAATGAAGAAGGAAGGGGGCCATGGCTTAGTAGAGGGGCAACATACCCCAAGATCTAAGGGATGAGTAGATGAATGAATGATAAAACATTTCTTAAGCATTTACTATGTCCTAAGTCCTAGGGATGCCAATGGAAAGGCTGGACAGTCCCTCCCCCAAGGATCTCATTAAATAAACTCTTCATCTGGGCTGAGCTGGGCCCAGTGGTCTAAACTGCTTGCTCTTATAAGACATGGAGGAGAACAGGAAACAACTGAGACCATCTAATCTTGCCCTTTTATTTTTACAAATAAAGAAACTGAGACTTAGATGATGAATGACTTCCTAAGATCATACAGATAAGAAATAAACAGATTAGAACTCGGGATATCTCCCTTCAAATTCACTGGCTTTTCTTGTCTATCACTGCCTGGGAGCCATAGAGAGATTGGTATGGGGGTCTCCTAGAACCCCTAGAATGACTTGGATCTCAATTCAGTCAAATTATTTAGAAAACCAAGTCACTTCTAACACTTAGGTATGGAGAGCTGTAGTAATCAGGAAAAGATTCTGGGCTAAGGCCAAATGCCAAGTGGCAGGCTTTGCAAAAACTTGTTTGCACCCACTTTATTTTATTTTTTAAAAAAATCTCCTTTTTTATTATGAACTTAATTTAAAAAACAACAGACCTGAATATTTCTAGATAGACAGAAGACCAGAAATAGGATTGTATATGAAACTGTGAACTTCGATTACATGTATTTTTTAAAGTGTATGTTAAATTTAAAATGCTAGTAACAAATATGCCTTATTTGTCTGTGTCACCTTCCGAACTCCCTTCTGTTCTCTTCTTTGTATTAAAAAAAGGCATTTCATTGATGATCTTTTATTTTTCTCCATTTTTTCTCTCTCACTATTGTTAACCACTTACTTTTTGAACCATAGCACCCCCATTCACAATAAAAGCTCTCTGTTATACTCATTTTGCAGATGGCTCAAAGTTATGAAATGATTTGCCCATAGTAGGTTGGTGCCATAGCTGGGAAGAACAGATTGGCTGGGAGCATACAAGGAAAACTTTGCTAGTTCTATAGGTAAGAAAATGGGAGCTGGGAGAGGAGGCAGCTCTGGTTGCCCTGTGGACAATGCTTTTCTATACTATCAGTATTATCCATCACTTTAACAGCCACAGAAACTCATTCTGGTCCCTTTTAGACACACACACATATACACACATATACGCAAATTAAAGCAGAAAAGAGAGTTATAAAGGATGGATGCCAAGCTCTTGGAGAAGTAGTGAACATTTTATGGTCTGAAAAGCACCATTGTGATGATTTGGCTGACAATGTGGCAGGCACTTCTACTGAGACTGCAATAGCTCCTGAGGAACAGATATAATATTAATATACAGATAATTCTAGTTTCCCAGGGCTCTCTAATTTTTAAAAAAATTTTCTTACTTTAAATTAGAATCCTCAAATTTTTTTGATTTCAGCAACTTTTTTTCCATTTGTAAAAATTATCAAAGACCCCAACAATTTTTATTTGTGAGGGTTCTATTTTTTAATTGATATTTACCAAATTAGAAATGAAGACTAATAAATTCTAAAATATTTATTTTAATATATTTAAATAACAACAATAATAGATAGATCAACATAATATATTTTAATGAAAAAATAATTATATTCTCCCAACCAAAAATGTAATGAGAAGAATAGCATTGTTTTACATATTTTTGCATTCATTAAGTTGAATATAACTGGAGTTTCATTTCTGCTTCTGCTTTCAATCTGTTGTGGTATGTTGTTTTGGGCAAAGTCTATGAAGAAAATCTAGCCATATAGCAAAATGTAGTTGGAAAAAAAGGAAGATTATATTAATGGACAGACATTGTTTTAGTATTATTAGAAAGATAATTTTAACATTATGGATCTTTTAAAAGAGTGTTGGGGACTTCCAGGGATTTGCAGATCATACTTTGAGAGCTGCTATTATATATCAAAGGAAGGGGGAATTCATGAAGATTCAGGTCATTAAACTCTTGGACTATAATTAAAATTTTTTGATATATTTTGTTTTTATATCACTTCATGTCAACCAAGAGTATGTGTAGTATTCCATACTCATAGTTCTCCACCTCTGCAAAGAAGAGAAGGAGATATATTTTCATACTTTTAATTTCTTTTTTTTGGAGGGGGGGAGGTACAGATTAGGTCATTATAATTGTACAGTGTAAAGCTTTATTAATTTTTTCCCATTTATATTATTGTAGTCACTAATGTTTCTGGCTCTGCTTATTTCTCTTTGTAATCCATTCATTTAACTTTTTTTTTCTGTATTTCTATATATTATTCATGTTAATTTTTTCTTATAATCCAAGAATATTCCATTTCATTTCTGTTCCACAAATTATTTTGTATTGTGACTTTAAAAAAATAAAACTTTGTTGATGTCTTTTGTTTTTCAAACATCATCAAATTTTCCCAGTATCCTTTCCCCTCCCTAGAGAGCCATCCCACATAATAAATGCTACTTTTGTAAAAAAAAAATTTAAA
Organism: Sarcophilus harrisii; assembly: GCF_902635505.1. Lineage (NCBI taxonomy): Eukaryota > Metazoa > Chordata > Mammalia > Dasyuromorphia > Dasyuridae > Sarcophilus > Sarcophilus harrisii. The sequence goes on from NC_045427.1 coordinate 608,629,322, forward strand.
AAGACAGGGAAGAGAAAAAATCAGCAAAACTGATCATTACATGTGTCTGAAAATATATGCAATATACTATGTTTGTGGACCTCCTACCTCTGCAAAGGAGTAGGGTGAAGATCAACTTTTCATATCTCTTCTCTGGGGTCATGTTTATACTTTGTAATTTTGCAACATTAATTTTTAATTGTTTTGTGGTTCTTCTTTTCATTTACATTGCTTTAGTCATTGTGTATATTGCTTTTTTGGCTCTGCTCATTTCACTCACTCAGTTCACTCTGAATCTTTTCTATATTTCTGTGTATTCATCATATTCTGGACCATAACTTTTTAAATCATCAGAAGAGATGCAACTTCAGAAGCCTTTTCTCAGTCCATAGGATTATACATCCAGAGCTGGAAAGGATCTTGGAGGCTATCAAGTTCAACCCCCTTCGTTTTATAGATAAGGAAACTGAGGCCCCAGAAGGTCGACTTGTCCATGGTCAATGGGCAGCAATCATCAGTAATATATACCAGTCACTGTGCAGAATACTGGAAATATAAATCTAAGCAGAAAGACAATCCTTCCCTCCCAGAGTTATATTCTAAAGGGAGAAGACAACATATAAAAGAAAGTTGAAAGGGAGAGAAGATGGAGACATATTTGAGAAAGTCCAGGAGATTCAGGAATACAGCCTGGAAAGGAATGAAGTTATGGGTGATCCAGGCAAGCCTCTTTAAATGAATTTTGGATTTGGGGACACAATAGAGAATTCTGGGAGTTAGAAGTGAAATCAGGTGAGCTTTGAAACCAGATTCTCTAAAGGATCTTTTGTCTAGTGAGGTCTTTTTTTCCACAATACCTTACAGTAGGGAGTGAGATTTTGATAGGAGGACTCCGCCTAAGGAAATTCATAATCCTCACCTTACAGAGAGCAAAGCTATAGCTAATAGAATTGTATGAAAAACTTTTCTGAAGCAGATGTTCACCTAGAGTTGGGGAGTGCATGACATCTAGCAGCTTCCTATTTTAGTGGATTTTTCTTTGCTGTCTATGGGTAAAACTTCATTGCTTCTCCTGAAGGATCACATGAACTAACAGGGTCTTCTAAATATCAATGCCCTGGTACAAAGCTTCATTGTTATAGTCTTGTTGGAGCTCTGTGGAAGAGCTCCCTTCTGAGTCTCATTCTCAGATGGAATATATGGTTTGAGCTTTTTCAGAATGCCAGATTCTGATAAAGAGGGCAAGTTCCAGGAAGAGATTTTGCTTGTATTGAGTTTTTTACATGGATGTTCTACACTAATTCCAAGCTCCCAAGAGGCTTATAAAACCTAGACTTCTTGGAATAGGTTTGACTTTTTGGAATATTCAATGAAAAGGCTCTTTATTTCACCAAAATTAAAAGTCAAATAGAGGGAGATGGGGAAGAAAGAAGAGTTCAATTCCTTGGATGCATTAAATTTAGAAATCTAATGGTTAGAGCAATTTTTTGAAAACGAATTAAAACAATAAAATATTATTTTGATAATAAATGAAAAGATTATTTGTTATCATTTGACCACAAACAAAATAATTAAATAAAATTGATCAAATTAATAGACAAAGAAATTCTGCAGAATGATGTGCATTTTCAGTTTCTCCAGTAAAAGGGATTTTTGACACTGGACTGTTATCTGATAATTAGCAATGGTAAAATGGTTGAACAAAAATATTCTGGGGCACAAAGTTCTTTCTTTGTACCCTACAAACTGATCCACATCTGGATTGAACCTGCCACCTTGGCTTCATTAGCACTGTCATATTACTACCTGATTTGATTGTCTAGAGACAGATCTGCTAGAATTAGGATGACAGCCAAGTCTTACTCTCCATCTAAAGTGCTGGATAAATCTACTAGTAGTATAGAGACAGAAAAAAAAGCTGTAGATTAGGAAGCTATGGCATTAACCTTATCAGAAGAGCTGACCTGAAAGTGAGATTTGAGAATTTGAGAAATCAAAAAAAGTTTGTAAAATGTGGGGAGAGAAAGGTAAATGGAGAGGATATATACATTATACATTATATATATATATATATATATATATGTTTACTCATATATATAATGTATTCTTTTTTGCTGTTGACAAGAAAAATGACAGCAGATTTTTAAATTTGTTTATGACTTTTGAGAATTTTTCTAAAGAGATAGGGTTCTCTTAAGGGACTTATTGTATCTTTCTAGATTTCTTCTACAACTGTGGAAGGGAAAGGGTATTTGGTGCAGCAGAAAGAACTCCCAGATTAAAATTGAAAGGACCTAAGTTGCAATCATATTTTTCCTTCTGACAAATTATTTGATTTTAGGGAGTCATTATGAGTCTCCATTTCTTCATATGATGATGATGATGTTGTACCACACAACACCCATAACAGTTTTGAGAAAATTGCTTTGGTATTATTAATGCAAATGATTAATCATAATTTTAGATAGATGAACAGTTGGATGGATGGACAGAGATAGATAGAGCGAGCTATGGGTCACATGGAAATTTGCTTTGCTTTACTGTGCATATTTGATAAGAGTTTAGCTTATTTTATTTTTCTTCTGAAAGACAAAAGAACAAAATGTGGGAATTAACAAAAAAAATTGATTTTTGTTATTGAAAAGAAATTAAATGAAAAGAATGTATGTTAAGGACCAGAATTGTGCTGTGGTTTTTCTTTTCTTTGTATCCACAATGCTCAGCAATATACCTGGAACACAGTAGCTTCTTAAAAAAATGATTATTGATTGAAAAAAAGAAAAGAAAATTGCTTTGGGTACCATAAAGGGCTATGTTAATAGAAATTCTTTTTATTCTCTATATGATCTTAGATATCTTTAGGTCTCATTTTCCTCTACTGTAAAATGAGGAAGTTGGATTAGATGGTCTCTATAATCTCTAAGATTCCTTCTAGTTGTCGGATTTTTAATCCTTTGAATGAATTAGATACAAATGTTTCTGGAAAGTCCATGATTTCTTTGGGAAAAGCATAAATCTGAAATGTACCATGAAAACATATGGATGAAAATCACTAAGGATACCCATTTTCCACTCCTATGCTCTCCCTCCCCCAACTCTTTTCCCACCAGACACATCTCTCACTTTGGATGGGAAACTTTAAACTAATTATCAATAACCAAATTTTAAACCAACCAAGAGAGTATGGCATAATAGAGTTGGCATTGGACTCAGATTAGCTCAGTTTCATTGTCTCTGAAAATTCAACCAGGAAGACAGCTAGGCCTGGACTTCTCCAGGCAACCTGTTTCCCCTCCTATCCAGGCTCCATTGTTTCTCCGTTGCTCTTGCACATAGTAGCGCACAGGATCTGGTTACCCTACTTGAGCTCTGATGCTGCTTTTGCATCCATCGGGACTCAGAGAAGCTTTTCCTGGAGTGGCAGGAGCCACTGAAAACACTGCAAATTAGATTTCAGGTACCTGACAGCATTAGCAGGTTTATTGAGGAGATTTTTTACGCTGTTGACATATTGGGTAACATACTGGAGGTGTCATCTAGTGCTAAAGAACATGGCAGTCTTCTCTCGTACTGAAACGTAATTCAGGGGATTTCTGTCTTCTCCTGCCACCGTGCCCAACTGCTGCTTTTTGCAGGAAATTATTTCTGATGAATATCGACTTGTTACTGGAAAACTCTTCAGAGGGATAATGAGCCTGGTATTTTCCCTTTTCTAAAGTGTTTGTTGTTGGAATCATAGATAGTCAGACTATTTTTTATTGGCTCTAGAATTTGAAGAGTCTGTAATTGCTAAGTGTTTCTATTCTACATCTCAATTGGGAACCGGCTTACCTTAAGGCACTGGTTTTATAGTGAGAGACAAGTGTAGAAGAAAACAGGTTTTCTTCCTAACACATGCTTATTTACTGCATGACCATGGGTAAGTCATTTAACTGCTCTCTGCCTCAGGTTCCTCTTCTGTGAAATGATGAAAATAGTGGCACAGACATCACCAGGATCATTAGAAAAATATAATATGATAATATATGTGGAGTTCATTGTAAACTTTAAGGTATTTATGATGATTATTTCTGTACCACCACAGTACTATCAACTTACTACCACCTATGATCACTATTATCTACTACTACTATTACTACCACCACCACCACTACTACTACTGCTATTACCACTATTACCACTACTAGTACTACTTCTATTTCTACTATTACTACTACTATTATTACTTCTACTACTACCACCTCTTATCACTACCATTATTACCACTATTACTTCTATTACTACTATGTCTATTTCTACTTAAATCAAGACCACTACTATTACCTACTACCACTGTCACTATTACTTCTTCTACTAATTCTACTTCTACACTACCACTATCACTACTACCACTTATCATCACAACTGTTACTATTGCCATGATTACTATTATTACTTCTACTACTACTACTACTACTACTACTACTACTACTATTACTATTTTCACTCAAACTAATACCCTTACTATTACTAACCATCATTTCTACGTCTTCTACTGATACTACTTCTACTAGTACTATCAGTATTATACTTAATATCACCACCAATATTACTACTACTACTACAACTAATTACTATTACTACTACTACTACTAACTACTATTACTACTACTACTACTACTACTACTAACTACTACTACTACTACTACTACTGCTACTACTACTACTACTAACTATTACTACTACTACTATCACCACCACTACCACTACACCACTATCAGTACTTCTACTACCTACCTCTGGTAGAGTATAAGCTACTTGAAGGTAAATTCTTTTTTTTTTTTTTTTTAAATCCCCAGTGCCCAGCACAGTGGCTAGCACATAACAAATATTTATTACTGACTGAGTGATTACCCAAGTTCACATATCTACCAGGTTACAAAAATGGGGTTTGAAGACAGGCCTCTTATTCCAAACTCAGTTCTAATTCCACTGAACCATGTTGCCTTTGTAATTGAGAAAACCTATGGAAAGTACTGTGCAAGCGCCAGCTGCTCTTGTTGCTGCTGTTAAGACCTATGATGGATTCCTCCTTCTTCTGTTGCCTGGGACTGTTTTTCATGTGCCAAGGTGATGTGTCTGACCCACCCCTGGCAGGCCATACTTTTAAATTGTTTTCCTAGTAGTAATGATGGATTTGTCACTAAGTCATCCATGCTCCTGCTCAGATCTTCTTCTGACTGCAGCACTTGGCTGGGGTTAGCAGTGAGTCCATGGCTGGGAAACAGAATGAAGCTAATGTCCATGTGGGGATTAAACCCATGACCTTGGTTAGTTTCATTGGTCTGGTCTTCCAACCAATTGAACCAACCGGTTTCCAGCTTCTTTGATGACTGCCATCCTGTTATCTTATATGTGCTACAGTCCACTTCAGTCCTTCACAGCTAACTTATTCACATTTCAGTTTAGCCATGGAAAGTCTTTCTTGACAATTCTTCCCAAATTATTCAGTGAGCTAGGTAATGAAAAATTGGTTATTCATCATGCCTTTTTATTTTTACTGCCTCACAAAGGCCAGTGTCTAAGTCTTGCTGGAGGACTTTAACTCCCAAACAATGCATCAACATTCCCAGCTCAGATTGGTTTATTCATTTTCAGCTTGAGGTCTGCATGAATCAGAGAAGTGATGTCTGTTTTAAGGTACAGTTCTGATAGAGAACAAGATGGAGAGGCTAAACCATTTCCAAGTCTTTATAGGAGGAGGTCTTTTAAAAAATAACTCTAGACTTGCCTTATATTACCCCCTGGTTTTGTAGATTTTACAAGTGAGGGAACTGAGACCCTGAGAACTGAGTGACCACTCATCATCAGCACAGAATTCTCTTTAGACTGTTTCCCAGTGGTGATGATGGATTTGTCACTGAGTCATGCTGCTTAAATCACTAGGCTGGCCTGCCAAGGTTTCCTCAATAACACAAGGGGAGAAGGGGAAGGGAAAGGATCAGTATTTGTGTAGCACCTATTGTGTGCAAGCACTGTGTCCAGCAATTTTTATATGCATCATCTAATTCTATTTTTACAACAACCTTTGGAGGTCAGTAATGTAATTATTCCCATTTACATGAAGAAGGCAGACATAGGTTATGATTTACCCAGGGTCTTTCAGCTAATAACAATAAATATAATAAGAGCTAATCTTTATATTATATGTATATTATAAGCTTTCTATATGTGTGTACGTACACACACACACTATATATATATATGTAACCTTTATATATAGGCACATACTTATGATGTGCTGAGCACATTACAAATATTTTATTTCATTCTCACCACAGGATGTTATATGTTATCATTACTCCCATTTTATAGATGAAAAAACTGAGGCAGGCAAAGATTAATTGACTTGTCTAGGTCATATAGCTAGGAAGTGTCTAAGGCTGGATTTGAACTTAGGGTTTTCTGACTTCAGACTCCAGTGTTAGTGGTGAATTCTGGAACCCAGCTGTTCTGATGGCTAATCTAGATTCTTTTTGCTAAAATACAGGACCCAACTTCTTAGTGTGACTTTGTTATTTTGTTTGGAGAGAATTCCCAGAACATTTTCTATACAGAATCATAGAATCTTAGAATTGGAAAGAACCTGAGAACTCATTTAATCCAACGTGTGACCAAATGGGAAATCCCTCCATAATATCTCTGGAAATCAATAATCATTCAACCTCTGTGTAAGGTCGGCCAGACAAGGAGATCTCGCTGGCTCCCATGGCAACCCTGTCTATCTTTGTATCAGTCCAATAAGTAAAACATTTCTCTCTCTCTCTCTCTCTCTCTCTCTCTCTCTCTCTCTCTCTCTCTCTCTCTCTCTCTAATTTAAATCAATTTTTCTGCAGCTTGTTCCATTTTTCCTAGTTCTCAAGTATAATCCCTCTTCCACATGAAAGAGAAGAAACAGAGACAGACAGCAATAGCAGAAAATGAGAGAGAAGGGGAGTGAAAGTGGAATCTATTCTGTCTCTGCTTTGATTAAATGAAATAATTTTAGGGGCCTCCAAAGAAATTCAGGGGCTACTCCCTCTTTTCTTCTAAGTAATAGTATGTAACTTTGATGGATCATCTAGGTGGGACTTGAATCAAGGAATCAGTAAGAGAGGTATAGAAACAATAGACCTGGTTTAGGAGCCAGCTAGGGTGAGCCTCAGCTCTGCTATCACCCATTTCTGTGATCTTTAAATATTCTTCCACTAATTAGAATGGAATAGAGATGTCTAAGTCATATAAACATATTTAATTTTGTTCTCTAGTACTTCTTAATATCTTATCTTTCCAATTGAACAGTAAAGTCCTCTAGAAATAAACCCTTGTTTTTAAAACTAGTTTGTAATTGCCTAGGATGCTTAATCTAAAACTGCTCACTCAAAAGGGATTCCATAAATGTTTGTTGAATACATAAAATTGATCTTCTAAACAATTTATAGATATTCCTCAGTACTTAGTACAGTCCCTGGAACATACTAAGTGTTTAATTAATGCTTGGTGGTCAATTGACCCTGCCAACACTGTGCCATTCTCAATCATGATGACACTCTAGGGCTAATGCATAATAAGCAGACTGCGGCTTACCCAGGTTGGTTGGCCAAACACTGGTTGGGTCTTTGCATCCTTGGCGTTTAGCATCTTGCACAACATACGCACTTAGGAAAGGCTTATTCAACTGAAGTACGTGGTGGTTGAATTAATCAAAGTTCCAATTAAGCAAAAAATAATCTATATATTTGACATGGGTTACCACTTTAAAAAAATATATATATATATTTTAATTTTTGAGCCAAACTTGTGATTTCATTTGTATCTGGAACTTCTGGTGAAGAAAGTCATAGATCAGTGATGGATTATTCTGAAATTTATAGCTTTAAACAGTTGTCTGGATCACTGAGACATTGTAATAGTTTCAAGGTCATACATACAGTATAGATCAGAACTAGGACTCTGGATCTGGGCATTTCCTAAGTCCACTATGCCTTGACTGCTAATTTTTAAACAATCTGGAAAATGTGTGTGTGTGTGTGTGTGTGTGTGTGTACATGTATGTATTTAGAAGTTCCCCTGCATTAAAGGTTTACAATTGAATGATTGTTTTTCTGGTATATTGTAGCAGAGGTTCTTTTAAGGGTATAAGTTGAGTTAGATAACCACTAATATCTCTTCCAACCTTAAAATTTTGTGTTTCTCTGACAGTGAGAGAGAGCTGGAAAACTAGGCTGAATCAGGCAATCTACACTTGTTGACTCAGAACACACTTTGGGACTTTTCAATGCCTTTTCAATGATTTTTCAGAGTCATTTTACAAATATAATGCTCATTGGAGATCAAGTTGAATACAAACTAACCCTGAAAATTTCTTCTTCTTCTTCTTCTTCTTCTTCTTCTTCTTCTTCTTCTTCTTCTTCTTCTTCTTCTTCTTCTTCTTCTTCTTCTTCTTCTTCTTCTTCTTCTTCTTCTTCTTCTTCTTCTTCTTTTTTAAGACAATCAATTAATCCCTGATGTCCATTGTTTTACCTTTGATTTTTCTTTTCTCATAAGCACACCCAAAAAATATCCATATGCAGACAACTGAATAGCTCAGTGGGTAGAGTGTTGGATTTGGAGTTAGGAATATCTGAATTCAAATCCAGCCTCAGACATATTCTAGCTGTGTGACCCTGAGCAAGGCACATAATATCTCTAAGTTTTGGTTTTCTCATTTGTAAAATGAGATATTTAGATGTGGTTATTTACATTTATATATTATCTATATAATTATAGATATTTAGATATAGAATAGTTAATATCATATATCTTACATAATTGTTGTAAAGATTAAATGAGTTAATATATATAAAACATTAAATAAATGTATGTAACATACACATGTATTCTAGGTGTTTTAAACGAGGCTATATAAATTAGTTTACCATACATCTCAACAGGAAATGGAATTGACTAGTGGCTCTCTGTGAGACAATGGAAGCTCAGAATAGCCATGAGTCATGTCAAATGCATCCTTTGAAGCAAAATTTTATCTCTTTGGGATTTAAAAACGGACACTCCCTTTGCTCTACTGTCCAGATTATTCTGCCTTTCTGACTCCTGATTCATTTCAAAATTACCAATTGGGGATTTCAGCTTTTAAAACTAAGGTAATCTCAGGAACAATAATTAAGTCAGTACTATACTACTGGGCTGCTGTGAGCAATAGAAATATCTACTGTGTTGCTTCCTTATTACCTTTTTAAACCCTTCTGGGCATCTTGTGCAACTATAGCAAACAACACAGGAGGGAAATAAGCTTCCCACAAACTTCTGCAAGCACATCTCTGTTACTTTAAAAAAAAAAAGGATGACTCCTTTCTTCCATACTAGGTTGGCACTCTGGTTTCATGCCTACGATTCTCTTACTGTTTCATGCATTATTAATATGGGGCTGCCTCATGTGCCCTGGCAGGCACCCAAGCTGAAGCAGTAAAGCAAAATCTGGGCTGATACCGAGGGGCAGACCAGCCTGGGGAGTCTGTTCTGTCCACAACTCTACTTCACTATATTTTCATTTTCTTGTAATCACCTTGATTCCCTTCCCTCCTAGCTTCTCCACCTTACCCTATCTCAGCTAAGTAGAGAAAACACATACACACATATACACACCACACTCACACTGACATACACATTCTCCAATTGGAGGATAATGTTATCAACCTGAAATATCTCCTTCAGAAACCCAAAAGTAGAGGAAACACGACCCTGTGCATGATCATAAAAGAGGAAGGGCAATGGAAAACAGGCTGTGATAAACAGGGTCCTTTCAAAAACCCAAGTGTGGAGGGAGAAGCAGAGCCCCAGAGTGACCCAGACCAGTAAACAAGCCAGCATATGATGCTTCTATCCAGAGTCCTTTGGCTAGCAATTTGTGCGTAACTGTGCTCTGGCTAAGTGGCCAACTCTGGGTGCTTCATTCCCAACGTCCAAATTGATTTGGACACTGGTGGTTATTGTGAGAGTCGCATGAGATTATGTTTATAAAATGCTTTGCAAACCTTAAATGCTATGTATACATGAACTATTCTTATTGTAGATGATGGACTTCATTCCATATGGGACTATGTGATCTTCCCAAAGTCACAGAGTTAGGTGATGGCAGAGCTGAGACGCATTCTAGGCTATTGCTGCTACACAAGACTACCTGTCTCGCTGATTTCTTGATTCTAGTCTCACCTAGGGGATGATCCATTAAAGTTATTCACTATTACTTAGAAGAGAAGAGGAAGGAGAACCTAAAATTATCTCAGTTAATCAAGGTAGAGGAAGAATGATATAGATTTCTCCTCCACTGTCTTTCTCTTTCCCTCTTTTCTCTTGTTCTCTGTCCATTTTTGATGCTTTTTAGATATAATCTAACTTTTCCTCTATGTGTCTATTGATAAGTCTCATATTTTTCTAGTGTTGTTGAGTAATGTATTTGATTTGGATTGAGGGGATGTCTATTTTAACTTGCTTAATTATTTTAAAAATTAAGATAAGAATCTAATTGTTCCATTGGAGAATTTCTTCTAAATAAAATGTGAAAACAAATTTAAGTATCAGAACATTCTGAGATTATGGAGAATCTGGAATCTGGGCAATCACCCTGAATCTTGGGAGATGGTTCTGGTGACAGATGGGCAGGGAGTTCAGGAGGCAGCCAGTGGGATTTGCTTTGCCAGGTAGATGCTAAAAAAGACCAGAAGTCCATTTATTTATTCTTGCATTTATTAAATGCTCACATCTTGTGCACAGTGCTGTTAGGTGCTGGGGGTGATAAAAAGATAATTAAAATACAGCCTTTAAAAATGGAAAGTACCTCTAGGAATAATTTAATCCCCTCATGTTGCAAATGGGAAAACTGAGATCCAGAGAATTGATATGATTTTCCCAAGCTTAAGATTCTTTGATTCCAAAATCTGTGCCCTTTCCCAGCACTATTTACTTACTTTTATTTTCTGTCCTCTAATGGAAGTTATAATCTGGAGGTATTGGAGAGTGATGGGGAAAATGGACACAAGCAGCAATATATGAAACCACGGTATAGTTATATAACATAAATACCATCAACCTATAACCTCTCTCTTCAACAATAATCAAGGCAAAGAATGATATTTTCTCTCTCCTCTTTCACTTTACCTACTTGTGACTCCTTTTCACTTTTAAAATTTCCTTTCATGTTACCATTAACCTAACTTAATCTGGTTACTAAAACATTTGGTAAGTATACAGTGGAGGAAAAGGACACTGATTTGTCTGGAGATTGTTCTTTTTAGTAAGTCAAATTTTACTTGAATCTATGTTCTTTCTCAGTCTCTTCCATTATTATCAAATCTCTAATATTTGAAGAAATGTCTTAAAACTTAGAATCCAATGTGCTTGTAATCCTACTTCAACTTTTTAGCTGACTTCCAGTTCTTATCACTTTTTGAGAGGGTCAGGAATTTCAAAACATTTGACATTACTCAGAAGAATAAAGGATAGTCTTATTATCCTCATGGATCAATAGAGAAATATATTACATCTATACCTAGATTCCCCAGCATTTGGATTCTTCAGTCAGACCAAGGAACAAAGATGAAAATTCTTTTTAAAGCATCTCTTCTCTTTGTTGTGAGGGATTAAAAGTTTTCTCATTCTCTTCTGTACTTAAATGTCTGGGTCCCATGACATCTGACTGCCGTGGTTTTATTATCCTCATATAGGCACGCTCTGGAGAATAGGGATAGGCAGAGAAGATGATAACAGCACAGATTTAGAACTGAAAAGCACTTTAGAGTCTAGTCCAAATACTTCATTTTATAGATGAGGAAACTGAGGTCCATGGATTTGCCCAGTGTTCCACAAATTGTAAACATGAGAGGTGGGGTTTGAATTTTGGTCCTGGCCATTTGACCTAGTGTTGCAGCTGCTCAGCTTGAAAGGTTAGAATCTCATAGTACATCCCACTGCATGGACTCTCCTTTGGGACAACAAAGACTCAGAGAAACACACTGTACAAGAATTCCTTCCTTCCTTCCTTCCTTCCTTCCTTCCTTCCTTCCTTCCTTCCTTCCTTCCTTCCTTCCTTCCTTTCCTTCCTTCCTTCCTTCCTTCCTTCCTTCCTTCCTTCCTTCCTTCCTTCCTTTCCCTCCTACCTTTATTCTTCCATCAAAGGACTCAGTAAAATCGCTCTTTTTAGAATATGTGTTATTCAACACTATTTGGAAAGCATGTTACTGTAACACAAATCCTATTTTCTCATTGATTTCTATTGTAAAATAAGAAATGGGATTTGTAGAATCATAAGACCCCAGAGGAGGAAAGAGAGAAACATCACACCTTATTTCTGTGGGGAAAAAAAAAATCTCACTTTAAATGAATTGAAAACTTTTTCTTTTCTGCAATGAAGGAAAGGATAAGGTGTATAGTTCTTAGATATCCTTGGGCCTTGTAGGACATGAATATGCTTTTGCAAAGTTTTGTAGCATTTTCTTACTTATAAGGTCCCCTTCCTTTTATGATTTTACCCAATGGTTTTTGTTTGTTTTGTTTTCCCCAAAACTATAGGATTTTTTTTTCTGAATGATTAGGATAGTTTGGCTCAAAGTCCCCAGGACTTAGCTCCTACTAGCACATAAGCACTTCTTTACTTCCCTCATTCTCTCCCCTTCCTCCCTATCCCACCTCATCTGCCACACTTTAAGGGGACTTGGCACAGTATGTGTAAAGACAAACTTACAAAACAGATAACTCAGGGTGAATTTCTTCATCTTAGAAAATGTTTATTTTCTTTAATATTTCTACAGATAATGAACTCTGCTCTTGTATTTAAAATATAATTCTCCTTGCCTAAATCAATTCACATGCACATTAATTCACATTTCACATCAATTCACAAGGTCACTCTGTGACCTTGGACAAATTTAAAATCTTCTGCGTCTCATTTTCCTTATCTGTTAAATGAATGATTAGACTGGATGATCTCCAAGTCCTCCTACTTGATGCTTCATAACTTTTCTTTGTCTATTGTGTACATATGTGTATAAATCAAGCCAGCTGTACTATAGTATGTTCTACTATCTAGCATGTAAAAACTCCCTTAAATCCAAAAATCTAGGTTTGATTGAAAACAAATCGAGGCTCTATTTCTCAATTCTTCACAATCAAAATCCTGTAACATGAAATCTCCCCAAACAACTGATTTAGACACATTCTATTTTACCTCCTGCAGATTAGAGTGAAGAGAAAGAGATTAACCCTCTGGAGACTGATTGCTAGTCTTGTTCCCACCGATGCCTGGTTTCAGCTTAGACCTGGTATTTGAGAAGCGCGGCTCCTGCCTCCTCCTCTGCCACCAGTCTGCTGTTCCTCTCTGGGGCAGTGACAGCTGTGCCGTGTGGGTGAGGGAATGTTGCTAGGAAAACTGGTGGAGCTTGTATTTTCTGACGTGAGTGTTTAAATTAGCATCTTTAAATTCAGTTTTCTGTAATAATTTAGCTTTAAAACTTCTTGACTGGGGAAGAAAAGGAATTTGAAGAGGAAAAAGCAAAACATTTTGGAAGAGTTTTTGAAAAAATTAAATAAAGGAAAAATTTCAGAGCCATATCATAGAATTGCATCCTTTCCTCCCTCCTCCCTTTATCAAGGGGCCACCAAATAGCAATAGACAATCCATCTGGAAATTGTGCTTTACATGTGGTAATATGAGCAAAACATCCTTCTTTGACACCTCAAAGATTATTACATTAATGATGGTGATGATGATGATGATAACTTTAAGTTCATATAATGCTTTGTGGTAACCAGGGATATGAAGTTTAAACATCTGAAGAGAGATACAGCTTGAAAGTTGGTTAAGGCTGCATGTATAGATAAGGATTTAATCAATTCATTGACTTGGGTAGAGCCTGACCCACCAATCAGCAGTAATATTCCTAGGGGACACTCATTCCTGATTTGATTGTTGTTGTCCACCACGTTTGTTGAATTGAATAGAAATTCCATTGAGGAAACTAAGTGGCCCAGTGGAGAGTTGGACTTGAAATTTGTAAAGCCTAAGTTTAAATTTTGCTTAAAACACTTACTAGCTATGTGATTTTTAGGCAATTCATTTAACCATTCTTTGCCTCTGTGAAATGGGAATGAGAATAACACCTACCTCACAGAGTTGTTGTGAAGATCAAATGACATGAGATCTGTAAAGCAATCTGAAAACCTTTAAGTACCACATGAGTGCTAGCAATTAACATGTAATATTCACAGTGAGGCAGTGGGCCTATTTGTGTATTATAATTTAATTGCATTTAAGCTCAGAATAAGAGATTATGAAAAGACATGGATGAGATATACTCTGCTCTGATATAGATAATATACATATTGAGGGCCTTATAGATCCATTATATAATAGAGGTGGAACAGTGGTTAGAGCACTGGGTTTGGAATCAGAAAAACTCATATTCCCAAGTTCAAATGTGGCTCAGATACTTCCTTAGTGTATGACCCTGGGCAAGTCACTTAATCCTGTTTGCCTCAGTTTCCTCATCTGTAAAATAAGCTAGAGAAGGAAATGGCAAATCACTCCAGTATCTCTGCCAAGAAAACTCCAAACTAGGTCATGAAGAGTCAGTCATGACTCTTAACAACTGAATGACAATTCAGAATGAAGGAGGTGATGGTCTTGAAATGAAAGAATGTCCAGAATGAAGGAGGTGATGGTCTTGTAATGAACCATTGTTCATTGAGAATTTATTCAATTCTGGGTCCTCCATGTTAGGAAGAAAGAACACTGATAAACTGGTACAGTTTTAGATAAAAACCACCATGATAATAAGGAGACTGGAAACAGTTATATCATGATCAGTGGAAGGAACAAAGGATGTTCACCAGGAAGAAGAAAGGGGGACAAAATTGTTCATTCTAAGTATTTGAAGGGAAGATTTGTGGAAGAAGGATTATATTGATTGTGGTAGGTTCCAAGGCAACAGAACAAGTAACAATGAGAGGATGTTAGGTGAGATGGATTTCCAATTGAAATTAAGGGAAAACTCCCTACTGATTATTGCCATTCAGAAATAAGGAGGGCTGCTTTTGGAGGCTCTTCATCAAGCACAGGCTAGATGAACCGTTGCAAAAGGGATTCCTCTTTGTCTTTTTTAGTCTGCAGGATCTTAAAAATCCTTAGTATAAGATTTGCAAAGCTTTTAAACATATATTATCTCACTTGATTCTCACAACAACACTTTGAGTTAGTAGTTATCTTCATTTTACAGATCAGTCTTCCAATTCTGAGAATCGTTTAGTATGGGACCAGAGACAGATTATGGCAGTTGTCTGAAGCCCTTCACATCCCCTCCTCTAGCTTTCAATTGTCTGTTCACCATATAGGTGGCTATCAGTTACTGAATTTTTTTTTTTTTGACCATAGCCACCTAAGAAACAGAAAAAAAAAACACAAAGTGGCCCAAGTCCTGGGTGGTCCCATTCTGCTTCTAATACCAGTGGTGGGAGAATGATTAACGAATGAGACAGAGGATGGTAAGTTCTTAAATAATCTACAAGCAAGCATTACTTTATAAGAAAGAATTTGGGCTTCTATGACCTAATTACTAGAATAATAGCTGACAGGTTGGACTTCAGATTTTGACCTCAAAACATGAATGATTCCATAGAAAATGCTGGTGGAAAATAGTACTTGTCATTTGGCAAGTCAAAAATGTCCAAATGTATCTTGTTCAAACACTCATGCCAAGGTAGAGATGATCCTCTGACATTTTAACAGCAAAGGTGAGTGGTTTTCCCCCTTCTCCTTTCTCAAAAATATGTCCCAAATGACTGAAAGCAAGGGTGATACAGCACGTGTCCTAGTACAGCCAGATCATTCCCCTGAGCATTTCTCTGGCCGGCTGTATGGAAAATGTCAAAGTGCTCCCTTGGTCAGATTCCAGACGAAAGAATCCCCCTTCTTACAGCTGTGTAAGGACTATGTGGAGTTTGATTTGAAGGGAATGGAAAGGTCATATAGGATTGGGACAAGTAATTGGAAAGAACCAATAATGGTGTCCAGTAACATTATATGAAAGCTGAAATTGTTGTGTGAGTAATTGAAATGCAGAGATGAGAGAACAGACCTCAGCATTTTCCATGATTAACTTTCTCATAGTAATAGTGTGTGAGGGTGCATAGCAACGGGAAGATGATCTGGAGTGAGGAGTAGTTCTGTGGTTTAGAGATGTGATTGCTGTTTTTAAATTTTCCCTCATTCTATTTCTATCATCCTCCCATTGCTGAGCCATTGGGAGCAGAGAGTGGATGGTAGAAATCAATCCCCTTCACTTACTGGCAAGGTTGCTTAAGTGTTGGGTGTGAAAAGAATTTGGATATGGATACGGAGGATGCAAAGCCCTGTGATAAAGGGTCCCTTCCCTCATAGAGCTTAAGTCGATAAAAAGATTGGAAGAAATGCCTGCTGATCATAAAAGAGCTGTCCAATGAGTACCAAATGAGGCTTTCAGGCAGTAAAGGCTATGAATTCACCGTAAGAAGAATTGTCTATGAGCCAGAGCACTTGGGGAAGGCTTGATTTAAGCTGGACCTTGGAAGGTACCATCAGTAAAATTATGAAGTTAGGAAAGTCTAAGAACTTTTGATCTAATCCAAATTCCTTATTTTATAGGGGAGGAATATGAATTCCGTAGACTTAAGTGATTCACACGTGATAAATGATAAAGCCATAATCTGAAGCCTGGCTCTCTGATGGCAAATCTAGTATTCTTTCTGCAATCTGCCTTTAGTTCAGAAAAGAATTTATGTTAGTCTTTGGTATGACTTTTTATTTATTTATTTTTTGGTAGCACATTTAGCTTCCTAACTTTGTTGGTCTTTGGTTAATATTAAAACCCACTGGCGTGCCCTTAGTTTGTACCAGTATTTCAAGGGGTAAGGCAGCTTCCACTGACCTGTACTGGGGTGGTAATGAAAAGTAAGCCAAAGGATAAAAGTTTATTGTGAATAGTCTACTAAATGTTTAAATGCACATGTAGGTCATGGAGGGGAGACCTCAATTAACTCACAGAAATACAGTTACCCTGTTCAGGTCTCTAAAGAACCCTGTACCTAAAGGTTATTGCTCTCTATAGAGCAAAAAACTCAATATCTCTGGGTCTTGTTTAATTTAAAATCTTGAGGTCTGGCTCAGGACAGTGAGACATATGGCTGTGCTTTGGGGTTGGCAATCAGAAAGCAGCAGTCATCATGAGCTTCAAACTCTGAGTACTACGGAGGCTTAATAGTCCCAGAGACCTTTTTTTAAAATATGTGTTTACATAAGTGACTTAAATGAGTGCGTAAATTCATTGGCAGGTTTGGGTATCTTGCACAGAGGCTAGGCTCAGCAAGAGTCTGTAAACCAGAGGATAATTCTTCAAAGGTAGCTGAAACCAGTGACCCTTGATAAATGGAAATTTACTTAAATAGCCCATGCTCCCACCTTGTCACCTTATACTAGATCATTTATCAGCTTCTTTTTTTGGTAAATCTAGCATCTAATTATATCTGTTCACCCTGGGCAAAGCAAAAAGGGGAGCAAGGCTTTCCTGGGAAAGGCTTTAGCTAATGGATCAGCCTTGGTAGTTACCATAAGGTCGGTTGGCATTTACCTGGCTGGTTTAAGGACCCAGCGTTCTCCGACTTTGCTGGAGGGGTCTCAGATTACATCTGGTGCTTGGGCACAGTTCTACAGTGGACAGTTTGAAGGAATGATGTTGGGAACCTTACAGAAGCCCTACAGCCAAAGTAGACCTGCGTGTGTTTAATTTTCAGACTCTCTGTTTTGGGGGTAGGAAGAATCACCGAATTTTGTTGTTACTTTAAGCTAGTGAGGAAGAAAAGCAGGCACTTGGATTCATGAATGAAAATAACCAACAATAATGCTAGAATTTTTACATTATTATTGTTATTCACTCACAGAGTTGTACCTTATACATAACAGAAATTAGATATTTTTTTGAGTGAATTAATCAATCTTTTTGAGCTTCTGTTCAATAGAAGTGGGAAGGAAGACTAAAAAGAAGGGACCTGAAACTAATGGGTAAGACAGAAAAATCTCAGGGAGAGAGAAATTAAAGTGGCAGATGAAAAACAGTAATTACTTATTTAAATAGTGCTTTACGTTGACAAAGTATTTTACATACAGGATCTAATTTGATTTTCACAACAACCCTATGAGATAGGTAGGCAGAAAAGGAATTCTTTTCTGCTCCTCTGCCTCCATTACAGATGAAGAAATTGAGGTTTTAAGAAATTAAAGGAGGTGCCCAAGGCCACACCCCAACCCAAGCTTCCCACCCTTGGCTTATGGTTTTTTCCACAATCCTTCCCTTGGAAATCAGGTTTCTGTGGATGTTACCACCCATGCTGTCTTGGTTCCTTATAGAGAATTTTGAGTGGCTTATATTTAATTTGACATGGAGGGAAGAATACTGGACTGGATTTCAGAGGCACACATATGTAGATATATGTAGACACACATATGAATATATCACCTAGATACATGTATACCCCCTACCTACCTCTCTCTCCTCCTCCTTTCTTTCTTCCTCTTCCTCCTTCTCCTCTTCCTCCTCCTCCTCCTTCTCTTCCTCCTTCCTTCCTTCCTTCCTTCCTTCCTTCCTTCCTTCCTTCCTTCCTTCCTTTCTTCCCTCCTTTTTTCCTTTCTTCTTTTTCTTCTTCCCCCTCTCTCCATATAATGACCTAACTAAACTTTTAAAACATGAACAATATATACTTATATATGACCTACTTAGTGAATGGAACCATATATATGCACATACACACACACACATATATAATATAAATATAATGAGACAGCAGTAGTGGAGTGAATTATACTCACTATCCCTATGTTCTCCCATTTACATGCAGAGTCATTCCTTTTAGTATCACAGAGTGGAAACTACCTACTACTTGGGAATTGGGAGCCAGAAGTAGCAATTAGTAATTACTAGAAAAATTTTCTGCCATTAGCTAAATCCAGCTAAAGGAAGGCCCCCAGGCCAAACAAGCAACCTAGGTTTGAGTTCAGCCTAGGCAATGTCCCTGCCTCCATCCCCTGCCCCTCCCCTTGCTGATATTCCTCTATTCTGGGGACAGACGTTGCTTGGAGCATGTGGATCCTATCTTCCCATGCTGGCTCTATGTACGTTGGCTGTATGTGGGGCTCAGAAGTCACAGTCCAAGAGACATAGAAAATGTTAGAAAGAGAAGTATTCTCCAGCCAGTCTTCTTTGTGTGTGTGTGTGTGTGTGTGTGTATGAGATATTTTAATGAGGAAGAAAACACATGATATGTAATGTATAAATGGTCTTTAATTCAATGATTACAGATTAATTCCTTTGTAATTAAACTTTAAAAATGTTAATACTCACTAGACTCTGAAACTCATCACACTAACAGCTTAATGTGAATTCACTATCCAAAAACTTTTCACAGGGAGCAGGGCAATATCACAACAATGGGTCAGGTTTTCTCAGAAAGATTGTGGAGGGGAAGGGACAGAAAGGGAAACAATTTAATGTCATTAAATTCAAAATTTTACCATTGGTTGAATTTGTTGGTAGGTGAGGAACAATGAGCAGAAGCCAGGTTTAACAGCTGCATTGGGGATGAAGATGAGGGGTATCTATTGTAGTAGGTGTTGTACTTTTCTTTCTTGAAAAAGGGAGAGTTCTAGGATTGATTTACCAGTATACTTAGGTGGGGTGACTGGTGTGTGTGTATTAAAATTATTTTGAGTTTTTCTGACTTATCTTCTACAGACACAGACATACCATTTAGGTCCTGACCACATTCCCAACTGTGTACCTTTCTTTTAACCTCCTCTGTCCTTTCTACTCTGTGTGGTTTAATGAAAGAACACCACACCTGGAGTCAGGAAACCTGTGTTTAAATCCTAGTTCCCACCCTTGCTAACTGTACTAACTACAACTTCCTTGAGAGTCAATTTCCCTATTTGTAAAACAGGGTTAATAACTCTTGGATCCACAGGGTTACAGAGAAGAAAACACTTTGAGAAGCCTGAGTTGTTCCAAAAATGTGAATTACTGTGGTTGTCAGTTGGCCTTTAAAATTCATCTCAAGTTTCATATGCTCTGGGAAACATTCCCCGATGGGTCCGTCCCACAGTGATCTCTGCATTCCCTTAATCCTCATGCTCTGGGCTTCTCATCTTTTCTTCTGTGTTAATCCTAACTAGATTATAAATTCTTTTATGCTTCTTCATAATCCTCTCAGCACGTAAGATCCATGATCACTGCAAACTTTTTGGGGGGCAATGGATGAGCATTTCCCGAGGTAGGTAGACACAGAGGGATTGTAGTTTGTGATACTGGAGGAATACTTACATGGATAGGACTACAGATCCGTCAGGGTTTTGACAGTATCTCCCTCAGTATTTTTGATAGTTCCTTCATTGATAAATGCTTATTGAGACATTGATTATTTCTGGAAATCAAGCATTTATCTTGAGACCTCCATTTTACTGTCAAATTAATTGAGTTCCAGACTGATGAAATAACCTAATAATTACATAGCTACGTTGACTTTAGTACCCTGCAGTTCACAACTCTTTCCTGATTTACTCATGGTGAGTTTTTTGAGTGGAACTAAAGGGGTAGGACCCAGAATCTTGTTGGTGTGAATAGGTTGGAATCTGTGTCTCAAAGCCTTTGAACCTGTTTTGTCCCTCCCTATCCATCTGTGTCAGCTGCAGTTTCCCCACCTTGAATGTTACTGAAATCCAATTCCCTCAGCTCATCAATCTGTTATCACCTTCTAGGCTTTTTTTTTTTTTTTTTTTTTTTTTTTTTAATGGGTGAATGTGTGCTTCAAAAGCTGCCAGAGGAGATCTCTGTTTAAACAAGAGCTAAGGGACCAAAATATTTGTTTGTGCTTATCAAAATCCCAACTCTTTCCCCTTGTCTCTCTCTCTCTCACTACCCCATTTAATAAAATTTAAACAAAAAATTGTATCTTGCTTCTTTTTGTGAGTGAAAAGTCCACAGCACATTCCCTGATTATTCAGGGATAAGGCTGAATGATTTTGGAGGGATGAAAGGAAAGTTTTCATCACCCATGAGTTTGAACATTTCTAGTATCCTTTGTCCTCTGTATCTCATCTGTCTCCATTCTTCTCTTATCTTTAAAAGTAGACCTTCAATTATTGCTTTTTTGTGACTGGTGGTCGCTGTCATCTCTCCATCAAATCAAAAGATCATTAGATTTATAGCTGAAAGAGACTTTAGAGGTTGTCAAATATGGAACCATTATGTGCCTCTTCTAAAGGCACATAACTTGGTCAGAGGTGGAGCTGAAATTCAATCCACCCCTCTCTGAGAACAGCATCCAAACCAGAGTGAGGAGGTCCATAAAATAATTTAATTTAATATACTTGAATAAAAATCAGGGAACATAAATTCATGGTTTGAAAAACAGCTTTCTTTTTTGTTCTTTTCTGTATATTGAAAAGTTATGGTGCTGCCTGTTCATAGTAATATGTGTATATGTATGTATATTTAAAAATAATAATATAAATAAATAAATATTAAATGAAATTTTAAAAAGCAAGTTGACATGGAAAATTCAAAGGGGAATGAGCCTAGATAGGTGACAACTTTATGTGCATGTATTTGGGGGAATAAACCCGATTTCCCTTTTTTCTCTTCTTGCTTTTTGCTTTTCCCTTCCTATATACCATGAAGATCAAAGCATCAGCTATCATTGCTGATCCAGCATCCCGAGTTGGAAGCTGCCATGCAGGAGAGACAAAGGGCGTCTCCAAACAGCAATTGGGGAGATGGTAGGAATGGGTGAGGAACAGGTCATATAGAGAGGGAAATTTTCCTCTTGAGCCTAATAATCTCTTAGATGCCCAATGGAGAAGCTGCCAAATGATCTTCATCCTTGCATCATGAATAAGGCCGGATGCCCACCTTGAAGGATTGGTAGTTGACTATACCTGCCCACTGACTGAAATTAAGGAAAGGTAGGCATTTGTGTCCAGTGGAGAGTAAATGAAACATCCAGATGTGTAATGATAATAAACATCATCATCAGGGCTAACAAACACTTAGCACTTAAAGGTCTACAAATATTGTTTCATTTTGTCCCTGTGTCCCTGAGAGGTAGATGCTAGCATTTTCTCTATTTTTCAGATGAGGAAACTGAGGTTAAATGATTGCCAGGATTACAAGCTAGTAAGTATCTGAGACTGGGCTTGAACTTGGGTCTTCTGTTTCAATTTCTGTCCACTGAGGTTTGTCAAAAATATTCCAGGGTTTAGTTTTTTCATGCATTCTCTTGAGAGCCATTGCTGTGGGAGGATTATTCATGTTCCTTTGGCACAGGGAGCCACGAAAATCTCCAGGAGGAGAAGCCCCTTGCAGATATGTAGGCAGGGGAAAAGGTGTTCATTCCTTCTTCTCCCCCAAAGTGGGAGCCAGAGTAAAATGTCGCCATTTGCTTTCCTAGGGAGGCTCCAGGCTGGGGTGCTAGGCGGATAAATTGATTTTTCAGCCTGCAGCATTTCTAAAGATAGGAACGGATAGCTCCCCATTGGCAAGGGGTCTAATAGACCATCTGTGAATCACAGACCTTCCATGAAACATTTATTCTGCCGCCCGCAGGAGTGCATGCTGGCCTGGGTGCCGGGAGGGGAGGCTGCACTGGGAGAGAGGGCTAATGCAATAAATGTGAGTCAGCTTGGCTGCCTAACAACCGGGCTCCCCAATCACAGGCAGCATCACAGAGGAGGGAGGGGGGTTCTGGCTGCCTTGTGCTTTAATGACTGCAGATTTCTTTAATTTATGCAGCTCGCATGACAGCAAGGAGCAGACGAGCATGGGGAAATGCCTTCTGGGGGGGGGGGGGGGGGGGGGGGGGGGGGGGGGGGGGGGATCTGTACTCTCCCAGCCTCCAAAGTCCTCCCACTTAAGGCAGTGGGTTTTTTGGATTATTAGCGTTGGGTATCTCTCCATGTTTGCTCCCATTTTGGAGCTGCTGTCTTGGGATTTCCAGACTATTACCTACCCTTTTTTCCCCTTAGTACTCTGCTCAGAATAGTCCCTACCTCAGAGCAGACCCTCAATAATTACTTGTTGATTCCTTAATGAGTGAAGTGATTATTGTGCATCCCCACCTTTTCCTTAGAAATGGGAACCTGTCAATAATTTGGGGTTTTCTTGACAGATCTGTTGTACCTTCTACACCAGGGTCATCCTCCTGGCTGGGGCAGCTTGTCAACTAAGAACAATGGGCCAGATTCAGCAAGATGAAATTTAATAGAGACAAATGCCAAAGCCTGCATTTGGAGATGGTCTTTTTAGAGGCAGTTGGCTGACAGAATGGATAGAAGACTAGGTCAAAGTCAAAATATCTTGACTTCAAATTTCAGACGCTGTCTAGCTGGGGGATTGACAAAGTTAGTTAACCTCTGTTTGCCTCATCTATAAAATGGGCGTAATAATACCACTTATCCTTCAGAGTTGTTGAGATGATCAAATGAGAAGATATTTGAAAAATACTTAGCATAGTGGCTAGCACTTTGGTAGGCTCTGAATAAATGTTTGCTTCCTTTTTCCTTTGGGGAAAAAATCAGTAGTAGGATGGAAGATGAAGATATAGACAGAAATGGCTGAGAACAAAATCTGGCAGTTTTAGTGGACTAGGTATTCATTTTATATATATATATATATATATATATATATATATATATATGTATATCACATACATATCATATACATATATATGTATATATATATATATATATATATATCACATATATATGTGTGTGTGTGAGAGAGAGAGATAGAGTGAGAGAGAGGGAGATAAAGAGAAAGTGAGTGAGAGAGATAGAGAGAGAGAAAGAAAGAGAGAGAGAGACTGAGAGGGAGAGGGGGGGGGGGAGTAGTGAGTGAGAGAGAGAGAGAGACAGAGAGAGAGACATGGTAGCCAAAACAAACAAAAAAGAATTCAATCTTTTGGCTGTCTGGAATAAGGGGATAATAGTCCCATTGTACTGAGCTATATAGTCAGACCATGTCTAGAGTGTGTTGGTCAATTCTGGAATCACAATTTAGGGAAAATATTGACAAGCATCAAAGTATGTCCAGGGAAGGATGTGTCTAGGATAGTGTGAATGATTGGAGACCATGCCATTTGAAGGCTCATAGAAGGACCTAGAGATGTTTAATTGGGATAAGAAAAGACTTAAAAGACTGGGGATGTGGAAGAACTGGCATCAACTATATGGTGGCCTGTTATATATATAAAAAAGAGACACATTCTCATTGGCCCCAGAAGGCAAAGCCAAGAATGTTTCAAGGAATCTTTAGAGAGGCAGATTTCAGGTCATCATTGACATTTGGAATAATAAGAGTGTGGAAAGGGCTTTCTTTTACTGTTAAATGGATTTTCTTTTTCTTACAACATGTTCAAAAAAAGGCTGAATGATCCCTTGCCTCAAATGTTGAGAGCATTCTTATTTTAATTTTTAATTGGATTATTGTTGTTATTTAGTTATTTTTCAGGGGTGTCCGAGTCATCATGTCCCTAAATGGGGTTTTCTTGGCAAAGACACTCCAATGATTTGCCATTTCCTTTTGCAGATCCTTTACAAATGAAGAAACTGAGGCAAACAAGGTTAAGTGATTTGCCCAGGGTTATACAGCTAGTATGAGTATTCCTGCCTCTAGACTCAACTGCACTATCTAGTTGTCCTCTGATTGGATTAGATGATTATCCAAGTCCCTTCTACTCCTGAGATAATCCACTTTTCTATATTTGTGTGAAAGTTCTCCCTTTTACCTCTACAGTCAGGTGCAGAAAAGGGGACATTCTGTTAAACTGAGGCTTTTGCTTTTGGCAATGCCTTTTTATCTTACTTAATACTTTTTAGTTTTTAGATTTATGAGTAGATCAAAGACATACAATTGAGCAGCCTCTCATGAAATGCAAATAATAAATAGCATTCTAGACCATGAAGTTAACTTAAAAGAATTCATCCTATGGAAAAGACTGGAGATATCTAATAATTGTGCTATCTCTGCACCTTTATCGATAGGCATAATTCAGCAATTCTGAGTAATACAAAATTGGTGACCTCTGTATGTATGTCAGAAAGTGTTTAAACAAAACAAAACTGTGTAGGTATTTGAGGTACAGGGGCAGGTAATAACCTCTTCACACATGGGAAATGGTTTTGTGAGCAGTTAGTTGAAGCAACTTGTCATGGTAGTGGTCACCTTCTCTGTGACTTTAGCTGAGCTCAGACTGTTCCATACTCAAAGTCCTGCTGACTCTTATGGAACCCAGTAGACTTACAGGTTTATAAATTTGGAAATCATGAAGCCCAGACATTCATGATGAAGTAGACAGAGACTTAGAGTGGACTGAGGACTGAGGATGATGTATCTTGGAGAATGGAGTTGGCAAATAAATTCAAATCTTTATTTTCATGATTTCAACTAATTAATCTGTTCTTTGGAAAGAAGGCAACTAGATGTAGTGGGAAGAGCATTGAATTTGAATTCAGAGTCCTCGGGGTTTAAATCTCTATTTTTTTACTTATATGAGATCATGGGCAAGTAATTTCCCTTAATTGGGCTTTAAAGGAAGGGTAGACTTGGGTTTACAGGCCAGAAAGGAGAAATTGCTTGATTAGTTTATTCACTAGCAATGTGATTCAATTAGCCTTTCTCCAGAACCCCCCCGACTCTCTTTGTTGCTTCCTGAAAGAAGACAAAAGCCCAGATGGTGTTAAAAAGAATCATAATATCTTGAATTTATTTATGTAGTGTTTGAAGGTTTACAAAGTGCTTTTATAAACATGTTTTAAAGAAAGTTCTGTTAACTTCAGACTTTCAAAAGCAAAATAGAATGTGAAGGCAGGGATATATATATATATTTTGGTACTACCAACACCTAACACAATGTGTCCCATGTAGGTGTTTAATACATATTTATTTTATTTTTCATTCTTTTGGTCTTGGTTTTATTGAAAATTGCTTTCTCATTAAGTCATTGGCTTTCATTTGGTCAATTCTCATTTTTAAGGATTTATTTTCCCCAGTGAAATTTTGTACCTCTTTTCCTATTTGGCCAATTTTGCTTTTTAAGGCATTCTTCTCATTAACTTTTTGTGTTTCCTTTTGTACTTCTCTCTCATTCTTTTCTTAATTTTTCCTCTATCTCTCTTACTTCATTTTCAAAATCCTTTTTGCGCTCTTCCATGGCTTGAGACGGATTTTTATTTTTCTTGGAGGCTTTGGATATAGGAGCTTTGACTTTGTTATCTTCTTCTGAGTATGTGTTTTGATCTTACTTGTCAGCATAGTAACTTTTTATGATCAGAAGTTTTTTCTGCTGTCTGTTCATTTTCCTAACCTATTACTCAGCTTTTAACTCTTTGTAGGGCTCTATTTCCAGGATGGTGCATTGTCCCAAGCTTCAGGGGTTTTGTGCAGCTGTTTTCAGAAATTTTTCTAGAGATCTGACCACAAGCCCTCTGTTATGAGTATCACTTCCTCTCTGTAGCTGTAAGATCTAGTGTGCTAAAACAACAAGTTTGTCCTCAGGGCTAGTAATGAGACCTCCTGTGAGCTGAGGCATTTGGGAGCTGCCTTTGCCAAAACTGCCCATGTCCATTCTTTTCCCAAAGCCCTCTTACCCTCCTAACAAACTTTTCTGCTGACCTTCCAAGTCATTTTTGTTGTCTCTGGGTTGAGAGGTCTGGAAGTCACTGGAATTGCTGCTGATTCAGAGGTCCCCTACCCCTTCCTTCTTTGCTGGTGGCTGAAGCTGGGGCTGGGGCTTGCATGGGACTCCATGATGGATTCACATTCTGGTGCCATGGATCTTTCCTCCCGACCTTTTGAGTTATCTTTAGCTGGAAATTTGTTTTATTCCATCTTTTTTTTTGTGTGTTCTGATACTCTAAAATTTTTTTTAGAGTCACTATTTAAAGGAATTTGGAACAGTTTGGGGGAAAGCATGGGGAGTTCCTGTTTTTACTCTGCCATCTTGGCTTCCAGCTGATCCATGTTAACACGGATTTATTGAATTAAATTGAACTGAATAGCTTGATTGTGCTCTCAGTCTTGGGTGTGCAGACTTTATTTTCTAGTCTTTAGTGAGGACCAGGAGAGACTGATCCCTGTGTCAAGAAGTTCATAGCCCAAAATCAGTAAACTGATATGTATTAGTGTCTGGAGATTTTTATCAGGAGCTAATGAATACAAAGTCATGTCTAGGGGCAACAATATTGTTCCCCTCATTCTAAACTGGCCTAGGATGAGGGCACTTATCTAGAATTATAGCATTGTAGAGGAGAACGAACACTGATTTGGGAATCCAAAAAACTGAATTCCAATCCTTCCTTCTATGATTATTATAACTAGAAAGAAGTTTTCTAATCCAACCCTCTCATTTTACAGATAAAGAAACTGAGACCCAGGAAGGTTAAGGCCTCTTAGTTCCCTTCCAACTCCAAATCTCTGATCCTCTAACTCCCAAACAGGAAGTCAGTTAGAGGGCATGTATAGAATCTGGGGAAAGAGTTGGATAGGAGAAGGCATCCTAAATTTTTTTTTTGTGTGTGTGTGACATAAATTTCTGTGAATAGGGGAATATTGCAGATATAGCTTTGAGAAGAGACACTCCCTGAAAATTTAGCCCAGTAGAATTTGGAGTGTGCTGGCTTGGAGAGGGCCTCTTTCTTTATGTGGTCTAAATAACTTCCTCGGTATGTCTTTGTATTCAAGCTTACCTCTTTGTCCTTTTGATGCTTTTCTTATTACTTATGATCTCATTCTCTTGCCTCAGTTTAATTTTAGTTTCATTAGCTTGGAATTTTGAGACATAGAGTATTTCTGCAAACAGAAGCAGCCACATTTCTAGTAGACCCTGGTTTCAAAGGAATTGTTAATGATGAAAAATTACCCAAGCAGTATTCTTTTAAAAAAAATTTTAATAGCCTTTTATTTACAGGTTATATGTATAGGTACTTTACAGCATTGACAATTGCCAAACCTCTTGTTCCAGTTTTTCCCCCCACCCCCTCCCCCAGGTAGCAGGATGAGCAGTAGCTGATAAATTAGATACACAATAAGTATACATGACCAAACCGTCTAACAGTATTCTTAACGATTATTGGGCCCAGGACACCATGAGCAAAGTCCCTGAAGATTTTTTCCTGTCTATCCTCTTTGAAATCTTCTTGAGAGGACTCTGGGTTTGGCCATGGGCCAGCAGATCCGAGGACTTTTGCCTCATCCAGAATGGCTGGTACTTCCTGAGGCAATAGCCAGTGAATGAGTCTGGGTAATTGAAGAGGTGAAGGGAAAACAGGATGAATTATAGAGCTAATGATCAGAGTCTCCCATCTGAGAGGGAAACACTCCAGGAGATTGTCAGAAGGAAAGTCAGGGCTTTTAAAGAGAAAGTGTAATTACTCTCAGAAGAGCAAACCTGTTATATTCTCCCAAAATGGATTCATGGTAGCCTTTTGCTTTTCAGTTGAGTTATAATTGTTTTTTTCCCAAGAGAAGAGGCAAAAAGAGAAAAACATGGTCTTCAAAAGAAATCTACTTCATATGTCTCTAAATGAGTTCATAGACATAGAATTCCATTCCATTCACTTCAACAGAACAATTTCCATGTGGAGAGTGGATAGATGGAATTACTGTTTCTTACCTTCACTAGAGAGATAGAAGATTATGGAAGCAAGGATGTGGTTGGTATATGTTGTTAGATACTGTGTTGACCCAGATTTTTTTTTTAAGCAAAAGACAGCAATAGAGAAATGGGTTCAATTAAGGGTAATGATAGATAAAAATAAAAGTTAACAATAAAACTTAAAATCAGTTCAATTCGATAGGTGATAATACCTACTCTGGGCAAAGCATCCAGAGAAGATGAAAAGGGATGTAGGGATCATCTAATACTTAATCCTTTTGTGACCCCTTTCATTGTTAGGTATATCAATGAACATTTATTGAGGGCCTATTATATGCTGTGTACTGTGCTATGTCTAGGGATACAAATAAAGGAAAAGATTCCATCCCTGCCCTCAAGAAGCTCCTAGTCTAATGAGGAAGAGAGACAACATAAAAACAACTGTGTGCAAACAAGATGTGAGTGGGATAATTGGAGATAATTTTGTGAGAGAGATAGAGATAAAGAGTCAGAGACAGAGATAGAGTGACACAGAAAGGACAGAGATCCAGAGAACCAGAGAGAGCACTAGCATTAAGGGGAATCAGGAAAGATGAAACTTATGTACCCCTTTTTAGAATCATATTTTTAAATTCATTACATAAAATAGAAAAGATTACAAAGAAAAGCAATTAAATTAATATAGTTTATATAAAATATATATATTATATATATAATAAAGAATAAAATATTAAAAATTCTTCAGACAGTAGGTTAAGGACGTCTAGTCTTATTTCACACATAAAGAATCTGAAGTTTTAAGATCACACTACTAGTAAGTAGGAGAGTTAGAATTTACCCTCCGAGCTTAATGCTTTTTTATTACAGAATCAATGATTGAATTTCTCCCTCTATAGATTCTATAGTTTTCTAAAGATTCATGGAGTAAATTGTTAACTGCTTGGCACCTAAACACACACACAAACACACAGACAAATACATAAATGAAAGGGAAAAAAGCAAGCTTTTATCATGTGTTTACTATGTGCCAGGTACTGTGCTATTCACTTTGTGAATATTATCTCATTTGATCTTCATAACAACTATGGGAAATAGTTATTATATCATCCCCATTTTATAGAAGAGGGAAATGAGGCAGATGAGATTATTTTTATTTATTTATTTATTTTTTGCTGAGGCAGTTGGGGTTAAATGGCTTGCCCAGGGTCACAGAGCTAGCAGATGTGGTTTTTAAAGTAACTTGCCCAGAGTTATGTAGCTAATAACTATTTACAGCTAGATTTGAACTTGGTACCTTTCTAGACTTCAAGCTTAGCATTTTTGCCCATTGTACTACCTAGCTGCTCCTAGAATATATTTTGCTGTGTGTATTTGCTCTTGAAGGCTTTGTTGGAAGAGGTGGTCGCTTGGTAGTTTTTGAGTACTTTCGGCTAGGAATTGCCCCTGGAATAAATAGATCACTCAACCACCAGTGTCCAACACAGGACTTTGAAGTGTTTTGGCATGAATCCTTCAATACAATTGTCAACTATTTCAGCATTGCTAAGACCAAGGCTGGTCCAAAGGCCCTCCAGAAAGCTAACCAGGACATTACATTTTGGCGCCCAATGTGGGGCACCAAACTGTAATGTTCTGACTAGCTTTCTGGAGGGCCTTCGGATGCATCTTAGTTTCAGTGGAGGAATGTAGGAGGCAGGAGAGCCACCAGAGGCTGGTCAAGTCTTCTCTCTCCCTGGCTGAGTTTGTCCCCAGTTTATATATTCTATTACAATTACATCATTACAGCATACTGAGTATAAACCAATCATTATATCACTAGGGAACTATTATTTGTTGTAAGATTAGATCAGTCATACTGAACTAGAGAACTATTAATCACCATGCTAAACTAGATAACCATTGTATTATCAATTCCATTGAGTTAACACCTTTCTCCAGAGTTCTGGCCCATTATACAGCATAATTTTGTGAGAGAATTTTGAGGTACCACAAAACCGAACGATCCCCTGAGGATTCCAGAACAAAGTGCTTAGAAGGACATGAAATAGAGAGCCCTCTTATATCAAATCAAGTAATACAATGATAAGATTAAAGATATTTTTAGAGCTGGAGAAAACTCCATCTCTTGGCAGAGCTAGAATCTAAATGCAGGTTGTTTATCTCCAAATCCAGTGCTTTTACTATTATTCCCTGTAACTCTTTTCTTTGGTCTTAAAGTAGCCTTGGGGATTGTCCAAACCAGCCCCTTATTTTATAGATGAGAAAACATCTGTAGACCAAGGAACATGGAGTGATTTGCAGCTAATTAGTGGCAGGATTGCAACATTATTTAGTATTTGTTGAATGTTCATCAGAGGTCTCTTACCATGCTATGTACTATCTTACTATTTTCCCTCAGCTGGCAAGTTCCCAGGAGTTGGCATGTCTTAAAGACCTGGACTAGGACAGGACTAGGAAAGGAGTTAAACTCTAGTCTTTTACTAGTTACCTGAAATTCCCTGATTACTATCATTAATTGAGCAACAATCACTTATTTAGCACCTACTATGTGACAGACACATACTATGCTAGGTACTGGAGATACAAAAGTAACAATAATACCTGCCTTCAAGGAGCTTATAATCTAGTTGGGGAGAAACCATACATATATATATATATATATATATACACATACATACACACACACAAATACATATATATATTATATTAGAAGGTAATGAACATTTTTAGAGTCCATCAAAATAATTATCAATGAGTTAAGTCATTGTTCTTTGAGAAGGCTGTCATTCACTGGCCATTGAGCCCTCTAGTTTATCTTGCTATTGTACTTAATTACCAACTAAATGATGTAGAGCTTAATGACATGGCACTGTATATTGCTCACTAATTGTTTTATATATGATATTTTTATATCTCCATGTATATTATGAGCATTTTAAAGTAGTGATTTATGACTTTCAGTGTCATCCCCTACTGGGCCATCAGTAAAGATTTGCTGATTGGTGGATAGAATGAAAAGAGAATGGGATTTGAACTTTCCTCCTGTTTTCTCTCTCCTTGCCTGAGAGTGATGAAGTGGGTCTTAGTCAATTTTTTAAAAAATCAATTAAATTTGCTTAATTCTGCCTTTCCTCCCTGGCCTGATCCTGGTTTTTTTTGGCTGAAGAGAAGTCTCATTTGGAGCATATGTGGGCATCCTTGGGAGAACTTTATGTCTTGGCATGATAATTAGTTGGAGTGACAACATGCTACATACAAAGCCTTGCTGATGGTAGCGAGGGTGGGAGAAGAAATGGGGGCAGGTACTGATGACAAACACCAGGACCTTCCAGAACCCAAGAATAGGACTCTTGCCAGCTCCTGCCAGGCTTCCATCCCCCTCTTTGCAAAGTCACACAGCCAGACTACAATGTTTATTTACCCTTTTATTGAAGGTGATTGCATGGTTGAGGGAGGCACTGAGCCAGAGTTCCTGTCTTTATTCACCGAAGTGGTGAGGCAGGAGGCTCTGGCTTCCTACCCAGAGCTTTGGGTGGGGCTGATCTAATCAGTCAGCCTCTGGAAAGCAAGCACCTCTCAATAGGGCCCACAAAAACCACAATTCATCCTTATAACATGGAGAGAGGATTGTTCCTGTTTTGTATTCAGGGAAACTGATACCACAAGAATGAAAATAAATCATCTCAGGTTGTCAGGCTGATTGTTGTCTATTTATTAACCAAACCTCCACCTTGAAATTTATTAGTTGTGTGATCATGGGTGAGTGCTTAAACTCTATGAACCTCTATTTCTTTATCTGTGAAATTGGTATTAAAATACGCATAGTGCCTGCTGATGACAGGCATTGGATGGTAGCAGATCCAGGGACTTGAATCCTCCTAGAAGTGGCTCCAAGTCTAGCCAGTAGCACAAGACATTTTGTATGAGTGACTTGGGCAATTCTCTGAGACTGAATGACAAACACAAGTGTCAATTTGCTGGGAAGAGGGTTTTTCTTTCTGGGAATTTTCCTCACCAATAAAATCTTAATTGCTATTTTTTTTTCAAAGTGCCTCCCAGGTTGTTATGAGACTCAGATGAGATATTAGTACACTTGAAAGCATTATGTAGATTCAGTTGGTAAAGTTGAAAGCACTATGCAGATTTAGAGATGCGAAAAGTATGCTTTAGGCATGGGACAGGAATGGCTTTTGATGATGAGAGCCAAGTGAAAATCATTAGATTGTGAACTCCTTGAGGTCAGGAACTGCCTTTTGTCTCTTTTTATATCCCCAGTGCTTAGGGCAGTGTCTGGTACATAGTAGCTACTTAATAAATGTTTATTGATTGATTATTGGTTGGAGTCATGTTGAAAAGGTGAGTTGGAGGGATATTATTTGGATCTTAAATGTTAAATTAATGAGTGTGTGTTTTATCCTACACTATTATGGAAATAGAACTGTCTTAGAGGACAGAAAATTGGTGTTTACATTCTGCTTCCGACACATACTAGCATTGTGTCTTTGGGTCAAATCACTTAACCTTAAGTAGTGTTCCAGGTAGCTTTCTGGGACTGTAAGTTAGATAGAAGTTGCTGACTTGCATCATAGAAAGGATTTCTTTGTCTTAGAGTTCCTTCTAATAATAAAATCACAGATCTTATTCTCTGTTGCTCTCCTACAAACATTAAGGAGCTACTGAAAAATTTTGGGTAAGAAACTGTGGTTTTGGAAAATTACTCAATCTGTCTTAGTGTGAAAATAAATAATTGGATTGATGATATACTATGAGGTGCCATGCTAATGGAAGTGAAGGTAGAGGAAGAGACAAAGGGGAGGCATTGGATAACAAAAAAATGGACTTCCTTCCAGAGCCCATGAATGAGACTTGGGTGTTGTATATATTACATTGTCCTTAGTAGATTGTTATCTCCTTGAGGACAGGAGTCACATTTTACTGTTGTATCTGCTTTATTACCTTGCTTGGTGCTTTGCACACAAAATAAACAGTCAGTGCTTAAAAATAAGTCATTCATGGTTGTTGGATGAATTCTTTTTTAAAGGAGGATGATGAAAGATAACATGTAATTAAATGTGAAAGTTTGTGACTTAGACAATCAATCTTATAGAAGATTAGTGGAGATGGAGATCCAGTGTGGGCTAAGGTGGTCAGAGAAAACTGCCTGAAAGATGGAGGTCTTGAGGAATGGATGCAATTTGTAAAGGAAGAGGAGGAAGGGATCACTGAGGGTGGCCGGTATAGCTGGGATAAAGATGCAGAAGTGAGTGACTTAATCTCACCAGCTTCAGCTACCCTTTTGGAAAGGAGGATAAGGTTGCCCATGGAGGGATGCTTTTAGTCTTTGTGATTGATGAGGTGCCTTCTGGATAATAATAGCTAAACGTTGTACAAAACACCTTCCTGGAATCATCTTTTTTTGTTCTTCTCCTAAAGTCCTGAGAAATGAAGCAGAAGAAATATGACTTGTTCTGTTTTTCAAATAGCGAAACTGAGGCTCAAGGTCATATGGGTAGTGAAAATGTAAAGTTGGCTGTAGTCAAAGATATTAAATTTTAAGTACAAAATAAAACAGTTACAACTGGAGTTGGAATTAGGAGGTCTGGGTTTGAAGCCTGCCTTTGTCATTTATTCCCTGTGTAACCTTGGGCAAACTTCATTTCTTCATCTGTGAAATAAGGGGGTTCAGCTAGTGACCTCTGAAGTCCTTCCCTTTAAATCTATGATTCTTTGGTTCCAGGTCCAATATTCTTTTGACAATACTCTACTGCCTCTCAAAATGTCCTCAGCAATAAAATCACTGTCATATTCCAAACCTGAACTGCTTATTTGAAGGTGGAAAAAATTGTCTCTCGCCCCACAGGACGTTAGGACTTAACTAGGCCAAAGCTGACCTTCCTCCACTTAGAGGACTCTCTGCTGCTTCCCCCGAGGCCTCTGAGGACTGCTGAGAGGTCCGGGGGAACACTGTGTCTGTCTGAGCAGTGAGATGTCACTTCTTCAGGAGATGGCTGGGAGATGAGGGGCCCTGACATCCCGGCCTTGGGGGATTGCAAGTTGATCTCCCCTTCCTTCATAGATACACCCATATATCTTAGGAAGGGGCTGAGAAGCTAAGACTGAAGGAGGGAACATGGTTCTGAAATAACAGGCAGGATGAGTCATTCAGAGACTGCTTCAGTGAGGAAAAAACTGCAGCCTGGTTTTAGGTAGCAAGGTTCTGCTGTTGGAGGTTGTTTCTGTGGGCATCTGGGAAGAGTGTGGGGCTGGCCACTGATGCCCAGATAGCCCAGAGAGGTGCTATGGCACAAGACTGGCTTTCTTTACTTCCTCTATATGTTTTATTATGATTAATTTTTTTTAAAGGCATGCAATTATTAGCCACACTGTCAACAGTAGAGAGAAAGAGCCTCCGGGAAAAGAACAAACAGATCCTTATCAGTCAAAGGGAGAACAGTAAAATGAGAAACTCAGTGGAAATAATAGCTAAAATTTACATAGTGATATTAGGTTTGCTAAGCGTTAGATGGTCATTATCTCCTCTGCCCCTCTCAGATAATATTAACTCCTCTCCCCCTTTTACAGATGAGGAGACTGAGGCTTAGAAAATTGAAGTGGTTTGTCCAGGGTCTCCAAGCTGCTAGGTTCTCCTACCTCCAAGTTTACCACTGTATTACCTCATAGTGCTCTAAAGCATTTGGCAAGCCTTCTCTATGCCCCAGGCAACTCTTGAAAGCTAAGTTGTGGAGCAGGTGCTGATTTGCGAGAATTGAGGAAATTTCTTGTCCAGTGTTTCCTATAGGAGTCAAATCACAGGATTGTGGGAAAAAGAAAAAAAATAGTTTCTTTTCAGACAAATCCACATATTCTCTCTTCTCTTCCAGCCCTGTGAAGTATTTCAGTATCTTTGTCCCCATTTTATGATAAAGAAGCTGAGACTGGGGAAGGTTGTTAGGGCAACAAAAAGTGTTAGGGCACACTTACCGTGTGCCAGGTAGTGTGCTGATCACTGGAAGTACAAGTTCAGGCAAAAAGAAAGATAGCCTCTCCACACAGGGAGTTTACCTTCCAAGGGGATAGGGCAACACGGAAGAGGAAACCACAATGTAGAAAGATGGGATAGTGGTAACGTCTGGAGAATAAAGACTTGCTGATGAGCCTTTGGGAAGAACTCCCCAATGGGAGCAGGTTGCAGCAGGGACTAAAGCTTTTCTGAGATCCTGGATTTGAATCCTGGTTCCTACATTTATGACCTCTACAACACTGCAAAAGTCATTAGAGTTTTGTGTATCTTGGGTGCCTAACGGGTAGAGTGAGAAGCTTAGACTTAAAGACCTCTAAAGGTCCTTTGTCATTCAATTCCCTGGGACTAGCTGAAGTGGATTTTGTTGTGCCCTTAGCCTCCCTCCCTTCTCCTTTTTGAGTCCAGATGCCTTTATGAATACTTCTGTTTTCCATCTAGTTCCTGCATTTAACTAATAGTCACTGACTGGATTAGGAATTTTTTCCCCTCTTCAATCACTGTCATATTTCAGCTCCTCTTATTTGCCAAGAATAACAGCCTTTCTGTTGAGACCAGAGTAAAGTCTCCACCTGCATTCTGATTCTGTAGCAAGAAGCTTTACCAGCTTCCATGATCCCATATTCCTCCTATAAGGTCGAATCCCCCCAAACAGCAGATTAAAGAAAAGGAAGTGCTTAGAGCTCTGAATCAAACTATTGGCTGTCAGTTAAATAAACTACTGGATTTAATGGAAATCTTCATATGGATGTGATTCTCTGACCGTAGTTAGACATTCAGTTATGTGTTAAGCCATATAGACATAAGCCATATTATTACATCATCTGTTAAATAAACAAACCAGTGGTTGGAGAATACCAGTGTCAATATATAGGCATAATGTGCTAATAATTCACTCATCCTTGTTAGAAGATTTGCCCTAAATCCTTTCCATTCCTGCAGACTCTGCAAGGTCACATGCTTGACCTTTATTTAATTGACTGGCTTTACGAATAATAGACATAGTATGAGAATCAGAGAATTTTAGAGATCTAAGGACATCATAAATTACCTAGTGCTGCAACTTCTTCATTGAAGAAACTGAGTCTGGGAAATGAAGTGCCTTGGTTAATTTCTATATGACTAGATCTTGGCAAATCCTTCACTAGAATAGGGAGGTTCTAATTCAATGCTTTGCTTCCATCAGGGAATCTCTAGAGAGTTAAAGGATAAGAACTACTTTTCTCAGAACCTTTTATCATTTTTAGTCATGTCTGGCTCTTTGTGATTCCATTTGGGGTGTTGGTAGCCATTTATGTTGAGTTATTTGATAGGCCCTAGAATGTCCCCAAATAGATCTTCCACTGGACTGTCAAATGTCTAATTTTTTTTTCTGAGATAATTGGGGTTAAGTGACTTGTCCAAGGTCACACAACTAGGCAGTGTTAAGTGTCTGAGATTAAATTTGAACTCAGGTCCTCCTGACTTCAGGGCTAGTGCCTAAAATTCTTAACATTTCTTGAATAACTTTAAAATTTTTTCTTCATAGTCTGCCATTCAAAGCCTTCTGTCATCTAGATGTACCTCCTCATTGCTCGATTATATTCACTCTATTCAGATCATTCCCTATGCTTTCTCACCTTCTTGCTCATTAATTTTCCATTAACAGAAATATTTCTGCTTTTCCTTTAGTCTAGTCTCTGGAAATCATAATCTTTTAAGCCCTCTATCAGGTGCCATCTTTTTTATGAAACATTAAATATTTTTCTTAGCTTAAAGTGATCTTCCATATTGTAAAGCCATACTTTTGCACATATTAGATGTTGCCTTCTTCCCTCTTCTTTGAATCCTTGGCTCTTTTTAAAGTCCAGTTTAGGTGCTTTTACCTGATATCTTTCCTAATTTTTGCTTTAGTGGATAGATCATTGAATTTAGTGTGAGGATCAGACCTCAAATCCTTTATGTCTGTATGACTGTGAATAAGTCACCTACTCTATTAGTTTCCTATAATATAATATAATATAATATAATATGATATGATATGATATGATATGATATAATAATAGCCCCTACCTTCTAGAGTTGTGAGAATCAAATGAGATTGTAATTGTAAAGAATTTAGCACATTGTAGATGCTTGATATATTTTTGTTTTCTTCCTTTCTCTTTCACGAAATTACTTTTTATAGCTCTGTGTTTATTTAAAATGCATTTTATATCCTTAGTAGAATATAAGCTTATTGAAGGCAGGAGCCCTATCTTTTTGCTTTGTATTCTCAATGGTCAGCATAGTTCCTATCATATTGTAAGTGACATTAAAAGTTTGTTGAGTTGATT
The DNA here is from genome assembly GCF_902635505.1 of Sarcophilus harrisii. Lineage (NCBI taxonomy): Eukaryota > Metazoa > Chordata > Mammalia > Dasyuromorphia > Dasyuridae > Sarcophilus > Sarcophilus harrisii. The sequence goes on from NC_045427.1 coordinate 608,667,374, forward strand.
TCAATTGCATCTCATCTCTCTCTCCTGTGAACTCCCCATTCCGTCATACCTCTCTTATGACACTTGTCACATTCTACTTTGGCTAGTTAATTGGATACTTGTCTTATCTCTCCTACCAGATTCTGACTTCTTTGAGAGCAGGAATTGTGCCAGTATCTGCCTTGATACCTCCTGCATTGCACAATGGCGCTTTAGGGCAGCGTCCTTCACACAAGAAACTCTTAATACATCTTTATTAAATGGATGCATATAAATTTATTAAGAAATGACATTTGGACTGAGGAGTATAGCAACTGACTGGATAAAATATTAGAAGGTGGTTCATTTTTTGAATTCTACAGCAACTTGCATCCCCCTATCAGAGCATGGATTGGGCACAGGAGGAGTAGTTTTCTTGCTACAAACTTGATATGATAAGCAATGAGGGATCAATAAAGGCTTCTGAGAAAGAAAATGATACCTCCAATGGGAATGTGGAGGAAGAATAAAATAATATTTCATAGTGTGGAGCAGGGAGAAAATGAAGCCAAATAAAAGAATTAAATTCATTTCAGGTCAACAAACTTTTCTTACATGCCTACTGTGTGCAAGGGACCATGCTACAAAGATAAAAATGAACCAGGCTCTATCCTCCAGAGATTTACATTCTTTTGGGAGTGGGAGGAAGAAGAAATTCAACCTATAAACAAATTAAAGGAAAATCGCGGTGGCAAAGGATTGTTAGCAATGGGAAAAATCAGGAAAATCCTCATGAATGGGGCATGAATGAGCTGGACCTCAAAGACAAGGTTTCTGAGAGGCAGTGGTCAAGAGGGATTGCATTCTACACTTAAAGGATAGTTCGTAAGTGGGAAATGGAGAGTCATGTTCAGATAAAAGCTACTAGTTGAGTTTGGTAATAATAGATCCTGCTGAAGGTGGGAAGGACTGGAAATGTGGGCAAGAGCTGGTTTCTGTAAGACCTATAAGCTAGGCTGAAGAATTTGGGGGATCTACAATGATTTAGTGAGGGTTTTGGTGACATGTGCATGGATTTGGGAAGACCCAAATTCAAATCTGGCCTTCAGTTCTTTACTGGCTGTATGATCCTGGGCAAGTTACTTAAATGCTGTCAGCATTAGCTTCCTCCTCTATTAAAAAGGATTAATAATTGCATGTACTTTCCAGGGTTGTTGTGAGGGTTTATTAAAGTAATATTTACAAAATTGAAAGCATTTCATATATTCTAGCTAATATTTTCATTGGCAGATAGATAATAGGGTGGGTAGATCACCACACGTGGGATGAGAAAGATTTGAGCACAAATCCTATTTCAGACAGTTGTAATGATTCTGGCCATTCATTTAACCTTTCTGTTTCAGTTTTTTTCATCTGTGAAATGGGGATAATAGTTGTTATGAAGATTTGATGAGATAACAAAAAGTACTTTGTGAACTTTAAAACCCTATATAAATGCTAGCTATTATTAACCAGAAGCAAAGTCCCAAAGGATCTCTGTGCTAAAAAGTTCCCCTATTGTTTCTGTTGTAGAAACTATCCACTTGAATCCATCAACATTTGATAGTTTTGCTCTGGAAAGCTTCTGAATGGACAGTGGCCATTAATATGCTCTCTTCCCTCTGGCCACTATATGGCAATGTGACCTATTTTATTTTTTAACTGAAACCTTATTGGATCTGGGAATAAATGAGGCTACCCCACATAGGAAATGCAGGTAGCCTTTTCTGGCAAGCAGCTAAATAAGTTATGATCTAGCCTCCCCAAAGTCTTTATTGAGTGCCTTCTATGTGATTTACTCTGTGATAGAAACTATGAGAAGGAGATAAGATCATCACAAATAATTTGAGTTTGCCGGGTTCCCTGTCAGCTGCTCTCTTCCGCCCTCCATCTTTTTCCTGTTGCCCACTAGACTTTATCTGAATCTAACCAGAATTCTTTCCAGGGCCTGTTGACAATCCTGTGCATCCAGATTTTTTCCCTCTTGAAAACACTTAGAATAATATCCTTGCAACAGTTTTTACTAATGTCAATCACCTGCCGTGTTTGGAATAGAGATTCTCTCCAGATGGCTTTTAGCTAATAATTATAAAGTCCACATCTATAAGAAAAATGGGAAATAAAGGGTGAAAGTCTATGAATTAAAGGAATACAATGGACACATGGCAAATATTGAGTAGACTCCCAAGAGTAATCAGATTGTAACTTATGGTGCAGATCATCATGTCTATGTCTGGAGACAGAAAGATGGCATCTGGAAACCAGTCCCTGTGATTCTGAGGATTAATAGTTCAGTCACCTTTGTGAAATTGTCTACCCTGGAGAATAAATTTGCTGTAGGTAGTGGAGCACAACTGATTTCCATATGCTGCTTTGGGTCTGAGTATGACTGGTCATGAGTAAACATAAAAAGGCAGTTTTTTCCTAATTATTTTTAGTTTGGACTGGTGCCCCCAACAGTGTTTTGTTAGCTGTTAGATTTTGTGACATCAAATGCAGAGATTTTTCTGCTTACATGATAAAAAGCCAGCATCAGGATTACTTTTGGTCAACTCATGTCAGAATTTGGTGGTATTGGAAGTAGTGGTTGGGTTCATGGGATGGATTTTTCTGCAACTGGGAACCTCCTTGCTTGGGTCAGCCATGATAGTTCTGTATCAGTTGCTGATGTCTCCAGAAATAGCATGGTTTCACAGCTGAAAACAGAGTTCCTCCCATTGTCTCTGAAAATAATGTTAACTGCTGGTTGTAATTATTGCTCCGTGTTTGATTATGAAGATCATGATTCCTTGATCTTTGTCTTCAAATTAGATGTTCCAAAACAGTTCACTCAAAGTACCGTCTCTGACATGGAATACTTCCACAACATGGAAAAGAATGACACTGCTGGGGATCACAACACTGCTCTAGAAGTGCTACACAAAAACTCTATCATTCAAATATTTATGAAGTATACAAGCAAGACTGCTGCAAATTTTTGCATCCCTGTCATTGATGGAGCAATGATTTGGCATTTCCAGATTTTAGAATCTTTGATCCAGGGGCTAGGAATCATGGGAAGCTCTATTTCTATTTTATAGAAGGATAAACATTTTATGGAATACAGCTTTAGCATTTGCATGAAGACAAGAATGACTCTAGCAAGAGTTAACACTGACAAAATATCTCTTGCAGTTTTGTTTTTTTTCCCTTAACATAATTGATGGATGTATTGGCTTTAAAAATCATCAATAATGTCTTTTTGATTGATTATTTCATTCTATTCTTGACCAAAGCCACCCTTTAAGTAGTTTATTGTGGAAAACTGTCAGGCTAAATTAAAGGGGGATTTTATGTAAATTGTCTACTAGGAAAATATTTAAAAATGCAGGAAGAAAAGGAATTAATTTAAGTTTGGCTGCTGTTTAGAGTTGTTTTTGCTTACATTATATAGACAATTTTTCAGGTTCTGTTTGAGTTACACGTCTTCCCACCAATAGACACTTTTTGAATAATTGTTTTAATGCTAAACATGATGACACTTATATGGGAATTCTAACACACCCACTGTGTGACAAACATAAATACTCAAACTTCTACTCCCTTTTAGCCCTTTCAGAATGTTCTTTCTTGGCCAATGTCAATCTACTGGTGATAAGCCTCTAAATTCAGACTTGTTCTTGGATTAAATACAAAGGCCAATCATTAGGCCTTCTATGCTGAAACTTTCTAGCTTGGTAGGGCTTATTGTACATATATTCTCTTGGAATTTCCTTTCACACTCTCAATAAGACATTGGAATAGGAAGTTAATGAAAGGTAATGGAGACCCAGCCAGAACAATCTGGTTGTAGTTTGATCACAGAGGTCTTGAATGATGGAATAAAAGATCTAAAGTTTATTTTGTAAGTAATAGGGAGCCATTGAAGGTTGTTGTACTCTTAGGAGTCATGTTACCTGGTCTCTTGGCCATTGGAAAACCCATTGCTTTTATAGCGACTTGAGTGGGAAACAAGGTTAAAGGACTTTCCTCCCAGAGGACATAAGCGTAGTCCTTGGTGGTGTAGTGCAAATAAGCTGGGGTCCCTGGATTTAACTAGGCCAAACATTAGAAGAACCCGAGCAGCTCATCTTGAATGGAGTCTTGTACCCAAGGAACATCCGGGGTTATGGATTTACTGCCTTTCAGCTGCTGTTTGTGTCAGAGACGGCTGTCACACTCCGGGCATTAAAAATAACCCTGTGGCTAATAGCATTTCTGAAAATAACTGGTTGCGAAGTGCTTTGCTGGGGCAAAATGGCTACTAAAATTAGATTGCCTGACTTGGGGGATGCATGTGTATGTGTGTGTGTTTGTATGTGTTTTAATATCAATTTTTCAAACCTATTTTCCCCTTGAGTGAGTCCTACATTTAAAACATTTTCCCCCCTCCAGTCTCTCTCCGGGATATCATTCTCTAACTCTAAACATGTCCATGTAGTATTTACAAGGCTGCCTGTGGGATGTCCCTCTTCCCTCTAATGCTCTGTAAATAGGAACCTCTGTCCCACATTGAGTGCTCTGCCTGGCCCCTTGAAGAACCTTGGGTATGTAGGGAGAATTCATTGTAGCACTGACCTCTTTTAGTTACTGTGCCATTTAATAATAGCATAAAGGATTTGGGGGGAGGGAAGGAGGAGGGGACAAGGAGCACTGTTGTACAAACAGAGAAACTGGGGCGCCCAGCGGAGAGCGAGCCCGGCTCAAGGTGACACATATAAGCCAAGCCAGAGAGAACACATTTCTCTGCAGGTCCAGGCTGCATCTTGGGCATCCCCCTGTGGTCTTTCAAATCATCCGCCACCTTGAAGGCAGGCTGCTTTCAGAATCCAGCGGAGCCCTCGACGGCAGAACTACTTCATGTGTCAAGGGAGGAATTACAGCAGAACTTACTCCTGGTGGTGTCTTGAAAAGCAACCCAAAACTCAAGAATTCCGGCTAGGTGAAGGTTGAAGGTAGAATAAATGAGCTTCAAAGGCAAGAGTGTTTTCTGTCATTCTGGTGACTCTGAAAGAAAGTGGAAATTAGATGCAATGGAGCTGAGTTCAAATCTCAGCTTTTTTACTTATATCTCAGGTCATCTTTCTGGATCCAAATTTCTTCTGTAAAATGAGGATATTTATTGGTATCAATAATTGAGGTCATTTCTAGCTCTAAGTTATGATCCCATAACTTAAAGTTTGTAGAGTCCTTGGACCTCAGTTTCCTCATCTGTAAAATGGAAGACTAATCAATTTCATTTATTCCTGCCTGTCCAGTGATCTCAGACCTTTAGATTCATGGGTTCATAGATTTAGAAATAAGTTCTATAAAGCCGTGATTCCTTCTGTTACCCTCCACCCTGATTTTTTTCCCCCAAAATAAATGCCTTCTAAAACTTAGTTGCTGCTACAGTGTAATGAATGGATGGCGTGCCAATCTGGAGATAGGAAGAAAAGTCAACTTCATTTTGTCTGCCTCAGTTTCCTCATTTGTAAAATGAGCTGAAGAAATGGCAAACCACTCTAGTATCTTTGTTAAGAAAATCCCAAATGGGGCCATGGAAGGTTAGAACATCAAAAGAGCAGAAGTTCAGGAATTCTTAATTCTTAATGAGTTTTTAACTTGTGTTCTGCAAAGTTTTTTTTTTTAAATAGTTTAATTACAATATTTCAATATAATGAAGTTCCTTTGTAATCCTAGATATTTTATGCATTTAACATGTGTTTCTGAGAAAGGATCCATAGAATGCCAAGTGAATTCGGGACATCCCAAAACATTAGGAACTCCTTTCCTAAGTGATCTGTTTTGCCAGTCTGGGTTTTTTGCACCTGGTAGGTTAGCTCTAGTGGGAAAACACCTGTAGAGGTGTATTACATGCATATCTTAGCACCTAGTTGTTCCCTACCTTTTTTTCATGCATACAGTCTATACTGAACTCTATATTAAATGAGTCTGACTTGGGACAGGCTAAAAAAAATGGCCCCGTGCCTCTCTGGACTGAGCCCGGGCACTGGGGATGGGTGGGTGAGGATGAGTAGGCAGAAAAGCTCCCCCTCCTGAAAGCTGATAGGAGGCCGAGCCCTCCCAACGTAATTGGAAAATAGTTCAAGTGAAGTGTCAGCAAGCGGACTGTATCCCTGGCCACACTGGGAACAAGTGTGGGCAGCTCATTAGCACCGGGGTGGGAGCACGGTGTCCTCTCCAGGCTAACTATGCAGCTGCCCTCCCTCCCCCTGCCCTGTGGTTCCCCCACAACAGCCACCTGGGGCTTTCAGGGAAGGGAGGGCTGAAGTTACAGGGAGCTTGGGCCGGGCAGCGGCTCTCCCAGCCTCCAGGGCACAGACCTGGCCTTGGGTGCTGAACTTGTGTCCCTGTGTGGCCTCTGGTCCCCCTCATATTGTTGAGAGTCCTCTTGGCATCTCGGAGCGCCTGGCATGGGAACATGGTGTTGGCAGCTCCTCCTAGGAGGGAGGGGCCTCAGGGGACTGGAAGGAAGGGCCCACATGGCTCCTTTGTCAGCAGGCAGGCTCTGGACAGATGGACAGTGGGACCAGGGTAGCTGCCACAGGCGGGCTCTGTTGACAGATCTCTTTGCCCGCTGTGTGACAGAATACCGCTTCTTATTGTTTAGAAGAGGCTTAGAAGGAGATACTGTCATCACTTGGGGTTAAAGTGTGACACTACCCTTGGGCCTGCATATCCCTGCCGTCCTCTCCTCTCCCTTGGTTCCCTCTCCCCATTTCCACGCCTTGAACCCTTTCATCAAGTTCCAGACCAGTTGGTAAGGAAGACATATAGAGCTGCTAATGATCATGGAAGTAACTACTTAAGGGGTGTGTATGTTATCAATCAACTCTCCCCCAACCTCCCTCCATAGACCTAATTCCAAGTTCTTTAAAGGAAGAGACAGTATCCTTAAAAATGTTTAAATTTTATTCTTTTCCTTCCTTCCTTCCTTCCTTCCTTCCTTCCTTCCTTCCTTCCTTCTTTCCTTCCTCTCTCCTTCCCTCTCTCCCTCTCTTCTTCTCTCCTTCTTTTCCTCTTTCTTCCATCTCTCTGTCATCTATCTATTTATCCATCCATCCATATTTCTATCATCTATCTGTCTATCTGTCCATCGGTCTATCTATCCATCCATCCTTTTATCTATCTGTCAGTCTATCTATCCATCCATCCATCCTTTTACCTATCTATCTATCTATCCATCAATCTATCCTATCTCCCTATCCATCCATTCTTCTATCATCCATCCATCCATCTATCTATCTATCTATCTATCTATCTATCTATCTATCATTGCCAAGAAAGACTGTTAAAGTCATTTTAATCCTTGTAAGCAGTTGGCTCGATAAATACCATCACCTTTACTTATCCTTGCAGAACAGGTCTCTTAGGAAGAGGTGGGGAACTGTATGAGGGATATACTTCTTCACCCCTAGAGTACCCCATTTCTTATCTGGAACATTTGCCTTCTTGTGGCAAATATCCTTGGTAACCCATTCGCTTCATGGATGAAGGATGAGAGATGAAGGGAAGGTAGCTGGGCAACTGTTGACTTTGCACATTGGAAAACAGGGCACATGGTGTTTGCTGAGCCAGATAGAAAGAAACACATCTCCTGGCTCACCTCCAGAAAAAGACTACCAGGAAAATGATGTGGCCACAGAATTATTTGGAATTCAGGGCTATAGGAGACCCCTGCCGGGGTGGGATGTGTGAGCAGAAGGAATATTTGGAAAAGTACTAGCTCTGTAGCTTCAGAGATCTGGAGGATTCTAGGACATAATAATTGTTATGCCAGTGATGAAACTCTGTCAGAGGACAATAGGTTTTCTGTGGGACATTCTACTTATATTTTTCCAGATAAGTAGGCCCAGTCATAATTCAAAATGCAGAAGGAGACATACATTTTCAAATGTAGCCAATGTGCAAATTTGTTTTTCTGGACTATGCATGTTGATTTTGAAGTCTTCCTTTCTTCTTCCCTTTCTCCCTTCCTCCCTCCCTTCCTCCTTCCCTCTTTCTGTTTCTTTCTTTCTCCCTCCCTTCTTTCTTTCTTTCTTTCTTTCTTTCTTTCTTTCTTTCTTTCTTTCTTTCTTTCTTTCTTTCTTTCTTTCATTCTTTCTTTCTTTCTTCCTTCTTTCCTTCCTTCCTTCCTCCTTCCTTCCTTCCTCCCTTCTTTTCTTCCTTCCTTCCCCTTTTTCTTTCCTTCTCTTTATTTCTTCCTTCTTTCCTTTCCTTTTTTCCTTCCTTCCTTCTCTTTCTCTTTCGGAGAAGCCAATCACAAATGCATATAAAATAAATATATTTATTTAATAGAAACAGCAAAAACTAAGTGATAATCTGGGAATTTAATTTGCCTGTTCTCTTGATTTTTATATTGGAGATATAGTCCAACCCTAGTTGAGGAAGCTGATGTCCAGATAGACTCAGTGATCTTTCCATTTGGTTGTTTGCCTTTTCTACCCTATTGATATGAAGCTTCTATTGACATCATCATAGACCACTTGGTACCCCAAATCTCTTGTCTAAGTTGCATGTTGAATGAAGGAAAAAAGTTTTCTTTCTTTGTATTTTTTCAAGGGTTTAGTTGTTATGGTGCATCCAGTCCTGGTCCAGGCAGTGATTATATGAATAAAGAGAAAACTTTATTTAGCTCGGGGGAATCCAGAAAGACTTCTCAGAAGAGGCAGCATCTAAGCAATCCAAGGATTCTGAGAAGCATAACTGAGGAGGGAGGATATCCCAGGCATTATGGACAGCTTGTTTGAGAGCGTTTAGGTGGGGATGGCGTGTCAAGCTCAAGGGATAGCTAAGTGGGCCAGTTTGGCTGGAATTTAAAGTACATGAAGAAATCACAGTGAAGGGAATCTGGGAAGGTATGTTGGAATCAAATTTTAGAGGACTTTAAATGTCTGGCTGTGGAATTCATATGTGGTTTATACCAGAGGCAATAGAGAACCACTAAAAATTTTGACTAGGAATGCTTTGATCAGATTTAGGCCCTTGCAAGATCATTTTGTAGCTGAGTAGATCGGAGAGGGCATCAGATCATTAGGATCAGAGATTTAGGGCTACTTCCCACCAGAAGCCTTTCTGGATCACTCCAGTTGCTAGCAGTCCCCCTTCCCCAGTTCTCTGTCCACTTGTTTTGTTATGACCAACAAATGCTAACCATTATTATGTTGTATCCATCACCCTCGGGAGAATGGTAGCCTCTTGAGAGCTTATTTTGTGTTTGGTTCCACAGCACCTAGAACACATAGCTGGAGTCTAATACGTGTTTGTTGATTGATTAGCCATTCAGAATTAGCCATTCACTACTTGTGCAGGCTAACACAGAAAGGCCCATTTCTATGGTGTATGCTCAAGTCTCTCCTAGGCTAGCAATATAATTATAGCACATGGTTACACAGAGCTTTACAATTCATGAAATGCTCTAGTTAGACATCCTGCTGTGATGGAGAGTCTAGGTTGGACCCATTTTCCAGAAGAAAATACCTAAGCCCCAAGAACTGAGGAGGTGTGCTTAAGGATATTCAGCTACTTAATGGCCTTCTCTCCAGGCCAGATACAGTTTCTTCTATAGTAAGCCTCCATGGTTCCAGTGGTTTTTGTAAAAACAATCAGGAATTGTTTCTCTTAGAAATATGACATATCCTAGGAAATGGCTTTGAGCTGATAGTATCCAGATACTTTAGTATCATGCCCCAAAGCAAAGACCCAGAAGAGCCAGTTCCAGGATTCTTTCTAAGGATTTGGAGGATTTTGCCTGTGATTGTTCAGAGCATTCCTCTCCAGTTGGAACTGCTTGAAAGTCACATCTTGGTACTGAGCAATAGGAAGGAGAAACCCTGCAGCTCTGCCCGGGGGCAGTCTTTCTGACTTTTCCAGCTCAGGGCTGGCTGGCTCAGGCTAATTGTCCTCCTTTCTCGATTCCTCAGTGTCCTTCCTGAACCTGATCAGAATTAAAGTTTTTACTGAAAGCTTCAATGAGAAACTCAGCCAAGGCTAAGGGGCAAGGGAATTGATGGGTTCTAAGTAATTATAAAAATTGTTAATTGTTTTATTGGTTGGTTCTGTCACTGTGACCTCATCTGGAGTTTTCTTGGCAAAGATTATGGAGGGGATTCCTTTTTCCTTTTTTTCCCCTCAATTTTCCCCCCCTCAATTTCTGTATCTGTAAAATAAACTATTTTGCAGATACAGAAACTGAGGCAAACCAGGTTAAGTGATTTGCCCAGGATCACACAGATAATAAGTGTCTGAGGTCAGATTTGAACTCAGGTCCTCCTAGCTTCTGGACTGGCACTCTATCAACAATACAACTTAGCTGTCCTATTTTTTTATTGTGAAAAATAACTGTGACTTATTCTGTGGGGTTCAACTCAACTCCTGATACCTCTATAAAAATATAGAAAAGTAAAAATATTACAGGACAGTGACTGTGGTCTTCCTTTTCTGATCTTCTATGGCATCAATTTTCCCCCACACATTTCATATTTTATCTTTCATTTTATTTAACTTTTTATTTATTAACAATTTAATTTTGTATGTGCACATTTAATTTCCAGTGCCTACGAAGATAAGGACTGCAGTTTTATACTTTGTCCATTTCTGGAGTGACTAACACAGTATTGAGCATTGAGCTCCTACTCAATAAATATTTTAAAGATCATAGAATTTTGGAGCTAGGAATGACCTTAGGGATTATATAATCCAACTTTCTTCTTCCTCCTCTGCTGAATCATACTTGGAAATTTTGACTCTTGGAGAAGTTAAAAATGTGTATGTGGATATGTGTACCTAGAGACCTTGTTCCATGATCGAGCTGCTTCTTGGAAAACTGGTGGGAGGTTACAGAGGAAGAATAAGGTAGAATTTATGCTGCAGAAGTTAATGGACATGCCTTTAAATTTTGGCTCCCTGGGGGAAAAGGCCCAATGGTCCCACCCTAGTTACTGTTCTGTTTTTTATTTTATATAGCCTGGCACATGGTATACATTTAACAAACTCTTGTTGACTGACATACAGAGTAAGAAAACATTCTCTAATTAAACTAGATTATGCTATTCCCCAGATGTGATATTTCTTTTATGTCCCTTTTCATTTATACAAGATGTTCCCTATACCTAGTGTTTTAGTTCCTCCTTAACTCTCCCAGTTTAGTGTTCTCTTCCTTTTCCAGTTATCTGATATTTACTTATCTGATTACTCCTCTGGGGTTGGGATTATTTGATCTTTATTATAGAAAGGGACTGTTTAATAAGCGTTGGTCAAATTGAATAAAAACAAACTCAGAGAGTTCTCATCTTCGATTACACTACGAGGTAGGAACACAGGGGAGAATAAAATTAAGTCAATCCAGGTCAACAAACATTCATTGAGTGCCCACTTTGTGCCAGGCTTTCTGCTAAGTGCTGGGGTTACAAATACAAGTAGAAAGAAACTTACTGATCTCAAGGAGTGAGTCCTTCTACTAGGAGACATCAGTACAGAAAATGGAACATAAAGGATGAGAAGTGCCCTGGTGGGAATATGATGGTGAAGGCTGGCAAATCCAGGAGAGGATTAAAGAATGGCTAATTTAGGCCCTTCCTCATAGTGAAAGTTTCAGGAGAAACTCACCAAAGGGAGGAGGGGGCACCTGAGAACACAGCCAGGTGAGAAGACTCCAAGGATTGGAGAAATATTTCAGGCTGAGAAGGCAGCTGAGATATGATGGCAAAATCTAGAGATAGAATTAGAATTGAAGAGGAATGAAGGACCTGAACCTCAAAATGGATGGTGATTCCTAGCCTTTCTACTACTGTATGTGTCTGTTTGTTGCATTGACTTTTATCATTTCACTTTTTAAGACAGAATTTCTTTGAGAAATCTTTTGAAATAATCTCTCTCTTCCTTATTCCTGACCAATAATTCTGATAAAGTTATCTAAAAATCACTGTTATTAGCCCAAGTTACTAAATGCCCCTGCTCAGAGGGATCTGTAACTACTCATTTCCTTTCTAGGAGCTTGTTGATTAGGGAAAGAAAGGGAAATTACAGAATCTTGGTGTTCTGTAAGGGATCTCGGATCTTCATTTTGAGCAAGAACCCATCTAGTCTAAATCTCTCAGGAGGAAATATGGTTTAGAGTGAAGAGATTACTTGTCTAGGATTATAGAGTTGGTTTGTAGCAGAACTAGGGGCATCTAGGTGATGCAATGGATAGAACTGGGAGTGGATGGGGCCTGGACTCAGAAAGTCCTGAGTTCAAATATGGCTTGTACGCTTACAAGTTGTGTGATGCTGGGCAAATCACTTAACCTTTATCTGCCTTAGTTTTTTCATCTGTAAAATGGGGGCAATAATATCCCTTTCTTCCAAGAGTTATTGTGAAAGACAAATGAGATAATAATTGTAAAATGTATAGCACAGTGACTGGTACAAAGTGATACGTGCTCTACAAATGTTGGTTATTATTATTATTAGAATGGAGATTTGAATACCGCTCTTCTGAGTTAACAGTTTAGTTTTTTTCCCCCTATCCACTAGCATCATTCTACTGATCATCCCAAATCCTAAAGTTGGAAAAAATAAAGTGCAAGATGTCCCCTGGAAGGGATTTTTTAATTACAACACTTGGTAGGGAGTACGGATGTTTGAATGATTTCCTGCCTAAAGAGGTCCAGATGATGAACGGAAATCAGTTTTAATGTAAATTAGCTCCAAACATCACTAAATCAGTGTTTAACTGATGCAGATGGTAGTTTAACCGTCTCCATTCGGGGTGCATGGGCTGTTTCTTTAGAATTGGGTACCAGAGACAGACATTCTGAGCTGGGGAGGCAGCTCCATCCTTTGCTCTACCCTACCTCTAAGGTTTGACCACTTGGGTTATTGGCCACTAGTGGCTGATGGTTCTGGATGACACATGATGGTTGGAAGATGAGATAGATATCTGGCAGGATCTAGAGTAGGAAAAAGGAAGTACGAGGAGACAGATTTCCTTTCCAGGGCTGGGGCAGCTTAGCATTCTGTCTCCTCCTAGAAACCTGGGGGTAGAACTCTCAGGCTGAAGTCTCAGCTACAGGAGATATCTTTCCCCAATGCTCTTCCCTTTCCTTAGATCCTGTTAGGCTGACTCTGCCTCCAGCAACCTAGCTGGATTTTATGTTAATGGAAGATTAAAAAGAGTTGGACTTTATCAAATGAGCCTCAGTATGCATATGAAGTTAGCTTTGATTCAATAAGTCAATGGGCAAGTTAATATGTATTAAACTCCTGCTATATCCTAGGTACTGTGCTAAGAAATGGAAATAGAAAGAAAAGCAAAACCAGATCCTGTTTTCAAGGTGCTCAGGGTAATGTGGGAACAGCTATGCACATACAAGACAGATACGGGTTCAACTGGGAATAATCTCAGACAGAAGGCATTAGCAAAAAAGTAAGGATTATTAGCATGACCTCAAGGGGCAGAAAGAAGCTAAAATTGGACTAACATGACCTATCTCTGATATTAGTCATGTGATCATCCAGAGGTCAGTTAATTTCTCTGATACTGTTTTTTTATATGCAAAATGGAGATAGTAATCTCTATAGGGCCATTCTGAAGAGTTTATAAAATACTGTCTGCAAAAGGCTTAAACAACAGTGGGCAGAGAGGAGGTCTTGGGGTCAGGAAGGCATCTGGAATTAAATCCTGCTTTTAATTTTAATTTGGTGATTCTGGAAAAGCCACTAAACTTCAATTTAGCACCCCTGGAAATACTTTACAATGAAAAGTTGTAGAAAAAGTCTTGAGCTTCATTGTTTGAGAGAGTTTCCTCATTTAGGAATTACTTTTGCCAATAAAATCATAAATCCAGTCATCAATTAATCAATCAATCAATCTATGTATCTATCTATCTCTTTCTGTCATCTACTTATTTTTTAATACTTATCCATGATCTCTCTCTGTATATGTTTCTCTTCTTGCTCCCTTATCCCCAGTGGAACCCTCTTTGAGCATTTTCAGTCCACATTCCAGTCAAATATATGGGGTTCCTCCTCTTGGAGCCCTGTGCAAATATTCCCTACCTGATGCTGGATTTTGTAGAAATTTGATCACAGTCCAAGTTGGGGGAAATCCAGAAGTTTAATGGGAATGTGGCTTGAACTTGTCCCAAGGGCAGCACCACTAGGGGGCTGTAAGTATTATTATTATTATAAATGTCTGATTAGTCATTCACTAACACCAAATGAATAATTGCTGCTCATTTTACTTCTGGCTTGTTTAGCCTTTAGCTTAGTGCTTGGTATATAGTAGGTACTTAATAAATGTCTGTTGATTGATTGATTTGGGGCAGGGAATCATGGAATCACAGAATTGGAAGGGATGTGAGAAGTTGGTTACTTGGGTTGCTTAACTGACAAAGTTTTCCAGAGATCTAAACTCTGCTTGAATACCTTGGATCTTGGGGAGCTCATACAAGGAAAAGCCATGAACATGAATTCTATTAATTTGGTGAATCTTGTGTAGGTTCCCTCTTCTTCTAATTCAACTGAATTCTCAGACAAGTGGAAAAAGAAAACTTTGCTACTTTCCCCCCATGACAAGGTCCTACATCTCAGCTCTTAAACTGTGGCTCATGAGCCATAAGGGGTTTTGTAATTGAATGTGGGAATCATGAAATTATGATTTGTTGTCAGTAAATGTTTGATTTGTATCCTATTTTATATACTTACATACCCAGGATCATGTAAAAATTTCTCATGTGAAAAGATATCACAAGTGGAAAAAGTTTAAGAAACCCTATTATAGACACCAAATTAATCACCAGAAGCAGCTGAAAACAAATATAATTTATCTGGATTCATCCTTCCCTGAAGGACTAGGGCTTCCAATAAGTATGTGTGTTAATCAGAGGTAGGACCCAATCAATAACCAGTAAAATAGTTAAACTGGGGTGGGAGTTTGCTTTCATGGACTCCTGATGTCTTTCCATGGAGGAAAAGCTGTCTAGTCCATCCACAGTAACTGCTTAAAGAAGTCTTACATTGATGGAGGGAGGCCAGTGTGAGGGCCACCTTCCCTCATTAGTCTAATGATGAATAGTGACAGGTGGAAGAATGTTCTTGTGTAGCATTTCTTTTACTTTCCAGCAAACACCATAGACTCCCCCTTTAAGAGGTGATAACAGGAGCGAAGAGAAGAAGCCGGAGAGAGATTTCTGGTGAATTGTTAGCAGTGTATCCAATTAAGAAGAAATTAAAATGGAAATCTCTGCTGGATATCTGAATGAAAAAGGATCCTCTCTTGGTTTTTCTAAGCACTTGTGCACATTAATTGGGTGAATGTTGACTGGGTCCCATTAAATATTTCATATGTGACTGACTGCCCATTATTGGGACAGAAGAAAAACAAGGAGGGATTTTGGGGAATGAAGGCAGAGTAGGTGGCTTGTTGGCCATATGGAAATTAAGGAAGAAGCTGTTTAAAAGTTGATGAAAGAAAGATTGCTATTTTCAGTGTGTGAGAGACTGAGGCAGACAAATGGAAAAAATGGAGGAGGGAGGGAGGGAGGGAGAGAGAGAGAGAGAGAAAGAGAGAGAGAGAGAGAGAGATAGAGAGAGACAGAGAGAAAGAGAGACAGAGAAAGAGGGGGAGGGAGGGAAGAAGGGAGGAAGAGAGGGAGGGAAAGAGAGAGGAGGGAGATAAACAGAGACTGAGAGACAAAGAAAGATAAATTCAAAGAGGAGGGGGTTGGAGAGTCAAGTCAACTTTACAGTCAAGTAGACAAGCATTTATTTATTAAGCATTTACTTTGTGTCGGGCACTATGCTAAATTTGAGGGATTAAAATTAGCTGTAAAGAGGAACTGTTTGACCACAGTGAAAATGTAATGCTAAAAAGGAAACCAAAGGCTTGTTTCCCATGGCTGGAATATATTGCCACCTCTTAGAATTCCTAGTTTTCATTTAGGCTCAGCCCATGGGACACTTCCTGATCTTTTCAAATATTCATGTCTACTCTTGTCTTTCCACATGTTGTATCTCCACAGTAAGCTCCCCATGAGTAGGGAGATTTTTAATTTTGCCTTTGCATCTCCAGTGCCTAGTATTGTGCTTGGAACAAAGTAGGTGCTTAATACATGTTTGTTGGATTAGTCCAATTTTGAAGGCAACAACTTGAGTTGGAAAACTAACTCAGTCACTACTTATATAACCATGGGCAAGTAACTTGCTCTCTTAGGCCTTGGTTTTCTTAATTGCAAAATGAAGCAATTTGGACTTTGTGACCTCTAAGTGACTTCTATGAATATAAAAAAACTTTAAATATAGTGATGGGTCTACTCTTTGGAGCAGGCTGTATGGGCAACTTGCTAGTCTTTATACATTCATGGTCTGTTTTGCCATTAAGCCTTGGTCATATATATACTTAGAGAAAAAAAATTCAGAATTCTTGGATTCCTCTCTTGTGACTATGTATGCTCTCCTGCCATTTTCTCTCTTTGTGTATCTCTCAGCCTGTCTCTATCTCTCTTTCTCACCTCCTTTCAACTGTCTACAAATTCACTTAAATGGCATTATCTAACCATTTGACCCTGAAGATTCCCAAAGAAGACATTTTCACAGTGACTGTGAAGAAGCAGGGCTTTTCTTTAGACAGATCTGGATATATCTTAGTTTCCCTGAATGACCAGGCCGCTAACCTCCCTTTGCCTCTGCCTTTGTTCTGACCCTCAGGATGCTGCCCAGGATGAGAAGAGAGAAGTGATGATGGGGGAGGGATAAAGGGGAGATGGAGAGGCTGTCAATGGTCCTTGCTACTCGCTATAACATAAAAAATTTAGCTGCTAGGTTATCAAATATTTAAGTCTGTCTGATGAATGAACTGTATCAAATCATAATGAATTCTTTGCTTTGATTAAATAAAATTGAGGGATTGGAGTCATCTTCCCAGCACTTAAGGAAAAGTCAGCTCTGGGCAGTTGCATTAACCTCATAGCTTAGGATCTTTTCTGGCTAGACCTGTCATTGGAAGCTGCCCCAATCCCACTTCCTTTCATCTGGAGATCTATCTTTGACTCCTGATGGGAAAAGGCCAAGTTTGGGCCACTTGACTTTTTTCTCCTGTTGGATGAGTCTTTTTATATGCCTTTTTATGCTCTATCCCATCTCCTAGATGTGTTTCCTGTGTCTTTCTTCAAAAAGAATCATCCCTGGAACATTATCAGAAGACTAAATTTTTTTTCTCCCACAAAATGAGAAATCCTGATGAAGCAGAATGATCTATGGACTGGAAGACAGGTGACTTGGGTCTAGATCTAGGAAAGATAAATAGGGTGGGGCAATAGTGAAGATGAAAATGGCTAACATTTATGTAGCACTTACTATGTGCTTGGAAATGTGCTAAGCACTTTACAATTATTACGGCATTTAATCCTCACAACAACCCTGAAAGTCGAAAAAACACCAAATTTGGAGTCATAAAACCTGAGTTCGAATATTGGCTCCTTTTACCTGTATGATAATAGCTATGTCAGTTTTTTTCCCCCCTAGATCTTGGTTTCCTCATCTTTAAAATAAAGAGACTAGACTAGATCTCCTCTAAGGTCCCTTCCAACTTCCATCTGGATTCCATGATCCTTGTCCTGATTCTTCTATTAACCCTCGTTACATAACCTTGGCTAAGCCATTCTCCTTCCTGAGTTTTCTCTACTATAAAATAAGGAGTTGGATTTCATCATCTCCAGGGTCTTTTCTACCTCTAATGGGTTCTGCTATAATTGGGTACTTTCATTTGGCTACAGGGAGAACAGGACTTATGAGAGGCTGATCCTACCTCTATTGCTCTCATTGTATCTGTCTCTCCTTGGGGATGTTAATCAACCAGTAAATCAATAAATCTGACAAAGAGAGGAAGGGGAAGAAGACAAAGTGCCTTCCCAAAATGAGTTTACAAATGAAGTTGGATAAGAAATCCATATCAAATGAAACAATTACACAAGACAGATATATTAAATGAGAAAGTGCTAATTATGTGTCATGGATAATAAGCGCAGTAGTTCAGAGAACGCAGAGATCAGGATGGGTTAAAGTCCAAGGAGTTCTCTGACAGAACTGGAGAATGAGGTAGTCTGTCTAGTTCATGGTACTGGGACCTGTTGGAACACTTGGCCATTGAATTCCATGGTTCATTGGGGGTGAACCCCATGTTTGTCATGAAAGCTCACTCTTTTCAAATTCTATGTTGTTTTCCTGAGAGAGTTCAATTACAAAGGGAACATCTGTAAATCTTTCATCATCCCTCTCATTTTCCTTCCTCTCTTCTCTACTTTCTCCCTCTTCTCTCTCTCTCTCTCTCTCTCTATGTCTGTTTCTATCTCTGCTCTCTCTCTTCCTCCTTCTCTGTTTCTTTGTCCTTCCATGTCACTTTCCCTCTTCCCTCCTCTCCTCCCCTTCCTCCCTTTCCTTCATTTCTCCAAACCATTCTCTCTTACCCTCCTCTTCCCTTCCTTCTCACTTTTTCTTTTCCCCTTCCTCTCTTCCTTTCCTTCTCCTTTTCCTTCTCCTTTTTTCCTTTCTCTTCTCTCTCCCTCTTGCCCTATAGCTGTCTCCTTTTCCCCTCTTCCTTTTTCTCTTCTTCTGCCTCCTTGCCTTTTCTCGATCTTCTTTCCCCTCCCTTTCTTCCTTCCCTCTCTCCCTTCCTCTCTTCTTTTCTCCTCTCCCCCTCTTTGTCTCCCTTCCTCCCCCACACACTCTAAATCTTAGGTTCATTTAGACCAGATGAATTGGCTTTACATAGACCCATTTGCTACTCAACATAAGGAGACACCTTCAGCCTCTGGTGTCAGTGCTCCTTTGGGAGGAGATGAAGCCTCTGAAAACTCCTGTTTCTGGTTAGGATCCAGCACAGGACTGTGGGGACAGGATTGTTATAGGCTGATGGACAGATGCTCTGGGTGCTACTGTTTGATGGCAAATTTCCAATGAGTTGGCATCTGGAAGAAAGATCCTGCTACTGAAGCGGAGAAGTATGCCTTGGTGTTCTGGCTGACAGACTCAGTGGAACCCGAGACCAGAAGGACTATTTTACTTCTGTTCCCATCTATTCTGTGGTGCTTACTACTTCTCTGAGCTTGAGTAAATCCCTTAACTTTGCCTTAATTATCTCAATTGCAAAATGGAGATGAAGGTTGTTGTGAGGAACAAATGACATAATGTTTGTAAAAGCACTTAGTATAGTGCCTGGCACATAGTAGGTATTATAGGAATACTAGCTATTATTACAATCTATTATCTCTGACTCAGTTTCTTCACCTGTAAAACAAAAAGGTTGAAGTAGGGACTCCCTAAAATTTCTCTCTGTGCTAACAGCAGATGATCTGTAAAGTCCTTTTTCATGCTTGATCTGTGATTATAATTCAAAGGAACAGCAAACAAAGTGTTTATTACCTGCTGGACCTGTTGTAATGTTGTAATGTAAATAAGCCACGTGTGTGCTCTTTCACTGTTTCTAAGATGCCGTCAAAATGAACTGTTCTTCAGATGAGCAAACATTCTCCTTGCAACCTTGTGCTCAGCATTCACTTACTAAGCAAACTTTTCGTAGATGGTGCAAAGGTTAACCGAGCTTCCCTCTTATTGGGCTTTTCACAGCCGTGATAGAAATTTCTGAAATCATGAATAGCGCAGATAATGTGAGCCCGAGATCTGTCAGCATATCTCAGATATTGGAATGAATTGATCCCCTTTGATGTTCAGTAAAGTAATTTTAGGACACATGAAAATTACTGCTTCGCACACAAAGTAATAATTGCCAAGTATGCTGAAGAGATTTTTCCTCCAGGTAGAGAGGATTTGGCCTGAGAGCATTTGGGCAGGTACCTTCCAACTGTGAACATTCAGTGATCTTGTTATCCCGAGAGAAGTTATTGGCTGGAGTTCAAAACTGATTCAAAAAGAGTTTGTATAGATTCATGAATGATAGAAACAAGAGTAGTTATTAAGGCAAAAAGCTAGAATATGCATAGTTCTGGAGGTTTCTCAAGGACAGCCGGGTCATCAGCAGCATAGGCAACCTTTGTGGTGTCTGTTGCCAGCAAAATAATGGACGTGGACCAACATGACAATTCCTTTTATTATCTATGTTAATTTTGCCAAGTTAATTTTCTCTGGGTCTCAGTTTCCCCATCTCTAAAATGATGTAATCAGACCAGATAGTTTCTCTAGCTTTAAATTTATTATCAGTCCATCAGCCAATTCATCAATAAACATTAAGTGCTTTCCGTGTTCAGTCACTGTGCATGGAGAGGCACTCTAGTAACCTATAGGGAGTGGGTGGGAGGCAAAGAAGGAAGAAGGTGAGTTAGATATAAGACCCCCAGGAAGTTGAGGAAGACAAACAATTAAGCTCCCCATCCCTCTTTGGAGCCATCTTTGTTTTCTGATTTATAATGTCTTCCTTTGGGGGCTGCTCTTTTGACATGAGCTAATTATAAATAGTTCTTCAATGCATTAGGAGATTTCTAATAATTAGACTTTCTAATTCCATTTCTCCCTGGTACCCTCTGCAGCATTGCCTTGTGAGAAATTGTACTTGACATAGATTTGCTTTTCTTCTAAAAGTCCCTGCAGAAAGCAGTCTATGTGTGTCAGGGACACGAGAGTGGGATATTTTGGGGGAACAAATCCCCCAGCCCAATACAAATGTTCTTTCTGATTGACATGACCTGATTGTCTGTGTAGCTATACAACCCTAAAACTTTTTTTCTTGTTCTTTTTTGGTCTGCAACTATGATTTCAACAGTGTAGGGAACTTCTGGGGAAGAAACTTCTACCAATACACATGTGCTGCAATTCTGTAGCTAATGATTTTAGAAAGTCAACGGGAACAGTGAAAGATTAGGGAATTCTTTTGGGGTCATGGAGCCAATAAATGTCAGAAGTGCAGGGAATTTTATGCAGGTCATCCTGACTCCAAGGTCGGCTCTCTCTTGGCTAGGTCTTTCATAATTTGAGGTTAGGCCTCTCCTAATTATCTTAATATTCTTAATAATCCCATGCCACAATCAATCAGCAAGCATTTATAAAGCATCTCACTCTGCTAAGAAGCTATATAAATACAAAGAATGAAACGATTTCTACTTTCAAGGAGCTTTCGATCCAAGCAGAACCTAGGACAGTGCCTTGCCCCATAGCTAGTAGGAAATGTAGAGGTCATCAAAGCTTCTTAAACTTTTCAAGATCCCTTTTCACCTGAAAAGTATTTATATGACCCAGGTACATAAGCATATAAAATAGCATATACCAAATCAAACAAACATTTACTGATAACAAATTGTAATTTTGTGACCCCCACATTTAGGTATGAGACTCCATATGGATCCTAAACCATGATTTAAGAAGCTGGGATCTAATCTAACTCTTTCAATCCTTTTTTGACAGATAAGAAAAGCATGATCTAGGAGAGCTAAGTGGATTGCTATAGATAACGAAGGTCATAAAAGGTGCTCAGTATATAGTATTTGATTTAGTAGAAACATCATATTGTTAAAGAACAAGAATGCATTGTACCTAACCAATGGATCCTGAGCTGAATCAGGAACTGATTCTAACTCTCCCAATGACTTCAGATCAGCCTTTTACTTCCCTAATGTCTTTTTTTTTTTAATCTTTGCTCATACAATGAAGGGATAGTATTGATAAATAATATCCTTTCCCCCCCCAATCATTGGGCCACATAATCAGAATTTTTTCTGTGTGGGTCTTAGGAATTTAATGATGTAATTAATTATATTACACTTTTAATTGATCCTAGCTGGCTGGCATGGCAACTGGTAAGTGTCAGTTATGTAGCGGCAGTAGTGGGTGGGTAGTTAGGCTCAGCTTGCCTACCAGCTTATGTATGCTAGGTCTTTCAATGGATCTATGTGGGTATCTGCGTGGGCACACACTCTACCGGTACAGCTCATACCCATCCATGCCTTTTCATTCTGTATGACTCTGGCCCATTGTCTTTCTATAAATATTCCATTAATGGATAGATCCGTCATCCTATAACGGATCCATCCAACAGCTAGAGCCTTTCTCTGTCTTTTAATATTTTGTGGGTACCAGTGTCACATTTGGGTAACATGTCTGTCATTCCTTGACTTTGCTATATAACTAGCCCATGTTATTTTCTATTCTTCTGTGCCCTTGATAATGACACTCTTTGAATACAAGTCACCAGTGATGATAAACTATAGCTTCTTATCACCATTTGGATCACCCAAAATTTTGATTCTTCTGAAATCATGACTTGCATTTGTATAGAATTTCTGAGAGACTAGTAATGTCCCTTAGGCATTTTTTATTATCCAAGTTATATACAAGTGGACAAAATATGTACCGATGGACAAAACGATGTACTCATTGAGCTTTTTTTTTTTTTTTTATCAAACTTCATGTCATCATCTGGACCATAAGCATTTTTTATTCACTTGTTTTTTCCCCATACAGAAAGCTAAGCCAAACTCTTTAAGCTGCTGTTAGGGTCTCACTGGGAAAAGTCTGTAATGTTTGATACAGTTAATATGAATGTCATCTATAAAGGGAAGCATCTAGATTCCCTCACCACCTATAGCAGAGTTCTTAACCTAGGGTCTATAAACTTGGATGGGAGAAATATAATCTCAATTTGATTTACTATTTATGAAGAACAAGAACATACTGTGTCCAACGATGAGCACTGGACTGAGAGCTGGGAGATCCCCTAATTCTTGGGATGTTCTGGAAAACCAGTTTTCTAGTTTCTTTTGTACTTTCAGCTACAAAATGAGGAGATTAGACTAGATAAGTAGCCTCTACCTGAAACGTAATACTTCTTTCAGTTATGAATTTTAAAAAATGATGTAAGAAGAGGTCAGGCATCAGGAGACTGCCAGAGACATCTCAGACATAAAAATGATCCCAGAGCACTGCTCTATAGGTAGTTTCTCTTCCTTGTGGATGCTGTGTAGCATGTTCTTCATGATTGTGTCAAGTACTCTGATCAATCACATATCTCCCCAAACTTTGGATCCTGGTCATCAGAACGTTGCTGAACAAAATGAACAATTCCTGAATTTTTAAAGGATTTTTAAATATTCTTAACATATTTATGGGGAGGTATCTTGTTGAAGGAGCCCCTGTTAGGTTGCATTTTGCTACAGATACTGAATCAAAGACTTTGAGGTAGTCAAGGAGCAATGAATAGAGCAGGCTCTTGTATTCTCTGTATCTCAGTTGTGCAGTTGCTATAGAAAACTATCTGCAAAAGCTTGCCTGTCTCTTCTGATATTATCACTCAGTCTATCTCCTCTACATACATAAACTATTCTCATGAATATTTTAAAAGAATTTAGGAAGTAGGCAGCAGGGTCAGTTGTTCCAGGTGCCTTCTTGGTTATCTTTTTGTTGTTGCTTTAATGACATGCAAGATTCTTTTGGCATTTCTCCCTCTTTAAGAAATCTTGAAAATTAATCCCTAAATGTCTTTAAAATTGTGTTATTTTCAGTACATATGTCTATTCCAGTTCCTTTCATTGACTTTGCCTTCTTAAATGTCATTTCCATTTCTTAATTAGGCACTGAGATATTAGATTCTAGATATGGTGGCTCCATTGTCATTGATTATAGGATAAGATTGCTATAGAAAAACTGGAAGATCTGTTCAATTTCATGTCTATTTGTTGTCCTCATTCCAATTTCATATACAAATGGTTTTGATTTTATTTGACTTGGCTGGATCCTGGTCTTTCTGCAGGATAATTTTCCCTTCTAGTATATTTTTGCTATTGTATCATATGCTATTCTTTATAATCTTCCATCTTCCTTTCATTGAATGTTTTCCAAATGAGTTTTTACTCTAAACTAATGATGCTTTTAAATGTTCTGTCTCTTCATGGCAGGGTAATCCAGCAGTTTTCAGGCCTTTTGCTCTTCTCGTGGTAGATATTTTACATCCCTTAAACTACTCTCACCCCCAAAGGTGATAATCAGGATCTGTATCTTGATTTCTGTCCACATTCTATTTTTTTGAGTCAATTGCTTTTTTTAAATGGTTGGGCTTGAGCTTTTGCAATTGTACATAACAGTTTTCATCTTTCTTCTAATTTGCTATTGATTTTGATCCTTGCTGTAACTAGTTAATGGTCTAATTCTGATTCTGATTCTGAAATCTTCTATATCTGTGACTAGCTCTTTTTCTGCCTGTTAAGATATTATCACTTTCATTTATGCCCTATTTTGGTGCTCAGTGATAATGTGCCTTCTGGCTCTTATCTTTTGGAAAACATTTATGATATATAGGCGCTTAATTGTTGTTTGTCCTTCATTCTCAAAGAGGACCATGACATTATGGAGGTGGTACCACAACATGCAAGTGAATTGGATTTAAGTGAGAGAGGGCTGTGCAAAGTCACTAATCTCACTTTTTCCTTCAGAACCTCTGGGTCCAAGGCAAGATCTAGATCTGGACAATTGTAGATGGCCCTGGATGCATTGAGAGTTGGAGAGTAATTGACATAATTCCAGCCTTTTTAATTTCTTAGTCTTTAGCTATCTTTTCATATATATGTGAATATATGCCCATATTTATGTATGTATATCTATATATATTTGTACATACATATATATTTGATAATACTCTGTGTTTACTTTCACATTGAAGTAATCGAATACTTTCTTTGGAGGAACTTTGAATTTTTTGTAGGATTTCTCATCTTCTTCATCCTCTGCCACAGGTGTTGGTACAAGAACTCAATAGTTTCATGGTCTTCCCTATGCTCACACTCATCATGGACCTTGCATGCTGAAGTGACCGATCTGGCCATGAAATTATGCTTCTTTTTGCCTTTGAGTGTTATGATGAAAATAATTTCACCAGTTACTTTTTGAATTTCTCAGAGAACTTGTGAGCTATTCTTCTACTCTAATTCAGTTTTTTAAAAATGTTTTTTGGTTTCAATTAATATGAAAGACACAATGCAGATGTGTCTCAAATTCTCTAGATTAAGGATTCTTAAATTTTTTTATATCATGGGTATAAATCTTTTTATAGCATCTAGTGACTCCTGTGTACTTCTCATAATCACATTTTAAAATAATGGAAGGAAGTGCTAAATTTCAATTAGAGGTTTGTGGAATTAAAGATGTAATTTTTTCCTCATCTAAAATTTCTGACCCCCTGAAATCTATCCACAGATTCTAGATTAAGACTCAGTATATTTTTGATCCAGTATATTAGTCTCTAATATATTGTTGGTCACTTCAAGTGCATCGTATTAAGAGAGTAAAATTTTATAGTAATGTTTCTAGATGGTATAAAAAACTGCATGGTTTTTAGTAACTTTTCTTAACACTTTGTCATCTTGGTTACTACAAAAGCAAAGCGGGTGCAGTGGAGAACTGATGATCTTTTTTGGGACTTTTTACATTTTTTTTGGATCTCCATAGACAAAGAAACCATTATTTGGTGGCCAGCTTGCTGCTGCTGAAGCTGCTTATAATTAGATAGGCTGATGGCCCTAGATAGTAGGCACAATCTGTTGCTGAGACTGTCCTTGAAATATTTCTGACTTAGAAGAAAGAAGGAAGGAAGGAAGGAGAGTAGAAAGAAAGGAAGAAAGTAGGAGAGAAATAGAGAAGGAAGAAATTTATGGATGGATTCCATATTTGCTGAAGGTTTCTCAGTAGCTTCTTGGAGTGGTTAGAATACTTTGCAAATCTTTTTTAAAAAAACTCTTTGAAATCTACTTTCAGTTATTGTACCGAGAAATGAGCATAAAGAAAGAAAAGAAAGAAAGGAGAAAGGAAAAAAGGGATGGAGGAAAGAAGTAATGGGAGGAAGAAGGGAGAAGAGAAAGAAGGAAGGAAGGAAAGGAGGAAGGGAGAGAAGGGAAAGAAGGAAAGGCATGAAAGAAAAAAGAAGGAAACAGTAGTTATTATGTGCCAGGCACTATGCTAAGCATTTGATCTACCAGAGCTAATGCTTTGCTGCCATTATCCTTGAGAGCCCAGTGCTACCATGTCATAATAAAACCTAGGAGAAGGACTTTTCTAGTGGTTTGGTATCCTTAGCTGATTTGGCAGCTAGGTGTGAAGATAAAATTTCAAATTCTTCAGATACTAGATGGGCAAGTCAGTCTCTCTTAGCCTCAGTGTATTCATCTGTAGAATAGGAATAATAAGAGCCCATGCATGCAATGCTGTTTTGAAGGTCAAATGGAGTAACATGTACTTTACAAGCCTTAAAGTAAAATACAAATATTTGCTATTTTGGGGGAAGTCATTTAATCTCTATAAGCCTCCTTTCATTCATCTGTATGACAAAAGGGGTTGGACTGGATGGTCTCGGTAGTTCTCATTCCTAGGGCCCTTCTTTGCAGGACAAACACAACCCTATTACTAAAGGGGAGGATCATATAATTCTAAGCCTGAGAACAATTTGGAATTTCAGGGACTGAATAGTGGGAGGTTCGGATGCCTGGCCAAAGATGACGGCTTTCATGCTTTCAGTGACCTTGTTGAACACCTAAGGATTCTCAGGCAGCTTCTCTCTGATCCTCGGCTTGAGCTTCTTTCTCCTTCATCCAGGGGATAAGGTCTTCTCTTGATCCCTGCTTTAAGGCTGGAAGGCCACCTCTATCCTTGCTCATCATGGCTTCTTCCCTTTCATCATTTAAGTAGCCTTTGGAATTCTGTGTCTGCCAGGAAGCCTTAGCTTCGCAGCATTGGGGCACAGCAGCAAACCTGGGGACGGCAAAGTGGACTCTGGACAATGTGATGACTCTCCCCCACCCCTTACTTATCCTGGGAAGACTGAGGAAGGGGAGGAGTCATTCTTTGCAGACTCAACTGATTATGGGGAAGAGGGACTGCAATCACTCTAAACTATATTCCTCATTAAAATATTTCTATTAACTGGCCCTTAAAGATATATTTATAGCAAGTACGACAAGTTATTAAGGACCTCATTTAGATAAGGAATTAGGGATTTATATTTTTAGACATGAAATGTGAGTGACTTGTCGGCAGGTGACCAAGGGCCCTTGAAGCAGCAATATATCTCAACCAAGGAGAGAAGGAGGAGAAAGAACAGAAGGAAAGGAAAAGAAGCAGGTCTTCTTGGAGAGATTCTAGGGGCATGTTTATGGGCAGGTTCAACTCCGGGCATCAGGAAGCATCTCCTGGTCAGGGGAAACTCTGAGACTTTGTCATTTGACATTCAAGGTCATTTACTTGTTTGTAAAAAGGTGACCTTGGGGCTGGGGCTGAAGAACATTTTCCAGGTCATTTAGGAGGTTCCTTGACACAATCGACAGAATTCCATTTAACAAATGTTTATTAAATGCCTACAGTGTATTCGAGGAACTGGACATAGAGAGGTCAAAACAAAACATCCCCTGCCCTCTCCCTCAAGCTTACCTTCTCCTGAGGGATAAAGCACACACACACACACACACACACACACACACACACACACAGAAATAAACCATGATGGAGCATGAGGATGATAGTGGTACTTAGCCTGGGAAAAGACTGCAGGCAAATGGGAGGAGGAAGTAGAGATGCTTTGGAGCCAGTTGAAACAGGCTCATAATCTGATTGTTAAATTTTGAGTGTGAGCATTTATGCTTCAGAAATCTAAAAAAGCGACATATCACAGATTCATTTATTGTTGATTACCTAGACTTGAGAAAGTGATGGAGAATATGTTGGCATTGCAGATTAATTTTAAAAATGTGTTGGGGTAAAAAGTGTTCTGTTTGTTAAACATTTGCCAGCATAACTCTGGGAAGGAAGGACTACTTTGAGCAGGGGCTGATTTGCAAAGATGCTGGGTGGAAATTCCTTGTATCTTAGATCTTCTTTTTGTTCTTTATCCTCCTCCTTTCTTTCTTTCTTTCTTTCTTTCTTTCTTTCTTTCTTTCTTTTCTTTCTTTTCTTTCTTTCTTTCTTTCTTTCTTTCTTTCTTTCTTTCTTCCTTCTCTCTCCCTTTCTTTCTTTCTTTTCCTTCCTTCCTTCCTTCCTTCCTTCCTTCCTTCCTTCCTTCCCTTCCTTCCTTCCTTCCTTCCTTTCCTTCCCCTCCCTCCCCCCTCCCTCCTCCTCCTCCTCCCTCCTCCTCCTCCTCCTCCTCCCTCCTCCTCCTCCTCCCTCCCCTCCCCCCTCCTCCTTCTTCTTCTTCTTCTTCTTCTTCTTCTTCTTCTCTCTCTCTCTCTCTCTCTCTCTCTCTCTCTCTCTCTCTCTCCTCAGTGAATCCCTTTTCCTAACAAGGTCACTGACATCACATCACTCACTCTTATTCTTTCTAGGAGAACTATGACTTGGTAGCCTTTGCTCCTGAAGAAGCAGCCATCAAAATTACAGAGATGAAAATCAAGGGCCAATTTTTTTTTTGGGGAAGGGGAACCAAAACAATGCAAGGAATTGAATAGCAGCTGATTGTCCTTGGTAGCTATATCAGAGGAATACTGGAAGCAACTTTTAAACAAGGATGAAAATTTTGTTAGACCTCTTGACAAGATCATATCTTTTCAAGATTGTAAATTAAAAAAAATGTATTAAATTTGCTGATAAGAATGACCAGGATTACAACCAAATGGCTTGTTTCTCCTCTTCCTCTCCTGCCTGGCTTGCAGCTAAAGATAAGATTGATGAGTCAGATTAAATTCTAACCGAAGGTCAATTTATATGATAGTTGGGGCTGTCATGAACATGATTTATGAAAGGGGTCCATATTAGCCAGAGGTCTCTCAACAGCTTCTCAGAATAGTTAGAATAAATTGTGGACCTTTTTTTGTTCCTTTTTAAACTCTTTGGAATCTACTACTTCCAGGTATTGTCCAGTAGAGAATGAACAAACAAAATAGAGATCTGACCCCCTGAGCTCACCTTTCCTGCCCCAAGAAATAGATATGACTTTGGTATCCCTCATACAGTTTCAAGATCTCTCCAGCATCCAGAATGAATTGCCAGGAGAGAGAAGGAAACAGGAACCTGGAGTTCTTGAGGCCTTTCCTCTGCTTCTTCCCTGCTTCCAGCTTTAATTAAGACTTGCTAAATTCCTGCAGAAAGCAAGGGTCAGTCACAGTTGGAGGAGGGGGTGCCCTGGGACCATAAAGCCCAGCCCAGACTTTCCATTGCTTTCCAAATGAGGTCTCTTGAGAGCCTTAGTCATGGGACACATAGTTGGGTAGCAGGATGGAGGTGTCATAATTTATCTTGTTGATTTTCTCTTTGGAATATTGGCTTCCCTCAGAAGCTTTCATCGGGTATTAGGGGGATCAGAGTTCCAGGAAATATCCCCATCTTTTGATTGCTCACCAGCCGCTGTCTGACCTAGGAGACTTCGCTATTAGCCTTAAAGCCACTCTAACTACTCATTCCTTCCTTTCATCTTCTTTCTCCTCCCCCACTGAAAAGAAAATCCATTAAGAAATTAAAACTTTCTCCAAAATCACAATAGCTCTGGTTTCTGGGTTTTTAGATGACATCAATTTTCATTTCTCATTCTGCACAGTCTTGAAAGGACCCAAAGTCACCATTAATTTTTTTCCTACTTACTGACTCAGCAAGTTGGCTGGATTTTTTTAAAAACCTTTCAGGCCCCACCTTCAGGATTATACATGAGACTTCTAAAAGCTTTGTTGTCTCTCTAAAGGTCTTGAAACTCGTGCTTTTGCCAGCAAGTATTTTTTTTTTTTTTGTCCCAGGAGGATTTCCAGGTGGCCTTTGAGTGAGTTCTATGGGAACATCCTTCAATTTTTATTTGATTAGCCTATCCAGTGGCCCAGGAAATCCCGTCTCCTCAATGGTTACTGGTCCTAAGCAGGGAACAGTTTAGGCCATAAAATACCTAGTTAACTTAGAGTTCTAAATTATAATTTCTAAGATGCGCTAGCAATTCAAGTCCTTCCAGTCACCAAACCTGAATTTAAGACAAGCTAAGCCCATGATGAAGACCCAAGGATGTGAGTATATAGGACATGATGTTCCAAAGGCCAAATCAAGTGGGCTAACTACCAGCAAGGGAAAGAAGCTCTTTGTGAGTTTTTTTCCTAACCAATTTCTAGTTCACAGGACATTAGAGCTTCCATCATTTGCTGAGAGCTTCCCTCATTTCTGGAAGACTTTGTTCAGTTTGGGTACCGATTTTAGAAAGAAAGAAATAAGCAAGGGCTTCTTAAGAAGGGGTTTGGGATGGTGAGAAGCTTGGAGACCACTGTCATAAGAACAATGAACAATTTATGTTTGTAAAGTACTCTGAATTATTATCTTGTTTGATCCCCATAATAATCCTGCAAGGTAGGCACTATTTTTATCCCTGTTGTTATAAATGAGGAAACTTGATAAAATTTAGATATAAATCCCATAAATAAATAAAAATTATAGTTTTCATATAAACTTTATAAATAAATATAATTAATATATAAACTTTAATACATAACCTTTATAAATATATATATTTACAAATAGATATAATTTATATATAAACCTTATAAACAGGTATAACTTATAAACTTTATATGTACATATTTTATATGTAAACTTATATATAATTTATATATGAAGTTTATGTTAAATCTCTTATATATAAATTTTATAAATAGCTATAATTTAGACATAAACTTTATAATATATATATTTTATATACAAACTTTAAAAATTATATACTTATATATGATTTTATAAGTACACATATAGTTTATACATAAATTTTACATATGTAAACTTTAGAAATATATATAATTTATGTATGAACTTTATAAACACATAATTGATTTATAATTTACAAATATATAAAATTTGTAAATCTACACTTTATACATAAACTTTATAAATATGTATATATTTTACATGCAAACTATATATAATTTTATATAAAACTTATAAATGTTTATAATCTGCATATATGTATATATAAATATATACTTTACATGCAAACTTAATAAATATATATAATTTATGTATACATTTTTCAAACATGTATATGCTTTATATACAAACTTTATAAATATTTAATTTTGTATAAACCTTATAAATGTTTATAATTTGTTTATAAACTTCACACATATACAAATCTTTACTTTACATGTAAACCTTATTAATAAAAGCAATTTATTATAAATTTTATAAACATGTATATATTTTATATACAAACTTTATAAATATATAATTTTATATGAACCTTATAAATGTTTATAATTTGTATATAAACTATACATGTATATATAAATCTATACTTTACATGTAAACTTTATTAACATACAATTTATGTATAAATTCTATAAATATATATATACTTTATATACAAAATTTATAAATATATAATTTTATATAAATATTATAAATGTTTATAATTTATATATAAACTATAAATGTACATATAAACTATGTAAATAATTTTTATATGAACTATATGTAATTTATATATAAAATATAAATATATATAATTTTCAAATGCAGTCTAAAAGTTATATATAATGTATAAATATAGAGTTTATAAATATATAGAATTTATGAATGTATATATATATTTTATATATGAAGTTTATAAATATAAATGAACATTATAAATGAGAGAGGTTAAGTGTGTTAGCCAGGATCAAATCACTAGGAGATATTTAAGGAAAGATTTGAAATAAAGGATTAGTTGAAAGAACTAGAGGTATTTAGCTTGGGGAAGAGAAGACTGAAGGACCAGAATTGCTATTTCTAAGTTTTGAAGGGCTATCACACAGAAGAGGGATTTGGCTCATTCAGCCAGAAGAGTAGAAGCTGCCTGGAGATAGATTAATGTTGGGTGTAAGGGAAGGGTTCCAGACTATTTGAGTTATCTAAGAGTGGAATGCGTTGTCTTGGAAGGTAGAGACTTCCCCCTCCCTGAAAGCAGCAGAGGAGGCTGGATGACCCCTCCGAGGGGAGATCATTAGGCAGAGTTGACCTAGATTGCCTTGGCGGGTCCTTTCCCCTTCTGAGATTCCATGAGTCTGTCATTTACTGAACACCAATCTGAGGTTTCTAGATCTCAGGAGTTTGACGGGAAAAAAATGATCAAGTTGGAAGCTATTATCAAAGACCACTGAAGGTGAGTTACGCCAGTTGGGCTTCTTAACAGAAATGTGCAGACCAAGTTGAATTCTCTTAGCAGGGCTTACGCTGGTAGTGGTAGAATGATAGAGCTGGAAGCTAGCTGAGTCCCCAGAGGTTAATTGCTTGTCCAAGTTCATACAAGTTGGAAGCATCAAAGACAGGACTTGAATCCCGCTTCTCTTACTCCAAAGCTAGTGTGCTCTTTCTACTGTACTCTCATCAAAAAATCAATCATCAAAAAGTCAATTCTTGTGGATCGTTATTAATTAACTTTCTTTGGAGGGGGCTGAGTGATGCCATAGTGCATAGAGCAGAGGACCTGGGTTCCTAGCTGTTTGATCCTGACAAGTCATTTAATTGCTAACTGCCTCAGTTGCCCCATCTGTAAAATGGGGATAATAATAGCATCCACTTCCCAGGGTTATCGTTAGGTGCAATGAGATTGTTGTTGTTCATCCTTCATTCTCAAAGGTCCAATGAAATGAGATAATATTTATAAAAGTGCTTTTATGGGCATTTTATGGCATAGGGATTAGAGTGCCAGGTCTAGAAGCAGGAAGATCTGAATTGAAATCCAGCCTCAGGCAGTTGCTACCTCTGTGATGCTGGGGAAGTTACTTAACTCTGCCTCGATTTCCTCATCTGTAAAATGACTAGAGAAGAAAATAACAAGCCATCCTAGTATGTTTGGTAAGAAAACCCTAAATGGGATCACGAAGAATCAGAAATAATAGAAAATGACTGTAAAATATCTATTTATATGATAATATAATTATATTTGTAATAATTTCTATTTATACCTAATATGTTATACAACTAAAATTATTTATATTATTATTGTAATAAAGTCATTTTATAGGATTCATTCCCTCCTTCTTCCAAGAGAATATCTGAATAATTCAACCTTGGAAAAATCCCTTGGATCTCAGTTTCCTCATCAATAAAATGGAGGGACCGGATTACCCAGGAGCCTTTAGTTTTGATCAGCCATGGGCCTGCTCATTCAATCATAAACCCTACTAGAATCATTGCAGATGAATTCATTGAAGGTAGACTGTTCATTATAAAAATGCAATTAAGAGTGGGGTTGATTAAAATGCAGTTACTTGGTGTGAAATCTGCCCTACAAACAGGCTTGAGGTACAGCACGGAGGTTTTTAGCAACGAATTAAGATGAAAGATTATGAACTGACATAGTCATTGAGTTTAAGCTGCTGAGAAAGGCCCAGAATGTGATTTTAAAAGATGAATATGTAAGCAGATTATGCCCAGGAACTGGAACTATATTTTGAGCCATGTATAAATGTAAGAGCCAACTGCTATAAGACTTGTTGCTGTTCATGATATTCATAGTTTCTGGACTGTATTTTAATTTAGTGCTGTACGTCTTGCCATGGTCTGATTTATGATATCATCTACATTGGGTTATTTTTCTTTTTCGTTAAGTAGCACCCTAGCATCTTGAAGACACTTGAATAGAATGCTTCTCTGCTTACATCGTGCCCTTCCTTAGAATAGTCTCCTTTTTCTGGAGCAGGGAATATATATGGAAATGGATTTTGTGCCAGGAGGGTCCAGGTTTAAATCCCAGCACAGATATTTCCTAGCTGTGAGTGCTTGAGGAAGTTGCTAACCACAAAGCCTCAGTTTTCTCATCTGTAAGATAAGGATGATAATAACATTTATCTTACTGTATTATTGTAAAGATCAAATGAGATAATATATGTAAAGTGTTTTGCAAATTTTAATCTCCTAAAAACTAGTTACTGTTTGATTGTTATTATCGGTCTTATTATTATTATTTGGTTCAACTTAAGGGGTAGCTAAGTGTGAAAGGGATGGAGCTCTAGGCCTGGAGACATAAAGAGTTCAAGTCTGGCCTTAGATACTTTCTAGCTGTGTGACTCTGGGTAAGTCACTTCACCCTGTTCATCTCAGTTTTCTCACCTGAAAAATGAGGTGGAGAAGGAAATGGCAAATTACTCCAGTATCTTTGCCAAGAGAACCCCAAATAGGGTCATGGAAAGTCAGACTTGATTGAAAAATGACCCAGCAATAACTTAAGTATTACTTCCTCCTCAAAGCCATTTCTAATTACACTAGATATTGTTTAGCTTCCCCTTCTCTGGATCCCTCTTCTTATAACTCTGAAACCCAATAACCAAGCACTGACATGAATTGTACCTGATCTTAATTATTACTTCATATGGATTTGTCTTGTCTCCTCAAATAGATCATAAACCTTCCGAGGACAGGAAGCATTTGTTTTCCTCCTCTTGTATCTCTTACAGCTCCTAGCATCAGGGTTGGGTGCCCAGTAATTGGGAATTAGTCTAAAACTTGCTAAGTTTCTCCAGGACTTCCTCACCCAGACTTGGACTCTTCTTTCAAAGAAGGAAGGTTCAAATCTCAGCTCTGCTGGCTGGTCACTTGTTGCATGTAGCGTTGGGCAGTTTACTCCACTTCTTCATATGAAAAATAAAAAAAAAGATACTCCCCAATAATGTGAAATTCAGATAGACCCGAGGCCACATATTGACTTTGTTTTTCAAGTGTAACATTATGTTTTATTATATTTCTATTTATTTTATTAAACATAAACATATTTTATTAAACATTTTAATCTCATTCAGGCTGCATCCAGCAGAGTTGTGAGTTGTATGGACCACAGCCAGCTTTGACACCTCTGCTCTAGGCCATGCCAAAGTTCCTTTTCAATTCTCAATTTATGTTTCTATGAGTAGGTCATCCCAAAGCTCCCTTTCAGCTCTAATGTACTATTAATAATTAATGGCATTTAATGTTAGAAATGTAAATGTAGTTGAGGGAACACTGGGTTTGGAGTCGGAAGACCTGGATTTGTATCTTGGAGCATTTCTCAGAAGGTCCTTTCCCCCAGTAGACCCTCTGTCATCATCGACTGATTGCTTTCATTGTTCTCAGTGGATCTGAAGGCCTGCAACCACCTCCATAAAGCCTTTCCAGCTGTTAGGGCCTCTCCCTCCCCACTCCATTACTCTCTCTATTTTATATCTAATTTGTATAGACTTAGATCGGTACGTGTATCTCCCCCAACTAGACTGTAATAAAACAGTGCTTTCCACTTGGTGGGCACTTAATAAATGTTTGTTGATTTATTGATTGATGGTTGGATGCATTTCAAAACAAGATTAGGTCTAGAAAATAACAGACTGTTAGAGTTAGAAGGAACCTCTGAGATCATCATTTTACAGAGCAGGAAACTGAGGTTTTGAGAAGCTTGCCTGCGTTCATGCAGTGAGTTAGTTTGATCACTGATAGCAGTGCCAGGTCTCCAGAGCTCTTGTCACATCACTGATGTGATGGGGAGACGTCTTTTGAATCATCCAATCTAAATGTTTTCAGCCGCTCTCTATGCTCTGAAGTTCCAGTCTTGTTGGGGGAGACAAGATGAATACATTTAAAATCAAAAAAGAGCAGCCCTTTAAGTGGAGGCTGATCAGCCTCTGGATGGTGAGACTAGACAGGGGGCGGACCGAGGAATGGACTAGATGGGTCCTGAGTTTGCTTCTGAGCCTGAGAATCACTCCTTGAATACATGGAGCCCGGGGTGGGGGGTACAGGGAGTCAGGGACCAGTGCTAGGGCACCAGTAACACTTTATACTGTTAGTTCCTGGGGCGGCTGCCAAGGGAAGTGCCTCTGTGAGGATTCCCTATTTCTGCCAGCCAAGCCCCTGCCTGAACTGGACAGTGGTGCATTTGGGAAGTCTAAGTTTCCTATTTCACATGAGTTCCTCTTCTCTGTCATTCCTCCCCTGCCTCAAATTAATTAGTAGCTGTAATTCTAGGAGGAGGAAGACTAGGATCTAATCTCAGACCCTACCCATCATGCTATTGAGAGTCAAAAAAATCATACAAATTAGCATCCCCCTCAGAAGTAGCTGAATGAATTCTGTATACCCCTTGTCCACCTAATTTTCTTTTCTTTTCTTTCTGAGGCAATTAGGGTTAAGTGACTTGCCCAGGGTCACACAGCTAGGAGGTGTTAAGTGTCTGAAGTCACATTTGAACTCAGGTCCTCCTGACTTCAGGGCTGGTGCTCTATCCACTGTGCCATCTAGCTGCCCTCTCTGCCTCTAATTTTAAAACAAAAAAACCCCAGTTAGAGTATTGTTTGGGGAACAGCCAGAAAAAGGTTAAACCCTAAACCCCAAAGGTATTGGTGACCATTGGAAGGTAAAGTTGGAAGCCTTTCGGATCAGAAGATCTAGGTGACTTTGGCCAAGTGATGATCATTTACTGCAATTTTACTACATGGCCTCTAAAGTCTCTTCTAGTTTTTAATTTTTGACATCTGAGTGGCTCAGGGGACTTGGAGTCAAATCTGACCTCAAACACTTACTAACTACATGACCCTGGACAAGGCACTTAACCTAAATTTGCCTTAATCCATTGGAGAAAGAAATGGCAAACCACTTAGTGATTTTGCCAAGAAAATCCCAAATGGGGCCATGGAGAGTCAGACAATTATCTGAGAACAAGAAATAGAATCAAAGGAATGGGTTTTATTTTTCCCCTAATTTGGATAAAAATTTATTTGCAAAGTATTATTTATCCCATTTTAGGACTTTGTCCAATTACAAACAATTATCTCTTTACTTAAGTGGACTATTCTACTGACCTAGTCTATATAAAAGCAAATTTGTCCTTCCACCTACTTCATTTAGCTTATACAACAAAGGCAGGCAAAAAAAATTATACCTTTATACAAGTCATAAAATGTACCAAAGTGCAGATATATTAAATGTTGTATCATGATAATGAGCAGAAAGATGAAATGAAAAGACTACATCTAGTCTTAATCACTAGCAGTTGGCTGTACAACTACCCCCCCCCCCCAGTTAAGTCAGATTAAGTGACTTGGCCAGGGTCACACAGCTAGGAAGTGTTAAGTGTCTGAGACCAGATTTGAACCCAGGTCCTCCTGACTCCAGGGCTAGTGCTCTATCCACTGTACCACCTAGCTGGCCCTGGTTACACAAGTTTTTAAAGAAATTATTGAGAGTTATTTGGACAGTAGCTCCCTTATTTTCCTTGTATAACTGATCATAGTAAGCAATATTATCTTCAATTAGTCTGAACATTTAAGAATCTTGAAGTACCTGGATCTGTCTTTTTAATATAAGAAAAAAATTCACTCAGGTGATGAAATGTTTCTGTCAGCTCTTTGGTGATGAACCTTTTGGGTTTGACTTGGGGCTCTGAAGCGCCTCTTTTTTTTCTTGCAATCTTTGCAGCTAACAACTCCATCAGACCCTCATTCGACAGTTCTTCTCCATGAAACTCAGCCGACTCCTCCACATTATTCTCATCCGCTTTTAGCTTCAATCTTTGTGCTAATTTTACAATCTTGTTACTCACGTCTTCAAACGCCTCATCTTTGTCAAATCTACGAAAATTGGGAATGAACTGTGGGCACATTTCCCCCCACTTTCTTCATACATGTTTCTATTATCTCTTCCCATGTGTCTCATAATTCTTTATGTAAAGTTGAATTTCCATAACATGATAATTGCCGAAAGTCTTAAATTCTTTCCTTATGCCCAACAGAAGGCCGGTGATCCTTTCCAGATTTCAAATAAGCTTAGAGAAATGGAGGGCATGGTGGTCAGAGATATCCTGTACATAGTAAGCACTGAATAATTTCTGTTGAATTGAAATAGACAACAGAGATGACATTCTATGGTGGCCTGTAAAAAAAAAGAAAAATTAAATGACCTTGTGTGTGTTGTAGATCTCGTAAAATGTGTTAGAGATAGAATCCCTGATGCCTTCTTAATGCCCTCTTAACTACTTAGGGTTAGTATAAACTTTGCACAGCTGCCTTTGCTTTAGAAATAGGAATCGCATTTGATCCATGGCAAATCAGAGAGTTCTATGATGATGGAAGATGCCTTAGAGAACACCTACTATAACTCTTCATTTACAGATTTAGATACATCAGAGAGGTCAATGATTTTCCTAGGGTAACATAGCTAATGAATGACAATCAATTCATAATTAGCCAGGCTAATTAGAAAAGGGAGCCAAGAAAACAAATAATTTAGAAATCATTTTCTACTTGAGATAGTAATATACAATGCGATTCTCTCTCCCAGAACACTTCCCCTCCTGGCTCAGGCCCATTTAAAAATGAGTTTTTTCATAATGTGTTCACATTGGCAGATCTTGGGCTACAAGTGGGCTGAGGTGGCCAGGAAGAAACCTTCTGAGATAACAGGAGGGTTCTCGTCTGGTCTTAGGAGGCAGAACACCTGGATTCTGTTCTCTATCACCTTTGAGCCAGAAGGAGCTTCACCTGTAAAATGGAGAAAACTACATTTTTTCTTTCAGGAAAGGAAATTGGACAATGGTTGACCAAGGTCATTTTGAGATTCAGATCTGTTATTTCTCTCTCTCTCTCTCTCTCTCTCTCTCTCTCTCTCTCTCTCTCTCTCTCTCTCTCTCTCTCTCTCTCTCTCTCTCTCTCTCTGTTTCTGTCTGTCTGTCTCGTTTTCTCTTTCTGTCTCTCTCTTTCACTCTGTCTCTCTCTAGATATCTATATTTAGTCACAGAATCTGTTTGTCTGCCTATCTATTGAGCCCAAACTATAGATACAGCTGTCTATAAATAGATATAGGTTTCTATAGAGAGATATCTACCTATGTTTCTATACATTTAGCAAGAACCAAACTTGCCATGTTATTATTAGGGGGCCCCTGTCTCTTTTTGACCCATTTCTAACTAATAGATAGCATCTAATAGCATCTAATAGCTGCTGCTTCCTAGGCTGTTCCCAGTCGGCCATAGTTAGCCTGCGGCTAGTTTTATTCTCTCCCTTGAGAATTATGTTGTTGTTTTTCCTTTAAAATTTTCTGCTGCCCACCAAAAGCCTCCAGCATGACAAAGCAGCATGGTGCATCCCGCCACTGGTGCTTCCTCAGACCAATTTCTTCCTATTTCATCTTGCTGAGCCCTGGAAGGAAACAGCCCATATTATCCTGCTCTGACAGGCCCTAGAGCCCGTGGGCCTGCTGCTAGGCTTACAGCTCCACTGAGTTTTTAATACCTGCATTAACTCCCTAGTGCAGCAATAAACCATTCTGAGAGTTAGCCTAGTTTGTATTTTTAGAGCCTGGGCTATCAAATACTCAACTCATAAAGCAGCCCCCTTATGCTCAGCCAGGAGGAGCTGCCTTGGAGGACGGGAATTATTTTAATTCTTTGGAATTCATTCTCCATTTTTTTCTCCCTTGCTTTACTCTTTTTATTATCTTAGTTTATCTTCACAATTTCTTTGTGGGATGGAGAGAGGAAGGGTTTATCATCCCATTTTTCCAGATGAGAAGGAAAAGAAGGACCCATGTTAAAATTCACAAGTCCATTCCAGACCTGGGATTAAGACTATGCTGCATCCAGATAAAATAGAGGTTCTCAATCTCAAGTTCATGGATAGAATTCAAAAGGTCCATGAAACTGAATGGGGAAAAATACAACTTTATTTGCACTAATATCCACTTGAAAAGTAGCATTTCCTACAAATCATAAATATAGGCCACAAACAAGGCTTTCAGGAGTCAATAGGTCTTACTAGAGACCTTTGTGCCCAATGTCACAAAGAGGTCCATGATATAATAAAGGCTCTGAGTAAAGACAAAAAGAGGGGATATCTTCAGAATATATAGTATGATAGTATTGGGGAAAGAATATAGGCCTGGAAGCAGAAGATCTGAGTCTCACTCCTACTACTTGGATGATTGTGGACAAGTCAATTAAGATATTTTCTCTGAGCATCATTTCCTCATCTGGAAAATAAATGTATTATTTCTGTTGTGGTATCATTTGGAGAAAAGGGAGGTTTCTAGTAGTTTGCCCTATGGATTGGTCCCTGGTTCTATTCTATCCACTGTTTTAACCTAGATAATGTACATACATGGAATATTCATCGAATTTGTATGTGGCACAGACCTGGGGAGTTAAACACTTTGGATGGTAGAGACAGTCTTCAGAAAAATTTGATAGCCTAGAACAATGAGCTAAATTTAATTAGACACTATCTAGTAGGAAGAAATGTAAAGCTTTATACATGGATTCAAAAGCTCAATTTCTCTTTTCCCCACAACAAATATTCATTAAACACCTACCCTGTACAATATACTGTGCAAGTCTTTAGTGATGAAAAGAAAACTAAACCAATATTTTTTTTAAAAAAACTAGCATTTGGCTTTAAGCAGGTAAAGTTCTACACATGGGTTTAAAAACTCTATTTCTCTTTTCTCCAATTCAACAAATATTCGTTAAATGTCCATTCTATAAATTACACTGTGCAACTCTTTAGGGATGAAAAGACAAAACTGAACCAGATTTAAAAAATAAAACCTAGCATTTAGCCTTAAATAGGTAAAGGTCTACACATGAATTCAAAAGCTCAGTTTCTCTTTTTCCCAAGTCAACAAATATTCGTTAAAAATTTGCATACAATGTATACAGTACATAGTGCAAGTCTAGGGCAGAAAAGACAAAACTGAACCAAATTTAAAAAAAAAAACACACCCATCATTTGATTTTAAGCAGATTAAGTTCTACTGAATGAATGAAAAAACATTCATTAAATCTACATGTGCTAAGCACATAGTAGGTGCCAGACACTACTGGTACAGGATAAGGGAGGTATGATAATGCAAATAAAAATCATGTAGGAGTTTCAGAGAGCTGAAAGCTCCAAGTGAGATAATCATTGAGCCGGCACTTTGAAAGTTAATGTAGTTGGCATTAGGTAAGGTAGTCTAGAAGGAAGGAAGTGATCTCCCTCCTGGACTCTGCCCTCATCAGCCATCTGTAGTACTGTTCAGGAATGGGCCCCACGTTTTAGGAAGGATATTGAGAGGTTGGAACATATCCAGGAGACGCCTGGCAGGATGAAGAGCACGTTAAAAGCACCACATGAAGGAAACAGGGACACTTAGTCTGGGGAAGAGATTTTTGTTTCTTTTTTGGTGGGGGACATAACAAGCCTCAGGTGGAAATAAGAATTTGACTTAATAATAATAATTAGCATTTATGTAGCATTTTAAGGGATAATCTCTTTTTATCTTCACAACAACCCTGTGCAGGAGGTGCTATTATTATTCCCATTTTACAGATGGAGAAACTGAGGTCAAGAGAAGGGATCTAGAGCTCATAAGTGGTCCTTCTAAACTCTAATACTCTACCCACCATCCACCTTTCTGCCTCTAACAAGAGACTCACTCTGCTTTATCCCAGAGGACAAAGCCATAGTAGAAGAGACTGGGAAGCAGATTGATACTCTGTGGGAGAAAAAAAAAACCTTATTGTCAGAGCTATCCCCAAGTAAAATGGGCTGCTTTAGCAGGGAGGGAGTTCCTCACCCCTGGGGAGATCCTTAGGCAAGTGCTGGATGTCTGGAGGTGGAGAGTCCCTGTTCAGGTGCAGGTGGACTTTCCAGCCCAGAAGTTGTGGGGCTCTGGGAGTCTGTGATGCCAGCTGGGCTCAGCCGAGCACCTGCTCCCCTTGCAGACCATCCCAGGAGACCTTTGGTGCCTTTGGTCTGTGATTTGGGATGCTGGACCGTCATCCCGGACTTAGCTGGACTTCCTTTTATTTCCATTTCCATATTTATTATAAGCAGGACCTTATTTCCTGCTTGGGCTGTTGTATCCTATAGGCCAGGGGGCCCAACAGACAGATTAGGTTCCCTTGAAAGATTGATGGGAGCAGCTTTCTGGTAAATGGACCAGACTGGGATTCTTTGCAGCCCTCAGCTTAGCAGGCGGCCCATTACATTTCTCAAAAGCAATTTGTCAGTCAGTTAACAAGTACTTATTCTGCAATTAAGATGTGCCAGGGACTGTGGTAGGCAGGGAGCATACAAAGAAAGGCAGAAAATGGCTTCTGCCCTCAGAGATCTCACCTTGGAGAGGGAGGGGACAGCTATAAAGAGTTAAGTACGTATAGGATCCATGGACAGCAGATGGAGGGTGACCACTGTGGGATGGCACAAATGGCTGAAGGAGGGCTCCGCTGACTTCAGGAAGCAGAGAAATCAAGAGTTGACAGTTTGAGGTTGGTTTACACAGTCCGAGAGGATCAGACAAGACTTGACTGCCAGCACCTTCCTGTTAGGGTGTCCTGGGTACCAACTGCTTCCTAGAGGGGGCATCTGAGGACCACAGTCAAGAAAATCTGGGTCCTCCCTCTGCTACCGATCACTTAACTTAATGGATGGGTCTCAAATTTCTCCTATGTTGGTTGGATTAGTTAATCTCTAAAGCCCCTTCTAGTTCTAGTTCTCTGATCACAAACCAAATCACCTGTTAATACAGTTGAAAGTAAGCTCTTTGAGGACAGAAATGCTTTACACAAAGTAGGCATTTAATAAGTGTCTGTTGAATTCAATTGAATTGAGCACCACATGTATACTTAAACTAAGAAGAGACAGGGGGAGGTCATTTGGCAATCTGTATACACATAGTTGTGTGCCTTGGATCTTGGCGTACCATTCCTCCCGGGGAAGAACGATGGGAATACTTCATCATGACCTCTCCCCGTGTATAACACCCCCCGTCACAGCCATAAATGTTTCTTAATTCGGTTTATTGGTGGGTTTGGGCACTTGCCACGGGCTGATTGCTTTAAATGGAAGTAGGCTCTTTTGTGTTGTGATTCTTGTAGGAGACTGAGCCTGAGCCTTTTCCAAGTGCCTCAGGGTGTTTATAATTCATGTGATGGGTGGAAGTAGAAAGCAAGGGTGAAGGTTCCTCCAATAAAGCCAGAGAAGCA
This sequence comes from Sarcophilus harrisii, assembly GCF_902635505.1. NCBI lineage: Eukaryota > Metazoa > Chordata > Mammalia > Dasyuromorphia > Dasyuridae > Sarcophilus > Sarcophilus harrisii. Next base: position 608,710,275 of record NC_045427.1, read on the forward strand.
CTTGCAGAGACAGGACCCTGGGAGAGCCTCAAATTACTATTATCTCTCTGGCTTGAAATGCCAGGGGAAGGGGGTGCTGGGAGTAGGGAAATCAGTGATTTTTGTGAAGCAATCTTTAATAACAAAAACAACACTAATGATGGCATTTATAGGGTGCTTCACCACTTGTGAAGTTGTACCTCATTTGAGCCTTTTAGCAACTCTAATTATAATCCATTTTACAGATGAGTAAACTGAGACTTTGAGAGGAAAAGTTGTTTGCCAGGGTCATGTAATTAGTAAATCTTTAGAGTAGGTTTAAAATTCTGGACTCCCTCATGTTAGGTCTTATTCTGAAGGGATTTTAAACTCTACAATTGAGGCTATGGAGTGGAAATGGATGTATCCGTCCAGAGGCAATTAGGTGACACTGCTGAGTTTAAATTTGATCTCAGACAGTTATTCTCTGTGTGACCCTGGGCAAGTCACTTAACTCTGTTTACCTCAGTTTCTTCATGTATAAAATGAACTGGAGAAGGAAATGGCAAACCAGTAACTTTGCCAAGAAAACCCCAAAATGAGAGTCAGTTGGACATGACAGAAACAACTCAGCAACAATAACACCTACTTGTCTTGTCTGGTTGCTCACTCCGAATTTGGCAAACACTTGTGTGACCTAAGCAAGTCAAGTGAATTCTTGAGGATTCATTGTAAAAATGGATATAGTATTGCCAGCTTGTTTTAAAAATTCAAATTTAATGCATATTTCTTCTTCTTTTTTAAAAATATACTTTTTGTTTTATATCACCTATATGTCCTTCTTCCACTCTCCCAGAGAACCATCCCTTATGATGGAAAATTTTTTAAAAAGAAGAAAAAAATCAGCAAAATGGGCAGATGCACCAAGTCAAACATTACGTGTAGTGGGCTTTATGCAGGTGGGATTTTAGCAGAAAGTCACCATTTCTTAAATACTACATAGGAGACATAGTAGGTATTTAGTTTATTAGGTAATTGATATCAAGGTGCTTTGAAAAGTATGAAGTAGTATGAAATTGTTCATTCTTACTGTTTCATTATCATGTGGATCATGAATACATTCAGTGCCTTATTTAGTTGTAAGGAGTAGAATATCTTTGATGAAAGCAAAAATTCATTTCTTTGATTAAAATTTGGAGAAAATGCATCAGAAAATTGTTGCTTTCAGCCTGTTGTCCATCTGTCTCCTCCTAAAGGTCAGTGATCAGTGCTGAAATGGGGATCCAGGCACCCAGCCCTTGGTGGTATTCTGTAGCCCAGATGTGGGGAAATATCTCTCTCTCTGTCTCTCTCTGTCTCTCTTTGTCTTTCTTTCTCTGTCTCTCTGTCTCTTTCTCTGTCTCTCTCTGTCTCTCTGTCTGTCTCTCTATCTCTTTCTCTCTGTCTCTGTCTCTGTCTCTCTCTCTCTCTTTCTCTCTCTCTCTTTCTGTTTCTCTGTCCATTTCTGTCTCTCTCTGTCTCTTTTTGTCTCTGTCTGTCTGTCTCTCTCTTTCTCCTTCTCTCTCTCTGTCTCTCTGTCTCTCTGTCTCTCTGTCTCTCTCTCTCTCTCACACACACACACACACACACACACAAACTTGAGAGGAGAGTTATTTGATCTAGATGAGAGCTGCTTTAATGGATTATTGCTTAGGGTCTCATTTGTTTCTCCATTTCACAAAGAGGTAGAAAATATTTTAAGGAGGCAGCTCTTAAGCATTAGTTTTATGGCCTCTTTTTCTAATGGAATAGACAAGGTAGAAATATTTCTCAAGAAAGCAGCATCAGACTTGGGGTTTCATTGCCTTCTCCTGTTTCAGACCGAGATCCAGCATCTATAGCAGAGTTCAGACCTTTTGGATGGAGGAGTGAATCCCCTTGGATTTCAGGGAACCTGGCAGCCCATCTGTTTCCTCATTGGCTATTCTGACTTTCCTACTGCTCTAGAACTTTGGAGATGAGGGCTTAATAACCCTGGTGGTGCTCATATAGGTGTCTCTCCTTGATCCTATCAATCAGTGCCCCATTTCCCCTTCTGCATATACAAATCCTAGAATCCTAGACCAAGATCTGGAAGAGTCCTTATTCTCCATTTGGAATAGTCCCTTATTTTACACATAAGCAAGCTCAGTCCCAGGGAAGGTGAAGACTTAATTGAACCTAGACGCCAGGTAAATAAAGCACATCCAACTTTTAGGCCTTAACTGAAATCTTATCTCCTTCTTTCTTTTTCTCCTACATTAAACCCTTCCCCAGCCACTCAAGTCAAATTTAACACCCTCCTATAACTTAGAGCATACACAGCACAGTAGACTTGAGTCCAAGTTATTTCTGCTGCTTATTATCCTTACAAACTCAAGCCAGTCAGGTATCTTAGAAGCAAAACGCTTTCTAGGGTCCCTTCCCCTAAATCCCTGATGTTATTGGTCCTGAATTGGTCCAGGATGCTCTCTGAGGACCGGGATTGAGTTTTATACTTTTTTTTCCTAAGATTTTTTATTTCTTTTAAGAAGAGTTATGGTAGGACATGGATAAAAATGGCAATATTTTGTATTTTTAGGGAACTGGCAAATAGAATTGTACAGTAATCGGTAGTGGATAGACAATGAATAATTAATTGTTGAACCTGAATTGAGCAGGATCTTACTGGCTTCCCCACCTGATTTAAAAGGTGGTGCTGGGTTCGGGTTCTGGTCCTCTCTGGCAGAGGCTTTTGTGGGAAGACGTACGTTTTCTTCACATTGTAAACATTTCCATGAACAGCTGGAGGTGGGAAAAGCATCCTGTCCTTAGCTGATCTTCTGGATCAGTGAGATGTTTGAACACCGACTTGGGGTTGGAATCCCCCCTTCTGAAGCCCATGCCAGATTTGCATGAACTTTCAGGTCAGAAAGGTCTTTCCCTCCCTTGTCCTCAAACAACAGAATCCTAGGATGTATTTCTCACTTGGATTTATTTTTTCCGGAGGAGATAACATTACCTGGGACTAAAAGGCACTAAGGACTAAAAGCTAAATGAAGAGAAGGGGAAATGGAATGACTTGAATGTTTTTTACTCGCTCTGACCTAGTTTTCATTACTGTAGAGCGATGAATGGGAAAAGTAATTGTAATGCTGCACAGAAATCCTTGCTCTAATGAACTTGGGACTCCCTTCTTGAGAGCTCCTTTTAGAGCATGGGCTCCGGGGCCAATGGGATTTAATGGAAGGGCTCTTAGTGTCTAGGTTATGGGGCAACAGGAGTGGGGGGAGCAGGTTAAGAAGGGGAGGGACAGACAGTCTCTCAGGGATGACAGCCAGTCTCGGTTGCTTCTTTGGATGACTATTGCTTTAGCCTTGGGTTCGAGGGTCTGTTGCCTCAGGTGATCTTTCTGTAATTTGCGTTTGAATATAGCCAGAGGCAAGAAATGATGACTTAAGGGAAGACACTGTTAATTTTTTAGTAACCTGTCAAATTTCAGTGAGCTGGGAAGAGGCAATGATATCCTGGCTTCCTAGGGAAAGCAAAGGCTTTCTAAATAGGGGAGAAGGGGAATCGGGGCAAAGACACTGAGACAAAGATAACCAAGTATCTTTTGTGGTGTCTAGTACTATGATCCTTTCCTCTTGAATTCCCTCCCTTACCACCCCACTCCCTCCTTCCATTTGATCCATTGCCAAGCTTTGCTCATCTGATGCTATTAGCTTCTGTTACATCCACCCCACTCTCTCAGCTGACATTTCTCCTCCTTCTTCCCCTTCTATCCCACCCAAAGTCCAGACCTTCATGCCTTTCCACTTGAGTAACTGCCATAAACTCTTAATTAAAATTGCTTTTTCCTCCTTCTAGTCTCTCCCCTTTCAAGAGAAGGAAGAGGGTTTTCCACACAACCGAAGTACCCTATTCATGGTTTCCCACACATGATACTGTTTCCTGATTTTGAGAAGATTTTCCTCCATCATTGGAATCTTCTCCTTTCCCTTCTATACCTTTTGGAATCTCTTGACTATTCCAGGATTAGGGCAGTTAACTATTCCTACAGGAGGCCTTTTGAGGGTTAACGCTATATTCCTCAATTATTTTGAATTTATTCAGTGTATGATTTATCTGTGTACATATTATATCTTTGTGCTTTCTTCTCTCTTCTCACTCTCCCCAGCTAATTTAAGCTCCATGAGAGTAACAACGATTTTTATTTATATTGTTGCATCTCCAGTGAGTGCCTTGCATATCATAGGTGCTTAACAAATGCTTAATTGATTTTAATTAGATGGTAAACAAGAAGACTCTCTTTTTAAAAATCATGAAGCACCTAATTAAATCTTGCACATCACATTAAGTTTGATGCATAAACATCAAATGATTGAGTGTTCCTTCCAATCCATCAATTGATTGAATTCATTGACTTAACCAATAAAACCAACAGAAGAACTGGGCTTTCTAGCTTTGTTCCAGTGTTTGTAATCTTGGATAATTTGATCAATTCAAAAAGTATTTTTTATTTACAATGGGAACAAAATGTGAACATAATACATGGTTTCTGCTCTCAAATATCTTATACATTTAATAGAGGGAATATAACATATACAAATAATCATCAGATAGATCACAGCATAGTAAAGGCAGAGAGATGATCCAGAATATTTAAAGGGGGTGGGGAGCAGTGCCAATTATGGAAGGAAAATGAACAGTTAGAATCTGAACTGAGCCTTGAGGCGGAGGAAAGGTTTTTAATAAGCTAGGGGAGGATATCCCAGGTGTGAGTGAATGAAGTCACAGAGAAAAATGGTAGGGAGAAATCAGGGAATAGTGAGTAGTCTAATTTGGCTGGGAGGTGGGAGAGACAAGGGACTTGAGTGGGAGAGTCTGTTGAAATTATATTTCTGATGGCCCTTCTTCAATGCTGCACTAAGTTTAGTTGTAGTCATTAACCAGTGGGAAGCTGCTGAAGATTTGTGAACAGTGGGATGGCATGAGCACACCTGAGCATTAGGAAGATTATTTGGGTGACTAAGTGAAGGATGGACTGGGGAAGGAGAGAGAGAAAGCTAGTTTTAAGTGAGATTAGAAAAGAAGAAATGGACTTGAGAAGGGATGGACTTTGCCAGGAAGGATCTCTTCCTCAAATCTCAATTTCCTCAATTTAAAAATAGGTCTGGTAATACTTGCCCTGTTTATCTAACTAGGTTGTTGAAGGATCAGTCTATTGTCTATGAAAGAAGCTTGAAAAGAGTCACAGGCCCAATAGATATAAACTATTGTCACTGTTTACCCTAAGCCTTGGCAGAATTCATAAATTAGCAAAATGTCAGAGAGAAAGTAGAGAGAGTTGGTGTCCATGGATATTAGTCATTTTAGCCAAGCTTTCAATGAAGGATCCTAAATGTCAGTATTTCCAGTTGATGTTCTCATTGCAAGGAAATCAATACCTAGAAAAATTGCATTTCATGGTGTTCAGAATTGAAAAACAGATATATTGAGACTCTGAGAAACCTGCTCCTTTTTTCCCCCCTCAAACCCATAGTTGCTCTTGACAATTGTTAATTGTTGGATCCAAAAAGAGAATATTGGCTTTGGAGGCAATGCAAACGGTGAAATTCTGATTAGATCCTTCAGAATAATCCCAATAAGGAATACAGGAAAGAATTAGTATAATGCATAGGAAACTGTGATAAATTTGGGTTTAAATAGAACATGTACAAAGTATAGGAGAAGCATATAATCAAGGTGAATTCAAAAAATGTCATGAATATGGAAGAATAGTAAGACTGAAGCCCAGAAATAGCTGAGGTTGGCAAAATATTTCAGAGACAATAAAAAGGATATTTTTCCTTTTTGGGAGAAGAGTATAAATTTTACAAGTTATGTTCAGAACAAGGACAACTAAGAAGCAGGACCACTGCTTGAAAAAGATGATGTGACATTAATATATGACATAGAAGACAGAATTACTCAGTTTATCTTTTGCTTTTGAATTGCTCTGAATTTCAAATGTGAAAGGACAGAATAGGTACTAAGAAATAATTGGAATCTAACTATGAGAAAATAAAGAAAGAGCTGAGCTACTCTATATAAGTTTAGATCTCCAGGATTAGCCTGAGTACATCCCAGATTGCTGAAAGGACGTGGCATTTAATTGTAATACTCTCTATAATCTTGGAAATCATGAAATTTAGGAGAGCTACTATAAGAATAGAGGGAGGAAAGTTCTGGGTTTTTTAAAGTGGAAAAATATGTTTTTGAAATTAATTTTCAAATGGTTTATTAAAGGATTAGTCACTATAGGTTCAATGATGATAATAATAATAACGCATTTATATAGTGCTTTAAGGTTCCAAAGGACCTTGATATATATTATTTCCTACTTCATAGCATGCTGGCCTTGGAGTTAGAAAGATGTGTTTCCCATCTCAGTTCTATCATGCCTGTGTTTTCACAGGCAAATTATTTTACTTTTCTGAGGGTTAGGACAGTTTCTAATACTATAAATTATCGAGAGGTTCATTGATTTAGTGAAGAGCATTCTCACTATCAGAATCATAGGTTCTTGACATAGTATATTAAATGAGTTTATTATAAGAATATTATGGGCATAGTAATATTAGGAAGGTTTTGTGAAGAAAGAGACTTCAGAAAGATGTTTGTTAAAATCCCATCACTCAACAAGCATTTAAAAAGCACCTACTATGTTCTGGATAGTTTGCTAGGTACAAAAGATACAAAGAATTGAATAACTCATATTCCCAAAGAATTGGGGAGACAACCAGTTTTTTGCATTAAGTTTTCTAGCAATGAGAAAGTTTGTTCTTGGTAGAAGAGGCAGCCCTTTCTATCTCTAGATAGTTATAATTGTTAGACAATTTTCCCCAGGTTGAACCCAAATCTACCACCTTATCAATTAACCTCACTGGATCTAATTCTGCCCCCTATAACCTCATAGAATAAAATACCTAATCCCTCTTCCATACAAGAATCCTTCATCTGTTTAAAAACAACTACCATATCTCTCCCAAGTCTCCTCTCCAAGCTAAATATCTCCTGGTCTCATTGGTTTTACTTTGTGGAGTTTCCCTCTATGGCAGCTTCATGGTAACATGTGGACAAGGATTTCACAGAATGAAAAGTCATGGAGGGTTTTGATCTGTGTTGGTGAAAGTAAGATCTGAGATCTGTTCACAGCAACAAAATCAAGTATCATTCAAATACTCAAAGCTTCATGTGTTCTCCAGACCTTGGCCACCTTTTCTAGGCACTGTATAGCTTTGAAGGTTCCCTTTAAAAGGTAGTACCTAGTACTAGATATAATTCTCAGAATTAGAATCCCAGAATATCAGAGTTGAAAGTAGCATTGGTGGCCATTGAATCCAGTGGGGCCATTGAGACCCTCAGTATGGCTCAACCTACTAACTTATCCTTCCACTTGACTCCAATTGTTAGGAAGTTTTCCTTAAATTGAACCTAAATCTGCTACTGCTACATTTCCCTGGTTCCAAGAAATGAAAGTCTGCTCTTCCTTCTATGCCCTTTATAATACATTAAGCTTATCTTGTTTTCTACCTAATCTCCTCTCAAGGCTTTCTTCCCCAGGTTAGACCTTTCCTGTTTCTTCACTTGATGCTTATGTGAAATGAACTCAAGACCCTTTTAACCATCCTGTTTGTCCCATTCTGAAGACTGAACTGATCAATGTCTTTTCCAAAATGTGATGCTTAGAACTGAATCACAATACTCCATAAGAGTTGAGAATCTACCCTCTCCTGAACCCGTGGAGGTGATATCTCTCAATGTGTCTTAATTTATTTTATTGACTGGATGTCAGAAGTACAAGTGGATATTGGAGTCCATCAAAAAACCCCTCAGATATCTAACCATGTTTTCCCCTTCTGTGTAGAGCAAAGAATAGTTGATCTTCCTTGAAATGTACGCTGGATATCATAGACAGGTAGAACTGGATAGAACCTAATAGCCTCATTTTATAGTAGAGGAAGCTAAGCTCCAAAGCAGTGAAATGATTTATCTGCTAGCACTTATATAAATCTTCAGAGTTTGAAAAGTGCTTTACATGTTTTATTATTTGATCCTCAAAACAACCCTGGGAGATAGGTGCTATTATAATCCACATTTTACTGATGGAGGAGGAGATTGAGGTGAAAAGAAAATAAAATGGAGTGCTCAATTACCCAGATAAGTTGAATTAGTTTTATATGAGGATTATCATTAATGCACTCATCAATGGGCATGTTCACAAGGGCTCATGATTACTGGGATGGAAGAAACTTTGTTATCAAGTTTCAAGCTTTATTTTTTTTTTCCCTCCGGGCCTGAATCCTTCAATTTGACATTGTGCAAAAAAGACTCCCAACCCCACTTTCATATCACAGTTGTTGGCTATAACCTCACATCCATACTTTTATTTCCAACATTGTTGATTATAAATAAACTTATACCAACACCATCACATCGCCTCCTCATCACCATCAAAATGACTTTCACACTCCAATTAAATTAACCCACTTACTTTATTCTCTAACAAACTTTTTCAAAGTTTAACCTTCTAGTTTCCAATGTGAAAAAAGAATTCAAACTTCCCAGGCTTCCTCTGGCATTTTGTTCTTTTTCTCTCTGTGTCATTCAAAGTGGAAGGCCTGCCATGCGGTGTCACTGGGAAAACAGGCTGCTAAATGCTGGTCCTTGTCTGCAAGGCTGCTTTAAAATAGGACCACATTGGTATGGATTTTTTTCAATTAGGGGAAAGTGCAACTAGCAGCCAGAAGCAGCTGCTTTGCATATCATCCAGGCAATCCATCCAGGCATCTTTAACAGCAGTAAATTCTCACCACATTACCTAAAGAACTTCCTTTGTTAGGGAAGACACACCCTGAATTACTCTTACTATTAAAATCCACAGCAGACAGTGATGGGAGACAAGGGCATGTGTTAATAGCAAGAGGTCCTTGCTTGAATAGACACTGTATAAAGTGTCATAAAGCATCAGCCTGTTCAAAATTTTAGGCATGACTCCATAAAACCCGCTATTTATATTGTGCAAAACTCTCAAAATATCTTTAGTAACATGAAGCCCTGGGTTGTATTAACAGCATCACTAATTATAACCTTTTTAACACTAACTTTGCTGTCACGCTATTGAAATTAAATGCCACAGAGACTTCTTTCTGTTTGACACCCAGTTGAGAAGTCACTACTGCAACTGGCCTTCCAAGAAAGGAAAGACTCAAAGCATCAGTTAGTTATGGGGAATTTCCAACAAACTGTTCTTTAAGGCTGCTGGCAGAGACCATGGGATGTAGTGAAAAGGGAAGCAGATTTGGAGTCAAAAGAAGTGGGTTGAAATCCTGACTTTGCTGTTTCCCAGTTGTGAGACCCAGTTTCCCTCTGTGGAAAATGAGAATGGTGTCAGAATAAAAAGAGGAACCTTACCACCTTCTTTATAGAGAAGTAAAGGACTATGGGTATGTCTATTATCAGGTATGGTTGCTTTCCTGGATGGGTTTTACTCAGTGGAGGATTATAAAATTCATAAATGATTCTAATGTCGAAAAAAATAAATTGCAAATTAGAGTTATTACTTAGAAAAAAGTCAGTAGGATTAGAAAAAGTAGCAAAAAGTAATTGAGAGAGTTGGATCTCTCTCTGTGTGCCATGTCTAAAGTCTGCCATTGTAAGATATCACCCCAGATATGTGTGTGTATGTGAAGCCATTTATTTAAATAGATATATCTCCAATTCTTTGTGACCCCATTTGTAGTTTTCTTGACAAAGACACTGGACTGGTTTGCCATTTTATAGAGGAGGAAACTGAGGCAAACAGGATTGAGTGACTTGCCCAAGATCACACAGTTATTAAGTGTCTGATGTCAGATTTGAATTCAGGAAGATGAGACTTCCTAACTGTGCACTATGGCACCACCTAGCTACCTTTGCACAGCAGATACCAACAGCCAAACCACATGGACCAAGCAAAAGGTATCTGTTGAGGTGAGGGTCTCTCCTTTCCCCACTCCAAGATGTGACATTTTCCAACTCTGTATGCTGGGGGTTGCTCAGATTATTCCATTTTACTTCTGGGAACCAGCAAAGTTTTCTGGGTCTATTTCCCCCACTCTCTCCCCTGCAGCCTGCAACAACAGCTTCTCCATCCTACAGTATTTTTGGTGGGTGGTGTTGTACACCTGGCATCTGGGCTGAGTGTTAAGTGCTAGGAGACAAAGCTGGCATTTTGCTTTCAAAGGCTTAACCCTTCATAGGCCCGGGGCAGAATCCCCCTCTGGATTTCACTGAATTGTACTTTAGCTCTGGTGGGGAAGAAGAGAAGGATAAAAGCCATCTTACCCATGAGATGATTTTTCATTCATCCATTTACAACAAGCAGAGATTCTCCCATTCTTAATTTCCTCCCAGCCTATTGTTGGTGAATTAATCAATCAACAAACATATATTAAGCACCCACTATATGCCAGGCAGGGGGTAATGGCTCTTTGCCAGAGGAAACCAGGAACCAGCATTTCTAACTTTGCCCATGCTTCTTTTGCCATTTTTAAAAATAGAGCGAATAGAATGGTAGCTGCAGAGAATTTTGAGAGTTGTTTTATGGTCAGGTTCTTTACTCTTCCTCTTTTGCATTTTCCCATTTCTGCCATCCTAGTCCAGGTCATTTTAGTCTTTGAACAGGTTATCTGCCTCCACTCTCCTTCTCCAACCCACCTTTATTATTATTATTAGTGCTGCCAGAATAATTTGCTTTAAGCTAGCTTTAGAGACAGGAAAACATGAGTTCAAATTCTGCCTTAGACACTTACTAGATACTTACCTTGGGCAAGGCATTTAATCACTGTTTGCCTCAATTTCCTCATCTATAAAATAGAAAAAAACCAAGAGAACCCATGTTCAGGCTGTTGGAAAGTATTAGTTATAAAATTCTTTGTACACCTTAAAGTATTATATGCTATTTTTGTTATTTAGTCATTTTCAATTGTGACCTACTCATGATTCTTGGCAAAAATACTTGAGTGGCTTGCCATTTCCTTCTCCAGCTCATTTTACAAATGAGGAAACTGAGGCAAATAGGGTAAAGTGACATACCCACAGTCACACATCTAACATGTGTCTGAGTCTGGATGTGAACTCAGGAAGATGAGCCTTTCTGACTCTCAGCCCAGAGCTCTTCCCACTGTACCACCAAGTCGCTAGATCTTCTTCTTCTTCTTCTTCTTCTTCTTCTTCTTCTTCTTCTTCTTCTTCTTCTTCTTCTTCTTCTTCTTCTTCTTCTTCCTCCTCCTCCTCCTCCTCCTCCTCCTCCTCCTCCTCCTCCTCCTCCTTCTCTTCCTTCTTCTTCCTTCCTGCCTCCTCCTCTTCCTTCTTCTTCTTCTCCTCCTCCTTTTCCTTTTTTTTTCTTTTTCTTTCTTCAGCCATAGCAGTCTGGGAAATAAATTGTATGCCTTTCTGCTTTCAAGTATTTCCTTTCCCTATGCCTAAAACATCTTTTATTTCTCTCTTCAATTAATTAATCAATCATTTATTAAACCATTATGTGCCTAGGTATGTGTTAAGTACATAGGATAAAAAGACAGAAATGAAAGCATTCCTGCCTCCAAGGTAAGACAATCTCTTATCAAGAGGAAAATGAGGTATTTCTCCAAGGTGTCATGCAGCTTATGAGGAAAAGGAAAAAAATATGAAGAGTGGAGCTGGGAGTGAACTGCAATGTTCCTGGAGCTCTTCCCAAAATTGTTTTCTACTATCCTTTCCCTTATGTCTCACTTCCTCTTGCTTAGAATGTACTTATAACTTATATGCATTAATTTCAACATATAAAATATTCTAATGTCCTTTCCCCAGAAGCCCATTCAATCAATAAACAAACAAACAAACAAAAAATTCCCAAGACACTGAATTTGGAATCCAAGGCTTTGTTTGAAATGCTCATCAATACAGTATGATTAATAATACTTGTTCTACCTTCCTTATAGAATGGTCAGAAAGTTCTTTGCCAATGGTAAGGAGCTAAAGAAATGGGAATTGTTATTACTTGAAAGGTGCCCTCACCCAGTGCACATGACCTGGCACTGGGTAACCTTCCTCATTCATGACTAATGACCGTGGCGATATCTGCAGACAGTAAGCAGCTCGTTGGGGCAGCTCTGCTGGTGATTGAATTTCTTCTTTGGGACAGAGTTATTCCGTATTGGCATCCAAGTAGCTGTATCACTGAGTGTTAATTGTACCAAACTCACTCCCAGTGCTGACTTGATATTTCAGGACTGTCTGCAGTTATTTATTTATCTATCCATTTATTTATTTACTTATTCATCTGTTTATAAACTTACTTATCTCTATTCTGCTGAGGTCTCTTAGACAGTATTTCTTTAATAATTAAAAAAAGTTTTAGTGATGTTCTTTTTACATTGTCAAATGTCCCTTAGTACCCCACTACTTGGTTCCCTATTCATAGACTTTTTATTAGGTCAGCAAAAGAAAGCAATATCATGTCTGACAGCTTAGGTCTCATACTATATCCAGGAAATATGCTTGGCGCAGTGCCTGGCACATAGTTGATGTTTAATAAATTGTTTATTAACTCTCTGCCCTATTGTCAATCTTTTTTACTAAAAGGAGAGATATAGATTTTATTTTTAAATCAGAACTCTTCTAGAATCAAGATCACTCATTACATTGACCGGATGTTTTTCGGCCTCGTTTTTCTTTCCATTATCATAGCCACTGTATCTTCTGCTCTCTGGGTTGTGCTAATTTTGCTCTTCATCAATTTATGTCTTCCTAAATTTCTCTAAATTCTTCATATTAATAATTTATTACTCCATGATTTCATTGCTTTGGTTTCTCCCTCATGCTAGAACATCCTATGTCACTTCTACGAATTCCCATAAGATCAACACAGAGCGTTCCCACCTTACCTGCTAGGGGTCTTTCTCATCTTCTTTTGACATTGTGTAGGTACCAGTGGGTCACACAGTCTATAAAGTTATAGCTAAACTTTTCAATTTATTTGGGCCATAATTTTTGATCTCTTGATCTTCCTTTTTTAATTTCTTTGATGGTGCCCTTCTCCAATGGAAGAATTATGTAAAGGATATGATAATTTACTTAGCCATTCACCAAATCATAGGTACCAATTTTGTTTACAGTTTTTTTGCTCCCAGAAAGAGGGCTGATATGAATATTTTGTTATATATGGGGCTTGTCTTTCTGGAGAATATACACAGTAGAATGATCATTGGTGAAGGAATAAAGAAAGGAAGAAAAACTCTATGAAATTATCTAAGGCCAGCACTATCTATTGTGATATCTGGTTGCCTCAGGCAAACAGTATGAATAGTTTAATGACTTTTCTTACTCAGTTCTGTATTCTTTCCTGGAATGTTTGGATATTGGCAATATGAAGGTCATAATAAGTAGAAAGTTTCATTTCTAGAAATTCTCACTGGAAGAGCTCAATTGACACTTAGAATATTTTATTTTTCTGACTCCTACAAACTAAAAAATAGGATTCTTTGGGAAACTCAGTGGGATGAATTTATGAGGATTTTAGTTTTTTTTATCTGTAAAATTCAGGGAGCTGAACTTGATGATTTGTTTCTAAATTTCTGATTACTGCTAGGAGTTCAAAAGATTTCTAAAAACATGTGCATTTGTGTAGTTTTATGTAGGGGAGAGTTTAGATGGTCCATAGAAAACAAATTCTCATGTCAGATTTTTTTTTGACTCTGACAGATGGAAAATTCTGAGGATTGAGAAGATGGATACTTGACTATTTTAGGGTTCTTTCAATAATCCAATCTTGGGCTCTAACCCCCATGTGTATGTTGCAGAATCATAGAACCTCTTATTAAAAAGGGACCTGAGAGATCCCCTATAATCAACCCATTCTTGATCGGTATTCTGGTCTACAACATCTTAAATAAATAATCATCTGGTCTCTGGTTGAAGATCTCCATTGATGGAGAGTCCATCATCTCCTGAGGTACCCCATTCCACTTTTGAACAGCTCTGAGAGTTTCTTCCTCTACAATGTAATAAAAATCTTTCTGTTGGACTTCTGCTCATAGCTGCCAAATGATTTTTTATGCTGTTTCTAGATACAGCTTAGAATCAGGAAGACTCAAACTCCTAAATTCAAATCTAGCCTCAGATAATTCCTAGCTGTGTGATCCTAGACAAGTCATTTAACTTCTTTGCCTCAATTTCCTTATCTGTAAAATGAACTGGAGAAGGGAAATGGCAAACTACTCTAGTCTCTTTGCCAAGAAAACACCCAATAGAGTCACAAAGGGTCAGACATGACTGAAAAATGAGTGAACAAGAAAAGATTTTAGCTAGACACTTTTGTCTCATTGGAGTTCTCTGTATATAAGAACAACTTGTTTTCTATCTCCAAACTTTCTTAGGTCTCTGCCAATGGTCACTCATAAATCTGCCCTTGTTGGAGACATGTAGTGGGCACTCAGTAAATTCTTGAGTGTCAGGATGTCATAAGGGAGAAAAAGAAGACTTGTTTTGCTTGGCATAAGGGGAAAAAACACTGATTTTAAAAACAAGAAAGTGTTTTTCAGCTTTAGAAAGTATTTTTCTCATGGCACCCTTGTAAAGTAGACAATGGGAATAAATCACTGTCCCTGTTTTACAGATGAAGAACTGGAGCCTGGAGACTTGTTTGCTAACTCAGTACTCGCTGCTTTTGTGACACTAGTGTTCTCTGACCTACCACAGTGCCTGGCATATAGTTGGCATAGAACAAATATTTGTTGATTGATTGGTCAAATTGCTTCATTTTTCCAGGCCTCTGATTTCCCACCTCTTCTATGAAGGAGGTTAGATTAAATGATCTCAAAGGTCTTTTCCTGGTCGAAAATCTGGTGTCTCTATCGATCAGTGGGTTAGATGTTTCAGAGAGATGATATATTTTGGCCCAGAATTAGAGAAAAAACACTTCATAACAGTCTGAGAGTAGAATGAGCTTTATCAGCATATAATAAGTTACCCATCACCGGATATCTTCCAGCAGAAATTAGTTGGCCGCTTGATTGGATGTTTTAGGAGGGATTTTTGTTCAATTGTGATCTTGACTGTATATCCTAAGAAATCCTTTCTGTCTCTGAGATGATCTGATTTTATGATTCTATGATGGATGGAGGAACTACTGAAAAACAAAATTACTTGTGACAAGAGGCCCCTATCTTACATCTCTATTTTGTAGAAGGAGAGAGAGATTCTACATTTGCCTGAGTTCTGGGAACCTGGAGAATCTCTGGCATGGGGCAAAGTCTTTCCCCCTCTCTGAGTCTCAGCTGCTTCTCTGTTATTCTCTGAAGAGATGGCATTCCCATTACCCTGGGACTTTGGGAGTAGTTGAGGATGTCAGGGAAGCATTTGAAGACCCACCTGAGGTGCCGTTCTTAGTGGCTGTGAATAATGGCATTAATAATAATGAGCATTATTGTTATTCCTGATTAAAAACCTCTCACCTTCTTAATGTGGAGAATACCAACAGCATATCTCATGGCATTTAAAATCTCACGAACCAGCTGATAGTGGATATAATTGCTGTGTGGCAAATTAATTCGGCTCAAAGTTAGTTAACAGGTGCCATTTCATTATTAACAACTCCGATCAAGCAGATCAGGAGCTATTTAAGGTTTCCCACTGCTGGGCCACCTACACTAGCCTTCATTTGGCTGCATGTAGCATTTGGGGGAAGATAGAGAAAGAGTTTCTATTTCTTTTCTTTCCTTTGTGGGATTACTTCTGCAAGTAGTGGGGTGGGTGGGTGAGTATGTGACAACAGCAGTAAAAACGTGGCCCCAAGAACTACAAGCTTCTTCAGGGAAGATGAGGTCAGGGAGGACCAGTCCTAACTCCCAAGAGCCACCTCTGTGTTCAGAGAAAGAGTGGACCAGTGATGAGACTCCTGGGAAGGGGCATCCTTCCCTTGTTGGCTATGTGAGTGGAGACTGGTATGATTTCTTTCTGAGAGAGTTAATGATTTTTAGAATAGAGATCCTGATATTATATTGCCCTGCCCATGGCTTCCGAGCTTAGCAAATACAATTAACAAAGATAGGGAGGAAGGTGGTTGGTGATTAGATGCTCAGTCTCAGTTTTCTCATCTGTAAGATGGGGATAATGATAGCACCTTCCCTCCACCTCGCCTCCCTGCCCCAAGTTCTTGGGAGGATCAAATGCTCTAAAGTCATTTGTAATCCTTAAAAGTCTATATAAAATTAGCAACTACTGCTATCGTTTTAATGTAGTACTATGGACTGATTTTTTTTTTTTGGAACCAGAGTTTTTCTCCATAACTAGAATGCAGTGGCCATGTTAGGTCACTCATCCCATTTGACATTTTCTTTTCCTATTCTTTCTCCCCTAAAAAACTTCAACCCAGCAACCATGAGGTTCAAATTGGTTTTTTTTAAAAAAAAGACTCTCAGGAAGGAGAAGCTCATGGCAGTGGACAGGACTTTACTTTTTACAATTTTTTAGGTTCTTATGTCTGGTAGGGATTCTTTTTCAAAGACTTCACACATATTTAGGGAAGAGATGCAAAGACTGAGATTCAGGATAGATTTATGTGAGGTTGGGGATGATGGACTTCTCATTTTCTACTGCGTTAAATCCTGTCCCAGGCTTTTACATTGCTACCCTTCTCCCAGGGCTCTGCCCTGCCAACCCAACTTTATCTCCCATTTTCTGCCATCTTTTTCCCTTCTGATGTAACCAGATCAGTCTCCTTACTGTCAAGCCTGATTTTCTCAGTGCTGGGATCATTATGCAGCTCAAGGCTATTAGGTGGCCCGCTTCATAGGATGCTAGACCTGTAATAAAGAAAACCTGAGTTCCAGTCCTACTTTAAACCATTATTAGCTTTATTATTTTGGAAAAATCTCCTAATTACTTTCAGCCTCAGTTTCTTCATCTGTAAATATGGAATTAATAATAGCATCTCTCTCCTGAGATGGTGGTTGTCAGGGTCAAATGAGATTTCTTCTGTAAAACATTTTAAAAAACTTTGCCATACGAATTTCAGAGATTATTATTATTTCAAGATCATTATCACCTCCATAAACCTGTGCTCATGTTATTACTCATTCCTTAAATAGCACCCCTTTGCCCAGCAGCTAATAGATTCCAACTGTCCAAGATTCAATTCAGACACCATCCCCTTCATGCAGCCTTTCCTGGCTACTTCTGAGCACTTTCTAAGCATCATCCATTAAGCCCATATAATTTAATACACAACAATATAGGTTTGGCTTGTCTCCCTAATTAGAGGGCAAGTTTATTGAAGGCTAGTTCTTTGTCATTAATTCAGCATGATGTAGGAGAAAGAGCACTAGGCTAAGAATAAGGAGATTTGGAGTAAAGTACAAGCACTTCCTAGCTTTGTGATCACAAAAAAGTTGCTTATTTTCTCTGGCCTATAGTTCTCATCTTTAAAATTGGAAGGATAATATTTATGTTGCTTAACTTAACATGACCAAAAACAATGTACCTTCTAAATCAGGATTTCCCAGTGACATCCACAGGATCCCTGACCTCCAATGAGTTCAGGGATAGATTTCAGGGAGTCCATGAACTTGGGTGGAAAAAACTGACATTTCTATTTCAACCATCCTCAAGGTGAAATTTAGGATTTCTTTCAATATTTAAAAACATGATTGTGAGAAGAAGGGGTTCATGGATTTAACAGTCTACCAAAGTTTGAGAAACTGTTTTAAACCTTCTTTATTTTCTTATTAAAGACTAATGTCCACAGAAAGTTTTTTTTTCCCTCTTTAGCTAGGCCATATGTTCTCTCTCCTTATCTCAGAGAGCTCCATCACTATAGGCAAAAAGCACAAACATCAGGGTAAAAACAAACATGTATTTCTGGAGGTGAAGTGACAGCACAGTGCCTTTGCCTCCTATGGCCAGGGGGAGGAAGGGAGGTTCTGAATTAGATTCCACCTCTCCTGAGGGATGAGAGTGGGCAAAGCATAAAGTGTGAACCCAGCTAAAACTTTTTGGTTTTTGCCTGTTCTGAAGATTGGGGCCATCCTGCAAATGAGGCTCTAGGACTTTTAATTTCCCACCTGCTGAAGATATCGAGGTGACTATATCAGCCTGCTTCCCTTCTGGCTAATTTCCCCTTCCGAGTCATGACAGCTGGGTTGTGGCAGTGTGTTCAGTAGGAATGAAAGGGTAGTGTAAACAATGAAATCAATCATTTACCAAGTATTCCTTGAGTGGTTTCATGTGCAAAGCATATGGGAACAATTAGGTGGAGGAGTAGCTAGATTGTTGGACTTGAGTTCAAATCTTGCCACAGACACTTCCTAGATATGTAATCCTAGACAAGTTCCTTAATTTTTCTCATCTCTTAAATGTTTGTTGTGAACTCTCTCACAAAGTTGTTGCGAAGAGCAGATGAGATCACACATATATAAAGATAATGTATGTAGATACTAGGTTAGGAAGAACCCAAATGGCAAGCCATGGAATTTGGGCTTAACCTTTAAAGGAAGTGTGAAGCTCTTAAATGTCAAAAGAAACCCCAAACCCAAAATGGATGCTGACTTCAATGGTGCTGGCTATTTTCTTGCTATGACAAATCTCCTTTTAGGAGCTGTGAGTAGATCCAGAGGGTCCCAGCCTGACAGCTCAGAAGGGAGAAATTAGCTCGAAAGCAGGCCCTGGCTGTTTCTATGGCAGCTGCCAAGGACACGTGGGCTCCTCGGAGTGGGGGGACCTGACTCAGGTGGAGGGAGGGAAGGCATCCGGGATCAAAGAAGTGAAATTCAGATCATCCTAATTGTGTGTGTGTGTGTGTGTGTGTGTGTGTGTGTGTGTGTGTGTGTATGTGCACCAGGGATGCTGACATTGTTTTCTCGACTGGAAAAATCCGAGGTGATTGTCAAACATTTCTATTTATAGCAACCAAATAATTAAGCAAATCAAATCTTCAGGGATCAGAAGGGGGATGAAAGTTGGCGAGTTCTAGGGTGAGTATATGAGGTCAGTTGCTTGGTTAATAGGGAATAGAGGAAGATGGGAGTTTTTCTGAGGCTCCAGTGAGAATTTGTAGTTTGATTTTAATCAACAGAGGAATTAAAATACATTTCGTTCTTTACTGCATCAGACCCTAGAGCAGGATTCTTAATCTGGGAGCAGTGAACTTGTTCATTTAAAAAAAAATAGAGAGGATTATATTTCTTCCCTCCCTCCCTTCCTTCCTTCCTTCCTTCCTTCCTTCCTTCCTTCCTTCCTTCCTTCCTTCCTTCCTGCCTTCCTGCCTTGTTTCTTTCCTTCTTTTTTGTATAAAATATGATGAGTTTGTTTATTTTTAATTACACATTTATTTTATTTTCAATTCATGGAACAAAACAAATATTTCCATAACACATCACAATAAAAAAGATCATCACCCATGAAACCTGCAGTTCTACAGTGCACAATGTGTCATTCCCTCCAAGCATACAACAAAGTTATCATATAAATTTCTTTTTCTCTTTTGTTTTCCCTCCTCACCACACATGGTTACCATTACCCACACACAATACACACATATAGTATACATAGATAAACGTATTCATATACATATTCATACATATATACATACAGTATACATATATATACACACACATATATATAGTATTTCAACATAAGTGGTTTTCTTTATAATTCTGTGTTTTATTTGATGCATCTATCTATCTATCTATTTATTTATGGTGAAACAATCAGGTGACTTTGACAGGGTCACACAGCAAATAAATGTCAAGTGTTTGAGGCTAGAATTGAATTCAGGTCCTCCTGGCTCCAGAGCCCGTACTTTTTTCCCCCTGAACTATTTACCAGCTCTACTTACTGTATTTATAAAAATTAGCTTGAGAAGGGATCTCTAGGCTTTATTACACGGCCCAGAAAATATGAAGAATCCGAGCTTTGGAGAGTCTTAAGGTCTAGAGGATTATAGAGTGTTCCAAATGTAAGTCACCTATTCTGACAGGAGGCATCATTTTCTAGATGAGGAAGCAGAGACCAGTTGATTTACCCCAAATCAGAGAGTAGGTAATACACCAGCTCTCTAAAAGTAGGAAGGAGAAGGTTTCTGCCTTGGTATCCTCAGTGCTTAGAACAGTTCTGTGTATACACAGAAGACTTTTCCTTGTTTGTGGAATTGGATTGCTGTAGCTGAGTGGGGGCTTTAGTCCCAGGTTTTCTGGCTCTCAACAGTGGCTCCTCCCATTACCTTTGAGTCATATCTGAGGTTGCTAGAAAGGTCTGCCAGACTCAAGAGAAGGTCCACTCAGAGGCTTCAGGTACCTTGCTTACACTGGTAGTTTCTGGTCTTCATCTGGAAAACAGCAGCAGCAGCTATTATTTATGTAATTCTTTATGAACTTTATATTATTTCACTTGTTCCTCGAAATAACTTTCTAAGGAAGGTGCTATGATTTACAGATAAGGAAATTGAGGTGGAGAGGGGTTAGATAATTTTTTAATGTCACATGTGGTTGAGGCAGTATTTGAGATCAAGCCCTAATTGTCAATCCCCTTTGTCTGGCAATTAATTTTGGAGCACTTTATAATCTCCATTGTTACCCTAAGTTTTTACTTAACATTTGTCTTGTGCGTTTTGTTGTTATTTTTTTTACTTTTCACATATTTGTGAATTTAAATGTATTCTTTTTAACTCCAGAGGACAGACTGAGGACTAAGAATAGCCCGCATTTATTTTGTACTTTATAGTTTACACAAATTTTGCAGACATTACCTCATTGGTCCTCACACTTCTGAGAAGGCAGGTGTTATTGTTATTTCCATGGTACATATGAAGAAACAATTGAATAACTTCCCCAAGATTGCACAGTCGGTGTGGCAGAGCCAAGATTAAATAGAAGCCACATCTAAGGAATTTTCATCTAATAATAAAAATTCACATTCCTATATATAACACTCTGAGGCTTATAAAATGCTTTCCTTATATCTACACTGTGTGGTATGTTGAACAAATATAATTATTCCCATTTTAGAGACTAAAAAATATGAGGCTCAGAAAGGTTAATGTTGATTGAATTTCTTAAGTAACTTACCCAAGATGATCCAGTTTTTTTGTTGTTGTTATTGTTGATGAGGTAATCAAGGTTAAGTGACTTGCCTAGGGTCACCCAGCTACTAAGTTTCTGAGGCTGGTTATAAACTCGGGTTTCTTGATTGCAGGGCCAGTGTTCGATCTACTACAATACTTAGCTGCCCCATTCACTCACTTTCCAATATCATATATGTAAGATATAAATCCATTTGTCTAAATTTCAGGTTCATCACTTTTTACTTTATTGCATTATTTTGGCTCAGCTAGATGGCACAGTAGGGAGAGCACTGCCTTTGAAGGCGGGAAGATGAGTTCAAATCCAATCTCAAACACTTCATATCTGTGTGAGCCAGGGCAAGTCACTTAAATGCTGAGTGCCTGTTTCTTCATTAGGTAATAATAGTACCTATCTTCCAGGGTTGTTCTTAAGAATACAATGAAATAATAAAAACACCTGCCTCCCGGAGTTGTTGGAAATCAAATGAGATAACATTTGTACATCCTTCAGCACAGTGCCCAGCACATAGTAGGTGCTTAATGAATACTTCTTTCTTTCCATCCTTTTTTCACCCTGCCTCCCTCTTCGCCCCAAAGATTTCCATAGAGCTTAGAAAAGTTACCCTTTCCTTCTCACTTTCCTCCTTTCTACTTGGCTGATGAGGATTAGGGATGGAACTGTGATTAAAAGTGGAAATTCCCAGAGAAGGAAACTCACTGTATTAATTCAATTTATAGTCATTGCAGTTACATCACATGTCAAGGATCATAGAGACCTTAGATATGAGGGATGTGTCTTAAACGGAGATCTTCTAGACTCTGAGGCTAATTCTCACCATGCTGTCACTGCCTGGCTAATTTCCTAAATGGTGTCACCCTAACTCAGTGTGATGAGTTAACAGTTTGTTTCCAAATTCCAGTCCCCTTAATGCTCCCAGGCTGGATGAATATGAGAGGTCCAATGAAATGCTTGCTGTCCTGATGGACATTCTTATTACAAGGTCACTCCCTCCCTCTATCCAGTCCCTCGCTTCCTGAGTTCTAAGCCATGGCTTGAGATGGCTCCAGGAGATACCAAGCTATTTCTAACCCTGAAATTGCAATGTCTGAGTTAAGCCTCTAAAGCATCTTAGCAGCTAGCTTTCAAAGGAAGCCAAAGGATAAAGCTTTCAAAGGTATTAGTTGCAGAGTGGGTCATGGCTACACACATCAAAGGGTTTGGGGAAAGCTTGGTCAACTGGGTGATGAGATAGAGAGTGGATTCCCCAGGACCCTCTGGTCTTTTGCTCCCATTGCAGAAGTGATTGGACATCCTCTTTGCACCAACCTAATCTGAGCCTGGGATAAATCTGGGGGTTGATCAAGGAAATGTTTAAGGTTGTCTAACTGATGCGTGAAGGAGTAGGCAGAATTAGCCTGATGAAGTGGAGTAAACAGCAGACTAGGAATTAAGAGACTTGGCACCTGCCCCAGTTTTCCCATAAGTAACAATAATAATGTGAACTTGGACAAGTCATTACTTTGAGCTTCAGTTTCCTCCTTTGTAGAATGAAGGAATTAAACTAGATGATTTTTCTGGTCCTTTAGTGTCCATCTCTACCACTTTGGGTGAAAAGTATTGGGAAAAATGTTCTGTTAATATGTAATACTTTTGAAGGCTTTTCTTCTTTATCTGAGAACTATTTGAGGTATATTCCAGGAAACTGGAGGAGGGCATGAACTATTCACATCACATTGAGGGCAGGGAGATATGAGTTGATAATTAAGAGCAGGGAATGAGTATTCATTTCAGACCCTAAACAGATTCAAAACCAAAATTTTATTTTAGGACAACCAGTAAGTAGGAAGAAAGAAAAGAGTACAAGGTAAGAAATAGACTAAAATTTCAGTTTTAGAGGGAAATTAATGCTAAAGAAATAACATGGGGTAAAACTAGGCATATATAGGAAGGAAGGACACAAAGGCCTTTAGGCCTGAGGTCTCAGGGTCCAATGTCAATCTAGAATGTTAACTAAAAAATATAATCTCCCAAAGCAGAGCCAGATACTATAACTTTTCTAGGGGAAACTTCCTTGTTATAGACTAACTAGAAAAAAATGGGATGGTAAGAGAACTTAATAACAGAGAGTGGATTTCCCAGGACCTTCTGTTCCTTTGATCCCACTGTAGAAGTGATTTTCAGGAGAAAAGTGCTCTAAAGCACTTTCCAGGTCTAAGGATAAGAGGGATAACAACAATAATAAATAACATATATGGTACCTTAAGGTTTGTAAGTCACTGAACATCTGTTATCTATCTCATTTATTCTTTGCAATCACTTTGTGAGATAGGTGTTCTTAGTAACCCCATTGTATAGAGGAGGAACCTGAAGTAGAGAGAGATTAAATGATTGGCTTGGGTTGAATGTCTGAGATGGGATTTGAATTCCAATTTTCTCAATTCTAAACTCTAGACTATTCACCCACTGCGCCACCTAGCTGTTAGATCTCTCAAAGTCCACATGCCCTGAAGTCTTGGAGTAAGACAATTTGTAAAGTCAGAGGGAATAATCTTCCTTATTTGGGAGAGGGGAGGGGGTAGGGAGAAGGAGAGTAGGGGAGGAGGGAGAGGAGGGTCACTGCTCCAAGACTGAAGCCCAGGGACAGGGTTCAAATTGGAGGATTGTAATGAGAATTGTCTTCCTCAGCCTGAAGGAGGGGAGGGGAAAGGCTGATTATGGAGAGATGAAACCTTAACAACCTTGTTAACCAAACCAAACAAGTAGAAAATTTGAGGAAACTATCTTGTGAGAAAGATACAGGAAGACAAAGAGAACTAAGCAAAACAAAGTCTAGCTTCCTAAAATCAACCTGTAAAACCAGAATATATTCTTAAGTATATTATAACTGTATAAACATCCCATATATTTTCAATCCCCATGCCAATTCCTTGTTTGTTTTATTGGGGAGAAGTGGTCAGGAGGATCAAGTAATTTGGTTCAAAAACTGTCTTAAGCAGCTGCTTGGAGTCCTGACAGATTAAATAATTTGCTCAGGGTCCCACGGAGGCAAGGCATGTGCCCAGTTTTCCTGACTCAAAAGCTGGCTCTCTCTAACCCTGATGTGGAGTACCTACTGATATGTGCCTCTACTCTTAGTTGTTTGCAGCAAAAATCCCTTAAAAAGGCAACAAACCTTAGTAGGAGTGGGGACTCTATATGGGAGACAATGTGAAACAGGAGGAAAAAATCCCTGTATTCTCTCCTTCAAGCGAAGCTGAATTTGTGAGAAACAAATGGAGGAAATGGAGGTGACATTGAGGGATGTTGGTGAGTCAGGTCCAAGTACTTTTTGGTAGAAGAGGAAGGCAGCATCCCAAAGGCCAGAAGACTTCCCAAGGATTCTTCTAATTCATTCATTCTAAAGCAGGAGTTGTTTTGACCCCAGCAAAGGATCATTAACAAATGGAAATGGCAATTTTGCCTATGCCCCTCTCTGCAAGATTATTGCTCCCATGACCATGGGTTGAGGCTCTCACCTATCTTCTTAAACTTGATTCACTTATTATTATTATTTGTTTGAAGAAAACTCTTGAATTCCATCCTTAAATGACCCAGGGAGGACCATCAACAGCATGCTCCGTCTGGAACCAGTGTAAGATCTCATGCTGTATTTCTCATGTCTAACTTCTCATTTCTAAAACCAACATGGGCCACTGGGAAGTTTAGACCTCTGCTGGCCAGGGGAATATTGAAGGTCTCTGGCTCCTTTGCTGTTGACTGCAGGGCCCTCCGGAGGGAAGCCTGACTCTTACATGGCACTGAGGAACCATCAGCATTTCAAGTATTTCCAAGGCTGTCATGTGGAAGAAGGATTAGGTTTGCTCTTCTTGGCCCCAGCAGACAGAACATGGAGCAAAGGGTAGATAGCAGCTGTGAGGATTTTGGCTTGATGTAAGGAAAAAACTTTCTAACAATTAGAACTATCCAGAGTGGAATGGGCTGCCATGGTGGGTGTTGGGTATGGAATTCCTTCCTTGCTAAAGATTTTCACATGGAGCTTGATGGGGATACCAAAGAGGGGTTTCTTAGGTGTCAGTTAGACCAAATAGCCTTTCTTGTCATCTCAAATGTCAGAATCTCAGAATATCTTGCTTGAGGAAAAAAAAGCCCAACAACACTAAGTATCTAGCATCCAATTGGAAAATTAAATGAGTGGATTAATCAGTTGAAAGGGAGGGTCTGAGTTCTTGGAGATACTTGAATGGAACTAGAGCTGTTTTGGAGGCTGAGCTATTGCCTAGCATGGGAGTAGTTGTACTTTCACTCAAAACATCAGCATTCAGGGGGTTCTCACAGCACTTACAGTCTTTCAGTATTCCACTGAGTTTAGCATCTAGTTAGCAGTAATATTTAGTTAAAATAAGAAGATAGCAGAAGAGCCTCTTTTCTTCCTCCCTGCTTCCCAGATCTATATTCCAGATGATTTTCTGCCCTATTCCCAAAAGGAATACAGGTTCAAACCAATCTAGATTTAGCCTCGATGTTCTGGACATCTTTGGTTTTGCTTCTCTTCCTGTTCTTTGTGGATTATATCTTTTCTTGGTTTCTTTTAAAGATGGTGTTACACAATCATATAGGACCACTAATTATTTGATCGATTGCTGATTAGGTCCTGTTATCCAGAATTATTGGCACTAGCAAAAGAGTGTGTGTGTGTGTGTGTGTGTGTTGAGGGGTGGAAGTTAACAGTGATTCTTTGTGATTTGGAGACACCAGAGAGACAAAGGGTAGGTCAAAGAAATTCAAATTCTCCTGACTCTATCTCTGAATATTAAGTATCAGTCACAATTTCTACTTAGAAAGACAATGATCAAACCTTATTCACTGGTGAGGTATATTATTTTAAAAGCAGCATATATTCTCAGAAAGGGAATGGGACAAAGTAATTCTCTTCTAGCTCTCTTATTTTCTTTACATATTTGTCCCCAAGTGCTTAGGTCTCTGCCAAATTTTCTCTCCCCTGATGATATTGGTACTATTAATACCATCCATTTTCTCAAGCAATTTGCAAGCAAGGGTTTTGCAACTGCATTTCATAATCTCATGGGATTAATCCTAGAATCTTCTGTGACAAATGAAGAATTGGAAGAGTCTTCTATTGCAAAGATGTACATACTGTGCATTAGAAAATCAGATAAGGAGCCCGTGCTCAGACTTCAGAATTTTCTCCTAGAGTGTCTCTGCATCTTCATTTATAATCACACTCAATCTGTATGGGAACAAGTGAAGCATGCTACTCCGGGTTATTCCCTAGTTCCCTGCTTTGTGGGATGCCTCGGCTGTCTCCCTTGACATCCATCTTTGAGAGTAGTCATTTACTCAAAGTACTCTAGCTTTCCTTAGTAGTGATGCTGAGGCACCTGTGACTCATGAATAGATCTCAACCTTTTAAAAATGTGAATTACTTTTTCAGCCTACAACCACCTTTGGTCTTCTGGTATTTACTATCCAATATATAAAGTAGGGCTTCCTTTCATTTGTCCTAAGTATACTTCTGTGGCTACTGTATCTATACTTGGGACCTTTTTGCAAAAAAGTTACTCTGAACCACCCTTCATAGAACTCTCTGTTTTACTCCTGAGTGTGCCAAGGATTTTCCAAATCCCATAGGGCAGGCAGAATAAAAGAGTGGGGCTTCTCAGAACAAGATGTAAGATCGAGGCTTTCGAATAAAGCCATTTGCTCAAAAACAGCATGGAGTGGCAAACATATGAGGAAGGAAGGCAGGGTTTCAGGAGCCAGGAGGCCCTCTCACTTTAATCTGGCACATATAGAAAAAGTTGTTTTGATGCTTAAGGATCTTAAACCATATCCCCCCTCCTTTTCCCCAGCTTTACATCATATTAAATGGCATCTGCATTCTATGCAATTCAGGCATTTCAGCAGTGTGATGTTGTGGAAAGAGCACAGGGTATGGAGTAAAGAATATCTGAGTTGAAATTCCACCTCTGACATTTAATAGCTTTGTAACCACAGGTAAGTCATAGGATCATAGGTTAAAGCTGAAAGGAGACATCAAGTCTAACACTATCCTTATTTTTTTTTTTTGTAGATGAGGAAACTGAGTCATAGAGGGTCAGTCACTAAATATTTCTTAAAGGTCACACACTGTAAATGCTGGGAATATAAAGAAAGGCAAAAGACCATCATCTTCCTTAAGGTACTCACAATCTAATGGGAGAAAAATATATCTCTTATCTATTTATACACACACATATAATGCACATAGGTAGATATAGGTATAAGGCATATAACTGGGAGTGGGGACAATGGTTTGTGATGAAGTCCCTAAGCCAAGTAGGAAATTAATAAGTATCTGCTATGGGTCCTTTCTTTAGATAGAATATCTAAGAGGAGCTCTCCAATGTCTACCCTTCACCTCCTCTTATCAGAGGAAAGGAATCAGGAGGGACTAATGAAACATGAGTTTCAGAGCTGATTTTAGCTTGTGGGAAGATGAGTTTCTGAAGATAAAGGTGAAGTTCAGGTGGAGCTTCAATAACTTGTCCTTGGTTGAGTGTCTCTGAGAGAGAATTTGAAGTCAGATCTTTCTGAGAGAGAATTTGAAGTCAGATCTTTCTGACTCTCAAATCCCACACCCTATCTCCCAACCTATCTTCCAAAACCTCAGTGCTTCAGCTTCCCTATTTATAAATGTGTGGTCAAAGTATTTTGAAAATTGCAAAGAGCTCTATAAATGCCTGCCGTCATTATTATGCTCTAGGTGAGCCTTGGTATCTACTGCCCCATAATATTACTGAAATAAAAATGCTGTTTCATTGCTAACCAGTTTTCTTTAGTCATTTAGAATCTGCAACATAATTAGTGTCCATTTCTAGCGATTTAATCAAACAATCAACTAGCATTTGTTGATTGCTACCAGAAGGCATGAAGGCAGGTCCCTGAGGATGCAAAGACCCATGCAGACAACCATAAAATGGTCCCTGCCCTCAAGGAGGAGATTTCAAATAGTTACATATCTTAGAAAAGAAACTTATTATTTAAAAGAAAGCTTTTCTTTTTAAATAAAATGAACAATTCTCTTAGGAATAAATATAAAAGCAATTAATCTGATTTTGGTAAGTTTGGATTTTCACTCTGGGTTTCCTTGAGGGAGACTTGCCTATATTTGGTATATTTGGAGTTCAGGAAATATTCATCAAAGGTGGTATAATTGATTGGCCAGGAAAAGAAGAGGAGTATGGAAAGCTGGAGTGAGCAGAGCTGTCATTTCCCATGGAACCATTGGGAATATGTTTTGGAGAAATGTGCTAATCGTTAAAGACTAATTGAATGGATGTTATAGGGATCTTGACAGAGCTTGATTTAGTATTAAAGTGCCAATAAAATTATATTGTATACCACTGAGGTCATGCTGACTAATTGTACTATAGAGGTCATTTGGAAATCATTAAGTACAATCTCCTACTCCATTAACAAATTCTCTTCTACAACATCCTTAACATTAGTCATTGCTTGTGTACTTTAAGTGACAACGAAATTACTACCTGACAAAGCAGCCTGTTTCTTCTTAAACAATCCTATTTATTTATATATTCATCCATCCTTCCATCCATCTATCAATCACATCCATATCCATCCATTCATTTATTTACAGTTTTTGACCTTGCATAGCCCTTCCTCATTTAAATCCAATTCACTTACAAGTCATGGCATCACCTTCCTGGTGCCATGGTTCTCTTTGAGAATGAAGGACAAACAACAACGATCTTTAGTTATTGGAAAATTTTTCCTACTGGAACTATCTCCCTGCCACTTCACAGACTTTGAATTAGAAGGTACCATGGAGATCATTTTATATATTCTATTAAGAATTTTCTCTGAACTATCTTTAATTAATGGTCATCCATCTATTTTTGTAGCTATCTCAGACAAACAGTGTCACTTTGGGATGGCACCATCTCTTGAGATTAATTTCATACATTGAGCTAAATTCTTTTCTTCAACTTCAGTCCATTGGTCTTAGTTTAGATCTCTAGAATGACACAAAGTAAATCTAATTTCTGTTACTGTTGTGTTATAAATATTTGAAGTTAGTTATCGATGAATTTCCTTTGCTTTGCACAGGCTACCCACCCTTCTATTGTATTAGTCTCTGTTCTAGGTATTGGGAATGCAAAGACTAAAACAGTTCCTGCCCTCCAGGAGTTTATGTTCTATTGGTGGAAAAGAGTGGGTATATAGATAAGGATATGTAAGATATATACAAATTAGAAGTCATTTCAATGGGGGACTGGGAAGTATCAATGAATGAGATCAGCAAATGTCTTTAGTAGGAGGTAGTGTTTTTAGTTTTATGAATCATAAGATTTTGTTTATACATCTATAATTTTTCAAATGCATGATGAGTAAAAGAAGTCTGAAATCTATTGTTCAAGATGACTTGTATACAAAAAGTGGCTCGAAAAGGACTTCTATGAATGGAAAAAAAAATGGGTTGATCTTGGAACAAGACTGAGAGCATTAAAAGCATAAACTACCAATTTTAAAAGATTTAGAGAGATGCCTCCAGTATACTGGACAGATTAGCTTTGGAGGATTTTTAAGGAAGTCTTGGGCAAGAGTAGCAAAGAATGAGGCAGAGGAGATAAGTTCCAATTTATTCTATGGGAAGGAGTAACCACATTGATGAAATCACAGATCTATCAAAGCAACTTTTTCTTTAAAATAGGTGGAAGATTGACAGCTAGGTGGCAGAATGGATAGAGAATCAGCTCTGAAATCAGGAGGACCTGAATTCATATTTGACCTCAGACACTTACCATTTCCAAGCTGATCTGGGCAAGTCATTTAACCCCAATTGCCTCAGAAAAAAAAAAAGGTGGAATAGACCTTAGGGGGCACCTTATCTCACCTCCCACCCATTTTAAGAAAACTTCTTTTACACTTGAAGAAAGTTATTAAGTGACTACTGTGAATAAAGTCCTTTTTTCAGATGTTCCTGAGATCAACAAGAAAGCATTTATTTAGTGTTGACTATGGGCTAGGTATAGTGGAGGACATTCTGAATATAAAGACAGAAGTGAGACATTTGGTAACTTCAACAGGGAGAGGGAAAGCAATATGTACATAAGTAAAATGATATACAAATTATAAATTAAAGAAAAATAACTATTTGGAGGAAAGGCATTTGCCCCTGGGATTTGGGGTGAGGATCAGAAAACACTTCCTATCTAAAAATTGATGCTTGAAGAGTTTCATGGAGGCGATACAAAAGGTAGCTTTATGTTTAGACTGTTTAACTGGTCAGAATTTCCCTCACTTTGAGGTTTAATCAAGAGTGATCAACAATAACTGGGTGGTTTTATCTACCTGGAAAACCCCGGGTAGGGGAACTCCTTTCATCATGATGGATAACACCTTGTCTCTGACTTAGTTGATGCATCCTAGGACACTGATGGAGATATTGTGCAGTTCCAGAGGCAGGTTTAAACCCTGACTGATCCCAGCAAGTCTATCTCCTGTGTCACCGCCTGCCTGTTAACCACATACATATAAACACTTCAGAGAGCTTTTTGGTGGGCAGAGATTAATCGCGGGGGTAGTCTGACCTTACCATTCCTCAGAAGGAGGTGTCTGCCAACTTTACAGTGACACTAGCATTTTCCACACACTTGGTACAACTGATCTTTGAAAGGAGCCTGTACCCTGCCGTGGCTAAGAGATGGCTGAGATGTCAGGGCCCACAATTGGTCATGATTACCAGTGTTGTTTCTTCAAGTGGAGGGGCTCGAGATCCGGCTGCAAGTGCAAGAACAGGAAATACTGTTTGCAGCTGCTCACCTCCTGGCTGGAATGATCAATGAGGCTCTTGGCTAATGAGCCTGCTGGACCCCTGCCTTAATTTATTGCTTCAAAGATAGAGTTGCTGGTGTCATGGAGAAAGGAATGAATCACTGAGTAAAACTGGTAATCAGAGGGATGAGTGGGGCCTGTGTGCTGGAGGGGTTTCTCCAAAGAGACAACTTGTGACAAACGGCTAATTAAACTTAGACAGCAGCCAAATTGATTATGATGATGATAATCATAGCTATTTAAAAAAAGTGGGGGAGGGAGAGGGAGACTGCAATGAGGAGTGGCTTAAATGGATCAGTTTTGCCCTCCTCTCACTTTCAAAAATTTCAAAGGCAAGTGGGAGCCGGATAAGGAGGTAGTGTGGTACAGTGGTGAGATTATGTTGCACTAGAACACTGGCAATCTCTGCTACCAATTCCCCATGTGAGTATCTGGCAGATCCCCCCTGGAAAAAGAGTTTGGATCTAATGAATTTTAAGGTTTCCCTCCATCCCCACTGCCAGGGTATGAACCAATTAGAATCTTTCTTGTGCTTGAAAAGCCTCTTGTTTGAGGCTAAAATTCTGGGCAGGAAGGTCCCAGGGTCTTTTCTTACTTTTCTTACACCTGCCCAGGAGGAAGTTTGGGTGCTTTTTATAGAAGGAAATTGCTGCCTTTTATCCAGAGCTCCAAGTAACAGTAAAATAGCCCCTTTGCTTTGAGTTTGGGGGATATCTGGTCATCTGATAAGTTATGGCTATGATCTGTTGTCTCTTGAAGTTGGAGGTTTAAAAGAAGAGGGGCTGAGATGGAAAAAGGGAGGAGGAAAAAATTTAAAATATTAACATCATGATGATCAACTCTGATAGAAGTGATTCTTCAACTATTCAGGTCAATTCGTATAGACTTGTGATGGAGAGAGTCATCTGTATCCAAAGAGTGGATCATGGGGACTGAATGTGGATCACAACGTAGTATTTTCACCTTTTTTGTTGTTATTTGCTTGCTTTTTTTCTTTCTCATTTTTTTCCCTTTTTGATTGGACTTTTTTGTGTATGTGCAGCATGATAAATGTGGAAATACGTATAGAAGAATTGCACGTTTCACATATATTGGATTGCTTGCTGTTTAGAGAAGGAGTTGGAGGGAAGGGAGGAAGAAAGGTTTGGAGAGTGGGATTTGCAGGGGTGGTTGTTGAGAACTATCTTTTTATGTATTTTGAAAATAAAAAGCTATTATTAAAAATTAAAAAGAGAAAAAATAACATTAGATTTTTTTTTTCATTTTAGAAAAGAGGAAAGATTGGTTCTAACCTTCCACAATCAAGGGGACATGGAGGTCAGAGAAGGACAGGGAAAAACTGGGACTGAATTTTTAAAAATCAGAACTTCAAAAGTGACCCTCTCTCTATTCCCCTCTACTTTGGAGTATGAAAGAGAATATTTAAGACTTTAAAATAAGAACAAATCTTATATTGTGTAGTTGAGCATAAAGTGTTGTAACTTATGACTCCAAGAAGTGGTTCAGGACAGTGCTATTTTCCAGGTTTTCAGTTTTATTTGAGTCTTGGTGGTACCAACTGCAAAGATACTAGAATGGTTTGCTGCTTCCTCTTCAGCTCACTTTTACAAAATGAGGAAACTGAAGGACAGAGAGGTAATGTGACTTGCCCAGCGTCATACAACTAGTCAGTGACTGAGGGTGGATTCAAATTCAATTTACTGACCTTAAGTCGACTGCATCACCTAGCTTCCAACTTGTTGGAATTTCTGGCATTAGAGTAGGCTCCTGAAAGGAGAGATCATTTGAGAGAAAGTAGAATTTCTATTTACACATAAATTTCTTTTGGCCCCAGCACTATAAAAATTTGAGCTGAAAGGGATCTTGGGCATCATACAGTTTAACTCCCTTCTGGTATAGAGGAAGAAATTGAGTTTCAGGAAAAGTGACTTGTTTTTGGCTATTTAAGGAGAAAGTATATGTGAGAACGAGTTTGAACAGAGGTTTCCTGGTCTGGGATTCATAGTCCTCTACTACTAACTGGTTGTATGATCTTAGACAAATCACTTCTTTTTCCTTTCACTTTCCTCATCTATAAAATAAGAGGTTTAGATTAGATCTCAAAGTTCATGGCTACCTTTAATATTCATTAGCTCCAAATTAGTTTTGAATATTGATTTGGTGGAGGTAGACTTGTGAAAAATGACAAATATTGGGTGAATTTATAAAATGCATCCAGTCTGGATGTACCTTTCCTTCTCCCTTCTCTATCCTAAAAGGTTCCAAGCAAGCCAAGTTATATCTTGCCTGCATCCTTGTATCTGCAGCCTCCTGACTTAAGGCTAGAGAGTCTTGAGATTCCCCTTCAAAGAGTTAAGATTCCCAAAGCCCAGCCAGCCCTTTCTGGTTCAGAACATGAAATGCTTCTGGGGTCTGAAGTGTGGGCAAGCAGAGATCTCCTTTGACTTTTGTGGGGCTCATTTTCCTCAGGTTTTAGATGGAGGGGATGGGACTAGATGACCTCCAAGACCTCTTCATGCTCCCTTATGTGATCCTAGACCTTGTTCCCTCCTCAGGATCAGATGACGCAACTATTCAAAGCTCACAGTCTATAGGGGAACAATTCCCCACAAACAGCACACCTATCCCAGGAAGAGTTTCTGAGAGGATTCTCCTAGCTCAGAGAGCAGAGACACAATTTTAATGAAAATTTCAAATCACGGATTTTTTTTAGACACTTAAGATACTCCATCTGATTAAAACTACTCATTACATTAAATAAAAAGAAAACCAATTTGTCCATTTTTCTACTCTGACCAAAACAAGATACCAAATGGAAATTCCATCATAGGTTTACCCAAAGAGCCACTAATGAGCTCTGGGTGCAATTATTGTTAATGCAAGGTGCATCATGACTAATTAGTCCTTTATGGAAATGAATTTTCCTATGAACAGCTTTGGGGAAATTATGCCTTAGGTTTTCTAGCTGCCCTCTGTCTTTGTCTTTGTTTTCATTCACATGTCACCAAGAATGGACTTTCCCCCTCCAAAGACTCTTACTATCAGGGGCCTGCTAATAATTTGTCCAGAATGTGGCACATCAGTGGGCTCATCAGAGCCCC
This sequence comes from Sarcophilus harrisii, assembly GCF_902635505.1. NCBI lineage: Eukaryota > Metazoa > Chordata > Mammalia > Dasyuromorphia > Dasyuridae > Sarcophilus > Sarcophilus harrisii. Next base: position 608,744,311 of record NC_045427.1, read on the forward strand.
CTGTGGCCTTGTGAATAGGCTCAGGATGCTCTGTGTTGGTTTTAAGCCAAGGAACAGAAAATCCATCCTACTCTTTCATTCTATCCTTAGGAATATGAATTATTTAACTAAGGAACTTCTTAACCTCAGAGGCTATTGCTCAGTGAGGGTGGCAATGGAATGCAGAGACCTGAATTCTGCCCCCAACTTCATTCCTGATAAGGAATAGCCTTGAAAAAACCTCACCTGCCTTATTTTGTTCACATATAAAATTCTGGCACATTTCTATAATACTTTAAAGATATTTTAAAAATTATATTTTATATAATTATAAATAAGGTTATATCCTAAGTTATGAGGAGTTCACTAGTCTTTTTACCCAAGAAACTTGAAATTTAGTTGGGAAAACAAAAATAAATTATGTTTAGATTAGATAAGAGAAGATGTGACCAAGATGTATAACTGTCTTCAAATAATGTTGATATTACTGTATGTCTACTTCAGAGGTTGGAGGCTTGATCTGATGAAATGGAAAAGAATATGAAAAATTGATAGTTAGCATTTATATAGCCATTTAGGATTTGAAAAATATTTTATGTATGTTAATTTATTTATTCTTATAATCACTCAGGGAAGTGTTATCATCCTCATTTTACAGATAAGGAAATGGAAGCAAACAGAGTGACTTATCCATGGTTACACTTGTAGTAAGTACCTGAAAGCAGATTTGAACTCAACTCTTCTTATGTATTCTATCCACTATACCACCTAACTGCTTCTAGTATTTGAAGAAAGAAGCATTTAGATTTAAGAGCAGAGAATCATCAGTCTAGAGTTGGAAGAGATCTCAGAAGCATGATAATCCAACCCCCCTTTTTTAGAGGTGGGGAGACTGAAAGCAAAGAACTTAAATGGTTTGCTCAGGTTCACATTGGTCTTCTCAGTCACAGAAGATGGCCATGCAGGAAGGTGCAGAGAAGTAAGTCTAGGCTTAATGTCAGAGGGAAAAAATGCTCCCTAAAAAACCCAAACCAACCAACCTCCTAATAATTAGATCTTAAAGGGAATGGACTGTCCCCAGAAATAATCAATTTTGCTTCCCTGGAGGTCTTTCAACCAAAGAGGATGACCATGTTCTGGGTACATTACAGATAGATTTTTTTTAAAGTTTGGGCTAAGTAGGAGGCTTCTAGCTTTGTTCCCAACTTTGAAAATCTACAATTCTGTGAAATACATGAAAAGTTAAATTTATTTAAAGATTTAAATAGTGCACAGCAACAATAGAAGAGCTATCACAAAACAGCACATGATTAATTGCCCATTGCATGGATCAGACAATGGGAGTCCTAGGATTTCAGGAGAAGGGGAGGTCACTGTGGGTTGAGTAGTTCAGAAAGTTTTCTTCAAAGAGATCAGACTCAAATTGGATCTTAAATTTGGAAAAGTTGGTTATGTTAAGATTAGATAGGTTAAGGTATGAACAAATTAGGGAGATAATTTTGGAAAGGCTAGAATATGAGCAAATTAGGGATGGGGAAGAATAGAAGATGTTTGTTGCAAATATTTGGAGGTGAAAATGTTTATGATGGTCTTCAGGGGAAAAGTTGTTTGTCTTTTGTTCTCAAAGAGAACAGAAAGGTCAGAAAGGTAATGTCTTGACTTGCAAGTGAATTGGATTTAAGTGAGTCAGGTCTATGCAAAATCATCATCCTCACTTTTTCCTCCAGAGTCTCTGGCAGTTATAAGATATAGGTCCCTTCCCAGCTTGATTCTTTTATGAAAGCAAAACCAGACCATTTTTGCCCCAATTCTTACCACGGGGAACAATAAGATCACTCTGATAGGACAGGCTGTTTATGTTGTATACTAATGGAGGATAAAATTAGGAGAATCTGTTAGGGATTAGATACTGGGGCTTTAAATGCTAAAATAAGTAATCCGGACTTTTTTTTGGTAGGCATTGAGGAACTCTTGAAGGTCCTTGAGCGGATAATGACATGGTTGGGGAAATGGTGTTTAGGATGCAGGAAGAAGGAATGATTAAATTAGAGCCAGGAAAACTACTTAAGAGGTTGGGGGCATGCTCTCATGAGAGTGGATTTCCAGATGAAATGGAAAGAACAGATATAAGAGATAAGAGAAATGAAAAATCAGCAGAAATTTAACAGGATATGGGGGATGTGAGAGAGGAAGAAAAATCAAAGTTTATTTCAAGGTCATAATCAAGGTCATAATCTGAATGAATCCATTTGCTTGGACTCAATCAATAGCCACAGATCAGAAATGCTATTTAGATCTAAAAGCTTAAGGTTCAAATCTAGGTTCTGCCTGTTATCAATTGTGTGAACTTAGGGAAATCATTGATTTTCTTTAAATTTTACTAACACTCTCAACTTTTAGGATCTTTGATTTTTGCCAGTATAGACACCTCTTTCATTAACACAGATCACCGATTATAGCTTTCCCATGTCTTAATGAGTGGGATAGAGGATAGAGCATTGGATTTAAGGTAAATAGTGGTTAAAATATAATTTCTGTCACAATCTGTGTAATTTGGGGCAATCTGGGTACTCTCTGGAGCTCATAAATTGAGGCAGTTGGATTAGACTTATGCTAAGGTACCTTCCAACTTTAAATAGAATAATTATGGCTGAAAAATCATTTTTCTCTAGCCAATTTGGTGATGAGCCATTTCAAAGTTAGCTAGCTTGGTCCTGAGAAGAAAGATATATAGTCCATCTCTATGTCTGTCCAATCAAGCCTTTCTAGCTTAATAGGCTTGCTTCATCTTTCATTTAAATCTCTGCCTACCTCGGTTTCTTCAGCTGTAAAATGGGGTAATCATATCCCAAGGCTGTTGTGAGAATAATATAATATTTATAAAACACTTTGAAAACTTTAAAGTGTTATATAAATTTATTATAAGAAGAAGTATCAAAGTCTCTAATGAGAGCATATGTCAAATGGGGATATTAATACCTTTATTACTTACCTTAAGGTCAATTGGTCAATCTGTAAACATTTGTTAAACTCCTACTAATGTGCCAGGCACTGTACTAAATGCTGGGGACCCAAATGTTTGGTGTCCAGGGCCATACTGGCAGAAAGGTAAAAGATAGCCCCTGATCATGGGTAGCTCACAGTCTAATGGGAGAAATAATATGTATACATTTTTTAAAATTTATTTGAAATCATTTTTTAAATTTATTTAAAAAGTAATATACAAAATAAATTGGAGAGAATCAGCAGAGTAGAATTAGGGAGATCAGAAAAGATTTTCTATAAAAGGTTTGATTTTGGTTGAGACTTAATGGAAGAGAGACTGGGAGGCAGAGATAAGGAAGGAGAGCATGACAGGCATGGGAGAGACCAGAGAAAATGATCAGAGAATGGAGTTGGAGGGAACAGCAAAGAGGCTGTGACTTCAGGTGTTGGCCAAGGCTGAAACCCTGATGGGGAGTCTGAGGTGAGTATATTAAGTCTGGGAGGTCTGAATCCAAAAAGCTGTCTATCTTCTCTGGCACTAATTTGGGGACCCACCAGGAACAGAAGGCCACTGATTGCCTTAGGAAGGAGGCACTCAGTACAAGCTGCAAAAATGAGAGTAGATAAAAGCATATTTGTTGTTAGGCTTGTAAGTGGCTCCTGGCTTCCCATCCTGGGTGAGATAGAGAGATAGAGAGACCTAATCAGAAAGAAAAAAGAAAAAAAGAAAAAAAAAGAAAGAAAGAAAAGAAGAAAGAAAGGAAGGAAGGAAGGAAAAAAGAAAGAAAAGGAAGGAGGAAAGAAAGAAAGAGAAGAAAGAAGGAAGAAAGAGAGGAAGAAAGGAGGGAAGGAAAGAAGGAGAAAGGAAGAAAGAAGGAAAGAAAGGGAAAAAAGGAAGGAAGGAAGGAAGAAAAGAAAAAGAAAAAATGATTTGTTCCAGGTTATTTAGAACTAAAATTCTCATAATATCTCAAGTCCTTGATCATTACTCTTTTCTACTACTCTCTGCTTTCTTCTGTTATATGTATGTATGTATGTATGTATGTATCTAAACACACTCTAAAGTTTATTTTGATGCCATACTCCTAGGGACTTGGTGGGAGGAGACATCACAAATTGAAGTAATCTAATAGATGTAAGTATAAAGCTTCCTGATGGTTTGAGGTCAGGGAATAGCTCACATTTCCAATGGGTTGTTGTTCCCATGATACAAACCACAATTGTGATTTATTACAGTCTATCACAAAATGGTTTGTATTGCCCAAGTATAGACATACAGCATCTGGGTCTGGAACTGTGGTTTTAAGAATGGAAAGGGATTTTATGGGAGAATATTGGCCCAGATCTGATGACCTTCTGAAAGTGGGGGCAAAGGGATGTGGTCAGAAGTAACTTTAAGGTTACTTCATGGAGAAACAGGAGCTTAATAGTTCCTAACATCCTCAACTTTTAGGATCTTTGATTCTTGCCAGTGTAGATACCTCTTTCATTAACATAGATCACACATTATAGCTTTGCCATGTGTTAAAGAGTGGGATATAGGATAGGGCATTGGATTTAAGATAAAAAATGGTTAAAATACAATTTCTGTCACAATCTGTGTAATTTTGGGTAATTTGGGTACTCCTGGGGCTCAGTTTCTCATCATAAGATGAGGCAGTTGGATTAGACTTTTGCTAAGGTCCCTTCCAACTTTAAATAGAATAATTATGGCTGAAAAATTCATTTTTGGGATAGGAGAGTAGGTAGGAGGTGATGTCTTTGGGAAGACAATAAAGAGCTCAGTTTTACAAAGTACAGAAACAAGTTTCTCTTTTGTAGATAAAATAAAATGATAAAATCAAAATGGAGGGGAGCAGAATGATATCATGTTGGGGTTCCCTTGGACTGTGAGAGTTCAACTAGTGACCTTGAACCCAGAGAAAAGGCAAGATGGAAGCCCCTGATCTGGAGAGAGAGTAAAAGCCATGGTTGTATTTTGGAGGCTGCATTTCCCTTAGTTCACAACATACAAGTTCTGAATTTAGAGAGCTGAGCTGAGATATATGGGACCTGAGTAAAAAATCCAAGTTTTGCTGCTTCTTACTTAAGTAAGTCACTTAACAGATAATGGGCTTTAGTTTCTACATTTATAAATTGAGAGAGTTGAGCTCAAGATTTCCTTCCTGTTCTAGGTGAATGATCCTTCAATTCTATGATCAAGGTAGCAAGGGACCTGGGAGCACGATGCATGCTTTGGCCACCATCCCAGCTTGGCTCTGCCCCTTAGAGCCATGTTTGGGTCAAGGTGTCCAGAGCCATACTGATGTGCTAACAATGCTTTGTCAAGCTGAGCTAATGCTTCTCCATGGAAAGAGAAAGCACAGACACAGAAAATCCTAGAATCCTAGAAAGTTAGAGATAAAAGAGACCTAAGAGATCATCTGGCCCAATGGAGTAGGAATAGAAGTCCAGAAAGGGAAAGTGAGAAAACACATATAGCAGAATATGATTAAAACCTGGGTCTTTTGTTACTTATTGAAATGGAATCTCTTCCAGGTCCTGTTTCTCACTTACCTTGATTATCTAAGTCACATGAACAAATTCTTCTGGAAGTTTACCTAAAGTCAGACCAACCAATTGGGGACAAATTTTGGGCCGTATATGGCTTACTACCTGTTTTTATTCAACCAGAAAAGTGAGTGGGTTTTTTTTTTATATATATTTTTGAATAAAATTTTATTCTATTTAAAATATAAAAAATATTCTCATCTCATGATGGGCCAGATTTAGCCCTCAGGTAGTGCTTTGGCAATCCCTTATGTTGGGCCTTATTATAATGATAATAATATCAATATTAATATATTGAGTTGGACCTACTTATCAAGTAGATGGGCTTATTGATCATTTCTCCTTATTTTTTGGTGGATCTCCTTATTTTGTCTAGTTTAAAATGCTATCTATTTTAAGTAGCATATGATCTTTAATATTATGCTCCTTTCAGTCTCACTCCATCTGGGTACTGGCTGCCCTTTGATGTAAAAAAAAAAAACAAAAAACTTCCTCAAAGAACAATGGAGAAGGATCAAGGAGATGAAGATCTAATGCTATAGGACTCTTCAGAGAAGAATGAATGATGATCCCACGGCTGGAATGGCTCCACTGGGATAGTGAGAAATGGATTTTTAACATGAAGAAAGTTGTTAATAATCTGAATAAAAGCGGAGATAGTATTCTAGTTCAATTTTCATAGTATACAATGATAAGAGGGATAAATAACACATTGGAGCTGAAAAGATTCCTAAGCTAGCATATTAGACTGAGACTAAGACAAAATTTATGGGAAGTTTAGGCAACTTTTTCCATTAACATCGAGGTGTTCTAGAGGGTTGGCTGAGGCACATGGAGAATCATAACACTAATAAGTATAACAATACACTTACTAGCTGTGTGACTCTGAGCATATCACTTAACCTTATTTACCTCATGTGTCAAATAAGCTGGAGGAGGAAATGGCAAACCATTCAAACCTCAAAATGGACTCATGAAGAATACAACACAATAGAATAATAACAATAACTATTAAAAAGGAAATTATGTTATTATAACACTTCTATTTTCATTAAAGTCAGACTGACTTTTTGTGTTCAAGTTAAAGGTCTTTTAAGGCTCAGCTTATATGATATTATGATCATTATTTGCATTTCTAGATATAGATGATTTGCCATCTTTGTATAGCTCATATAAAATATGAGGATCTTTATCCCAATATTAATTCACATAAACAAGTCCTAGAAACAAGTCTCTCCCCTTAAATCTCTAGGTATATTCCTGAAAAGTCAGGGGTGATTCTCTAATTCCATTGTCCTGAAGCTCCTTGATATACGTCCCCTTAAAAATTAGCAATTGAGATTTAGTTAGCAGGCCTTGAGTTCAAAGTGATAGCTTAAGAAAGTTGGTAAAAATATCCCTCAACCCTCAAGTCTGGAGCACTCTTCAACAAGTAGATTCAGAGTCCAGGGGAAAAGTGAACTCAAACATGGGAGGAACAAGTGGCAAAGGGAGAATTCACAACTCCTAGTTGGTGAAAGAATTTACCCCTTAAGTATGGGCTCCTTTGTGAAGCCATGAATCTATGTCCATTGTGTCTTAGGCTCATGACCCTATTAAGAATTCATCCGGGTATTCATCTAGAACACCCTTAGGAGTTATTGGAAGTTCCAAAATCATTCAAAGCTCTCAAAGTTCTTTTTTGACCAAAAAGGAAACCCACGTGAAGCTCGAGCTGAGGACTCTCCTTCTCTCCTTCTCCTCAGCAATTTTTTTCTCAGGGAGAATTAGCTAAATGCCATGCCAACTTTTTGAATGAATCCTGTTCTAACTAGCTTGGTAATTTATAGATGACCTCTGGTACAAGGACAAGCTTCCTCAGCTCATCTGAATGATTCACTCTAGTTTGAAGGACTTTTTACACTTATTTGAAAGTTTATGATCTCATTTTGTTCAGGTATAAAGGTTAAAATAGGGTTGGGTGTTTTCAATCTCCCCCTTACACTTTTGATACAGTTTTGCAAGGAATCAAAGTCATTTATTGGTCTATAGTTTTCAGATTTTGTTTTCGCTCTGACTCTCTCTGACATTTACTTTTCACTAGTTCTGGACATTTCTTTCATTTTCCACAGTTTTTCAGAGGTCACTGGCAATGGCTGGGAAATACATCTGCCATTTTTCTTTCAGAAACTAATGAATTCACCTGTATCTTGAGACAAACTCATGAAGAGCAGTTTGGGGCTATCTTAATAATTCTTTAATCATTTTGGATTTCATCTCCCTCTTAGCCACTTTGATTCTGTCCATTCTAGGCCAAGATTATTCTCTCTGAGAGAAAATAAAAGAGTAGAATCCAGGCCTTCTAATTCTTATTTAAATACTTTTCTCTTCTCCCTATGCTGACTTCTAGATGTCCAGCAGAACATTCCATCCTGGAAGATGAGACTGTTCAAAGGGAAAATGTGCATTAGATTAAGGGAGCTCCCATGTGAACATCAGTTTCCAAGGTAGCTTAGCTGAGTTTGGTCCTAACCCTTGGCCCTTCTATATTTATTTCAAGGCTTTGGCAGCTTGCCCTGGGAGAGGTAGATTTTTCTCTCAGCTCTCTTAAGAAACCATTTTGAGGGATAATTTTGCTCTTTCACCCAGATGTGACTGGGGCTTTCTAGTATGACTTTAGGATTGAAGAAAAAAAAAGTCAAAGAATGGAATTTCTGTTCATTCATTCATATAACATCTATTAAGCACCTTCTACTTATTCACTCAACATCTATTAAGCACCTCCTATTCTGTATAAAATACTTTGCCAGTGCTGATGAAGACACAAAGTTTAAGGAAGTCACAATTTCTACCTTCATGAAGCTTACATTTCAATAAGGGATGAAACCTAAACATATTTAATTATAATCCAAAATATTGAATAATCCTTGTTTTAGAGAAATAGAGACCAAAGTATTATGTGATGTTTGAGGCCTAATGGCAATCATAATTATTATTTGTGAGGTGATTCAGAAAGGAAAGACACAGACATCCTTTTCTAATACCTACTGTTAGCATGGAGGTGACCTCTTAAGTTTTTGAAGGCCATTTGTGCCAGTGGAATTCAAATTTTTTTTAGGTCCTACTGTGATTGAAAAGCTCAGTTATTTTTTCTGGTCCTCTACTAAAACTGAGTGTTTCCTGGGGACAGTGAGAGGTTAAGGAATTTGCCTAGAATCAGTCAGGAATCTACATCTTTCTCACCTCGAAAAGCTAGATCTCTATCCACTAAGCCATGTGTGCTCTATTAATAATCTATAAAGTGTGATAGATTGCAGATTTGACTTGGTTGCTAAGTTGGTCAGTTTTTCTGAATTTTTTTCTTTACTATAAGAGATAGCTCTTTGGAAGGGACAGTAGGGAGGAATATTATAGAAAATGCAGGTGATACAAAAAGAAAACAATAGATTTAAAATAAAACCAATAATAAGAAAAAGTGACCTTTGTATTTTACTGGAACATTTGCTAAGGGCTTTCTGTACATAGCCTCTGATTCTCTGATAACTCTTAATTGAGTATCTGTGGTGTTCAGGGAATGGTTCTAGGAATTTGGGAAGGTATAAAAAGACCAGACATAGGTCCTGTCCTCAAGGCACTTACAATCCAGTTAGGAAGGCAAACCATATACACGTGAGATGATAAGTAACTAGAACAAGATAGTACCTACAGAATGTCAAATGAGTCATGTAGACAGTAGGTATAGTGGGAGTTTTAAGAAGGAAGAGAGAGAACAGTGGGCTGCAGTGATCAGGAAAAACTTCACGGAGGAGGGAAAGCTTGATCTGGGTCTTGAAGAATGGGTAGGAGTCCTCCAGGCAAAGAGAGGTTATTTTGGAGAGATTCCATTCCCTACAAAGCATCTGCCCTTTTTCTGGTGTGTGGATTCTCTTCCCTAGTTCTGACTATAACTTCTCTACAGGCAAATAGATGGAGTTGCGGGTTGCTTTATTTAGGAAATGTATCTCCCTCCAGCCTTTCCTGACTTAACTAGGTTGGTCCTTTAGAAAACAGATTCATAGCCTATTATCATCCTTGTAATGAAAGCTTTTTTATCTTGATAGGACCTGCAAGACTATTGGTATAATCTTTGAGGAGTCAGGTATTACCCATGTGCCACAATGAGGCATAAAAAGGGAAAGTTAGCCAATCAATAAATGAACAAGCACATATTAAGTTAGATTCTAGGCTCTGAGACAACAGAGACTGTCTTTTGACTCTCTTTATATCCCTAGAATTTAATGCAGTATCTGGCCCATAGTAGGCACTTAGTAACTGTTGACTATATTCCCATTGCTGGGTGCTGAGAATATGTATGTGTGTGTGCACATACACACACATTTTGACATACATTTATCCATATACATCTACATACAAATACATTCAAACATATATGAATGAGACAATTTCTGCTTTTGAGGAGTTTATATTCTTTGGGGGAAACAACATATAAAAATAAAAATATATGCAGAATCAATACAAAATAAAGTTAAGGGAATTTAATACACATTAGTTGTGAGTCCTATTTTATAGATTGGATAATGGTCATAAAAGGCATCATAATCTCCACTAGTGATTTGATGATTGCTCTGGAGATAAAAGAGCCTGTGTGGCAAGGACCTAGAGTGCTAGAATTGGAGTTAGGAGGATTTGAGTGTGAATCTCACCTCAGATGCTTACTTACTAGCTGTATGACCCTGGAAAAGTCAATCAGTTTTTCTGGATCTCAGTTTCCTTATCAGGAAAAGAAGGGGGTTAAACTCAATGATTTTTTTCATCTCTTTTGAAACTCTAAATCTATCAGTTAGATTCCATGCTATTCTATTATGTCCTATAGAGTTCATAGTTTATGATTATGATAAAACAAACAAGGACAAATCTTTGGTCTTTGAAAGAAGGCCTCCTGCTGTATTCTCCCGTGCCTATGCTGCTACTAGCTTCCACTCTGGACCTCCTGAGAAAGTCTTATCTCAGGGTGACCCTCCCTACCCTTTTGGAAAACAGGCTGAGGTGTAAGGAGCTTGTAATTAAAGGATACCACTTCTGTATTGGTCCAAGGGAGATTATAGGTCCTTGGGGACTGGAAAGAGAGGGGAACATGGCAATATTTATTGCATAGGAGTAATTAATTTTTAAACATGCTTATTAAACACTCCAATTGCATTACAGCTAATAGTGGAGCCTGCATTTGCTGATAGGAGTCCTAGAATCTCCTCTGGCTAAAGCTTGGCAGACTTTGCATTTGGTCCCCCTCCTTTTCCTTTTCAGATTACTCCCCCTGAAGCATTCCTCACTCTGGAGGAAATTGGAAAGAGTTTGAATTTCGGCTGTCGAGATTCTAATTCTTTAACCACTTCTCATATCGACAGTTCCTCAGACGTCTACACTGTGTTTTAGCTGAATTTACAAATCCAGAAAGTCAAGGGCATTTGCTGTGAGGGAAAGAGATGCGTAGGCTATCTCTGTCATACAAGGACGTTTTCTTTCCTGTTGAATTGTCTTTTATTTCTTACTTCACCGGAGGACTGGACCTCTTAAATGTGACCTCAAGACTGATGTCAGACTAGTGGGTGGGACTGGGATTAGATTGGGTGGATTGGCCTCCAACTCTCAGGCACACGGTGTGCTCTGTCTGGGTGGAAAAACTGAGGCTGAAGGCAGATTGAATCACAAGTTTCTAAGACATTCCTCAACCATGTTAGGCAAAATCGTCCACCACCCGACTGGTCTGGGTGGGAGGAAACCTGATATAACTGGGGGAAAAAACCTTTCTTGAGAATAGTTCTCAGAGCTAAGCTTGCAGGGAGTTAATTCTCTGGCCTGTCTGCCATGGTAGAAGGGGCCCAGCAGAAAGAGACAGAAAGATTGATAGAGTACAGGAGAGCCAAGCAGTAAGAACCAAAGCTGCACAGTTCTGTGGATTGCTCCCAACTCCAAGGTTTCAGAAAGAAAACAGAATAAGCCATTCCAAGCAAGTAGAAATAGAACCATCCCTTGAATTATTATTATTTTTGTTATTTCAAATCAATGAGCCAGCCAAAACTCTTTTGCTTTGGCTGTTGTGTTGGAAACGCAGATGCACAACAGGGAGGTATGTGGGAATTTAGGAGTAGAGCAGTGCTGAAATCTCTGCTGGGTTGGGCACAGTATCCTCGGTAACAGAAAGAACATTAGACTGGGCTATCCTGATCTAACTGTTGCTAATTTGATGGTTGGCTCATCATTTAATCTCTCTGAGTCTCAGTGGCTTCATCTGGAAAATGGAAATAACTGTCTTGTCCTCCTCACAGGGCTGTATTGAGAGACATTCGAGATAATGAATTAAAGGGGGTTTGAAAACAGTAACAAATGAACCTGGGTGCAATAATGGGGTGGGGATAAAAGTGCTGGTCTTTGAGACATATTTGAACCCTGGTTATGTAGTTGGGTGGCCATAGCACAAATCTCTTTACCTCTTTTTTCACCTATAAAAAGGTGATAATAATAACTTTTAATACAGTCTGCACAGGGCTGTTAAAAGGATCAAGTGAGAAGATACATGTAAATACTTTGTAACTCTAAAGCAATCTTTACAAATGTCTATTGTTACCATTATCTTTGAGGCAGCATGGCTAGAACACTAGACTTGGAGAAAGGAAGACCCGCTTTTTAACCCACCTCTGAGAATCCTTACTGTGTGATCCTGATCAAGTCACTTGACTGTGTTGAGCTTCAGTTTCCTGGGTGGTTGTGAGGCTCAAATAACATAAATTATGTCAGACACTCTGTGATCATACGAAACATCTATAAATGTCAGTTATGTTTTTGCTTCTCAGATCACTGTGAGCTCAGTTACTTTCTTCACAGGTGATTTTGGACAACTCCTTAACAGTCACATGTATAAAGTGATTTAAGGTGTGAAGAGCACTTTACATATGTTTTCTCATTTGATCCTCACCATGACTCTGTGAAATAGGTGCTATTATTATTGCTGTTTTAGTAGATGATGAAAGTGAAACTAAGAGATGTTAAGTAACTTGCTGAGTTCAGCAAGATTTGAACTTTGGTCTGAAGCAAGATTTGAATTCAGGTTTTCTTGACTCTCTTTATTCATTTGTACTACGAAGTTGTCAATCTTTCTGGGCTTCAGTTCCCTCATCTGTAAAATGAGGGGTTTGGACTACAGCTAGACACCTCTGGTACCTCTCATCTGCTCCTGTGACTTTTTTTTCTTTTTTGCCAAAAGGTAGTTATTTAGGAGAAGTTACAGACAAAATGAAGAGGTAAAATAGGCAGCAGGAGTGGCAAATATGAAATAGGTTTGGGAGAGCAATAGGGTTAGCAAGGAAAGGAGTTTGGAAGAATCTATGAAAGGAATATGCCTGAATATGCCATTGACTGGCAGATTAACAGCCTAAAGTAGTTAGGTATAAAACTATATAATTATAGCTAGTTATAATAAGAAGAAAGATATCATGAGGGGAGAAAGAGAAAAAGAGAGAGAGAGAGAGAAGAGAAGAGAAGAGAAGAGAAGAGGAAAAGAGAGAAAGAAGAGAGAATGAGAATTTCATAGTGGGGTTACTCCTGAAAAGACTTAGCCTCCCTGTGGCATTTCAAATAGAAATAAAAGACCTTATAGTACCTGAGTCAGATGGGTGTATGGGGGTTATAGAAATAACTTTATAGAATTACATTGATTTATAAATGACTTTTTTTTCTTCCCTGCCTTCCTCCCTCTCTTCTTCCTTCCCTTCCACCTTTCTTTCTTTCTCCTTCCCTCCCTCCCTCCCTTCCTCCCTTCCTTTCTGCCTTCCTTCCTGCTTTCCTTCCTTCCTTCCTTCTTTCCTTCCTTCTTTTTCCTCCCTCCCTTCCTCTTCCCTTTCTTCTTCTTCTTTCTCCTCTTCCACTTTCTATTTCTTTCTTTCTTTTTTAAATAATAGCTTTTTATTTTCAAAATACATGCAAAGATAGTATTCAACATTCACCCTTGTAAAACTGTTTTCCAAATTTTTCACTCTCCCTTCCCCCAACTCCTTCCTTAGAGAGCAAATAATCAAATATACATTAAACGTGTACAATTTTTCTGTGCATATTTCCACATTCATCATGCTGCAGTAGAAAAATCAAATCAAAAAGGAAAAAAATGTGTTCTCCTTTCTGTACCTCCTGTTTCTCCTCTTCTTCCTCTTGGTTTTTTTCTTACTTGTCCTCCTCCTCTTCTTCTTTTTTCTCTTCCTCCTCCTTCTCTTCCTTTTCCTTCTCTTCTTCTCCCTTCTCCCTTCTCCTCTTTCCTCCTTTTCCTCCTTTTCACCTTCTCCTCCTTTTTAACATTAATAAGAATGGGCAAATATGAATTTCCTTTCTCTCTTCTTTTTATTTTCCTAAGCTGGGCCTGGGCTACTTCCTCACCTTATCCTCTTCCTTTTTATCTTCATGGGCCTGTTATCCTTCCATTTAAAACTGTCCAGTTTGTCAAAGTTTTTATGGGCCTAGGTATTGTGAAATTCACTCTGTTCCAAGATTTAGTTGTAGCATGTGCCTTGATGGGAAGCCAAGAGTCATCTAAGGCCTTAAAAATTCTGCTGAATTTTGGGGCTGGGATGTCTACTGACACACACTGCAATATTTAAATTGTGGTGGATATTTTCCTTGAATGGAAGAATAGTCTTGTAAACAAGATGTTTTTTCTTTCTTTTGACTGATACATTTAGTGATATCTGTGCACCTTGTAAACCTGTGATGTTTCATAGCCCTTGTTATTGTGTTTGGATGGGAGCAAAGAAGGAGCTTTTAGGACCGATGCAAAGTCATGGAAAGCTCCTTGAAGGGCCATGGAGAAGCCTCCTTGAGTATTGGATCCTTTGCTTATTAATTTTGACAATGCATTTCAGCATGGATATCCAAAGGTATGCTTTGGTGATTCATATTTAGATGCAAATCTAAAACAGATGCCATCTGCATCAGTTAGGCTTTGACAAATATCGATTGACTACCTACTATGTGCAGGGCTCCATATTAGAGTAAACTCACATCTCTGGAGGCTCTTAAGATCTCCAAAGCTCTTCTGTGACAATAACCTTTTGAGATTGGCAGTGCCAGGATTGTTCTCTCTTTTTTACAGATGAGTGAACTGAGGTTCAGGGAAGTGAATGAAGGTTTTTACTTAATTAAGTTAATTTAAGGAGGTAATCGTTATTTTGCTAATGTGGGTGTGCTTCAGTTCTGATGGCTTTGCACTTTACTTAATTTTAAGCAAAAAATCTGGCTATTTGCACACACATCCCATTTTGTGCCATTATGTTTAATGGGACATTAAATGATGGGGACTGGGAGAGCCTTGAGAGGTCATTTATTCCAGCCCTCAGCCTCCACAAGGGGATGAATATAGCTGAAAGGGTTAGAGAAAAGCTTCTTCTATTATACAATCATAAAACTTAGAGCTAAAAAAAAGACATTAGAGGTGAGTTGTTCTAACCCCCTCATTTTACGGCTTTAAGGCTATAAGAAGATGAAATGACCTGCTTAAGGTCATTTGGGACAAGATCATAGAGAGTCTTAAAGGCCAGCTTAGGAAGTTCTGACTTTGTCCTGTAAGTACTTGAAAGTCACTGAAATTTTTTGAGTGACCTGAAGAAAACCTCTATTGTGGTATATTTCTTTTTTTTTTAATTTATTTTTTAATTAAAAAAAAATTTTTTTATTTAATAGCCTTTTATTTACAGGATATATACATGGGTAACTTTACAGCATTAACAATTGCCAAACCTCTTGTTTGTGGTATATTTCTAAATGAAAGAGAAATGTTGCTTGATTTTGGTCAGTATTTACTTCCAATTTTACATCATGTTGTTTTTAGTAGAATGTAAACCCCTTAAAGTCAGGGACTGTTTGGTTCCTTTTTGTCATTGCCCCCTGAGAATCTAGTCCAGTACCTAGCACATAGTAGGTACTTGTATACTCGGACTGAATTCCGCCATTGTTTCCTTAGGCAATATAAGAAGCAAATTGTCCAACTGAGAAGAATCTGACCAACCAGTCTGGGTTAGTGAACTGTTCCTACCCATTTGCTTATTGAATTAATGCAGGGTCACTGTAATGATTGTGGTTAGGCTATTGTTATAAGCAGTTCAATAATTACAAGGTTTATTCTTTTCTTTCTTTAAACAATAATGTCTCCAAAGAAATCTCAATAGTTCCAAAGTAATCTCAGTGGACTTTGGACAGAAAATGCCATCTGCATCCAGAAAAAGAACTAAGGAGACTGAATATAAATCAGCATATGCTATTTCCCTTCTTTTTTCTGTTTTTTATCTTTCCCTTTTGTTCTGATTTTTCTCTCCCAACATGATTCATAAAGCAATGGTATTAAAAATAAATGAATTTACTAGAAAAATCCCAATAATGTGTTTGGCAATACTTGTTCTTCCATGAGTTATAAAATTTGAATCAAAAAGTTCTGGCTCCTTGACTACTTGGTGGAGCCAGAGGGAGCTGTTTCTTTGTTTAGGACATCAATCTGTCCATCGGAAGTGAAGGTTGGGATGGTCCTGTTTAGCTCCATGCAGAAGGCAGAACCAGGAACCATCGTTTAGATTTGCAATGAAGCAGTTTTAGTGTAAGTTTAAAGAAACACTTCCTACAATTAGAATTTTCCCAAAGGCCATACAGTGCAGAGCTGAAAGGGATCTTAAGGACTACTACATCCAATCCTCTTGTTTTATAGATGAGGAAACTGAGGTCGAGGAAAGTTAAATATTTTACTCAAGGTTTCCCATATAGTAAGAGTCAGATGCAAGGAGTAAGTCACCTCAGAAGGTTAAAAGGCTTTAACTATTTGTGTCATGGACCCTTTTGGAAATGTGGACAAACCTATGGATTCCTTCTCAAAATAATGTTCTTACATGCATAAAATAAAATACAAAGGATTGCAAAAGAAGCCAATTGTACTGAAATACAATCGTCAGAATATGAAAAAATAAATTCATAGCCTCTAAGTTAAGAGCCTCTATTATACATCTTTAAGTGAAGTCTGGGTGACCAATTCAATTGGATTCAGTAAGCATTTATTAAATGCCTACTACTGAATTCAGCAATGATTTATTAAGTGCCTACTAATGGGTTCAGCAAGTATTTATTAGGTGCCTACTACTAGATTTAGTAAGCATTTATTAAGGGTCTAGTATTGGATTTAGTAAACATTTACTAAGCTCTTGGCTCTTGAGTTGAGGAGAGATACTAAGACTAGGGACATAATAAATCTGTGATTCATTTGTGTAGAAATAACATGCAAACCCATAAGAAGTGATGAGGTTACCAAGAGAAAGGATTGCGAGAAGAGGGTTCAGAACAAATTCATTAGGAGCATGAATTTGGAGCTATAAGTGACCTTGGAGCCCATCTGATAGCCTTTCATTTTGAAATGAGGGAACTGAGGTCTCAAGTAAAGAGAACTTGAGAACAGCAGTGGAATGGACCTCTACTTGCTCCTTATTTGGATCCTGATGACACAGAGTGAATGTAAATAGCAATTGCTTCTCTTTTGGTCAGAAGCCCTAAGGATCTTCCCCTCCCAGATTGATTTTTTTTGACTAGGGAAAAGAGGCTATTTTCTGCCTCTTTTGTGAGTTAGCCTTAATCACTGAACAGACATTACCTCAGTTAAACAGATTTTGTCAAAGACATTAGCTTAAAAAGGTCAAGGTGTCCCAGCATGACCAGGGTCATCTCCATCATCCTGATCTGTATTTGGCCACTGGACCCAGATGGCTTGAGGGAGGAAATGAGGCAGTTGACTTTGCCCAGCCCTCCCTCACTGAAATCCAGTTTACTTGCAGGTCATGCTACCCCCTCCCTGATGTCATGGTCCCCTTGGAGAACGAAGGACAATCAACAAGAATCCCCAGTTTTGTTCAAGCTTGTGTAGATCTTGCTGTTATCTTTTCCTGTTGGGCTTGGGGATCATGTATGGATCTTGGTTATCTGTATTTCAGTCATTCAATGCTTGGGTCATAGAGAGCTAATGGAAAGTCACGGGGACTCATGTTACTGTGGTGGTTTTTGTTTTTACAAAGCAGAGGGAAGAGAGAAATTTCTCAGCCTTCTCTTCTGAGGTAAATTATGTAAATATTCTATTTCCATGTCCTGAGGCTCAGAGAGCTTCATGGCTTGCCCTCATCAAACAGTACAAGTTGGTGTCAAAACTCTGGATTTTCAGACTCCAGATCTGGTACCTTTTTATTACTTAAGCTGCCTTTAATATGTTTTTCTCTCTTGCTGCTCCTTGTAGGCAAGTCACTTGATCTGTCTGAGTCTCAGTTTTCCTATCTGGAAAGTGGGCGTATCTTACTAACACTGTACATTTCTTCTCACTAAGTTGTTGCAAGGTTAAGACTGTCAATTTTCAAGTGTTAAAGAAATATGGCTTTGTGAATCAACCTCTCTCTCTAGCTCTCCTCCTTTTCTCTGCTCTCCTAAACACCCCTTACTGTTTCTCAAGAACCATTGTCTGAGTAAAAATCTTTTTTTTTTCCTTTAATGTGTTTTCCCCCCAAAAGCAATAGTTTTGCTTTTGGTTTGGTAGGTTCAGAGACTGATTTCCTTAGGGGAAGGTGGGCTGCTTTGCAGATGTGGAAACTGAGTTTTCTCAATCTTCTCCAAGAGATTAGTGTGTTTTAACATTCCCCTTGGCAATCTTAGCAGTGGATTCCAGTCTGAGCATCCAGTAATTTTGGTTCAATGTCTATTTGGGGAAGGGAGCATTAGCTTTCTATTAAAGCATAAAAAACCATGTATAATTATTCAATTTTTCTATTTAAATTAATTGAAAGAGATTGTTGTTTCATAAATATGGTGTATATATATTAGCTGAGATGTATGCATTTGGATACATTTTTAAAAATTGTTCTCCCCCTCTAATTTTCAGCAGAAAATTTGATATTTACACACTAGTCATGCTTTGGGGAATTTTGTTTCATGGAACCTTAATGAAACTGGGAGAGCTCTTCAGAGGTCACATTGTCTAGTAATCTAACTTCAGACTGACTAGAGGCAGTTAGCTGGTGCAGTGGATAGGACTGGGCGTAGGGTTAGGAAGACCTGAATTCAAATCCTGCCTCAAATATTTGCTAGATATCCACTAAATATTTACTAGTGATCCTAGACAAATCTTTTGACTTCTGTCTGCCTTAGTTTCCTCAACAGAAAATGGGGATTACTTTTCTCCTTGTGTATCTCTCTCTGTCTCTTTTTTTTCCCTTTCTTCTTTCTTTGTCTTTCTTTGCCTTTGTCTTCTCTTACGCATCTCACTGTCCTTCTGCCCTCTTCCCTCTTTCTTCTTCTTCTTTCTTCTCCTCTTTCTACTCTTCCTCCTCATCTTCTTCTTTCTTTCTTTCTTTCTTTCTTTCCTTCCTTCCTTCCTTCCTTCCTTCCTTCCTTCCTTCCTTCCTTCCTTCCTTCCTTCTTTCCTTCTTTCTTTCTTTCTTTCTTTCTTTCTTTCTTTCTTTCTTTCTTTCTTTCTTTCTTTCTTTCTTTCTTTCTTTCTTTCTTTCTTCCTTTCTTTCTTTCTCCTCCTCCTCCTTTTTCTCTTGTTTCTGCTTTTTTTCTGTCTCCACAAAGTGAGAAATGCACTCTACTTGTAATTGGAGGAGCTGAGTTCTAGTCCTGTCTGCCATATAATACTCATTCTACCACATTATGTGACCTTGGCCAAATGTCTTTATTTCCTTAGTTATCAGTTTACTTATCTGTGAAATAAGAGACCCTTAAGCTCCCCTCCAGCTCTAGGTCTCTGCATCTATGACACAAACCAACTCAACAAACTGTGCATCTGATGCTGTACTCTGGGCTGAGCACTAAGCAAATCAAGGCCTATATGCAGCAATCTTACCTTTCATGACCATTCCATTCTTTTTTGGGGAGACAACTAGCACCTAGAGAAGTAAATGGAAGACTTGAGCATGATTGAGTAGAATTTTACAAGCATGATGCCCTTCAAACCTTCTTCACCCTATATGGGATCACTTCTCCACTCAGCCCGGAGGGCACTGGGCCAATTCTCTCCATTCCCAGTTTTCAACACCCTGGGGATTGCTGAGCAGAGTTCAGAGCCAAGTGCTTGAGGGCGAGGAAGGACTAATAAAGATAATCTGATTCATTTCTCTCTAATTCTTTCTGAAAAACAAAGTTCCCATTTATTGGTGAAGCAATAATTATGCTTAGATATAACAGGAAGTGTACTGATATTGAGGGCAGAAGACTTAGGGATGAGGTCTGGCCCTGTTACCTACCAGCTGTGTGATTTTAGGAAAGTCATTTACCTTGTAAAGCCTCAAGACCCTCATTAAGAAAATGATTGAAATATACTTGCACTGCCCATCTCAGAGTTTTTGGGAAGATCAAATGTATAGAAAGGATTTTGGGACTGAGCATTTACTTTCTTACTATGGGGAACTCCCAAGTAAAAAAACTCTTTTTTAATTTCTATTTTATAATCTTAGAATAAGTTCCTTGAACTTGAAGATATTCTATCCATTCATCCATCTATCCACCTATCTATTTTTCTGTATGTTATCTGTCTGTCTGTCTATCTAACCTATCTGTCTGTCATCTATCTATTTCTCTACCTAACCTATCTGTCTGTCATTCCTCTCTCTCTCTCTCTCTCTCTCTCTCTCTTTCTCTTTATTTAACCTATCTGTCTGTCATTCCTCTATCTATCGATCTATCCAATCTGTATATCTCTCTGTCTACCTGTCTCTCTGTCACTCTCTATATATCTGTCTGTCTGTCTATATCTGTACCTATCTATATCTGTCTATCTGTCTGTCTATATCTATCTCTCTATCCATCCATCATCTATCTATCTATCTATCTATTTATCTATCTATCTATCTAATCTACCTATATACTGATCTACTTATCTTAGCTATCTGTCATCTACCTATCAAATCTACCTACCTATCTATCTACTGATCTATCTTATCTATCTGTCTCACCTATCTATCATCTAACCTACCTGTATGTCTATTTATCTGTCTGTCTGTCTCACTGTCTCTATATCTGTAACTATCTATCTATATCTGTCTGTCATCTGTCTAATCTATCTGTATACCTATTTATCTGTCTGTCTGTCTTACTGTCTCTCTATATTTGTCACTATCTACCTATATTGTCTGTCTGTTGTCTGTCTGTCTATCTGTCTATCTATCTATCTATCTATCTACCTACCTACCTGTCTGTCTATTTGGATGGGAGCAGCTAGGTAGTACAATGGATAGAGCTCTAGTATTGGGATCAGGAGAAATTCACTTTAAATTTGGCCTCAGACACTTACTAGTCATATGACTCTGAGCAAGTCACTTAGCCTTGTTTGCCTTAGTTTGCTCATCTGTAAAATGTACTGGAGAAGGAAATTGTAAATCACTCTGGTATCCTTGCCAAAACAAAAACAAAAACAAAATCCCAAATGGGTCACAAGGATTCAGATGTGACTAAATCGACATCACAACAATGACAGCACATTTTGATGATTGCATTTCAGTAGAATTTCTCTCCTTTGTAATCTCATTCATTTTATTTTATACATTTAGAAACATTAATCTGAGAAGGGATCTGTGGGTTTCACCAAAGGGATCTGTAACAAAACAAAACAAAAGATTAAGAATTCTCAGAGTTTTGTAGAACACTGAGATGTTAAGAGAAGTACCTAGGATCACTTAGCAATTTTGCATAAGAGGGGAGCTTAAACTTTGGCTCCAAAACTGGTTTTCTAATCTAAATTGCTTGCTGGTCAATTGTAGGTTCTCAGTGAATGGTTGTTAACTGATGGCATTACCATTATCTCACAGATTTCATCAAATATCACTGATATGTATGAGGTGATATTTATCTCTTTGCCTTAAAATCTCAAGGCTTCTCTGGAGAGGGACTATCCTGGATGCTTCATATTCCAAAGTATTCTTGTACATTGCTGTTTAGAAATCTAGGTGAGTAGCTAGGTAGTGCCATAGTGCATGGAGCCCTCATCTTTATGAGTTCAAATTTCATCACAGGCTCATATCGGCTGTATGATTGTGGGTATGTCACTTAACTCTGTTTGCCTCAGTTTCCTCATCTGTAAAATGTCCTGGAGAAGGAAATGGCAAACCACCCCAGTACCTTTGTCAAGAGAACTCCCAATGAGGTCATGAAGAGTTAGATATGACTGAAAACGACCAAGCAACAAACAAATTCAGAAATCTTCAATGTCACATCTTCCCCTGGTAGAGTCATTCTGACTGACAGGGATAGAGACTGGACCTGTGATATGAATCTCTTCCAAAGCAGGTCACCACTTGCAATACCACTTAGATGGTGGCAGAGGGTACCGACAGATTAAATGAAGACTTGACCAGAGTCACACTGATGGTATGTCTAACAGTCAAAACTTGAACTCAGGTCAGTTTGGAGACCGGTCTTATAATAGAATGGGGATTTGGATCTGGATAGCCTGTCATTATTATTGAACAATATGAACAATGGTTAAGCCTGACACTCATTTTTGAGCCCTTTTCTGGGTTCAGGAGAATATGCTCTATAATTCAGATTTCCTAGCATCTGTACCTCTTTAAGTGATTTTTTTTACAGATGAAGAAACTGAGGCATGGATGGGGGATGGGATTAGAAGGGCCTTGAGCCTCTATCATTGGCTTCTGGGGGAGTGAGGATAATATTTTTTTTCCTGAGGCAATTGGGGTTAAGTGATTTGCCCAGGGTCACACAGCTATGAACTATTAAGTGTCTGAGGCCAGATTTGAACTCAGCTCCTCCTGACTTAAGGGCTGGTGCTCTACTCACTGTACTACCTAGCTGCCCCCAAGGATAATAATTGTTAACAATAATAGCTAACATTTATATAGCACTTACTAAAGCAGTGTGCTAAGTTCTTTTTTAAAAGTATATCATTTGAGCCTCACAACAATCCTGGGAAGTAGGCTCATTTTACAGATAAGGAAACTGAGGTAAGTTGTAGCCAAATGCCTTTTCGAGAGTCACACAGCCAGTAAATGTCTGAGCCTGGATTTGAACTCAGATTTTCCTAACAAAGGTTCCATACTCTATCTCCTGTACCATCTAGTTGCTCTTGATCTTGGGAGATAGTCAGAAGTCTTTTTTTTTTAAGCCCAGACTTTTAGTCTGGAAAACTATCAGTGTGGGGAACTCCATCCTCTGATGTAGATGGACAACTTGTTGCTCCCAAACTTGGGATAAGTAAAGGTTAATGACTTGCCTACAATCACTTGGATAGTTAGTATGTATCAACCACAGGACTTGAATGTGGATCACCCTGACCTCAAGGCTCAATTTGTGGCTTTATTAAATGATCTTAATGAAAATAGAACTAACATGATGCTTGTACAAGTCTCATTTATCAATCCTCTCAAACCCTGGCTCCACAAGTAGCGTTCTCTTCTAAACTGCCTCTGAGGATGTAGTTGAGGTCTCTGACCTCAAGGCAGATATGGCATTATTGAGAATCCCTCAGTAAATTTTCCAGCTTGTTCATCACCAGACCCCTCTGCACAGGCAGGGCAGATTTTGTGTCCATTTGGCAGATAGCAAAACTGAAGTCAGCAAAACTCAAAATCGCACAAATAATCAATAGCAGACTATGCTCCAATCAGACCCTTCTCCCTACTCTGACCACACTCCACACCTTTGAGAGTCAGGGGGCAGTGTAGGTGTGTGGTGGGAGGAGAGATGGGAGGGAGAGATAAAAATACTTTTAAAAAAGTTACTAAAGAAAGAAAAGGCAGGAGAATGGCAAAATGGAAAGAGTGGAAAGGAAGCTAGGACAGATGAGTTGCCCACCTGAATCTGGGCTCAAAGACTCTGGGTTCAAATCCTGATTCTACCACTTAATTCTTTTGTGATCTGGGAGAAATCATTTAGCTTTTATCTGGGATTCACTTTCCTCATATGAAAAGGAAAAAGGTTGGATTCTATGAATGCCCTTTTGAGTTTTATGTTTGTAATTCTATGAAAGGATCTGTCAGCCCTTTCTTTGGAACCATCAGAGAGAGGGGAAGGTAGAGAGAGAAAAGGAAAGGAAGGAAGAAAGAGGGAGGGAAGGAGAGGGAGAGGGAGAGGGAAGAGGAAGATGGAGAGGGAGAGAGATATAAATATACACAGAGAGAAAGAAAGAGAGACAGAGGAAGAGGGAAAGGGAGAGGGAAAGACAGAGGGGGGAGACAGACACAGATGGGGAGGGGAGACAGAGAGACAGATAAAGAGACAGAAGAGACAGAGAAACAGAGAGAGAGAGACAGAGGCAGAGACAGAAGAGAGACAGAGAAAGAGAAAGAGACAGAGAGACAGAGAGAAAGAGAGGGAGAGAGAGAGACGGACAGACATAGGGACAGAGACACACAAATACAGACACACACACAGAGAACATATTTTTTTCCTCCCTTTTCCCCCATGTTTCTTTCCCAGCACATTTATGATTAACTTATTATGAACTGAAACCCTACTGAGTCCTTAGTCCAGCTTGGATGGAAGGGGAGGGAGAAAGACTAGTAGGAGAGAAAACTTCTCTCTTTCTCTGCTTTTCCTAATCTTGTCAAATTTGCAACTGTCACGCTTTCCCCAGCAGCTTGCAAATATTTTCCCCGGAAGTCTGTGGAGTCTAAATCACATCCCTCAAAGCTTCTTCCACAGGTATAGCCCTCCCTCCCCTCAACCCACATTCCCACTAGAAAAAAAAAAAAACTTCCCTCCCCTTCCTTTCCCTACTAATAATCCTGTTAACCTCATACAGCTTGGGGTAAGAGATTTGATATCCAGGGACGTGAAGATTAATTGGGCAATGAGGAAGTCTGGAGGCCTCGGGTTGGGGGAACCTTGGCAAAGGCAACTTTGGAATTTCCCCGCTCCTGGCACGTTCCCCCTTATGCCAGTCAGCTCCCTCCTTGACTGGGGAACGAGCCCTTCTCTCTAATGCAGCTGCTCTGCAGAAGTGTGTGACTTCAATGACCTTGGCACACAGCTCAGCCTGGCAGGTGTTGGGTAAATGTGTATGTGTGGGCCCTGTCAGGCAGGGAGTTGAAGAGCAGGTATGCTGGGCCTGGAGGACCCCTCAGCCAGAGATCCGGTCATCCCTGTTCAAGGGGCATGGAACCCTTGGATTCTGTGTTCTGACATGGACGGTCAACATGGGAACTGGGAACACTGGGAACACACAGGAGTTAGGAGTTGGAAATTCCTGATTTCTCTAAAACTTCCAAGTCCCCCCACCTCCTCCCACTCTAAGATCCTTCTCTTAGACTATTGCTAAAAGTAGTTGGAGATTCTTGGAACCGATAGTCTTGCCTACACCATCTCCTGGTTCTGTGACTCAGGCAAGTCACTAACATTGCCAGTGTCTGGAGTATCTCTAAGATAGGTTTTAAAGCTCCTTAGTAGGAGTTTCTCACCAAGAGGAGCATAAATCAGTTAGGCCATCGGTGCTTTAAAAATGATGTGGTGATGATGATCAAGGATGAACACGTCAGGAGCCTTCCAAATTTTCATTCATTAATCTGCATATATTAAATGTCGATACTGTTCTGCATTCTGAGAACAGAAAGACAAAACAAATGGTGTCTGACCTCAAGGCAGATATAGGGATGTAGCATTTATACAGATATTTCAATAAGCAATGCTAAAAAAGTAAATATAATTTAATAATTTACAGAAATCTAGTGGGGACTGAGGGGGAGAATAGGAAAGGTCTTATTTCAGAGGGAGGATCATAGCTTAACCTGGAAGCAATCTGGGGATTTCACGTGGCCAGCATGAGCAGGGAGGGCGTCTCTGGGTGCAGGAGATGTGTAGGGTACAGAGTAAGTCATGCAGGTTAGAGCCCAGGAGGAATGATGGATTGGAGTCAAACCATGGAAGTCTTTTAATGTCCAATCCGGGAGTTTTATGGCAGCTACAGGGCACAGCACTACACGTGGAGGCAGGAAAACCTGAGTTCAATCAAATTCATCCTCAGACACCACCTGCTGTATGCATCTGGGCAAATCACTTACAGTCTGTCTCACTTTCCTCAACTGCAAAGTGGGGATATAACAGCACCTACCTTGCAATACTGTCGTGAGAATCAAAGGAGATTTTTGTAAAAACAAAAACAAAAGAACTGCTTAGCATGGCCTGACACATAGTAAGCACTATATAAATTACTAGGTGATTCCTAAGGTCCTTTCCAACTTTATATCTATGGCTGTGATCCAATTGCTGTGCTCTTTTATAAAAAATGGCTGTGCAGGAGAGTGGGTAGAGCTCTGAAATGGGCATCAAGAAGCCATTGGTTTGAGTCTGCTGTGTGGCATCTGTAAACCTCAGTTTCCCCATCTATGAAAGGAAGAAGATAATAACACCTACCTCAGAATTTTGTTGAACTAAATAACATTCCTACTGTGCTAATATAGTCACAATTGCTATCTCAATAAATCTTCCTGGTAAGTGAGGCAGCTAGGGGGCACATAGTGCTCAGAGAGTGCTGGGCTTGGAGTCAGGAACCTGAGTTCCAATCCAGTCTCAGACACTGTTAACTGTGCCTCTGGTGAGTTACTTAACCTGTTTGCTTCAGTTTCAATGAGAATAATAATAATTTCTTGCCTTGCTTTGCCTCCCCTTGCTTGGTTTCTCCCTTGCTTTGCCTTCCACTACTTTTCCTTCCCTTCCCTTGCTTTGCCTTCCCTTACTTTACTTCCCCTTTCATTGCCTTTCCTTGCTTTGCTTTCCCTTGCTTTATCTTCTCTTCCCTTACTTTACCTTGCCTTCCCTTGCTTTGCCTCTCCTTTTTTTTTTTTTTTTTTGCCTTACCTTTCTCTCTCTTGCCTTGCCTTCTCTTGGTTTGCTTCTTCTTGCCTTGCCTTGATTTCCCTTGTTTTGCTTCCCTTTCTTTTCTTTCCCTTGCTTTGCCTCCCCTTACCTTGCTTTTCTTTCTCTTGCCTTGTGTTGCCTTCCCTTGCTTTCCCTTGCCTTTCCTCCCTTGCTTTTCCTCTCCTTTTTTGCCCCTCCTTGCCTTCTCTTGCTTTGCCTTCCCTTACTTTGCTTTGCTTCACTTTCCCTTGCCTCGCCTTGCCTTGCCTTCCCTTGTTTTGCCTCCCCTTGCCTTGCCTCTCCTTGCCTTGCTTTGCTTTCTCTTGCTTTGCCTTGCCTTCCCTATTTTCCTCCCTTGGTTTTCCTCCCCTTTCTTTTCTTTCCTTGCTTTGTCTTCCTTGTTTTGCCTCCCTTGCTTTTCCTCCCCTTTCTTTTCTTTCCCTTGCTTTTCTTTCTCTTGCCTTGTCTTGCCTTCCTTTGCTTTCCCTTGCCTTGCCTCCCTTGATTTTCCTCTCCTTTTTTGCCTCTCCTTGTCTTCTCTTGCTTTGCCTTCCCTTACTTTGCTTTGCTTCCCTTCCTCTTGCCTTGCTTTGCCTTCCCTTGTTTTGTTTCCCTTGCTTTTCCTCCTTTTTTTCCTTTCCCTTGCTTTGCCTCCCTTGCCTTGACTTTCCTTGCCTTGCTTTGCTTTCCCTTCCATCATAATTATCTGTCTCCTTGCTTTAAAAGCTCAAGTTCCTTTTGTCTATTGCCCATTCTACACACTTCCTTTGTTCCTACCATTGGGCACTGCCATGTTTGTATCTGCAATTCTAAGCATCTTTTCAAGCTTCCCCTGGTATTTTTGCCTATGGAGATAAGGTCTGGTTGTGATTTTACTGGTATAGGAAACGCCCTCTACTGATGCAAGATGGCATCTGCTCTGCAGCTTAGAGAGCTGACCTGAGCACTGAGGACATTGAGTGACTTTCTCAGGATCCCACAGAGTATATGCAAAACAGGCAGTCCTTGACAGCAGCTCTCTTCCTAGATTGGTTCTATCAAGGAGACTCTGTAAACTTCACCTCTTTTTTTTTTTTTTAATATTATTACCTTTCTTTTCTTATTACTGTAACTGTACCCAATTTTATTGATTTCAGAATGATTGGGTGATTTTTGGCTCTGAAGAGAGAAATTCTCTTTCTCATTTGAAATTAGAGTGGTTTATATTTCTTATAACTTAATGTAGGGTTGAGCAGAAAGAACACTGGACTGGATATCACAACACCCAATTTCATTCTTGACTCTGCCATCAGTTACCTGAATAATCTTGGACCAGTGATTTCCTATTTCAGGGTCTCAGTTTCCTCATTTATAAAATTTGGCAATTAGACATAATGATATGTATTGATTAAATGTATCACTTATGGAGATATAATATCTTAATTTAAAGGGCCATCTCCTGTCGTCCTGGTCTATATCTGGCCACTGGACTTATGTAGCGCAGAAGCCTTAACTTAAGGCTTAGTTTCTTGGTGTCAGATTAATAATTGTTATCCATGAACTTTTCCATAGCTAGATATATAGATAAATTAATTTCAATAAATTATCTCTGTAATCCTATATATTTTGTTTTATATTCTTCAAAATATTATTCTCAGAAGATGTCCATGGACTTCACTAGATCCTGTCAAGTTGTCCAGGTCACATACAAAGGTTAAGAACCCTATTAAAGAGCTTAAAAGTTTCTAAAGCATTTCACGCAGAGTTTCACAATTCTTCAAGATGTTGTTGTTTTGTCCTTCATTCTCAAAGAGGACCATGATATCAGGGAGATGATACCATGACATGCAAGTGAATTGGATTTGAGGGAGGGAGGGCTGTGCAAGGTAACCTGCCTCACTTTCCCCTCCAGAACCATTGGTGTCCAGTGGCCAGATATAGACCAGGATGACAGGAGATGGTCCTCTCATTAAGATATTATATCTCCATAACTGATATGTTTAATTGATTTGCTTTGAGTCACATAGACCAGAGAGCAGGACTTATATTTAAGCCTTCCTGACCCCGAGTCTAGCCCACTCTCTGACATTGGCCCTCTAGCAAGACAACTTCTAAAGTCACTTACAGCTGAGATACTTTATGATTTTGTAAAAGGGCAACAGCAGGGTAAGAATTAGGTAGAAAGGAGTTTCCTGGGACTGGGATCTGTCTCTGCTTTGCTGTGTGATCTCAGGTAGATCAGAGCCTCTCTGGATCTCCCTGGCCTTTATCAATTATTAAAGGATGACAGCACTTGTTTTCACTCAAGAGTCAAGTGTAAATCAAAATAATATAAATGCATATTATAGAGTTTGAAGCCCCTGGGAACAGAGCTGCTATCTAGATCTGAGAAGAGGATTTGCACCTCACTGACAGCCTGGAACAAGAACCATTTGGGCTTTGTCTGGAGCCCCCCAGCATTTCCTGAAACTCTGGTTCCTCTGCTTAGTAATTAGGCTTACAATGATTCCATGTAACTAAATAATAACAAATGCATTATCTCCTTTTAGTCTGTGTTTTTCCTTGCCTATCATAAAGTAATTAAAATAATGAATGCCTTGTAAAACAATAGGTAAAGGGCTGGAAAGATAGTATTATCTGCCATATACCTCTGTTGCTTGTGAATTATTCACTAATTAAAAATCTATTTGGTTTGTGAGGAATTCCAGTGTCCTTCTCCTACTTCCCCAGCTGCCCCCCCAGGCTACCCCACCTCCAGTACTTAGCACATTTCCAGGGAGCCAGTGTTTATTGAATTAAATTGAATTACATGGATGGAAAAAGAGGAAGGAGGGAGTCGACTGCTAACTCGGATGTCATGAGCAGTGACTGCCCAGGAGGAGAAAACTTTATGATCTTACTTAGAATCACAACATGTCCCTGATAGAAGGGCCTAGGAAGTGTTTCAGGGGAGGATTTAACTTCTGAGCCTGACTATACACAGCTGCTATGTAACCTTGGAAAGTCACTAAAAGCCTGTGTGTGTGTATGTGTGTATATGTATGTGTGTGCGTGTATGTATGTGTATGTGTGTGTGAGAGACAGACAGACAGAGAGACAGATAGAGACAGAGAAAGTCAGAGACAGAAAAAGACAAATAAGAGACAGAAAGAAACACACACACAGAGAAACACAGTGAGAGAGACATACACAGAGACAAAAATAGGAACAGAGAAAGAGAGATAGACAGAATGAGAGAGACAGAAAGAAGCAGAGACAGAGAGAAAGAGAATGAGACAGAGAAATAGAAAGAAACAGAGAGAGATAGAGATACAGAGATAGGGAGAAACAGAGAGACAGAGATCTTTCTAGAGGCTGTAAGGTTCACAAAACACTTTTTTCACATCAGCCTTAGGAGGTTGATTGTGAAATTGTTATTTTCCCCATTTAACAGATGATGGGCATTTAACTGAGGATCTCGAGATTAAATGAAGTCAGTGCCTAAGGAAAAATTCAAACTCAGGACTCCTAATTCTTAAATATTCTGCACTGTTGTGAAATAGAGTCTAGTGAAAATAGAGAAATGAACCAACCTTCCTTTTTCATGGAATAGGTTGAAGAAAGGTATTTTGGAAGAAAAAGCATTATGAATGAACAGTCATGTTTATTTACAGGCTTGAGACATTATTCTTAAATCATATAACAATAGAAGCTCTTGGACATTATTAGACATTATTTCTCAACAAATGGGAACTTTTGATTTCATCATTATGGATTTTCTCCAAGGCAGATCTAGACTCCTCCATGACTTGACAGAATGTCTTAAACAGTTGCTTGACAAAAAAGATTCTTTACCCTATGATGTGTCTGGTGATGCACTGCCCCAAGTAGAGCTGGTTTGGACCTTGGAATATAGCCATATTGCCACCATGCCTATATTTGAAGCCTCTTTAGTTTGGTACTTTGAAGCCAGCCCTGCAACTTCATAGTCTTTGGGAACTTATGGTCACCTTCAAACCCTGAGGAGGTACCAGAATAGGACATCGATACTGACCAAGTATTTTCCTATATGGTGGAGATACAAATCTTATAAAAATTGACTAACATGATCTCTATCTAAGTTGCCATGGGAAAAAATGAAGATCTTCCATTCCATAACCTCTCACAAAATTTTCTATCTCTTTTCTAGTGAATTCGAGAATAGAAAATTTTAGGTCATAGATCTACATCTAGAAAGGACTTCAGTGGCTATTTTTATACGACTTCCCTAATTATAGATGAGGAAACTGAAACCTGGGTAGATTAAGTGACTTTTTCAAAGTCAAAGAGGCAGGATTAGGGATCATGGAGCCTGATTGTACCAATTCATGAGATCAGGTTGTTAAATTTTCAGCATGAGTAGTTACTCGAAGAAATCAGCAAGTACTCCAAATCAGAACTTGGTTTACAATTTTGTTGATTGCTTAGATTTAAGAAAATGATGGGGGAAATTTAATAATGCAGATTAAAATTACAATTATGTCCTTTTCTGTATTTATTTTTCAGATAACCTTGATTTCATAGCCCTTTCTCCATTTTTTTCCTAAATGAGAGATTTCCTTCAAGTTTCCAAGGAAACTCGTGCTGTTGGAATAGGGATTAATAACGATATTTGGAGGAATTAGTTTGCTGAATGAAAATATATATATATGCATTTAAGTAACAGGTTAATGCAGATGGTTTCAGAAAAATCTGGGAAGATTTACATGAACAGATACAAAATGAAGTGAACAGAACCAGGAGAACACTGTATACCATAACAGTAATATAAAGATTATCAACAGTAAAAGAATTGGGTATTCTTTTCAAAACAATGATTCAAGACAATTCTATAATTCTTGTAATAAACTCTAAGTAGAGATTGAAGCGCACTTTTTAAGCTTAATTTTTTCTTTTTTGTGCATTCTCTTTTGTAATGTGATTAATATGGAAATACAATTTACATGATTTTACTTGTACAATTTATATCATATTGCTGTTCTGCTCAATGGAGAAAGAAATGGGAAGAAGAGAAAGAATTTAAAACAAAATTTTAATAAATGTTAGTTTTTAAACATGTAATTGGGAAATATATAGTGAAAGAAATAAAAATATAAAAATGTAAAAGTTCAGTGACAGCAGGGAAAAGCTCCAATGTCTTCTAAAAATGAAGTGATTCTGTGTGGGAGTTTGAGGGAAGGATATTCATAGGGTTCCAGAGAAGGAGTGCTTACAATGTAGGTAAAAGACTTCTCAGCTATGACTACATGTGTGGGCTTTGGCATTTCAGGAAATATTAAGTATTTGTAATTTTTTGGGGGAAATAGTATTTGTATAATCAATTTTATGTGAGTGTAATGATTTACATTTCTGTTGAGAGAGAGAGAGAGAGATTGAACTGATTTTATGATGAATTTGTTAAATTCAGAACTGAAATAAGACCTTTGAGGTCTTCTAGTCCAATCCCCTCATTTTACGGAGGAGAAAACCAAGACCCATAGACAGTTCCAATAACCTTATTTAAAATCACATAGCTATTATTTGGACCTGGGTCTTGAATTTCAGGTCCAGAATTTTTCTGCTTTATCATTATCATTCTATATCGCACCATCTTTAATGGCTAAATATTTCAGAATAATAGGATACAGTGTTGGGACTCAAGAGAATTCCATAACAATAACGTCTAACCTACCTGACCTGATTTCATTTAAATATGATAATACTCAGGCTAGTGTATTTCTTTAGTCTTTCCTTTTCTTGTGAATATTGATCTGGCCTATCATGATTAAAAAAGTTACCTCTCCCTTGAGAGCAATCTCTTTTCTCTGTAAGTTATCTAACTCTTTAGGCTACTTCCTATATTCTGTGAGTTACTTCAATTGAGAAATTCCATAAAGTCTGTACAACTATTAAATGGAAAGAGACATTGTATTAGGAGGTAACATAGCTGGGTCCTTTTATCCTTCTAACAACAACAAAAAGCATTTTTATTTCACTTTTAATGAGATAAAATATCTCATTTTATCCTCACAATATAGTGGGCAAGCAAGGCAATGCAGAAAAAATTAACCCTGAGGTATCAGTGAGTCCCTAAGGTTCTTTCTAGTTCTAATATGCTAAGACATTATTAATGCCTGTTACTATAGCCATGCCTTGATAGTAGTATATACAAAACCATTATCCTCAGCCCTGGGATTGAGTATACCTAGTAAATATGGTCTGAGCTTCTTGATATTAGCCAATATAGAGTAATCACCTGCTCACAATAGCAGTGTTTACAGGTTGTGCTCAGTTTTCTGACCTCTATTGTTGAGTTTTTCTATCTTTTCTCTCCCATCTTCATACAATGGAGTGATTAGGAATATTACTATTGTAAAAGCAATATAACCATGTAAAATATTAAAATCAATGCACGCACACGCGTGTGTGTGTGTGTGTGTGTGTGTGTGGCAATGTAGTTGGGAGAGAAAGCCACAAACCTATCTTTGTGTACCATCACCCATTGAGAGAGCTTTCTAGGAGTATATTCATAATAAGCTAGTCTATTTTTATGGCAGCGACTCTAGTATCTATGATCTCATTTAATCTTCACCTCAGCCCTGGGAAAAAGGAAAGGCAAATATCTGAAAGAATCACAAAGAAGGTGCTAGTAGTAGAGGAGATAAACAAGGGGGAGACGAACTATGATAGGCAATTGCCAGAGGTCAGTGCAGGGAGCACATCAGAAATTCAGGACCATGGAGAGCAGGATTCAGTGGGGAAAACCTGGCAATAAGAATACCATGAAGGTGATCCTACTAAAGGTGCAGGCTTTTGTCTTAATTCAGTTTCTTGTGTGTTGCTTGTTAGAACAAGGATTATTTTTAGGTCAGAGTAATTTAGAGACTGAAGGTACTGTTTACATCCCTGATAGAATATGGGGTAGGGACTTTCATTTTTGTTTCTGTATCCTGAACATCTAGCAGGATACCTAACTTGATACACAGTAGGCATCTATTAAATTGTGGGTTGAATGATTGATCTGGTTACAGAGTTGAAGCAGAGGCTCCTGATGATTCAGGAACAGAGTCCAAAGACTAAAGTAAATTAAAATTTCCTAAGACAGACCCACTTAGATAGCTTTGGCTTATATGTTTCAGATCTAGTAGGGACCTCAAGGACCCCTTAATTACAGTGACCTCATTTTGTTGATGAGAAAATTGAAATTAAGAGAAGTTAAAGTTAATTCAAGGACATACAGATAGTAAGTAAGTAGGAGAAGAAAATAAAAATACTTTATTGCTTTCCTGGTACAGTCTATCCTTAAGCAAACTCACAAGGTTCTAATACAGGTTCTCTATTTAGAAATTCTCAAATAGTTTTTACCTCTTGCTCTGCTATGCTTTAATATTCCCCTTTTCTGCTCTGGAGATTGGACATGTAGTCAACTGAAACTCCATGTGCAATAATAATCCACAACTTTCCTTCCCTATGTATGGAATAGGATATTGTTGCTGACCTTAGAAAGGGCGTGACATTTGGGATGCTCTTTCCACTTTGGGTCTTGTAGAGTGCCCAATATTTTATAGATGGATGCTTTAAGACCACTGAGGTCTGTATCTGTAGGACTGCCAATGAGGATGAAGATGTATATTTCTTGGCAATACACAGGTAGGTTGACTTATCAAGAAGTCCTGATGATGAAGGGTCAGGGAATCCTGTCAAACTAACATGTCAAACCAACCGAGTAGTTTCCAATAGTTCCTTTCAGTCATGCCCAAGGTAGGGTCTGCTGAATCTGATCCCACCCATCAGGGACTGGCTTTTCTCTTTTTTTCTACTTGACTCAATGTCTCAATCTCCTTTTTTCTCTGTTGTCAGGAGGCCCAGAAGATTAACAATGGCGCTACTCAGGCAGATGGCACCCTCAAACCAGTGGATGAAAAAGAGGAGGCGGTGGCAGCAGAAGTTGGCTGGATGACCTCTGTGAAAGACTGGGCGGGAGTGATGATATCTGCCCAGACACTAACTGGCAGAGTCTTGGTAAGGTCCCTAACTCTCTTCATTTGTTTTCTTTTGCAATGATGATCTATTGCTTTTGTTGTTTAATGGATGATCTTTTTTCTGTGGTAAATTGTATCCTGAGTATTAGACACAGCCTTCCTTGTGTTTTTTTTTATTGGTGGTAGTGAGATGCTAGCAAAGGAGAGGAACACTTTGTATTTTCATAAAGGAGATGTGGTGCGATTCTTGTTTCTCTGAAGTAACTCCCTTTCCTATGCCTCAACAACAAGGTTCTGGGTATTTTTTAAGGGAGTTCATAGAAAATAGCCTTCAGAATGATGGCTAGGGAGTTCTCTTTTGTAGTGGTCACAGCTGATGCCTCATATCCCTTCTTCTTTTGTTGTCTTGCCAAATAAAAAGTGAAAGAGAACAGTTCCCAAAAATTAAAAGTAAAGAAAATCAGCACATGCCTGAAGTTTTTCAAGGTTTAAAAAAACGTATCTTGCAGAATGATAAAGACAGGATTTGCTGGAGATGACAGCTCTCTCTCTTTGTATCTCTGTCTCTCTGACTCTGTCTTTTTGTTTCTTTGCATTCTCAATAGGGAAGCCCTTGTTTTGACTTCAGAAAGTCATTCATATTCTCCTGCTATTTAAAGAGGACTCAATTGCCTTGGGCTAGCCTCCTGACTTCATTTACCTTTTTTGTAATCATTTTTTTTTAATGCACGTGAGTTGGATTCAGTCAGAGGATGAATCCAGATGTGTATTCAAAGTGATTAAGAAATAACTTAGGAACACATTGAGATCAATCAGATTTTAGAGAATGTTCATTGATCTGAGGTTATGTTATTTCCTCAGTGCACTTGCTGCAGGAAAGAATTTTGGATTTGGAATGAGCAGATCTGAGTTAAGAGTCTTTCTCTGCCACTAAATATCTATCTGATATTATATAACTCCTATGCCTCCTATCTGAATGACAGTTTCTGAATCTGTAAAATGAGAAAATCAGATGTCTAAAGTCTTTCCAACTCTGATTCTCATTCATTTATTTTAAAGAAGTTCAGAGAAAGGAGGGATGACTATGGACTGGAAAGGCCAGAGAAGGTGAGGAAATTTGAAACCAGTTCATATGAGGATCATTGGAAGGAACTGGGGATGCTTAGCCTGGGGAAGGGAAGAATTAACAAGGATATAATCCCTGCCTTCAACCATTTGAAGGATTGTTTAAAAGTAACAGAGAGGCAGATTTGGTTCTAACAAAACAGGACTTCTAAAAGTTAGAGTTGACACAAAAGTACAATGGCCTTCTTCATGTTGCATTGAATACTAAGTTCACTAACCCTGGAGTTGTTCAAACAATGAATCATTTACCACTTGCCAGAGATGTTAAAGAGATAATTTTTTGTTTGTTTTGTCTAAGAGTTGGCTAGTTAATATTTGAGGTGTCTTAAATTCTTTTCACTTTACTCATTGATGTTTATATCTTAGATCCCATAATTTCAGAGTCCCAAGGTCCTAAGCTTTAAAAATTTTCCGTCAGTTAAAAACACCCCTTTACCTTTCCACCTTTTATGCTCCCATTCACATAGAACCTCTTTTTTCTGTTATTGTTATTGATGGTCCCTTGACTCCTTCCTGTGTTTTCAGGATATATCCCCCTTTCTAACTTTGCATTCCTTCATATCCATACTTGACCCCATGATCAAGTATAATTCATTAGCAACACCTATTAGAATATATATTCTAATTCCCTAATATATATTGTAATTCACTAGTAATGCATATTAAAATCCCTTGCCCCCTAGGCCTTAAGATATTTCCATATGCTAACCCTCAATATTGGGTAGCCCCAACCAATCAGTTTATTTAATATTTCTCCCAGGACACTGAGCATTATCATAGAAACTTAAATTGAATTTATTTCATTTACTATTAATTTCTGATAATATCTCATTCAGTAATCCATTTCTTCTTAGTAATAATGCTATTAATAATTATAATTAGCATTTATACAATGCTCTAAAGTTTGTAAAGTGTTGTGTGTGTGTATGTGTGTGTGTGTGTGTGTGTGTGTGTGTGTGTGAATTTGATCCTCATAACAACCCTGTAAGGTGAATGCTGTTATCCCATTTTACAAATGAGGAAATTGAGGCTGACAGGTTAAAAGACTTGCTTAGATTTATACAGCTAATAAAAGTCTAAGGTAGTATTTAAATTTCAAGTCTTCCCAACTCCAAGTTTCATATTGTATCCCAGTGGTTCTCAAAGTCTGGTCCAGAGCATCCTTGGAATCTCTGAAATCCTTTCAGAGAGTCTACAAATTCATAATTGGTTTTTATTTTTAATGTGATCAATATCTATAACTATAACCCACATAAACAAAAACTCTTTGGACAGATCCTCAATCATTTTTAATAGGATAAAGATATTGAGAACTAAAGTTTGAGGACCACTGTGCCACCTAGCTGCCTGGCTGATTCTTATCTCATTCTCAATAGTCACTGTCTCAAACCCTTTTCTCTCCTGGTGCCTGACTTTACTTCTAACCTAGATGCTTACTACAGATGATCTTGTATTCTTCTTTGCTGAAAAGGCTGAGGCTTTGGGATAGAAATTTCCTTGATTTTCCCCCCTCTTCCCCAATACTTGCTGGCATATTTATCCATTTTCTACTTTCCCCTTTCTATCTCATGTATCATTTTTTAGTGTTCTCTACTTCCTGACCTTGCTGTATTCCCCAAGGGTGCTGTCTTGTCCCTTTTTACTTCTTTCTTTATTCTATCTTTAGGAAAATCATTCACATTCATAGCTTTAGCTCCTATTGCTATGTAATCTGCTCCCAAATCTATATTTTAAAAATAAATGTTTATTGACATATTTTATTTTTACATTGTCTGCATTTCCAGATGCATGCCTCCCCCAATTCCAGAGAGCTATTCTTTAAAATATTTTTTAAAGGAAAGAAAACAATTCAATAAAACTAGCCTACACATCTACTGAAAATATCTGATATTATTTGCAGCATTATGTACTTCTATTCTCTCATGTGAACAGAAAAGGTAGGGAAGTGCTTTCTCATTACTCTTCCACTGGGCCAAACTTGGTCTTTCTCATTTTATAACAAATTATGTTTTTTGTTCTAGCCTCTCTTTTGAACTTTAGATTCTTATCTCCAAATGCCTTTAGGACATATTCTCTGAGTGTTCCACCAATACCTCAAATTCAGCAAATCCAAACCCAAAAATCATTTCTCTGAAAACAGTTCCTTCTTCACTATTTCTTTTTTGTGGCAACAAATCAATCAATTTTTGAAAAGGCATTTATTATGTTCCTATTATGTGTACTTTGCAAGGGACTAGGGATATGAAAAAAAATGATTCAGTCCTTGATTCCACCAGAAGAGACATGTACAATAAAGTATATATGAAATACAGACAGATGGGACTAGACATGTGATTTTTATAAGAAATTCCCAGACGAGGAACTTCCTTTTCCAAAGCAGGTTTACACTTTGCAACTAATAGTCTTAGAGTTGTCTAAAGCACTCAAGTCAAATAATTTACTCGTGATCACACAGCTGGTATATATCAGAGGTGAAAGTAATTTTATTTTATCTTAATTTTTAAAGCTCTTTATTTTCAAAACATATGCATAGATAGATAGTTTTCAACATTCACCCTTGCAAAACCTTGTGTTCTAATTTTTTTCACTCTTATTTCCCCCTGACCATTTCCCTAGATGACAAGTAATCCAATATATGTTTTATATGTGCAATTCTTTTATACATATTTCCACAAATATCATGCTACACAAGAAAAATCACATCAAAAAGGAAAAAATGAGAAAGAAAACAAAAAGCAAGCAAACAACAACAAAAAAGTAAAAACATTATGTTGTGATCCATGCTCAGTCCCCAGGGTCTTCTCTCTGACTGCAGATGGCTCTCCCTCACAAGACCATTGGAACGGGTCTGAATCAGCTCACTGTTGAAAAGAGCCATGTCCGTCAGAATTTATTATTGTATAATCTTATTGTTGCAGTGTACAATGTTCTCTTAGTTCTATTGATTTCACTTAGCATCAATTCATGTAAATCTCTCCAGGCCTTGGTGAAAGTAATTTAAAAAATCTTTTCAAATGTATTTTGTTAAATATTGTTCAATGAAATGTAAACATTTTAACATTCATTTAAAAGCAAATTGAGTTTCAAATTCTTTCCCTTTCTTTCCTCTGCCACTCCTTGGGAAGACAAGCAATATGATATTGATTATACAGGTGAAGTCACATAAAACATATTTCCATATCACCCAGGTTGTAAAAGAACATGTACATACACACACACACACACACAGAAATACACATACACACACCTAGAAAATTTTTTTAAAAAGTTTTAAAAGTAAGCTTTAACCTGTATTCAGAATGCATCAATTCTCTCTTTGGAGGTAGATAACATATTTCATAGTGTGTCCTTGAACATTGCCTTGAATTATTGTATTGATCAGAATAGTTGTCATTTACAGTTGATCATCATTAAAATACTGATATAACTGTGTACAATAATCTCCTGGTTCTGCTCACTTCACTTCATATAAGTTCATATAAATCTTCCTAGGTTTTTCTGAAACCATCTTACTTGTCATTTCTTACAGCACAATAATATTCCATCATATAGCACAACTTATTCAGTTATTCCCTAATTGATAGATATACCCTCAGTTTCTAATTCTTTGCCACCACAAAAAGAGCTGTTACAAGGTTTTTTTTTTTTTTTTTTTTTTTTTTTTTGGTGCAAATAGATAATTTTCTCTTTTTGAAAAATCTCTTTGGAGTAGACATAGTAGCAGTATTTCTGAGTCAGAGTATGTAGTTATAGTCCCAAATTGTTCTCCAAAAAGATTGTACTAGTTTACAACTCCACCAATAGTGCATTAGTGTTCCAGTTTTTTTGTTTTCTATCCAGCATTTGTCATTTTCTTTTCTTTTTTTTTTTTTTTTTGGTCATGTTAGTCAATTTGATATGTGTGAAGTGGCATCTTAGAGTTATTTTAATTTTTATTTCTTAAATCAATAGTGAGTTGAAGCATTTTTATTTGAATATTAATAGCTTTGGTTCTTCTGAAAATTGACTATTCATCACCTTTGACCATTATCAATTAGTGAATGCATATATATATATATATATATATATATTAACTTAACATTGGCTCAGTTCCATTTTTACTTGAGAAATGAGGGTTTTATCAGGGAAGCTTGCGCTAAAATCCTACCCCCTCAGTTTTCAGCTCCCATTATAATCTTTGCTACATTTGTTTTGTTTGTGCAAACCATTTTTAATTTCATGTACTCAAAATTCTGAATTTTACTTTTGGGATTTTATCTATTTCGTTTGGTTATAAATCATTTCTTTGTCCAAAGTTCTGACAAGCACACTTTCCTCCTTGCTTCCCTAATTTATTTATATTGCCTTTTATATTTAAATCATGTATCCATTTCAACCTTATCTCGCTATATGGTATGAAGTATTGGTCTGTATCTCGTTTTGCGAAACTGCTTTCCAATGGTGAAAGTAATGTTTGAGGAAAGAGAATTATTAATAGCTGGGACATCTGAAATGGATTCATGTAGAAGTGTGGCATTTGAGCTGAGTTTTGAAGGAAGGAAACAAGTAATTCTAAGAGTAAGAAGTGAGGGGGAAAATATGTTCTAGGCGGGGGGGGGAAGGTCATTGTAAAGGGATGAAGACAGAATATGGAGTGTCCAACAAGAAGGTCAAGCTGAACCACTGAGTTAAGGAAGGGTAATTATGTATAAGAACAATGGAAAAGTAAGATGGGTCTCGTTGTGAGGGTCTACCATGTTTATAACTTTGGAAACATTCAACTGTTCCTTCTCAGATCCAATCAGTTACTAGTTATTGTTGATTTTCCTTTTTCTTTCTTTGTATAGCTACTTTTCAATTATAGCCTCTCAATACAATTTGCCTGCACTATTTCAAGTACCTCCTAACTGAAGGCCATCTTTATTCTCTTCTTTCTCCAATCCATCTTTGGCTCCATAACCAGAATTATCTTTCTGAAATATTAAACCTCATTTTAAAATGAGGAGACTTATCTAAAGCCACATAGTAGACTAATGACAGGGCTTGAATTCAATTTTGTTTCTTTTTTTTAAATCTCTTAGTTCAGTGCTCTCTCCCTTCCACATTCCATCCCTCACCTGGACCAACAGTTTTTACAACCTGCTTCCTCACAAGCCACTGGGATATTGCTGTGGTATTTTGACATTACTTTGCTTTAAACTAATTAGGTCCTGTGGCTTCTTGGCTTGGTTCTTAATATTTGCTTGCCTGGCCATTGCCTGCCCACATGTCCAAGTTCACTGCTACCTAATCTGCCAGCTGGTCTTTTTGGAAAAAAAAAAAAAAACATTCTATGTAAGGCCAGGTTGAATCTTTTGTGCTTGAGTATTTCGAAAAACCATAGCATTTCCCAGCTACATGGAACCTTAGAGATCATAGAATTATAGCTTCCAAGAAGGAGAAACCTTAGAGTTTATCTAGTTCAATCCCCTCATAGCTATAATTTAGGAAACTGAAGTCTAGAGATAATGTATAATTTGATCAGTGACATAATTAGCTTGAGTCATAGCCAAGATTAGAACTCACATCTCCTGACTCTCAGATTAGCTGGTCTGCTTCTGTTAAACAACATTATCTCCTTCATATGTGAGGTGACTTTGTATCTAATATAGTGCTCATCTAACATCATAGATGAGTTAAAAGGGACTTAAAAGCTTATGTAGTTCAATTTCCTCATTTTCCTGATCAGGAACTTGAGATCCAAGGAAAATAAGCCTCTAGATCCCTTTTCAGAATCATGATTTTTAAATAACTATGGGAAATGATTTATTTTAGTTGGAGGTTAGTTTGGTTAATTTCAGTAAAAAATTAAGATTCAAATTTTCCCTTTGTAAATCCACAAATTCCCTGAAATATAAACATAGGTCAATAGTACTCTACAGGTTAAGTATCCCTGCCTTATGGGAATTGAAAAATGGATTTCCAGGGAGGTCTTGAAGGGGACAGAAGGCATTTCTTTCAGACGTGTCGTCTTTCTCTCTCATGCACAGAGTTGTATTTACCTGGAGTTGCCCAAATGTTTATCCTTGTAACAACAGGAGGACAGAGGCAAGAATAATTGGTAGTTGGGTCAGACTTTCCTCTTTCAATTTTTAATGTGTTTTCCTTCACATGTGGCTCCTAGACTCAGTTTTAACTTCTGGCCTCTTTCTGACTCTGATGTGTGGCTGCAGAATTGCTGCCCACAGCTGGGAAAACTGGCTGCAGGCTTTTGGGGAACAAAGCTCCCCTGGAAAGAGATTCTTAGAGACAGTTCTTGAATAGGTTAACTTCAAGCCCCACCTCTGATAGTTTGTGAACCTGCATAACATTTTGTTGCTTGGGATTTCTAGAAATTAAAAAGTATGCACACAAGGGAGATCAAATGTGAAAGTTATTTATATTAATAAGCAATATAAGAGGGTTTATGTAAATCTATTATGTCCATGCTTACCTTTAACATCTGAGGAACCCGGATTTCTTGGTTATGAGTAGCCTCTTCTTAATATAGATTGAAATCTTTAATATTTCTGAATTCAGCTGAGCTGCTTCACATTGGATTGTTGCACCTATCCTGGAAGTTCTTGCAGCTTGACAGATCTTGCCAGAAAACCTGTATTCTAATGAAGTAGCTTTTCAAAATGTGGAATCATCTCTAGGAGGCCCCAAGATCCCAAAGCAGGATTTTTAAATGGCAACCATGATAATCATTCACACTGATATAGTAGTTTATAAAACCTTTCACTATAACATTCTGATGCACAGATAATCTTAGCATTGTTATCCCTATTTCACCGATGAAGAAACTATTGGGGAAATACAGCACCTCCCTTTTGGTCACATTTTGATAAATCTCATAGGTGGGAGCGGAGCCCAAGTGTGGGGGCTCTAAAGCTCATGGGAATTCCATGACATTAACGAGTTTCTCCTTTCAAACTGACCTACCATTACTAATAGCTGTAATTCTATCATCAAAGTAATAATACCGCTTAAGAATGGTCAGTGCTATTAAGTTTCCTATATCTCTAAAAAGTTTAGCTGTTGCATAAAGTCAACTGAAGTCTGAAGGCTGGAAATTATGCATATCTAGTGTCCGGATCATATCAGGAACCCCCTGTCAGAGAACCATTTCATATAATAAATAGCATTTTTGAGATGTAAAAGTCAGCACAACTGATCAATACCTTGGAAAAATCTGAACACCTGTGTCATATGTAAAACCTGCAGACCTCCCACTTTCCCAAACAGGTGGTTGGGGTGACTTCTCCTATTTCTTCATTTGAGTCCTTCTTGATCTTCATAATTTTGCTTTTTGGTATGTTGTTCTTTCCATTTCCATTGTTTCATTGTGTATATTAACATGAATATACTTAAAAAGATGGAATAATCAGTATACTTCTCATGAGACCTTGCCATTCGAATGGCAGAAAGTACCATCTTAAAGATAGTATGAAGTTTCTTCCAGGTGGCA
Organism: Sarcophilus harrisii; assembly: GCF_902635505.1. NCBI lineage: Eukaryota > Metazoa > Chordata > Mammalia > Dasyuromorphia > Dasyuridae > Sarcophilus > Sarcophilus harrisii. The sequence goes on from NC_045427.1 coordinate 608,787,217, forward strand.
AAAATTGTGGAGTGGGAGTGGAGCTATAACTGGAGTGACAATGGCTAGGTATCTGTCTCAGGATGCTATCAACAGCCAATAGGGGTCCTCAAACTACATCTGCGGACCAGATGCAGCAGCTGAGGACATTTATCCCCCTCACCCAGGGCTATGAAGTTTCTTTATTTAAAGGCCCACAAAACAAAGTTTTTGTCTTTACTATAGTCCAGCCCTCCAACAGTCTGAGGGACAGAACTGGCCTCCTATTTAAAAAGTTTGAGGATCCCTGGCCTAGAAGAAAACTGGCTAATTTGCCAGACTAATTATTGAAAAATCCAAACTACTAAAGTCAGGAGGGCCTGAGTTTAAATCTGGCCTTAGACACTGGCTGTGTGACTCTGGGTAAGTCACTTAACCCCAATTGCCTCAGCAAAAAAACGAAAATTCCAAGCTATTCGAGGACATGTACTTCCCTGTCTCCTGTCAGCAGCCACATCTGACAAACTACACCCCATACAGACCTACCTTGTTCCTCTCCCACTCTCCATGTTCTCCCAGCAGTTGTCCTGAGGTGCTTTTGAGATTCCTCTTGAATTGGGAACATACTTTGTGCCCCAGGCCCCAGATACAAAAAAAAATGCTTCTTATACCCTTGGTGGGCATTCAAGAGACCCTCATTTTAGTGCAAGTTTTGCCACTTAACTGCACAATCTTGGTCAAATCACATTATCTCTTGGGCTTTGGCTTCCCTATTTATACAGTAAGGGAGATTGGACCAAATAAAATTGTTTTCTAGCTCTAGAACCTATTTTTTTACTCAATTATTCTGTATTTTACTCCATATTTATTCTATTTTATTTTTACTCTCAACCCAATAGAAATTCATATTTAAACATATTCAAAGGCTGCTAACCACAACTGGTAGCTGCTCCTTTATAAATATAAAATAGTATCTTATTCACATAAAAAAACTGGGCATACTATAGAATTCTTTGAACTATATGAAAATAAATTTAACTTTCAGAGATACCTAAGGCTTCTTTATCCTCCAATTTTCTCCCAGGATATGGCTCCTTGGGGTGGAGAGTAAGGAAGGAACATTCACAATTCAGAGGTTTCTTTTTTTGGAGATATCAGGGGGAATAAGAAATAATCAACACTGTAATCTCACAAAGGCCCTTATTTCCTGCTCCCCAATGTTCTTCCTTAGTATAAACTCCTGACACTTTCTTTAGGCATCTCTGAGTCCCTGGAACAGATCTTTGCCATGCTGCATAGACTCATTGAAGACTGTGTGGTATAGGGAATGAAGTGTTGGCTTCTAAGTAAAAAAAGACCTGCATTCAAGTTCCATCTGTAATATATATGTAATATAATATGTATATCACATATATTATCTATCTATCTATCTATTAATATTTGACCCTGAACAAGACATTTAACCTTTCAGTTTTAGTCCAAAGCAATTGTGTAGGACTACAAATGGAATTTCTAGGGCAATTATCCTCATTGGTGGATCCTTTCACCAGTGAAATCATAAGTAGGATACAAAAAACAAAATGTTCCATGGCAGTTACCTATAATATGAGATTGATACAAATTAGGAAAACTATTCCAGAATCACAAGGCTTAGAGGTATAACAACAACAATAATTAATAATAACAATAATAAGCTACCATTTATGTGGTGTTCTTTGTTCTGCAAAATACTTTCCCTATAGCTCATTTGAGTCTTAAAACAATCCCGGGAGGTAACTGTTATTATTACCCCATTTAATAGATGAGAAAACTGAGGTTAAAAGAGGCTAAGAGATTTAAGAAGCAACTAGGTAGTTCAATGGATAGATCACTGAATCTAGAGTTAGAAAGACCTCAGTTCAAATGTGACCTTAGATACTCATTAGCTGTGTGATTCTGGGGAAGTCACTTACACTCTGTTTATCTGATGTACTGAAGAAGGAAATAGCAAAGCACTCCAGTATCTTTGCCAATAAAACCCCATATAGGGTCAATGAAGAGTTGGACATGGCTCAATAATAACAATAGCTTAATAATAACAATAACAAAAATATTGAGAAGGGAATTTAGAGTTTGTTTTTTTTTTTAATTCAGTCTTTTTTGTTTTAAATTTGGGGATCTGAGGCTCAGAATGGAAGTTATTTGATCACAATAACACAGTTAAACTGGCACCTTGCAGCCTCTTATTTAATGCCATCATATTGCACATGTTGGGAGCCTTGGGATGAATAAATAACTCTCAGAAAATTCTGTCTTCTTGATACGGAATATTCTTAAATTTCCCATCTATTGGTCTAAGAGTAGCATGAGGAGTTACAGATGCCCTAAGTTGAGGCTGAAGATACACTTGAAGTCACTGAGCACCTCAAGCCTTCAGATAATAGAGTAGCCCCTTTGGCATTAAAGGAACTGGATTTTGGTCCTACTCTGTGCACCTGGGATAAGGGACATCACTATAGTGGTTCTCAGCTGTGAGTGTGTTAAAGAATCAGGACAATGGGATGCTTGTTGGTTCTGCTTCATCAAGGACACTTGGGAGCAGAGGCAGAGTACTGCAGAGGGGCCAGTTAACTCAAAAGACCCCATTCAGTAAAAATAAAAAAAATACAGAAAAGGAAGAAATCTTTGAGAGCAGAGAGAGCTAGATTAATGTTCTGAGAGCTCATTCCCTCTTCTGCCTGAGGTGTCTTTCTTAATCCCTATTTCCCATGTTGCTGTGATGCTCTAACATGTCTACATGCCTTCACTCATCTCTAATCTCTGATTTCCTTGTTTCTCTTTCATATTGTCCTCTCCAGCATTACATTTGGCCCAATGGCTTCCCTTCCACATCTTAGGAAAATGACATCCTGGGACTTGCCCTTCTCTGTCACTTTGCTAGCTTCCACTTTGGGAACTATCACATCTAATTCAACTGAATGGAAATGCACTTCTTTGTTTTCATTGGGAAGATTCAAGGGGAGGGAATCTTTCCTCTTCTCCAGACAGATAAATCAGAGAAAACCCCCTTTTCTTTTCTAAACATTTCACACACAAGATTTTACATCTTTTTCTCTCTCTCCTTTACCTATCCATCCATCCATCCATTCATCCATCTATCCGTCCGTCCATCCATCCATTCGTCCATCTATGTACCTATATATGTATATCTATGTATCTATCTATATGTATCAATCTTTCTAGCTAACTCAAAACAATTTGTCCTGATCTCAGAGGGCACAAAAAGAAATGTGTATCAAATATACTCTTTAAACATTAAAATAATCCTGTTAGTTTAATGGAGTTATATAGATCTTCCTTCATAGCCAGACTGTTTACACATGAAATTGGACACTTTGAATAAAAGCTATATGCTTAATCAAATATTGGAAGCATTCTCAAGATATTCATTTTACTTTTTCTTTCAGGTAACTTTCATGGAGTGTGTTTTTCTTTCTAATGATGTCTTTTAGTTTTATACCTATAAAGATCTCTTGACAAATCAGTGCACCATTCTATAGTACTATTGAATTTGAGAGCTGGATGAGACCTCAGAGATCTTATGGTCTGATACACTTATCTTCTAAATGAAGAAACTGACTTCTAGAGAAGGGATGTAATTTTCCTAAGGTCATAAGGAAGTTAATGATAGTCAATGAACATAAGCTCAAACTCATTTCACTCTGGGTGAGTTATTTTACCTCCCTGGGGTTCAGTTGCCTTATCCATAAAATGATGGAATCCCTAATTCTGAAAGTCCCTTTCAATTCTAAATTCTTGATACTATGAACTGTATAACTAATAATCATTCAAAACTATTTTTATTAAACCAATTTTCTCCTATTTTAGGAAAGTCTAGGCAAAATTCATACACAATGACGGAATGAAAACAACGCATTTATTAAGCATTTATTGTGGGCTATGTTGGGCATCTAGGCGGCATAGTGAATAGAGTATCAAGTCTTGAATCAGGAGGACCTCAATTCAGATCCAAACTCAGATACTTAACTAGCTGTGTAATCCTAGGCAAGTCATTTAACTCTCTGCCTCAGTTTCCTCATCTATAAAATGAACTGGAGAAAGAAATGGTGAACCACTCTAGTGTCTTTGCCAAGAAAACCCCAAATGGGATTACAAAGAGTTTTTTGATATTTCCTTTTGCACCCCTCTCAATTCTTTTACTAATCTTTCCTCTATCTCTCTTGCTTGTTTTTGGGCTCTTCCATGGTTTGAGTCTTATTCTTATTGAGACCATGAAGAGTTAAACATGACTGAAAAATGACTGAACAAAAACATATGTTATTGTACTTACTAAATTCTTGGAATAGTGATAAAGGATGGACTTGTGATTTTATCAGTAAAGATAACTCCCAGGTGACTAAACCTCTAATGAACGTCAGCACCTTTTCTACTTCCAGAACTTCCTAGTACACTCAGAGATTAAGGGGTTTGCCCAAGGACATATACTTATCTGAGGTTTCTTCTAGAGTTCAAGACTTGCTCTCTATCTAGCATGCACATTCTGGGGATAAGATTCAAAACCCTCCACAAAATCCGTACCCTCAAAGAGCTTACATTCCAAGAGGAAATAACAATATTGTTTTGTCATTAGTGCTCTTTGAGAATAAAAGTCAAACAACAACACAGACAGCATGAATGGTGGCCAGGGTGAAATGTTTTACTTAGGGATATCACAGATTGTAGATTGCACACAGATGAAGTTTGTAGCCAAAAGACAATTTTTAGACATTTTCTTTCCAGGAATGGCAGCATGAATTTGACTACTATTGCCAGAGAATAAAGGGGTGAGATGGGGTGATTGCATATGTGCAGCCACATGGCATGAGGACAGTCAGAGGAGTGATAGAAATAGCATAGTGGTTTGGGTTGGGGTAGTTGTGATGAACACTCACCAAGGATTGGGTTAGAAACCTGAGAACTGAGTGGGAGGTGGCAGCTAGACCACAGGAATATGGTCAGAATATTTTGTACAGAACACTCCCATCATGTGTACAAGAGAGTCGTGACATCCAGAAATGGCTGTGTTTTAGCAAAAATATCCCACATTGGAAGGATTGTGTCTCACTTTACAAGGTACATATGTTCCTGAAAAATTACGTGTCAACTGAACTTTTGTACATTGAATTCAATTTTAAATTGCTACTTACAAGAATTATATGGTAAATCTTTTTGTAGAGGAAGTAATTGCCCCTTATTTATCTTTAATGTAAATGTAGATTTTCAATTTTGAGTTTGTTTAAAACAAGGCATATCTCATTGTCCTATCTTAAAGGGTTCAAAAAGAGAATGTGTGAGAAATTGAAATTTGAATCTTTAATGGATTGTGATTCATACTTCATTAGCTAGGTACCATAGTGTATACAGTTGAAAAGAGTGCTGGATTTGGAACAGAAGGTTTGAATTCAAGTCTCCTCATTGCCACTTACTCCCTTGGGAAAGCAACTTAATATTTTCTGCCCTCAGTTTCCCTATGTGTAAAATGAGGACACAATGGCCTCAGAGGTTTCTTCCAGTTTTAAATTGGTGATCTAGTGAGCAATCAGAAAGTACAGGATTAAGGATTTACTACGTGAAATATCTTATGCCCAATATGTTTGCATTTTGTATTTTTCTCCTCCTCCCTTCCTCCTCCCTCTCTTCCATGTATTTGTACCAAAAAATACTTGGGGGGCTCAAGAAAGGCTTCACATAGAAACTAGTCCTTGAGTTGAATTTTGATAAAAACTAGGAATTCTAAGAGACAGAGGTGAGGAAGCAGCAATTTTCCGAAGTGAAGAACAGCTGGTACAAAGTCACCAAGGTGAGAGATGGAGTGTTTTATGTGATAAACATGAAGAAGAACATTTTGATTGAACTGGAGTGCCTGAAACAGAATTACATACAATAAACCTGGAAAGGTAGATTATAACCAGGTCATGAAGGGCTTTTAAAGGTATCCAGAGGAAGTTGTATTTGATCTTGGTTACAATAGGGAGTACTGGGGTGTATCGATTAGATGAGTGCTATGATCATACATGTACTTTGGGAGTTATGTTGGAAGATGGATTGCAGAGATGAATGACAGAAAGACTAACAAGGAACTTATTGAAATAATCTAAGGAAGAACCAATGAGGTCCTGAACCAAGGGCCATATGTGGAGAGAAGAGAATGGATGTGAAACATGTGGTTGAGTTAGAACCAATAAAACTTGATGATTAATTATATATGTGCAATGAAGGAGGATGAGGATGACAGTAAATTTGTGAACTTGAGTAAAGGAGTAGTGCCCTTGATATAAATGGAAAGTTCCAAAGAAGGATAGTCCATTCAATGGCACAGGTTGTAGCTCATCTACTCCTAGTCATCTAAAGAGATGCTCCCTAACTCACCCATCTTCCTCTATGGCTTTTAATATAGGGGGATTCTTAAATTTGAGTTACTCCATTATCTGAAAGTGACTCAGTAAGTAACTATTCTAACTTGTTGTTCATGGGTGTGTGTGTGTGTGTGTGTGTGTGTGTGTGTGTGTGTGTGAGAGAGAGAGAGAGAGAGAGAGAGAGAGAAACAGACAGAAAGACAGAGACAGACACACACAGAGAACAGAGAAAGAAAAAGAGAAACAGAGAGACAGACAGAGACAGAAAGAAAGAAGGAGAAAGAGGGAGTAGAGGGAGAGGGAAAGACAGATAGGCAGAGGATTCCATAACTTTTGGGGAACATGGAAGGTGTTTCTCACCTTGGTAGATGGACATACAAATCTGTATCCCCTCAAACTTACTGAGACCTGATCAGACCCCCAATACACAGGTAAGGACATGCCATGCTGGCCCTTTAAGTGTCACAAGAAGTCGCTGGGCTTTCACTCTGTTTAGGGTATAGATTTCAAAAAGTGCCTCACTCTCCAATTCCATACTGGCTGTCTCAAAAAAGCAAACCGAAGGCATATCTATTGGTAGGGAAGCCAGAGCAATAGGGGTCAAGGTCATTGTGTTTTCTTTACTAGACCCCCACCTCAGTTTCCTTGAGCATTCCTTAGCTTTCTCAGCCCAGCTGATTGGCACCAGAGCAGTCAGGGCACACTCTCTGCCTGCTGAGTTTCCCTTGTGTGCTTTGTAAAGGGTAGCTGTTAATTTTATGAGTTTCTCTTGTTGGCCACTCCACATCCTCAGGCTCCAAGGGTTGTGGTAGAAACTGGAGCGAGGCTCAGAAATCAATCCTCTGGAGTGGAGAAGGAAAAGTTCCTGCCAGCGGAACGAGCTTCTCCATCTATGCTGATCAGCTTGGGCATCTAAGCTTGTGAAATACCATATCATCACTCTCAAACACACCCATTCCTGGAAGGCTACTATGGGACCCCAGCTGGGTCCCAGTTTGGATTCGGTCTCTCTTTCCTCCTTCCCTTCTGGTATTTCTTTTCTCCTTCATGCATTTGGTCTTTCCTTACTTTCCATCTCTTTCCATCCCTCCCTTTCATTCTCCCTTCCTATCTTTCTTATCTGTGTAAGAAAACACAGTCAATGGAACAGCAATAGCCATTTTGTGACTTATTTGTCCTGTGAAGGAAATGGGGCTGGTGAAGAGATGTAGGAGATGGGATATGAAGCTTCCTGGGGTTACAAGGGAGGGATACAAATAAATAATAATACTAGTGAGCATCTACATTGAATATTGTCTCATTTGATGCTCCTAATAGTCCTGTGGAGGGAGGTGCTTTTGTCATCTCTGTTTTGCGAATGAGCAAACTGAAGCTGAAAGAAATTAATTGACTTAGGGTCAGACTGGACATGGTACTTGAACTCGAGTCTTTCTGACCAAGAGTCCAATACTCCTGTGCTTTTGTCCTCTGGAGATCTAATTAAATCCCAAAGTTTTTCCTAGGAATAATCATATTGGCTCTGGGCACACAAAAATCTGAGGATCGTGGATGTCCAGAGAGGTCCCAGGTCCCAGACCATCCAGTTGATAGTGTTTAATTCACAGACTCACTTAATTGGAACCAGTTCAGGCTGTACCTTCTGTGAATCTCCCTCTTGCTAGCCTGAATCATAGTGAGTTGAGCCAGGAAAATTCTCACTCCATGAAGCCTCTGGGAGCTGGCAAGAAGCCGGGGGTGGTTAGGGATTGGCATCCGATCTGTACATTGTAGATGGTATGTGTCACGGGAAACCCCGTGCCACAGTGACCAATTTATAGTGTGGAAAGAAGGAGAAATGAAATTTCTGCTTTCTCTTTCCTAGACTTGGGAATGGAGAGAAAGAGCTAAGCAGTGATGGGGCTGGTTTGGGGAGATTGCTGGGTAGTGAGTTGTATTTTCATACTAAAGCTAAGTATGATACTGGAGACACAGGACCGTGTGTAGAGGGAAAAGAGGAGAAAAGCTGTAAAACATCAGGAATTTGCCTGGCTTTTAGCACAGTCGCTTCCTGGGACTTAATAAATGCTTGTTGACTGATTGACTGGTCTTTGGGGCACTCAAATTTTGTTTTGCAACTAAATTTACTTCCCCGTCAAATATTTTCAGGGACACAAACAACTCATTAAGGCTTTAAGATTGCTAGTTATTGCCCTGAATTGCACAAAATAAAATCAAAGAGGACTCAAGAGGTCTGAATGTGATAAAGACTCCTCTTATGCCATACTTGCCAGTTAGTTTAGGAGGTAAGAGTATGACATTTTTTGTGATTTGGAAGAAATTTGTGATTTCACTGGCATAGGGCAATAATTCTCAAACTTTCTTGTCTCAGGAGTTCTTTACAGCCTTAGAAATTATTGAGGACCACCCCAATATTTTTCTGGATTATACTAGAAGTATTCTGGTAAATGTTTAACAATCAGATCTCTCTCAAACTGTACACATGGCACTTTTTAAAGTTTAATCTTCAGTTAAAATATTTTCCCCACAATTTTCTTAAATCTAGACAATCAACAAAATATTAAATCAAGCCCTAATTTGTAGAGTTTGCAAAATTCTGAGGTGTAAATGTTTGCAGTGAAAATTTAACTACCGGCTCTCACAAATCAATTTGAGATAAAAGACACCAAAGTAAAAAATAAAATGTTTTGGTATTACTATAAAAATATTTTTGACTTTGGGAACTTTGTAAAAGGGTCTCGGAGTCCCCCAGACCACAATTAAGAATCTCTAAGACTCCTGATGAGGAAATCCTTTGTCCCTATGACTTTGAGCTTCAGAGTGTCTATTCAGACACACAGAGCCTGTGAGTCTGTGTTGTGAAGGAATTTGCTCAGGATGACAATAGTTTTCCATGTCTCTTTACATTTTGCTCCCCTGACACTTATAAAGTATAGTTATAAGGATGCTACTTGACTTTCACCCCATGTGGATCCCTTACTATGTGGACATGGACTGGATGCTTATTGAAAATGTTTTAAGATCTGGGCAAGAAAAAGCCTTAGAAATCATCTCTTTTAAATGTCTTATTTTATACATGAGGAAACTTGGTCCCAGGGAAATGAAAGGACTTTTAATGGTCATAGAAGAGACCCTCTGGCTCTGCATCTCATATTCTTTCCATTATTGACTATGGAACATGAGGCAAAGTATGGGTGGCTCATTACAGTCCTTTCCCATAACTAGTGAAATAGTATATCTTTCAGATATTATCTTTATATTTAAAGGACAGTAATAAAGTACTTTTCATGTGGTGAAGGAGCTTTGTCAGTGTCCCTCCCCCACCTCCATCCAATCCTGACACTGATTTTGCTTACATTTCAGTGTCCTGTATCAGCATTTAAAAATATTCAGATGAACGGAAGCTCTCCATAGTAAATTTCCAATTCAAGAATGTTCTTTAGCTGCAAGACTCAAAAATAGCGAGATGATCATGACTCTGATGTCAACATTTATTGGAGCCCAACTCACATGTGCTTGGAAAAATCACACTCGGGACCATAAGAAGGCTTATGTTACCAAGTTTAGTTTACTAAGTTTAGGAGGAGGCAGACTGACTCGTGACTGGAGAACTGAAATGTCCAACCAAATTTAATGTACCAGGGAGTCCCATTTTTAGACAATGGGTTTGGAGCAAGGCCATTCCATTAAAAAAAAGTCTTTCTGGAAAAAACAGGAATTTAAATTTATCCTACATATTTTATTGAAAAAAGGTCAATCTCCCTTTTCCATTTATTCAGGAAATAAGATAACACAAAAACTTAAAAGATTACAGACTCCTTCCAATTGGCCATTTTCATAATGGTCACTTGGATATAAATGGTGTCATGGAAAGATAGGGTTTTATCGTTCCTCCTGCCAGGAGACCCAACATACAATCATGCAATAGTAGACTATTCACACAATTTATCCCAATTTCTCTATATATTTCTCCCATAAAGCAAGCCAGCCCTTGGCTTACCATAGAATCAAAGCATTTTAGAGTTGAATGAAGCCTTTTTGTTATTGGTCAGTCATATCTTTGTTACCCCATTTAAGGTTTTTGAGGCAGATACTGAAGTGGTTTGCCATTTCCTTCTCCAGAACCTTAGAGATTATTTATCCAAATCTGCTCATTTTCCTGATGAGAATATTGAGGTCTACAGTGCTGACATAACTTATTTTAGCTTTTGCTTTTACAACTATTTAAGACAGGAATAGAATCTAAGTTTTTTGACTCCCTGGTTCTGTCCAACTTCATCTTACAGTTGAAGAAATTGAGCTACTGAGAATGAAACAATTTTTAAGGCTTTTTGAGATTCTTTGCTTATTAAGGATTAGATCTGATAGTGTGGTTGCAGTAAAAGAGTTTATGAATTATAAATTCTTTCAGACACACAAGGAGTGATTTTTTTTTGGATTTTTTTAAATATGAAAAGCTAGCTTCTTTCTAGAATTATTTTCAGATTCTGCCTTTTTACTTTTCTTACTCAACCTTAAGTGAAGAGGTTGAGCTTTTCCCCTTAATGATTTCATGAGTGTGCATTGTGGGGGGTTGGCTCGGGGCGGGGATCATGGAAAAAGTTGGAGAAAAAAGGACCTTTTTCCATCTCAATTAGACTAAAATAGTAAGAAATGGTAAAAGGGAGATAAAAGTGTGACATTTCAAAGAGTCTTGGCTGCAGCAGGCTCTCCTCCCTGGGAGGGCTGTCTGGAAAGGTTGCAATCCAACTGTGAGCCTGAAGATGACTTAGTATAGCAGAGGATGGTTGGATCTGGCTTAGGCTTCCCAGAGTTCCTTCTCCTTTGAGAGATGGGACCCTACTCACAATAAATGTTTTATTGGTTTCAAAATAATGCAAGGATCAGATGATGATTGTTATGATTAGAAAATCCTATTGGGAGCTCAATAGAACTCTCAGCATTTTGCACTGGAAGCTGACCATCTCTCAGCATTTTGCACTGGAAGCTGACCATGTGAACATCCCAGCAATAGAAGCATGACTTCTGTGAAAAGACATTTTGCTTCCAGTACCATGGGAGAAAACCCATAATCCTGTCTTTGTCCAGTCCTGTCTCTTCAGAAGCAAATTCCCTCTGGGTTTCTGTGTAGGCTCTTGGATATTTGGGGATGGTTAGGAATCATTTTCTGCCCATGAGTTCCTTTTCCTTACCCCAGATCATCCACTGAAAAAAGAAAGCAAATCTCTTTTCCGGTCCATTGAATATGGCTCTATAAACCCCTAGGTAGTTAGGGACTTTGGTGGGTATCAAATTGAAAAAAAAAATACAAAAATTAATGTCTACTCACTGGCTTTAGGGAAGAAGGATCCAGTGTAGTAGAAAGATTACTGGCTTGGATTCAGGCTGCCTGAGTGCTTTTAGTCCTGGTTCAATTAAGTTTTATGTGACCTTGTTGGAAGGGCAGCTAGGTGATACAGTGGGTAGGGCATCTCACCTTAGAGACATGAGTTCAAATCTAGTTTCAGCCACTTTCTAGCTCTGTCACCTTGAGAGAGTCACATCTGTCTCAGTTTACTTCTCTGTTAAAATGAGCATAATAATAGCATCTACCTCTTAGGATTATTGAAAGGATCAAATGAGTAATAATTGTAAAGTGTTTGGTACTGTGATTTACTCTAGTGAGCAATACACAAACGCTAGCTGTTTATTATTATTATTAATTAAATTTGTAAAGTGGTTAGCATAGTGCCTATCACTAGGGGTTACATAAATGCTTATTCCTTTTCCTTTTCTTTGAGGACAGCTACTTTCTGCTTCTTCTTCTTCTTCTTCTTCTTCTTCTTTTTTTTTTTTTTTGGTATCCTCATCACTTAACATAGGATCTGGCACATATTAAGCATTTAATAAATGTTAGCTGGTAGATTGATTAACAAGCAATTGAATTTGTCCAGTTATTTTGCTAGAAGTTCCTTAAGGTCAGGAATTGACTTAATTGTTTTTTTTTAAATATTTTGCTTTTATGTACTCAAAGATCTATCATGATGATTTATACACAGTAGGTATTTAATAAATGTGATTTGGAACAATTGTGCTTCAGCCCTCTATTGCTATTAGTGTTTCATATCAATAAATGAGTCAATCAATAAACATTTATTAAGTATCTATGTTCCAGGCACTTTGCTAAGTGCTAGAGTTATGAAAACAAAAAAAGGCAAAAAATCTAATGGGGGAGACAACAAACTAATATATATATATATATATATATATATACATATATACATACACATATATATATAAACATATATAACAGAAATAGGAATAATTAATAGAGGTAAGGTACTAGGATTAAGAAGGTTGGGGAAGACATTCAGTAAAAGATAAGGCACTGGCTGAGACTTAAAGGAATCTGGGCAAGTCAGTAGGCTGACTTCCTACTTCCAGTCATAGAACATACATGTACAAATACACATATATGCACATATCATCTCTTCCAGATAGATTATAAACTCCTCCAGGGTAGGGAATCTTTGTTCCCTCAAGGTCTTGAGGAGTACCTAGCATACAGTAAGTGCTTCATAAATGTTTATTGTTGTTGTTGTTGTTAATTGCTTGATGGAAGGAGAAGCAAAAGAAGTAGTAGCAGTAGTAGTTGTCGTTATCATCGTCGTCATCGTAGTAGTAGTGGTAATGGTAGTAGTAGTAATAATAGTTACTACTACTTCTTTTTATTATCTCTGTAACAAAGCACAACACACAAGAAGTGGGTTGGGAACTTGTTACATTGACTAAAATTCCATGGCAGGCAATGCTGTTGGTGATTAGTAGGTTGTCTCAGGCAATTTGTCACTATGAAAGTTCATCAGATGGAACCTTCCTTTGGGCTCACTAATTAGATGGAATGAGACAATGTCTTGCATAGAAGCACAAAATCAAGTTAGAACTGGAAGGGAAGGGGAAGGGATACAAACATTTATTTATTTTTTTAAAATCAGTTAATTTATTTTAATATACATTACTTTATGAATCATATTGGAAGAGAAAAAATAGAACAAAAAGGAAAAACCATGAGAGAGAAAAAAACAGAAAAAAGAAATGAACATAGCATGAGTTGATTTACAGTCAATCTTCATAATTCTTTTTCTGGATGCATTTGGCATTTTCTATCCAAAGTTTATTGAGATTGCTTTGGATTACCGAACCACTGAGAAGAATCAAGTCTTTTATAGTTAATCATCACTCATTCTTGCTATTATTATGTACAATGTATTCCTGATTCTACTTGTTTCCCTCAGCATCAGTTCTTGTAAATCATTCCAGGTCTTTATAAAATCAACTGGAAACAATCATTTATTAAGCACCTACTATGTGCCAGGCACTGTGTTAAGCTCTTCACAAATACTTTCTCATTTGATCCTCACAGTATCTTTAGGAGGTAGGTGTTATTATTATCCTCATTTTATAATTAAGGAAATTGAGGCAATCAGAGATTAAATGATTTGTCCAAGATCATGGAGCTAGTAAGTATTTGAGTCCACTTTTGAACTCAGATCTTCCTGACTCCAGCACTCGGGCTCTGTGCATGAAGGTACCACCTAGCTGCCTTAAAGGGTATTTAATCTGATCCCCTCATTTTCCAGATGAGGATATTGATATCTCTCAGCCACTAAAAAGCAGAACTGGAATCCAGGCATCGTGACCCCATGTTTAATATAGTCCAAGTTTGTATGATTTAATCTACATGAGTCAGCCAGTGGAGAATTAAATTGTGGGAACAAAAGCTAGACCTTTGGTCTCATTTAGGATCAGAAGTTGTAGAGGTACCTTCCCTGAATACTAACTAATGACAACCACACTGATATTGCTCTAGAATGGCATTGAGCCATAGAGGACAGACATCAGGACACCTGAATTTAATGCCTGGTATTAGTATTTGCTAGCTGTGTGTTCTTGGGAGCAAGTCACGTCTTTGCTGAAGTCTAGTTTCCTCATCTGTAGAAAGGAGGAAATAATACTTATACTGCCTTTTTGTAAGCAGAATTATTAATGTCAAGAAGCAGTTTCCTTATCTTTGGAGACTAATAAAATAAAGCTGAATTTATTGGTATTTATTTACCCACACTTTTAAAAAGAACTTACATAAAAAAGAAACTTTCCAGTGAAAGAAGGTAAATTTGTTGGCTGATGAAGAACAAGTCCAACATGGATATCCCTTGAGAGTGTTTCCATAGAAGACTGTCCCCAAGGACTTTGTTCTATTTGAGATTAAGGGTCATCTGCATTTAACAAACCCTATATGGAGAATATATGTATTCCACAAGGCATATGCCTGAAGCTAAAAGATAAAAATTCTCTTCCCAGGGCTGAGATGGAAAGATACAGACAGAAGGGACAGAAATATATAAATAACTAGATTCTCTTTCATTTAAGATTCTTTTAGAAGCAGCCTCTGGTGCTAATTATTTCTGCTGCAGATTGCTGCTGTCGACCTGGAATCCCAATCATTCTGCCATAGGTGGCATAGTTTTGGAGATATGAAGTGACATGGAAAAACCAGTTCTTCTGAAAGATAATTTTGTTTATATTAAACAGACACATTAAGCCATTTACAAGAGAGCTGTTTGTTCTCAGTCATCTGGAGGAAATCTGAATATCTGTTCCATAGACCTTTAATAATTTTCAAAAGGACAAAAAAATCATAATTGGATAACTCGAAACTTCCCCAGGTTGTCCATCCATGATCTCAAGGTACTTGGAGAGGATCACTTATCTATTGGTGTGTTAATCATCACGGGAGGCATGAAAACAGATAAGATATGCTTCTTGTCCTCAAGCAGCTGACACCCCAGGAAGATAGCTTATTTATTCATCTTTCCATTGGCATTTTTCTTCTTTCTGACAGGATGTGCTTATCATTAGTACTATATGTCTTCTGAACCAGACCCATTTTCAACTTTGGATCCATCTTCTACTCAAGCTGCCATTCTAGCATAGGTGATGGCCAAAGTCTAAACATTCTAATTAGGTCTTAGCTCTTGGTAGTTTCTGGGTGCCAGCAGCTTTTCCATTCCACTGTCCGTTCCATATTCCATGTCATTTTATGGTAAGGTAATCCCCATCTACAAGATGGGGAAAACGAATATACATAAATTATATACATATATACGTGATAGAATGTGAAGAGCACATAAGAGTGGTGAGGGCATGATGTTAATGACAATTCAGTGAACTGAGAGATCACTTCTAATTGGTGGAATCAGGGAAGCCTATGGAGAGCCACTTGAGCTGGAGAGAGAGAGAGAGAGACAGACAGAGGCAGACACAGATAGAGATAGACAGAGACAGAGACAGAGATACAGAGAGAGATAGAGACAAACAGACAGGGGCAGAGACAGAGAGAGAGAGAGGGAGAAATAGAAATAGACAGAGACACACAGAGAAAGAACACACAGAGAGAGGGATACAGAGAGACAAGTGAGATGATAGAAACAGAGAGATAGAGATAGAGACGGAGAGACAGAGATAGAGTATTGTGGGGGTGTGAAGCTTATCAGATATAATAAATATTATATGTTATTTATTATATGTTAATGACACTGCAAAGTTCATAATTTTTGAGGACTAATGCTTGCTCTGTCTTGGGCATCATTCAAGTCATGACCAATAGGATATTTGTTGGATTAGGCAATAATAACAGCTAATATTTATATACCACATTAAGGTTTGCAGGAGTTCACTTTGTTACCTCATTTGATCTTCACAAAGCCCCATAAGGCAAGAATTGTTATTAATTCTGTTTTACAGATGAGAAAACTGAGAAAGATGGAAATTAAATTATTTACTTGGATTCATGTAGCTAGTAAATGTCTGAGGCAAGATTTGAATTCCTGACTTCCTGATTCTAAGGCCAACATTCTCTCCACTGTGTCACCTACTAGATAATTGCAAATTTTGAGAAAGGGAGAGAGAGAGGGAGAAGAAGAAGGAGGGGTAGAAAGGAGATGAAGGAAGAATCTTTAATGGAGGTTAGCAAGGACATGAATTATTCAGGGAATTTCCTAGCTGATTACAAACATCCAATCTATCCTAATGACTTCTCTAAGGTTATAATATAATTTTTGATAGCAACTGTAATGACCCATGACATATAGCCTTCCTGAAAAGAAAATGACAGTAGGATATTGGTTGATCTATTAGGTCTAGAGTGTCTCCCTCCATATAACCATCTTCTCTGGTATTCCACAAAGTAGTTAAGATCCTTAGATCACAGATTGAGAGCTGAAAGGGAACTTAGAGGTTCTTGAATTCATTGTCTGCTGGGAAGAAGAGAAAGGGAGAAATTTCTGTTTTTCTGTCCAACTGGCATGGAGAAAAATAGAATATTTGGCTTCTAAACTCTTCCCATTTCTTCCATTTTGGTTAGGTTGGAATCTATCTTTCTTTGTCTCTGAGGATTGATGGCAACACAGGACCTTTGTATCACAGGCTTTCTGGGTTCTGAAGGTCAAGGGAAGTGTCCCTTTTCTAGAGGATTAGCCAGTATTGAAACAAGAAGGTCCCACTGCATTAACAAATAGAAAGTTCCCAGCTTAATCCAATCCGATGACTTGTATTGGAGCCAATTTTCCTTAGGCTTATTTTTCTGGCTAGAACTAAGTGGAGGAGGGGAGAGTTACTCTGGCCCCAAGCCAAAGAGTAAGAATGGAACTTTGTGTCATTTTTAATAAGAATATTGTCAAGGATGGCCAAGTAGGCAGGCTTCTGATGCATAAGTAAAAATCCATAGGTGCAAATGCAAAGGACTCAAACATGGGGTAACAAGAAGTCTAGTTTATTTAGAGCTGTCTGGAAATGCTAAGGCCTTCAAGCTATAGCTGGAGAGACAGGTTGGAATTTTATGCAATAAAAATGTAAGGCTTAAGAACTTAGTTTTTATAAGTAGGTAGCAGGTAGCTTTTATCTTTGTTTTGAATACAAACATATTAAATATCATATATATAAAGGGCAGTTCTTAGGTTTAGGATAAGAACAGTGGGAAAGCTGATAATAATTAATGGTTGACTCTCCAAAAATGCAAATTGGACACATTTAAAGTTAACCTGCATCATTAATATTTTCTCCATCACTTTCTTCTGTTCCGACAATCAACAAAACAATAAATTAAACTCTGGTTTTTAGTATTTTCTGACTTCTGAGCTATAAATGTTCATGCAGAAAATTTCACATTTGGTTCATTGTGGTTTGATCTGACTCCCTCATTCCCCTGGACTATACAAAGACAAAACATGAAATAGTTCTTGTTCTCAGGGAGCTTACACTCTATTGAGGAGATATAATATGAACTCACAGATGTAAAAATAAAGTTATATCAAGAGAAGAAAGAATTAACAGTTAGGCAGTCTAGTGAAGATTTCCTCCTGAAGGCAAGTAAAGTGGTACAATAGACATAGTGCTAGGCTTAGAGTTAAGAATAACCGAATTTGAATCCTGTCTCAGACACTGTAGGCAGGCTATTTAACCTCCATGAGCCTCAGTTTTTTTAACCTGTCATCTGGGGATTATAATGGCACTTACCTCACAATGTTGTTGTCAGGATCCAATTGGATAATTAATATATGTAATGTGCTTTTCCACATAATACTATTATTGGTATTATTATGGATATAAATACAAGGCAATTAAGACACAAGACAGTTTCAATAAGAAAGTAATGTAACAACTGGATAAAAGAATTAAAAGGAAAATAGACAGACTAAAGATAAAGAAACATTCTAGGAGGCTATTATAATAGTTTAGGATAGAGTTGATGATGGCCTGAACTTATGGGGGCCATTGGGAATGTAGAGAATAAGAACAATTGAGAGATATTTTGGAAGTGGGAACTAATAAATGATTAAATATGAATGTGTAGATAGAGAAGAATCAGTGGTGATACTGAGCTCATGAACATGGGTGACAGGAGTATGGAAGTTTGGAGAAGAGACAAGTTTAGGGAGAAATATGGTCAGTTCCTTTTTTAATATGCTGAGTTTGAGAGGCTAATAGACCAGCTTGGTGGAGATATTCAGCAGGCATTTGACAATGTGGGACTCAATTTCAGGAGTTGAATTAATGCTAACTAAAGAGATTTGGGGATCATCTCTGTAGAAATAATTGAACAAGAGATCCCCAAAAAAGAGAAAGAAAGGAGGACATAGGTTGAGTTCCCTTAGAGGAGCAGAAAGGCATGATAAAAGAAACTTTAAAAGTTACAGTAACTCTCAGTCTCAGGTTTCTCTTTTGTAAAATGGACTGATGGTCACTTCCCTATCTTCCTCACAGAGTTATTGTGAATCCAACCTGTCTTTGGAGACACCCATGGCACCCAGAGAGATTTGTGACAGAGGATTAACCTGCTAGACAAGGACTACAAAGATTCCCAATTTTTGCTCCTGCTTCTGTCTGGTGCATAGAAGGAGGGAGATTCCAGAGAGAGAGAGATCACTAAATGCTTCCATATTCCCAAATCCCCTTCCTTAAGTTTCTCTTCCTTCCTTTCTGAGCACAGCCAAAGGAACTTAAATGAAATAAATACAGTGAAAGTAATTTGTCACATGACAACTTGTATAAATTGAAATTGTTATGCTACAGTCAAATAAGATAGATTTGACACTTTCTTATTCGTAACACCTTTTGACTTCTTTGATCTACCAGATTTAATACTGATCTTTTGCCTTTTTTTTTTTTTTTTGCTATCCCTCCCATCCCAAACTGCTTCACTTCCTGTCCGTTTTGCTCAACCAAAAAAAATTTCACCGAGAGCAAGTAGATCATTTTTGGCTCTCTTCATTTAGGGGCCCTCCTCCTCCCAGCCCCTAATATTCCTTCCTTTTGTGGTCTTTGCTCCTGTTTTATCTCCTCAGTTATTCACACTCAGATCTTAATGGTTAGGCTCACCAAGCCAAACGCATTCCAATTCAAAATGAAAGCAGTGTGTTCACTGACTTGAATTTAAAAGCCTAGGAGATCTTGGAGTGGGGGGGGGGGAGGCTGGGAGGAGAGCTCTTGACTTTATCTAGGGAATCATAAAACTTTCCTCAGGCTTTATAGTCTCCATCAAGATGAAAACGCTATCCCAAGGTTTAAAATATAGATGATAAATAAGGAAAACTCTGGCTTTGACAGAGGCAAGTTTTCTTTGCTGATTTTATATCTTGAACTATTGTGCCAACAGGAAGCTGTTCATTTCATTTTGATGCAGGAGGCAGCTTCTTCTAGGAGTTTATGCAAACAGGGGTTGGGAAAGGTATTTCAGGCAATTGGTAGAGCAAAGACAAGCCTAACAAATCATGTCCTGGGACCATATCTCACTCCCTCACTCCTTCCCCATCCTTCAATTTCCGGCTCTACCCCACCCCTGCCCCATTCAATTTTCACTGGAATAGAAATCCTCATTAAATTAGAGACCTAGGCTTCTTTTAGGGACCTGGGGTTGTGATTTACAAGGCACGAAAAAAGACTGGAACTGACTTGATTTACTGAACCATCTTTCATGCTCAAGGTACCCCAGAGCTCTTTGTCATGATTAAATTTGCTATTTGCCTTTTCTAATCGTTCACATGCAGTTGGAAATATTGCCGGCTGCTTTTCTTGAAGCTGTCCAGGAGGGATAGAACCTGAGAGTCTCTGGGACCCAAAATTCTGCCTGAGGATGCTTGCAGAAAACATCTTGAGAAGAGTCTGGAGATTTCTTCTTTTTGGATAGTGGATAGAAATTTCCCATTTCAATGACCAGGTAAAGAATCTCAATTGGTATGGCATAATAAGAACTCGTATTTATTTGGCATTTTTCTCACAACTTTGTGAGTTTTGTATACATTTTACCACCAATTCTGCTTTGGGCTCAGCCCTCCAAAACCACCTCCAAGCAAGAAATGGAGATGGACCTGGAAGATGTCATTCTAATGTGGGGGATGTATTCATCTCAGGTGTGCCAGTAGTTTAATTATGAAATTCCATCTCTGAAAAATGGATTTTGTAGCTTTCTTTTATTTTGGCTTTGCCAAATCCAGGAAAATCTCATTTGACATATTATCAGCTTCCCATCCTACAGGGATTTATGGACATAAGAATACAGGTCTCATTACTCTCATGTTTACTAACACTTATTGCCTTCCATCATGCCCTTCCCTACATTGGAGATGGTCTCTCTTCATGTTCTTTGCCTATCCTATCTATCTTCCAAGGATCAAATTATATGCCCTCTCACTGATGTCCAATGTTTCAGTAAGTATAGGTTTTAGTCCTGGCTCTGCCATTTACTGATATTATGATCTTGACAATGATCTTGGACAATTCACTTAATATCTATGGTCTACATTTTTCTTTCTCTGTAGCAAACATGGAACTAGATTGCCCAAATTATTTCTGAAATTTAACGGTCTGTGATTCTTTGAGATGAGATATCTTGAACCTAGAGTCACCCTTCCTGCCAACCTATGCTTCTGTGCATAGGAACAGTTGCTCTGTTGTTCCTGGTTCTAGGGCCACCTCGTTCTTGTTCCCATGGCTGATTTTTACCCATGTCAGACTGTGGGCCTGACTAGGGGCAGAAATTATCTTTGGTACTGGATGGAAAAGGTGTGCTGCAGTTATGTCTTTCATGTACCACTGTCATCATGGAGGCTATTTTGTAAGTTTCCATTTGTATAGGGACAATACTTCTTCACTGGAGTTGATCAGCTGTTCAATGATCAAGGCACCAAGCCAAAAAAAATAAGTCTAGAGAGAGAATGACTGGTTTCCATGGCAACTGCTTGCTTGCCTGAGCACAACACAATCCCCCTTCTCCCCCAGCCCTTGTACGTATGCAGGGGTTTATTTATTATTGGTGAGACCTAGGGATGATATTCAGGGCCTTCCTGTGCGGATATGCTGGAGTAGTCTCCACCCCTGTGCTGAGGTCATATTTTGAGCTCAGATAAGCAGAGAGACAGCTGGATTGCCCTAGGTACCAGGTTTTCTCTATGCATAAAGGCTGTCCTGTCTGCCTTGCACACACGTGTTGTGTTGTTCTCCTGATATTCCCCTGGGGCCCTTGATTACTAGTGGGGGAAGCCAGTTACATGATCCCCTTCCCACTGACTAGGGGAAACAGAGAGCTTGTGACAAGGTCATATGGTGAGTCAGCCTTCCTCTGCTTTCTTCCCCCCCACTCCAATCCCCCCCAAGTCCCACTAGTGACGCATACTCCTTTGTGAGCCATGGAGTTTGTGATTCTCTCCAGGGAAAACAAGGGGCTGAACATTGACACCAAAAATGTCCCCACATACCGTCTCATCCTTAAGCACTTTTGGTTGTCAGAATTTTTGTAATGGCAGCACTTCCCCCGTGAAATGACACAAACTATTTCCTTATTTGACAGGCAGAATGATGACTTAGGGAAGCAGGAGGCTCCCTCTGGAGGGAGGGAGCAAATACTAATCAGATTTAGCTGATGAGCGAATGATTTATAGTCTTCCCTCTTTGGATAGTCTCATGGCATCTCTTCCTGGACCAAGTGCATCCTCTGGAGTCTTGTATCAACAGCATGAAAAATAAATGCTAAGGAAATGCTTTGCAAGGTGTTTGCCCATGATGGGAGAAGCCTGTATTTAATTTAGCTCAAGCCCAGTCTGATCCTTTCTGCTAAGACTCATGAATACCAGGACATTGGAATCTTGGGATGTCCAATTCCCTTCTCTTTCTTTCAGTGTTGCTGTGAACAGCAGGGCCTGGTAAAAATATGTGCCTTACACTTAGCAAGGTGGAGAAGGCTTCCTTTACATCTTGACAAAGGACAGAATATGAGCTGAATCACTTCAGTGCTTAGAGATTTTATTGAAAAACATTCAAGCAATGTGGATACATTTGTTGTTATTAAATTCGTCCCCAGTGAAGAAGAATTATTTAAAGGTAGAAAGAAATCTCAGGAACATTAACATCATGTGGATGGAATTTAGAATCAATCAGTCAGCAAATAGTTATTTCTGTGGGGGAAATAAATCTATAGAATTGGACAAAAAGGCTAATGTGAGACAGCCACAAAGCCAGCAGACATCATTGAGCCCATACGTTGAATGCTAGATAATTCTGAGAATTGTAGTTGTACTTCAGAAGTACAATATGAGAGAGGTGGAGCTGGATAAAGAGATCCGGGGGATTTGAAGGCTTTCAAGATTAATGTCAGTGGTATAATGAGGCAGCCATCAAAGTGACTGTGAATTTAATATGCTGTGTAGCACACAGTCTGGAGGTGGAATAGGATATGTAGATGGTCAGATGGTGTGGGGGGGTATCTCACATCATGGAACCTGTCCATCATTGTTGGGGTTGCATCCATCTATGTAAATATTACCCAGTGTGACCATAACTCATCATGTTACATTGCATGGAGAAGATAGCTTTCAGAACTGGGCAGGTCATAGCTTTGGTTAGTCCACATTGGGTTCAGATCCAGACAAAACAATATAGAGAAGAAAGTTGGAAAATTCCCAGAGGAGAATACCTAGGATAGTCAAGGGCCTTGAGTTCAAGCCCTTTAAAGTCTTGTTGAAGGAACAGGGTCTTTATAGCATGAGAAGGGAAGAGAATAAGAATTTATTAAGTGTTTACTGTATGCCAAATACTAAGCAAAACACTAGGAAAATATCTCACTTGATCCTCCTAATAGCCCTACAAGATAGATGTTATTATTATCCACATTTTATAGTTGACTTCTCAGTGTGTCACCTGGCTTTTTAAAGAAGGCACAGTAGGATACATGATCAGTGTTTTCATATATTTGAATAATTATCACAGGAAGAGGGATTAGATTTGTTCTCCTTGACTCCAAAGAACATAAAGAATGCTTTGCACAAAAAACCCCAACAAACTTGGGCTTCATTTAAAGATATGATTCTTAACCAGTATAGTCATCTAGAAATAGAATGGATATTCTCAAGAAATAGTGATTCCTACTTATTGATGATTTTCCAGCAAAGGCTGAATGGCTATTTTTTTGAGTATGTCAGATATGGTTTGGATGAGATGATTAATGAGGTTCCCCCCAGCTTTGAAATTTTGTGCTTCTAGGGATTCAGGAGAGCGGAATCTTCATGAGGGCTGGAATAGATAGGGGATATATGATGGAAGTAGTCAAACTTGGTCTGGGCCTTGAGGAATGGGCAAGATTTGGGTAAAATAAAGAGAAAATAGAAGGCATTTCATGTGGGAGCATAGCATGAGCAAAATCATGAAAACAGCTATAAGTTTGGTGCTTTTTATGAGGAACTGAGATGGCCTTAGAATTTCAATTCCTTGCAAGTAGGGATTGTTTTATTATTTGAATTTGTATTCTCTGCATTTAGGATGGTATTCAGCACATATAAGATGCTTAATAAATGCTGACTGATTTATTGATGATATGAATGAAAGTAGAATGTTGGGTATGAGTGGAAGATAGTAGACTATAAATGGTTGGAAGAAGGGGTATAGTTAAAGAATTTCAAAGATTCATGATTTTCTTAGTTTGGATTTTCCCTCATGTGGCAATATTATGATTTGGTGCAGAGGTTCTTAACTGTTTTTTGTGTCATGAAGCACTTTGACCATCTGATAAAAACTATAGAGCCTTTCTTAGAATGTTTTTCAGCACATAAAAATAAATATGAAGGATTAAAAAGGAAACTGATTACATCAAAATATGGTTATCAGAATACGTTTTTTTAAAAGGTTCATAGATCCCAGGTTATGAAACCCTGGCTCTTAGTAGATCATCTCTATGAGTCATTGTAACCGAAAATTCATCATCTATTGCCCCAATGGCTATTGATGAGTTTCCCAGCATTATAGGTTGGTCCTTGGTTGATAGACTGAAAGTCTATCACTGGACCTATTCTTAAAGTCATGTTCATGATTCTTTGACCTCTGGCTTGGGTTTGCTCAAGAGAATGGTGAAGGGATAAGAGAATAATGTCAAATATTCCATTTTTGCTGATGCTGTGTAACAATATCATTAAGTTACATCCGTATGTGATGCACCGTCACCTTCAGTAGCTTATTGAAAGGTTCCCTCTCCTCTTCCATATTCCTTCTCCCAAAGGATGCATACAACTTAGAGAAACACAGATGCACAGAGAAAGCCACTCAGGTAACAAAGCTCTGCCACAAGAGGTCTCACCTGGCTCTCTTGCTCCCTCCTCTGTCCATACAGAAGTAAACTCTAATAGAAGAACCTGTTTAGGATCACCAACCCAGAAACCTGGACTAACTCTGCTTTTATCAGCAAGCTAAGAGGGAGAGAGAAGCTAATGCCCTCATCAGGGCTCTTGGCAATAACAGCTGCCTTCTTGCCACAAAGATTAATTGTCCTGATTTGATAAATGTATTAGGATTCAGGTTGGAAAGACTTGCCAAAAGTAACATTAGGAAACCCAGGGATGCATTCATGCTACAATAAAGCACCATATGAAGATGCTAGTGGTTTATTCACCTGAAAGTAGCAAATTGGGGAGCATTGAGTTATCAGTAAGATATATTGATGAAGAAGAGGAGAGGAAATTTTAAATTTTATGTATGTCAGTTTCAGAAACTGTGGAGACTGGGTAGGAAAAGTCTTTGAGAAGAAGCATTCCTTTCATCATCTCTTACAGCACAATAATATTTCATTATGTTCATTTAGCCATTATGCTGGTCATACTACATTTCAAAGTTTTCTATTAATGGGTTATTGTTATTATTGGCTGGTCTATTATTTTTAAGTGATGATAGAGCAACCTGTCTTTAAAAATTGTTTATTATTTATATAGTCCTGCATTAGTTTTTCCTCATGAGCTTGTGGCTTTAGAGAGATAAAGGGGCCCTTCACTTTAAACCTTGTGCCTAAAACTTAATGGTTAGTGTATATTTATAATTAGAATTGACTTAGAAAATCTGCCTCTTATTGTGCTATGGGAAACCTCTTTTATTCCCAGAATATCAAAGGAAATGATATGTTTATGTTTGCTCAACAATAACTTCTGACTGGACAATTACTGAGAGTGTCTGTCATCAATATTCCGTTGTGGTGTTTGTGATTAACAATGAAAACAAATATAAGTGGAGGGACAGGGTAATGAGGCTTTTAGCTTCAATCAGAAGACTAGAGAGGAAAACTGTCATTTATAATATTACATAAATACTACCAATAGTCACAATTAATATTACCTTGAATTACATGGGAGCTTTTCTGAGTAGTTTCATTTATAACGATAATACCTCCTCACATTTGAATGATATGCTATATATAAATCTCATAAGATCTTCGTATATGCATTAACTCATTTGATCCCAACAGCAAACTTGTGAAGTATGTAGAGCATTATTATTCCCCCTTATCAGATGAAGAAATTGAGCCTAAGAAGCTTAGGCGGCTTGCTAAAGAATTAGGAAGAGAGGAAAGCAGAAACCAATGTGTAACAACAAGAAAAAGCGACCAATTTGGGAAGATATAAAGTTGAATCACTTACCTGCTAAATGTGTGACCTTAGTCAAGTTATTTAAGATTTCTGTGACTCAGTTTCCTGAGATTAAATATTCATCACAGCATTTTTTTGTTTATTTGTGTGTATATGATAAAAAGAAAACAAAATTGGAAACAGAATGGATACCCATTGATGGAGAATTGTTGAACAGATTGTGCTATAAAGATATCATGGAATGTTATTCTGCATGAAAAACCACAATTATGAGAAATTCAGTTGTTGTGCAGTCATGTCTGACTCTTATGACCTCATTTACGGTTTTTGTGGCAAAGATACTGGAATGATTTGTTATGTCCTTCGCCAGCTCATTTTACAGATAAAAAACTTAGGCAAACAGGATTAAGTGACTTACCTAAGGTAACATAGCTAATAAGTATTTGTGACCAGATCTGAAAGCATGAAGGTGTCTTCTTAATTCCAAGGCCAGTGCTCTATCCACTCTACCCCCTCACTGCCTACAATTAATTCAGAGAGTTCCTTATATGGAGAAAGTTATATATGAACTGATGCAGAATGAAATAAGTAAAACCAGGAGAAACATACACATAACAAGGAATACAAAAACATAAATGAAAAAGTCACTCAATCTCTGCAAACTTATAATGACCAACATAATTGCTTCTGAAGGATTGGTGATATAATTCAGTAGTGTCAAGTAGTTACAGGGACCCTTAATCTGTGGCTAGTTTTGTTTAACTGTTTTTTTTTTACTTCTTAAAAAAGGAATACTTCATTGGGGTTGGGATAGGGTTACTGGTGAGTAAGATGGCATCCTGAAGTGACCATGATATAAAAATGAAAAGAAACAATGGAACTCATTTTAAAAAAGAACAAAATAGAGATTATACAAAATGATTTCCAAAGATTTTTCCAATTCTGGGTGTGTGCTAAGCAAAACTGAAACTCTGTGATCTAGATTAGTGAACTAACTTACAAACCTAAACTCTTTAAAGTACATTCTAGAGTGGGCGTTCTTTGATTACTTTGGTAATAGTCTCTAGCAGGCTCTGCAAACTATCTCACTCGATCTACACAATAGCCTTTTTAATTCCCATTTTACAGATAAAAAAATGAAAGCTCAGAATTTAAATGATTGGTCAAGGATGCATAGCTAATAAGTGTTTGAGACAGGTTTGAGTCTATGTTTTCCTACTAATTCCAAGTGGTGTCCCTTACATTCTATTAAGAAAGAGAATGAAACTATGTGCAATCAGTTTTAAGTGCGAAAAAAAATTTATTCTCCCTTTTTGGAAAGTAACAACAATATAAACAAAACCCAGGAAAATGATGACCTTTAATTTCCTTCTAGGTCAAACTAGGGCTTAGTGACTGAGTGACAATAAAAAAGGGAGGTAAGACGCACAGAAAATGAATGATTCCCATAAGTATGAGTAAATCCTTTGAGTGAAAAAATGTGGCTAATGTTGCTCACTGCAGCAACCAGATTGTTCTCCATCACCAACTATGGGGAAAACACAGACAATTTACTGAAAAATACCATTTGACATCATTGTACATCCGAGTCAATCAAACTGACATCAGGAGAACTTGTGAAAGTTCTGAGAGATGTTTGTTTTGAAGTAAATGTGATGAGAAGACACGTTTAGAACCAAGTAGCCTCTTTCCCCCCAAGAAATATATGAAGCTATAAAACTCTTGGGGCCTCTTTGAAACCAGCGAGAAAAGCAAAACAATTCTCTCATTCTACCCTTTAAGAAAGGAATCAACAAGCATTAAAAAAAACCAAACACTTACTATGTCAGACCCTGTTAAATACTGGTGTTGTAGATATAAAGAATAAATCAATTCCTACTCTCAACTATGGTTTTATTACTCATTCCCACTTTATAGATGAAGATTTATGCTAAGATTGGGAAGGTCTGAATAGGCTAGCAGGAAGATGTGGAAGAAGCAAATGGATGGGGAGGAAAATGAAGATGGATCTTAACTGAAGTCAAAGGATAAATTTTGAGTAGTGAGGTAACATAGTGGACAGAGATTTGGGCTTGGAGTGGGGAAGACTCATCTTCCTGAGTTCAAATCTAGTGGCAGACACTTAGCTGTGTGACTGTGGGCAAATCATTTAACCCTATTTGCCTCAGTTTCTTTATCTGCAAAATGAGATGGAGAAGGAAATGGCAAATGTTTCCATTATGTCTGCCAAGAAGATCCCAAATGGGGTCATGAAAAATTGGACACTAATGAACAACAATGAATTACATAAATTTTAGTGGGTCCATAAATATGGGGGAAAATTACATCCCTATTTTTACTAACCTTTAAGTGACATTTTAGCTTTTTCTTCAATTATTTAAGGAGTTTTTTTTTCCTGAGCAGGAATCAATAGATTTCACCAGACTGCCAATGCAGTCCACAATTCAAAATTAAGAATTCCTGTTTAAACAGTAAGGTGGCAACATGAGTAGAATGGTGGTCCAGGAGTCAGAAAGATCTAAATTTAAATCCATCATCACATACTTTCTAGTTGGACCCTGGACAAATCTTTTAAACTCTGTTGCCTTAGTTTCTTCAACTGTGAAATGGGGGAAATAATGGCACCTACCTTTCAGTGTTGTTGTGAGAATCAAATGAAATAATATTGGTAAAGCATTTAGCACAATACCTGGCAATATTCTCTTCCTTTTTTCTCCTAGCTTAAGACAAATTCTTAACCTGAAGAGAAAGTACACTTAAAATAGAAAGTGGTAGATGAAATTATTCTTTACGGAACAGGTCCAAGTTGTGCTGTGGCACAGTATACTGTCATGATCATTGCATGACAAATCATCTGGGCTCTCTACTGATCCCTGCCAGAAATGGGTTGTATGACTTTAGGCAACTCACTTGACTAATTCTCTTTGGTTTCTCTTTCTTCCTCTTAACTGATGAAGCTGGATTGGGGAATCTACTAAAAACAAAAAAACTCACTGGATCCCATAGGATAATACAAAGCTTCATTCTCTGCAAAGAAACTTCAGAAGCTATTTAATTCAATCCTCTAATTCCACAAATAAGGAAACTGAGACCGAGGAAAGTGAAAAAAAATTGCCCAAAGTCCCATAGGTAATAAACAATTAAAGTGGAATTTAAATCCATGTCTTTGAATTCTGGATCCAATTGCCTTTCTACTGGGCCATGTTCTTTCCAGCAATGTGATCTATCTACAAAGTACAATGACAACCATAGGTGATCATTTTTAGACTAGACTTTGAGTCAGTCAAGACAACACCCTTTCCCTTGAAGAATGGAACTCTAAAAGTTTCCCATTAGCCCCAGCTCTCACGAGTTTATTTTAAATCTAGTTTCTACTGGGTAAAACAAAATTACCACAACAGCACAGTGAGTGGCCTATACTGACCCTCAGATAATGGTCTACTTGTAAATATTTAAAAACCATCTTTCTTTTAAAAACTATGCATAACACATTTTAAGTTGAATATTCATTATTAACATTTTCCCTATCACTTTCTTGAGTCTAGACAATCAGCAAAATGTTAAATCAAATCTAAGTTTGTTTGCCGAAGACCACTAAGTCTCATTCTTTCTTGATGACTTAAAAGTCACTGAATAGTTGCTTTTTGTTGGGGCAGGGAGGTTTTTTTTATGGAAAATAGAGATTTGAACATCTCTGTGTGGGATTGATTTTTCAAACTCATTCCTGAGAATCTCTTTTTCCAAGGAGGCTTTCTTTCTTCAGTCATAGCATATTATTAGTCAATTTTTTTTAAAAGAAGAAAACTTTCAATATTCTTGGAAATTATCAATTGTCAATATATAAATGCTCACACTGAAAATATAACAATGGGCTTATACAAGCCAGTATGAGTGGACTATAGTATGCTCATGCCCTCAGAAAACATGGAGCCACCATGAGAAAAGACCCTCAGATGGGAATTTTAACAGTATTTACCTCTCTCTTTTTAAAGAGGCAGCTAGGTGCTGCAGTGAATAGAGAGTTAATTTCATGAATTCAAATCTGGCCTCAAATTCTGACTAGTCTAGGATAGTCAATCAACCATAGTTCTTCAGTTTCCTCACCTGTAAAATGGGGTAACAAATACTATTATTTGTAATAATAGTATTTACCTCCCAGAGTTGTTGTGAGGATCAAATGTGATAATATTTGCAAGGACTTTGTGAATCTTAAAGTACCATATGCATGCTAATTATAGCAAAATAATAATATTAATAATCATAAATTCTCAAATAGTTGCAATAAGCTGGTATTTATTTACTTCTTTGGATGTTTTTTAAATATAATTTTATGATTCCTGGTCTAACTTTTAAAAGCACAGCATTCTATCATTCTCTCTAAAAAGATCTAAGATTGTATTTTGCTTATATGGGCCTTGATTTATTTTCTTTTGTTGATCATTGACCTTTAGAAATTCAAAACAGCCTGCACCCTAGTTTGGCCACTTTATACCCCTACTTTCACCCTGCCTGGAATACCTGACAGTGTTTTCTTAATGACTATTTGTCATCTACCCGGTCATGGAGATAAAGTATACAATGTTCTGGCTCAGAATGCCTTATTTATTTCCATTTGAGCCTTATAAGGTCACCAGTAACTCACAGGAATAAATAAAGTATGGATATGGGCCCATTAAAGATTTCCCCATCTTGTTCCCTGAAATAACCCTCCCCAGATAATTATACCTAGGGGAATAATGAAATAAACACTGTAAGCTCTGAAGTGAGACTATTGGTGGAACCTAGGCAGTGACCCAAACTTCCTCGGGTGATTGCTCTATTCAGACGAAATCCTGATGTCTGCTTTAAGGACTGGATTGTGGTTCATGTATATGGAGGGCATCAAGGTGCTAAGCATTATCAAGTGTTCTTTTTCCTCGATTCAACTCTTTATAGGTGTGGTAGCACTTGGATTTGAAGAGAAGCTAATGTGGTTTAATATTTTGGCCTTCACTTTTATTGCTTGTTTATTATTTCATATGTCATGTATTTCCTATATGGAATTATAACCTACTTGGGGGTAGGGATATTGTAAGCACTCAATAAATACATGTTTGTTAGAGAATCCAGGATTCACCTATTGTTTCAGACTATGGATGTTAGAGATCTGTACCCAGCTCTTAAACCAGCAAAAAGTTGTTCTCCTGGTAAAGTTTTCTGAGGAAGTCACAAAGTCAAAGAACGATAGATTGAGAGCTGAAAGAAATCTTATGGGTCACAGAATTAACTGAAAGGAGCTTTAGAGGTCATTCAGTATGATCCTTTATTTTTACCAATCAAGCCCAGAGAAATTAAATAACTTTTCTCAGGTCACATGGTATTTGAGCCAAATAATTTGACTCAAATCTAATGTCCTCTCTGTGGAACATCACTAGTTGTCCTGACTCATGTCTTGCCACTGGACTCTGATGACTTTGTACAATTCTGCCTCACTGAAATTCAATTCACTTGCAAGTCAAGACATAACACTCCTGATGTCATTGGTCCTCTTTAAGAATGAAGGATGAACAATAAAAATAAACATTACCCTTTCTATCTCTTCTTTGAAAATCAGGCTGGAGTGCAATTTAGTATCTACTTTATTCTTAATGCTACTGTTCTCAATACACTCTCCTAGCTTCCTCATAAGAAGATCAGGTTTTTTTTTTGTGTGTGTTTTTGGGTTGTTTTTTTTGGGGGGGGATGGCAGAATTTCCATGTACTTTCTCTTTCCTTCAGATGAGGTTTGAAAATTTTTGCTAAAGGATTTGGTTCTTTATTATAATATGTATAACATATGTATAATATTTATTATAATATGTATAATTCCCCATATAGGAAAATCCAAATCCACAGGAGTTTTTAGTAACCCTCCCCCCTCTCCATTGTGCTGCATCTATGAGAATTGAGGAGTTGAAGGGACTGACTGACCTTCTTGGAACTGCTTGAAGCTTGTCTAGGGGGAAAAAAAGCCCAGGCATGCCAAATCTTCCTTATCCAGTTGCTCTGACACAAACACTTAATCAAGTCCTAAAGGATTTGTTAAGAGGTACAAATTTGTAAATGTTTAGAGAACTTTGAGTTGTGAGTTGTAAATGGTCCTGACGTGTTTATAAGAAATGAAGCAGGCCAAAAAAGAAATCCCAAGAACTTTTTTTTTAGGAGGAGAGGACTGTATGAGGAGAATACAGTGATTGTTAAGATCTCTTTGTCTCTTGGGGAAGCATCTGATGGAACACTTTGTGACATTTGGCTTTACAACGTGAGCCCAAGCTGGCTTAAATTAGCTCTTGGCTATACACATCTAAAGGTGCATGGGAGATTGGATGAGATAGTCTCTAAGCTTTCTTGTAATTCTGAGCCCTATAACTCTATGAACCAAGATATCCAATTATGGCCAGATGAGTTTTCCCCAGAAGTCTTATTTCTGCTCAGTTGCTATAATAGTGATCTGTGAGATGGTCTTAGTATTTTTAGAAGGGACCTCAATGATATTAGAGATTGTACACCTGCCAGCACAAAAATATCATAGGCAGATAGTACCAAATGTCTGGCATATAGTAAACCCTTAACAAATGACCGAGGTTCTAAGGAAATTCCAGACTCTGTACCTGACAAAGGAGAAGTCATACAGGGTGATGATAACCATGAAACAACATGAAACCTTTCCTTTCTGTTGAGATGAACCTGGGTTTCAATCCTATTTATGCTATTTATCATATGTGCTGTTGAGAGAGTTATTACCCCTCTCCAGGAATTATAGAGTCATAGCTCTAGACCTGGCAGAGACCTCTGAGGCCATCTAGTCCAACTTCTTCTTTTTATGTATTAGGTAATTGAGTCCCAGAGAGCTTAAATGGCTTTTCCAGTGGCATCTAGCATTAGAGGCAAACTTTAGAGGCAAGATTTGAACACAGGTTCTATGAGTCTAGAGCCAATGCTTTTTTTCATTGTGAGCATTGCACCATTTTTCAAATGATATGATTGGACTTGTTTCTTTATGTCTTTAAATCTTTGGTATTTTATGGTAATACCAAAATCTTTTGGTATTTATAGAGAGTTTAAAGTTTGTAAAGTCCTTTCCTCCCAACAGTCATGAGAATTTGGTAGTGCTCCCAGAGACCCCAAGAAAAACCAAACCAAAGAACGTTACAGTCTTTGCCAACTATTTCTTTTCTTCCTTCCTCCCGTTTTCCCCTCATTTCCTCATTTTCTTCCTTCCTTCCTTCCTTCCTTTTTTTCTTTTCTTCCTTTCTCTCTTCCCCCTTTCATGGTAGCTCTTTGTGATCACTATTTTTTTTAAGAAGGTGACTCATTATCCCTTTAATTCTAGAATTTCATTGGGAATTTAAGACTCACTAGCTCACAGTTGACATATTATATATTTTATTCACTTCTTTTGTACATGGGCACAGATATTTGTCCTTGGATTCTGAAATATCTCCCCCATTCTCCAAATTTCCGGAAAGATTACTTTCAGTAGTTCATTAGTAGAACCCAATAATTCCAGCCAGATGACTTAAACTCATCAAAAGAGATAAAACAAAGAGTTTATAATCCCCATTTTATAGATGAAAACACTGAGATTCAGATTTGGCAGAGAGATACTTAACCCAGACAGTTAACTTTCAGAGGTAGAATTTGAATTCTCATGTTCTTATTTCTTCTTGACTGAGCTAGATGGCTCACTGGATTGAATCCATGATTCAATCAGGAAAAAAAGAGTTCAAATCTGGCTTCAGACGTTTCCTATTTGTGTGACCCCATGCAGATCATTTAACCTGTGGGGAAGGAAATGACAGACTTACTCTAATATTTTTGCCAAGAGAACCCATGGACCATATGGTCCACAGGGTCATGAAGAGTTGGATGCAATTGAATAGCAACTTCTTGATTCCAGATCTAGTACTCTATTTATCTTCCATTACCTCTAAATTATATGATAGGTTATTCCTCACAACACTTAGAAGGAACTACAGTAAAGTCTCTGTTGTGTAACATACTATTAACTAGATTTCATTTTAAATGATCCTACTCTATATCCATAATTCGTTGATAACTTATATTCACATGTTTAACCTTAAGTTATAGTAAGATTCTAAAATGACTTCTGAAACTTTAAAGGGAGGTTAAATGATGCTTAGTAAAGTATCAGTGCATTTTACTGTTTTCTAATCCTATAAAAACTGTTTAGCTATCTGTGAGATACACACACACACACACACACATGCACTCTATCATATCAATCAGCACAGAGAAATGAAGTGTTCTAGTTATTATAATACTAGGGCTAAGAGAGAGTTTGAGGGTTGTGCTGAATGAGAAGTTGATTAGAAAGGAATGGTTAAGAAAAGACTAGGTGAATCAGGGAAGACTCAACAGATAAGGTAAATTTCTCTCTATCATTCATTTGGCCTATGATGTCTTGTGTTGTTTTTCATTCTATACATATATTATTGATTGTATCTTATACACTATTCATTAATAGAATCCACTTGGAATCTAAAGATGATGAGGTAAAGCCAAATATGTTTTCAGAAATGCAGCAAAAACTGTCTCTGAAATGTATTTTCATCACAGACTTCACCCTTATTGGAACATTGACTGTTTGTTATATAAAGCTAGTTACAAATCATATCATAAGGTACTAGGCACTTAGTTGGTAATCACAAATACATACTCTTTCCCAATTACCTTCCTTATTGGTCAACTGAGATATTCTCATGTCAGGAAAATTTCTCCTTGGGATATCCAGACTCTGCCTTTCCACATGCCTTGGTCTTACTTTGGCTCTGTGAGCATTCCAGGTCACATACATGTGCTAAGATCAGTTTCCCTATTTAAGTTGACAGCAGCCAGAAACTTCCTTTCCTCTTCCTTAAATATCTGCTTCTCCTGCCCCTCCCCTACAGTAAGCCCTTTTAAGCATTGTGTGAACTGCAATCTATCTCAGAAAGAGCTCTGTTGCTATCCAATACTACAGTGCTGACAGCTAGTCAGTCTCAGCTTTGCCATAACCCCTGGCCATGGTTCTGAACACCATCTGTCCAAATGCTGACAGTGGTGATTGGCTATACAATGTATTGCTGTTTGTTTTTACACAGCCCAAATTGGGAGGAAGGGGAGGTGATTCAACCTAGAGTCATAATATTTGTACCCTATCTCTATGACCTGTTATAAGATCTTTGAGGTCAAAGGACCTTATCTTAAATTTCTTTGTATCTTCTGTATCTAGAATATCATCTTAAACATAGTGAATACCTAATTGATGTTTATTCTTATTGTTGATGGTTGTTGTGGTGGTCAGGATTTTGAAAGATAAGGACAGTAAAATTAAAGCTTTAATCAATTATACAATTACTGAGGGATGAAGCCAGAATTTGAATGAGGTCTCCTAATTCTAAAACCATTATTCTTGTTACTGCACCACACTGTCCTGGTCCCCCTACTTATTCCAGCCTCTCCTTCCTGCTACTTCAAATTAGTATAATCTTAGAATATTTCTCTCTCTGGACCTCAGTTTTCTCAGGAATAGATTGGATCAGATGATCTCTTAAGTCTTGTCTGTCTCTAATTATCTGTGGGTTCTTTTACCTAACCAAAATGATTCCAGACTCTCACCTGGAATGGCTATTGTATAGGATGGTTACTATTAAAACCTTTGTTAGCCTCCTGCCTAAATCCATTTAGGAAGTCCTCAAAAAAAAGGACTTTTGATGCCAAATGAAAATAGAAAGACTATAGAGCAAACATTTGAGATTGTAGATAAAGATTGGAGATAGTCATAAAAGGAAACAGGATATGGAAGAGACGAAGTTAAGTTGGAAATACAGTATTCTCACTGCAAATGAACAGTTACTGAGTGATTGGGCTCATAGGGTAAAGTGATAAGAGCTGGAAGGGACTTTAGACATCATCTGGTACAATGCTTTCATTGTAAAGAAAAAGGAACTGAGGACCAGTCAGGCTGAGTAATTTGCACAAGGTCAGTTAATAAATATTTGAAATAGGGTCTGAATTCAGATCTTTGGATTTAAAATCCAATTCTCAACTACTTTCTCATCATGTGACCTCCCTCTGATATTCTCTCCTTCAGAGACTATCATTTTGGGAATAGACCCAGGATAGCTGAAATTAATTCCCTCTCAAGGCTTTTGATATTCTAGACTTTGCTATAACCCTCCTCCCACATAAGAGTACCTTCTTTCCCTAGGTAATTTTTAATTACCTTTTGGTGTTATTTTCCTCCATTACAATGTAAGCTCCTTGAGGGCAGAAATTATCTTTCTTTTGGTTGTCTTTTTTTTATATCCTCAGCACTTTTCATAATGCCTGGTATATAGTAAGGATTTAATAAGTGCTTATTGTCTGCCTGCTTTTTCCAAGCAGACAGAAATATATATATATATATATATATATATATATATATATATATATCTAGAAAATATAGCTTATAGTCTATGACCTGTGTCACAAATGATTATACTCACAACTTCATTTCTACTCCTTGATGGTAATACATATGGGCAATGATTCACTTAAAAGAATTATGACTCAGGAATGACATTCATATTATGCCTTTCCCTATTTCCCCTCCTACCTCTTGCCATTCACTGCTCTTCATGTTGCAGAAGTAGTTCAGAATTATAGATTCCTGGGCATAGAACATCCACAATATACAAAATTATTAACCATTCCAGTAAACTTACATTTAAAAAAAAAGATTTTCATTTCTTCCTAATTTTCTCAGATCACTACCTCTGTTTTGTAGGTGTAGGGAAACTGAGCCATGGTTGAATCATGGATTAATGAAAAATGCTGGATTATTATTCAGGAAACCCAGGTTGTTATTCTAGCACCTACCTGTCAGGATTGTTGCGAGGATCAAATGCGGTAATATTTGTATCCTAGGTCTCTCACTAGGTAGCTCTGTGACCTTCAGAGATCTCTCTGTTTTCTCATTTGTATGTAACAAAGAGGTTAGGCAATGTTCTTTCAAGCTTCCTGCCTACATAGCAGCATACATGCCTTATTCTTGGCTCTAGTTTCCTTATTCTACTTTAAGCCCTCAGTCTAAGACTATCCTTCCTTGCTCCCATCCTTCTGCCACCAATAATTCACTCCTTCAGCAGCAAGAGGAGCTTGTGTTTAGTATATTTTCTTGTTGGTTTCTAGTCCTTTCCAGGAGTCCCTCATACTCTCTTGGGGATGAAAATAGGTTTATCTTGCCAGCTGGGCTGGGCAAATAGAGAAGTCTACTGTATCTACCTCCCCATTGAGTCAGTGTGGGTTGTGCTGATGCCAAACATGTTGTGTTGGACGGCAGGGCTGCAGTTATGTGATTCACCCTCCCACTCACCCTTTCCCTCACGTCAGAGGCTCTGATCCATCTCCCCAAGAGGAACA
This sequence comes from Sarcophilus harrisii, assembly GCF_902635505.1. Lineage (NCBI taxonomy): Eukaryota > Metazoa > Chordata > Mammalia > Dasyuromorphia > Dasyuridae > Sarcophilus > Sarcophilus harrisii. The sequence continues at coordinate 608,824,424 of NC_045427.1, forward strand.
CCGGAAGTGTCTGTGAAGGAAATGCTACAGGCTCGGAAGAACAGGGAGGGAGGAAAAGAGGAAGGAGCAAGGCTGAGGGCAGGTGATGGTGCAAAACCCACTCTTCTCTGCTCTCACTCTGAGTCCTCAGGGAGGGGCAGGATTCAGCAGGCTGGATCAGTGCCCATGGATAAAGCCCTTACTTCCTCGCCTAGAGCTGGGCAGTTCCTTTTTGGCAGCTGCTCCAGGGCTGCCTTTCATTTGGAAAGAGGCTGTGAAGCAATGAAAAAGTCACCAAATTTAGAGTCAACAGATCAGAATTCAAATCCTGACTCTGTTACTTACTCCCTATGTAGAGGCTGCTGGATGGTGTAGTAGACAGATAGAATGCTCTACCTGGACTCAGGAAGATTAAAATTCAAAATCAAACTAAAGTTCAAAATCAAACTAAAACACTAACTAGCTGTATAATCCAGGAAAAATCATTTAACTACTGTTTACCTCAGTTTCATCAATTATAAAATGGTCATAATAATAGCACTTATCTTCCATCATTGTTGTGAGAATCAAATGAGGTAACCTTTGTAAAGCATTTGACAATACCTTGATAAGGAGCTTAATAAATACCTATTTTCTTCCCACTTTCTTTCTGTGTAACCATTGGCAAAACAGTTCATCTCTCTAAGCCTCAGTTTTGTCATCTGTAAAGCTGGAAGGATGGACTCTTTGGGCTATAGGCACCTTCTATCTCTCAAGCTATGATTCTATGAGGTGATTGATGCTTTTTTTTTTGGATAGCCATTGACCTTTTCTAAGTGTCCCTCAATCTTGCAAGAATAGCTCTCCTTGGTCCATACCAAGATAGGAGTGCTAGTAACAGAGCATTTGAAGACAAGAAGTAGCGCGCGCACTAAGAAACAGAAGACCATGAGAATATGGGGTATATTCTCATGTTTGTCCCTATGAGACCTTTGGAAAATCACTTTCCCTTCCTATTTCCATCTTTGCAAAATAATAGTTAGCAGGTGAAATGGATGATCTGGATGGACCTTTTTAGCTAACTATTTATAATGAGTCTTTGGTCTATGTAATCATAAGATAGGGGTAACACAATCATTTAGCAAGTATTTACTGATCACTGATTATACAAGATGCAAGATAGAATAGTAGACAGAAAACCTAGGTTGGAGTTAGGATGATTTAGAGTCAAATTCTGTTTCTGATGGTTATTTTCTGTGTGTCCCTGGGGAGAACTTTTAACCTCTCAATGTCCAGGCAACCTTCTAAGACTTTAAATCACAAAGCTACTATTAACCTCGTTGTCTTATTATTTCTTATTAGGAAAAAGTTCCATCAATAAATGAAATCATAGGTCTAATAGAAAAAAAAACAAATTATGTTAAAAGCAGTATGCTAATTTTTCTGGGAATAAACAAGGATGTAATATGTGGTACCTGCCTTCAAAAAGATTACAGTCTGATTAAGAAAATAAGATATTCATATAAAAAGACAACCAACAGCTGCTGAGCAGAAAAGTGACCAAGACTAAATGCTGTAGACATTTAGAGGAAGGGATACATAACGTGGCTGGAGGAATCAGGGAAAATTTGGTGAGTTGGAGGGATATGAAGTGCTTAAGCTCTACTTTGAAGACTGGATAGATTGGGATTTGGGGGAAGAACATTCTAGGTCTGGGAATAGTTTGGGCAAAGTTATGCAAGCATGGATTTACATGGCATGTGAAGGGAATGGTGAGTAAATTATGGTAGTTGATAACTGGAAAAGAAAGTGAAGTTGCAGTCAAAGTGTAAAAAACCTGGGATTCTATATAAAAAAGATTGCATTTTTATCCTATAGGCAAAAGGGAGCCAGAGAGAGAGAGGAGAGAGAGAGAGAGAGAGAGAGAGAGAGAGAGAGAGAGGAGAGAGAGAGAGAGAAGAGAGAGGAGAGAGAAGAGAGAGCGAGAGAGAGCTGATTGAGTCAATTAAGTAGCCATTAATTTAGTAGCAAATGGTGCTATTTGGAGAATGACCCAGAGAACTGAATAAAAACAGAGAAAATGAAGATTTGAGGGAGAATTGTCTTTCCTGGATAACTACAAATCTAGTGTTCTTTCCACTGTTCTAGGTTGCATCACTACTCTTTTGTTCAGTCATTTCAGTCATGTCTGACTCTTTGTGACCCTTTTTGGGGCTTACTTGACAAAGATACTGCAATGTTTGGTATATCCTTCTCCAGCTCATTTTACAGATGAGGAAATTGAGGCAGAGGATTAAATGACTTCTTCAGGTTCACACAGCTAGGTCTGAGGCTGGATTTGAACTCATGAAGATGAGACTTTCTAATGCCAGCCCCTGTGCTCTGTGCACAATGGTGTCATTTAGCTGTTCCTGATACTGGCTATAATGACCTGTTTGCTATTGCTCAAACATGACATCTCACCTTTTGATTTCTTTTCCTTTGCATTGGCCACCTCCATGTTTAGAATATTCTTTCTCCTTCTATCACTAAGAATTCTTGCTATCTTTCAAAAAACTAGCTTTAATGGAACTTTTGTAGGAAGTTTTGCTTCCCATCTTTAGCCTATTCCAATCCCCTTCCAAAACTTTGCCCTTGAAATTATCCTCCATTTCCTCTGAATCGTTATCTATTTTTTCATGTGTTGTCTCCTTCATTAGAACATAAGTTCCTTGAGGACAGGAATTATTTTTTTACTTTTCTTTGTATCCCCATTACTTTGCTTGATGTTAAAACCTAAACACCAAAAGCTTGAGTCTAGGTTTTCTTAACTTTCAGACTGGTTAAGTGAGGGTGGTTTCCATAGAAACAGACCCTTACTCCTGTTTGCTAAGAGCTCCAGGCCATGGGAGAGAGAAGTTTTGTGATTCCAAAGGCATTTGATTATGTAGTTCTCAATACAGCAGAAACTGGTTTTGCTCCACATTTTGTGATCTGATAGTCAAATGATGCTATTGAAGCTGGTTTTATACATGGACCAACTTGAGACTTTTACCCTGAGGACATGTTTGGACCATGTAGTGAATGGGACCATGAGAACAGACATGGTCTGTGGAGGGATGGGGTGGGATGAAGGACACACTTTGAATGAATTACTGCTTTTTTGTTTGCGTGTGATCCTATCATTTGACCCTTCTTTCCCTTTCGGCCCTTTTCTCTATAAATTTCCATGAAATGCCAAATGGAGCTAAGGTTTTAGAGAGAAAAATTATTTATGTCATGAGCATATTTTTAACCTATCAAAGTTGATATGCATTGGAAATGCAGGAGCCCAGTGCTACAACCTCTTTAGGTACACTTTCTCAAATCTCATTAAATGGTAATTTAAAGGCATGGCTATTTTAGAAAAAGGGTTATGTGGGGACTGTTAAAATATATTGGGCCAATATATTGTGTCCTATTTTGTTGTAACACTGACAAATATTGAATATTTTTAGAATTCTTCAAAAAAAGAAAAAGAAAAATCTCTGATGGCTCATGAAGATAAGAGAAGAATTTTTGTTCTTTTAAAGAGGGGGCTTCCTTCCTGTTCCTATTGAGATTTCACTTTAGAACTTGTATATTGATACAGGAAGACATAAAAGCAAGGGATTTTTCCATCACTATGGAGACCAGATGTCATTGTAAGATTTGTATGACTAGACATCTGCATTTAACTCTTTGATAGAAGGATGGGGGGCAAAAACTCCGAAGCTTTGCCTTTTTGATATGCTTGCGATTCAATCAAATGTCCCTACTTTTTTCTAATTGGGCCCTTTGTCCTTTATACATTTTCCATGAAATGTCAAATGGAACTGGGATTTCAAAGAGAAATATTTCTACCTTTTAATACAGTGGGGCTTAGAGACATAAACACACATACAAATATACATAAATGCATGTATGAATACATAATACATATATGCACACATACATTTGTATACACACATCATATATATATATATATATATATATATATATATATATATATGCACATATACATATATGCCTTTGGGGGATGGAGAGGGCAGTAGTAAAAATGCAGCAGATGTGGCATGGAAGATAATCTTCTGTAAAACTGTGAGCTACCACTGAAATTGCTAAATGCTACCTCTATATAACGGCTGCTGAGGGACACTATTACATGGTGGAAAGAGTCAGCTTTGGGGGCACTAAGACCTGGGTTCAAATCCTGTCTTTGTGAACTGTTGGCTATGTGACTGTGAGCAAATAACTTAATCCTATAGTGCTTCAGGAAGCTCTCTAAGATTATATACTGTAGAACACTTGCTATTCTGAAGTGATAAAGAGAGTTTCTTCACTGGCAGTTTTCTGCCCCAGTGAAATTACAGGTTTTATAGGAAGGAAGGAAAGAATGAAGGAAGAAAGGAATGAAAGAAGGAAAGAAAGAAAGAAGGAAGGAGAGATGGAAGGAAATAAAGGAAGAAGGAAAGATAGAGGGAAAAGGAAGGAAAGAAAAGAATGAAGAAAGAAAAAGAATGAAGGCAATAAAGCAAGCAAGGAAGGAATGATGGAAGGAAAGAATGAAGGAAGGAACGAGGAAAGATGGAAGAAGAGAAAGAAAGAAGGAGGGAAAAATAGAGGGAAGGAAGGAAGCAAGGAAGGAAAGAGTCCATTGAGAGAATCAGTATAACATACGGAATAGAGACCTAGCTTCAGAGTCAGGGTTTAATTCTGATATCTGACTGGTATTGGCATTGTTATACTGGATAATCACTTAACTTTTTGGTATCCTAGGAAACATCTTCATTGGTAGAAAAGGTTTCCTCACCTGGAGTTTCTTATATGAATGAAATAACAGATTTAGTTCTATCAACAAACGTGCATTGGGCCATGTGAAGGAATTTTTAAAAATTGGTAACTATCAATTTAACTCATAATTTCTCAGTGAAGAAGCCAATTCTGAGGCTGAGATATTGATTTTGCAAGATTTTAATGATCATAGTCAGGATAGTTTCACCACAGCAGCCCTGGGCCCCATGCACTGGGATTTTGGTCTCTTTTGGCCTATTTGACTGGAAAGAAAGAAGTACAGATCTCTATCTAATGGGGGAGGTCATAAAATTAGGATCTTGATAATACCTCTCCTCAAAGAATGCAGGAGGTTTTATGAGGCAGAAAGGATTTTGTCAAGATCATAGTGAGAGAATGGAATAATCTGTAAAGGATTAAGGACATTTATAGTTTTTCCAAGGTTGGAAAGGGGCAGAGGCAAGAAGAAGGGTTGAAAGAAAAGAGAATACCATATAAGGCTTGGCATTCATGCTTGGAGCTGTTGCTTTGAAGCTGTGGGGTCTTGTAACTTTGCTTCATTTCAAACATCACTAGATCTGACCTTCAAGCCCCAGATAACTCTTCCAAAAGAGTGATTCTGTAAGGTCCTTTGAATTCTGACCTTGCCATTAACTTAGTAAGAAAATAAAGTACTTTTTCCCAATTCAAGGACATCTCCCTCCAACTTCCATTACTTTCTGAGTTCATTAAGCTGTCATAAATGAACATTGTTTTTTTTACTGTATTTTGCAATGTGCAAAGCATCTTTTTTTCAACACTCCTATGAAGTGGACATTGAGAGTACTATTATTCTACTTTATGCGTGGGCTACCTGAGGCTCAGAAAGGTTAATTGACTTGCCCACTAAAGCCTAGCTCCAAATAGTCATTGAATATTGATTCAAAATCTGATTCTATTCTCTCCCTTCCATTTCCCCTCTTTCTTTCCTCTCCCATCCTCTCCTCTTTTGTCTTCTCCTTTCCTTCCTCTTTTCCCCTTTTTTCCTTTCCCTTTCTCCTTCTAATGGAAAAGAAAGTGATAAGAAAAAAAAAGAGTGAAAAAATAAAACCTGTTAGAGAGACAAGAGAAGAATATGACAACAGTATTATAAAAGCAGAAATATATGACCTGGACAGGACAATTAGCAGTATAGAAAGGTCAAGATGAATGAAATGAGAAGATAATCAAGTTTAGCAAGTAAGAGACTGTTAGTAACTTGGGAAAGAGTAGTTTTAGTAGAGTGTGGACTCAGAAAGCAGATAACCAGGTTCTGAGAAGTGAGAGGGGAGAGAAGTGGAGACAATTAGAGCCTTTTTCTAGGAGTTTACCTGTGAAAAGAAGGACAAACTTAGGATGGTAACATGAGTGGATGAGGTTTATCTCTCATCCACAGTTTGATATATGACCAGTAGTAGTTTCTTTCCTTTTAGAGAGTAGAGCGATTGCTAGGACTAGTGACTTTAGTCATCACCCTGAGGCTGTTTGTGTAAGCTTTGGACAGCAGGCAGATAGTAGCATTTTAGGAAAGATCCACTGCGTGCCCTACATTGTACTGGATGCTACAGAGAATGCCAAAGAAAGAAGAGAATTAAAAAAATGCAGTCTTGAGGAAGGCAGAGAAGGGCACAATGAGCAAAGATGTATGAGAACCTCTATAGTCCAATGAAATCAGTCCAAATTAAATAAACCAAATAAATCCTTTGGCCTATTCACTTTTGGCTGCATATTGCATAAGAGCCATTCCATTGGAAACTGCTATATCCCTGACATATCTACTCTATCTGGGGGTCCCCAGTATTCTTAAAAGAGACTGTACCAAAACGACTACTACCCTATTTTCAAGTATCTTCCTTTCTCTCCTTCAAAATGGCAATGTGTACAAACAATGAATGTGGCTCAACATTTGTTTTGCTGAAATCATTTGTTTGTGGGAAGCAGATATTATCATTATCAGTACATAGCAAACCCAAATGTTTGTTGAATGTTTGGTTCAATTCACTTATCAGATGCCATAGTGTGTAAAAAAGCTAGGAAGCTCCTTAGGGAACAACTTATAGGGTCATTCAATATGAAGATGTTGAATTCAACATAGGGAATGAGAAAGGGGAATGGGTAGAGGAACAAACATTACATAGTCCTTGCTCTGTGTTAGGCACCCTGCTAAGCACTTTACAAATACCTAATTTTACCCTCACAACAGCTCTGTTAGGTAAGGAACATAATAATTGCCATTTTCTAATTGAGGAAACTGAAGTGTACAGGATTTAAATGACTTGCCTGGAGTTATACAGCTAAGTCAACATCTGAGGCTGAATTTGAACTCACTACCTTGTTCAAAACTCTATGAACTATGGTGCCATTTGTAGGAAGGAATAGACTACCTCTGGAGGAAATATTAGAAGGCACTGAAGGCAGGCTTTGCCTACTTCACAATTTTTGCCTGCAGATTGTATTGTACTATAATAGTATATATAGTGAGTAGAGTAGAGTGATTGACTGATACTTAATTTATTCAGTAAATATTAATGGCAGAACTGGAGTCAGGCATTTGTATGTCCTAGGCAAGGTTTGGAAATTGTATCTGCTGTCTCTTACTTTCCACTAGAAGTCTTGAAAGTTCACTCTGACCCACCCAGATTGTTTTATCATAAAATCAATACTTGCAAGCCATTGAGAAAGAATTTACTAACATTAAAAATACATGTACTTATAAGAAGTCATATCCAGACATATTCCCTGCTGTTAATATAATATGTCCTCTATAGCTAGGATGCTGCTTCTCCATAATTCTTGCTCAGATTGATGGCCTAATATTTTTCTTTTATTTATTTTTTTTATGTATATGACAGCTGTGTGGCATAATAAAGAGAGGCCTAGGCTTGAGGTTAGGAAGAGTCAGATTTCCAACCTCAAACACTGGCTAGCTGTGTGACTTTGGGCAAGTCATTAACCATGTTTACCTTAGTTTCCTCATCAGTAAAATTAGCTGGAGAAGGAAATAGCAACCCCTCCTAGCATCTTTGCCCAGAAAAACAAAATGGGGTCACAAAAAATTGAACATGGCTGAAAATTATTGAATAATAAAGTGGCTCTAACACTACTTCTTTGCAATTTCTTACCTATCTGTTCTTAATTAGGTCTTAGTTAAAATATCCTCAATTAGATCTCAGTTAAAGTGCCATAGAAACTGAAGGGAAGATTGGAATAAAAAATGCTGCCATTGAGTATTGTCAGTGTACTTCCATGCCTTATTTCTCTCTCCTCCCTCTCTCTCCCTCTCCTCTCCCTCTCCCTCTCCCTCTTCCTCTCTTTCTGCCTTCCTTTCCTTTCTTCCTTCCCTTTCCCTTCCTTTCCTCTTTCTCTCTCTCTCTCTCTCTCCTCTCCCTCTCCTCCCTCTCCTCTCCTCTCCTCTCCTCTCCTTTTCTCCTCTCCCTCTCCTCTTTTTCTCTCTCTGTCTCTTTCTCTGTCTCTCTGTCTCTGTCTTTTCTTTGTCTCTTTTCTTCTCTCTTGTCTCTGTCTTTTCTCCCTTTCCCCTTGTCTTCTGCCTCTGTCTTTTCCCCTTTCTTTATATGGACATATGTATGTATATATATATATATATATATATATATACGTATATATGAATATGTGAATATGTATATATGCATGTGTATGTTTGTATTTGCCCTTATCACATTTGAGAGCATAATGATTTGTATGTATATTTTCCCCATTAGATGATAAGCTTCTTGAGGGCAGAGATTGTGCCACTTTTCATAATTTATTCCCTGTAAAAGCAAAGGGTTTTACATGTTTAGATCCTTAATAATTGTCTGTTGGATTAACATCATACCTCAGACTTAGAAAACAAGCCTGTCATCAACATTTGCAATAATAGCCTTTGAAATTTTCCCCAGCCCATTTCTATTCCCTCAATGTCATCCAAGGAGAATTAGGAATGCCTTGTTAAAACAATGTAATAGAAACATGACTATCCCAAAGCAAGATAATATCAGGGCCAAAAGAAATATTTTTATACTACTAATTAAACAAATCTTTCCTTATCTATCCATTCATTTTTTTTGTTTAACATTGACATTTCTTTTAATAGCATTTTGTACTGAAAGGTCCATTAAATTGGGGTTCAGAAGATATATGCTCAAGGCCCAACTTTTTTTCCTCTAAACCAATTAGTTGTAGACTCAAATCATTTGGTCTCTAGGGGCCTTGGTTTCTTCATGTGCATTTTGGCTCCCTCTAATTATGATAATCTTTGAATTTATAAGATCTCTGCTTATGCCATAGGCTTATAAGTGCATAGAAATAGAACTGGAATGGATCTCAAGCCATCTAATCAACCTAATCTTCCCCTCATTTTACCGATGAGAAAACAGATTCCCATAGAGGTAAAAATGACTTGCTCAGAGCCATATGTGTAGTAAGTATTGAGTACCAGTGGAATGGAGGTAGAAATGAGGTTATATCTTTTTAACAAATAAAGACTAATAGTACTATATAGGTAGCATGGAATTGAGATTTGTGGTGGGAATGGAATCCAGTGTACTAAAATTCAGGGAACATGCAGTAACAGAAAGACATAAGTAGGTTCCACATAAGACAAGTGGAATTGACAACCTCAGAGAAACATACTATCTGTATAAACATACTGTTCCTTTTATCTCTCTATTTGCTACCTATTTATCTATTATCTCTCTCTTCATTATGTATCTATCCATCTATTTACAATGTATCTATCTATTATCTATCTATCATCTATCTGTTTATCTATCTATCCATCTATCTATCTATACTTACCATCTATCAATCATCTATCATCTATTGATCTCTTATCTGGCTACTTATCTATCTATCCAATTTATTGAATTATCCAATTAATTTTAGAGAAAAGTTAGAGCAAGATCTCATGTAGATAGACCAAAAGCAGGGAGTTGAAGCAAGACTTCATGTAGGAAGCATTCCTTGAGTAGACCTTTGAAGGAAGTCAGGGATTATAAGAAGTGGAAAGAATGAGGGTGTACATCCCAGGGATAGGAGGCAGCTTGTAAATATGAGATAATATTTGTCAAGTGCTCTGCAAACAATAAAACCATAGAAAAAATGGAGATAGGATATGGAATGCTATGTACCTAGTTTGGCTGGATTGTAGAAGTCCATGATAAGGAGTAATGTATAATATGCCTAGAAAGGTGGCCAGATTGCAAGGGATTTTGAATGTCCATCAGAAGTTTGCATTCTATTCTAATGACCCTGAGAAGTCACTGGAGTTCCCCCTTTTAACATTACTTTGTACCAACTTTGAATGTATCTTATATATACCTATACATGTATATGTTTTCTCTTCCATTGTAAAATAAGTTATCTGAGGGCAAAAATCTGATTTTTGTTGTATCTTTGTATTCTCATTCCTTAGCACAGTGCCCAGTGCATAGTATATATTTTTAAAAATGCCTGTGTTTGAATTGTTTAGGGGAATGATTTACTCAAATCTTACATTTATGAGTATATCTTTGGCAGCTATGTGAATGGATTCAAGAGGGAAAAAAACAGTGGGGAATCAGTTAAAAGACAAATGTAGGGGCAACTAGGTGGCATGGTGGATAGAGCACTGAAGTCAGGAGGACCTGAGTTCAAATCTAGTCTCAGACACTTAATGCTTGCTAACTGTGTGATTTTGGGAAAGTCATTTAACCCCAATTGCCTCAGAAAAAAAGACAAATGTAATTTTCCAGATGGGATATGATGAGGAATTGAAAGATGTTGATGGCCATGTGAGTGGAGGGGAAGAGGGAGAGAGGTGAGAAGTACTGTGGATTTGACAATTGATTGGATATGGAAGATGAGGGAGAAAAAAAATTGAAGGAACTTTAAGGTTGTGCATCTGGGTGATTAGAAGGATATTAGTGCCCTCAATAGAAATAGGGATCTCAGAAAGAGGTATTGGAAAGGTAATGAGGGTAGTTTTGAACATGTTGAGTTTTAGATGTTTATAGAATATCATCTTGGGGGGGAGAGAGAGAGAGAGAGAGAGAGAGAGAGAGAGAGAGAGAGAGAGAGAGAGAGAGAGAGAGAGAGAGAGAGAGAGAGAGAGAGAGAGAGAGAGAGAGAGAGAGAGAGAGAGAGAGAACAAGAACCTGCTTTCCAGGTACTTTGTTAAGTGCTGGGAGTAAAAATACAAACAAGATAGTCCATACCCTAAGTAGCTTACATTGAATTGGGAGATGACAACACAGAAAGAGAAGTGAAAAATGGGAGGGAGTGGAAAGTTACCTGAAAGAAGGAAGATAGCGAAGTCAAGAGTGTACCAAGAATAAAGTGAAGCTGGCCAGGTTCTTGAAGAAAATGGTGGTCCAGGCTAGAGATTTATCAATCATGATAATGGCCTTAGGGCGGAAGCTTCTCCATGGCAGGAGGGAAAGTGGCTGACAAAGAGGTAGATAATCCAGAAAGTTAGTGAAATAATGAATTCCATCTACCTAGATTGTGCATGTATTTAGAATTATTTTATCTCCAAACCTTATTTTAATATAAACATAAAACTTTCTGAGGAGAAAATTAACCACATGGATTTTCTGAGATGTCTTAGCTTGAAATGTTCCTGATTTAAAAGGGAATAGGGATTTGTGTTTTAGAGGCTCACACTCTATTTTGGAGCATTTTACAAAAATGAAAAAAAAAATTGAAACTACTCTTAATATTGTGAGTCACCTTGACAGCACATGAAATGGACTTGTCTGCCTATCTATCTAAGGATCTCCTTGATTCTGGTTTCTGTCCCCATAGAGGAAATCATTCAATTAACAAAAGCAATGACTTTCTTATTCAGCCTGAATATGGAGATTGGCTTTGCTTAGGAAGCTGTAGTGGCCATCTCATAATCCGCTTCTTGTAGAAGTTGGTATAGCTTTGCGATATAACAAGATCTGTGGGGATGTTTATCTTCCTCACATTTAGCCTGTTTTTCTCCTTGGATTTTAAGAGAAGCATATAGATGAATGGATAGGTGGAGTCTGGAGAATTAATACATGTTGACAGAGGGTTTGAAACTTCTTTAGGCAAAATGTCAGGTAATTTGTGCTAAAAAACAGAATAATAATCTTTTACCGAGTGAAAATAATAGTGGAAAAGGCAATGAATTGAGATTCCTTTCCTGCTAACTATGAATCAGTAGTGATTTTACCACTAACTAGTTGGGAGAGGTCAGGCAACCTCTTTGACTTTCAGTTACCTTCCCTGTAAAGTGAAGGGTAAGCAGTGGTGATGTAGGTGGTAAAATGGATAGCACTCCTGGTCTGAAGTCAGGAAGATTCCTTTCTGAGTTCAAATATGGCCTTAAACATTTACTAGGTGACACTGGACAAATCAAAGTCACTTTACTCTGTTTTCCTCAGTTTTCTCATCTATAAAATGAGCTAGAGAAGGAAAAAGTCATTAACTCCAGTATCTTTGCCAAGAAAATCTCAAGTTGGGGGTCACAAGAAATCAGACAAGACAGAGATGATTGAACAAGAAAATTTTTCTAAAGTCCTTTCTGGCCCTGATGTTCTATGATTTCATAAGTACTTTATAATGTGTTTATTCTGTTTAACACAAACCAGAGAGACATTCATTTTATGGTTACTATCAGCCCTCTTTGAATGTGCTCATATTTTGCTTTTTAAAAATACTTTTTATTATAAACTTAAGGTAATAGCAATGAAGAAAAATGAACGTGTATCCAAGACTATTTATAATAAAAATAAACTTCAACAAACTAGTAACAGTGTGTTGTCATGGAAAGCACACCAGATTTGGAGTCAGAGGACTAAGGATCTGTATTCATTTCTTTGCTGCTTAAATCCTGTATGATTCAGGAAAGTCCCATGATTTATCTAAACCTCAGTTTCTTCTTATGTTAAAAAAAAGGATGACAGAAGAGATAATTTCTAGGATCATTGCCAATTCTAGATCTATGTTCCTAATAATTTATTCATTATATCATCTGCTCTCCCTTTCTTTTAAAAATGTTTTATTGATATCTTTTTTTGTTTTTGTATGGCCTTTATTTCCAAATATATCTCTCTTCTATTTTTAAGAAAGCCACCCTTTGTAATTATAAAAAAAGATAAAAAAAATAGCAGTTCAGCAAGACTAAAATACTGAAAGGGTTTATACATCTCCTTTCAATTTCTTATAGTTTATATTAATGAAAATATAAAGTGTTTCTTATATAGTCAACCAAAGTGCAATTTAAGTTGGCCTTCTCAGTTTATTTCATTTTATGGAATTTTAGAACATTACACATGCCTGAGATCTCAAAAGAGTGATTAATTCTGTGTTTTTACTTAACAAATAAGGAAAGAGAAGTGACATGACTTGTAGGTCATGACAGAACTGGGACCTCAGTTTAGCATATTCTGACTCACAGAACAGCGGTCCATGTGCTTTTTCAAGCTTCTGACCTTCACTTAGTTTTCCATAGAGTTGACTTCTAGGGAGCACTACATTGTATAGAACTCTGAACCTGGAGTAAGGAAAAGTGAATTCAAATCCAGCCTCAAACACTTGGTTGCTACCTGCCTCAGTTTCCTCATCTGTAAAATGGGGAAAATAATAGCACTTGTCCTTGTTATTGTTGGGAGGATCAAGTGAGATAATATTTGTAATACATTTAACACAGTGGGAAGTAGGTGCTATTATATAATCCCTGTTTTATGGTCAAGGAAACAAAAACATTTAGAAATAAAATAACTTGCTTCAGAATCCTATCTCTAGGAAGTGTCTAAGGCCGGATTTGAACTCAAATCTTCCTGACTTCAGGTTTGATTCTCTAGCCACAGTACCTCATAGTTTCTGTACAATAAATATGTTTTAAAATCTGGCAGGACAAGTTTTTCTTTATAATATTTTAAAAAGGTTTCCAAGATATTATCTACTATTTTTCATCTAGATTTTGTTATCATTTTATACAATTCATTATACAATACAATATTTTATACAATTCTAAAAAGAAACTCATTGACATATTAATTGTTATTAAGTTGAATCTAGGCATTAATTTGGGAAATATGGTTATTTTGACATTATTAGGTCAAATCAACCATGTATAGGAGATATCCATTTATTTTTCTAAATTTCTGCCATTACTTATGCAAAACCAAGTTAGATTATCGTTATAAAGAAAGACATCATTCTAGGTAGTTCAGTGGATAGTGCACTGGGTTTAGAATCAGGAAGACTCATTTTTCATGAGTTCAAATCTGATCTCTTAACCTTAGTATCTGTGTATTTCTGGGCACATCTGGAAAAGGAATTGGCAAACTACTCTAGTACTTTACCAAGAAAACCCAAATGGTATTATAAACAAAAATATTATGGTATAGGGAAAAGAGAACTGGTCCAGAATCAAGATTACCTGAGTTTAAGAAATTTTCTGATAGATTATCAATCAAGTAACATTTATGAAAGAACTATTGTAAGTTTCTATGTTACCCTAGGTGACTCACAACTCTGTTTGCCTCAGTTTCCTTATCAGTAAATTGAGCTGGAGTAAGAGATGGAAAACCACTTCCATATTTTTTCCAAGAAAACCCCAAATGGGGTCATGAAGTGTCAGACACCACTGACATGACTGACCAACAGCCTACAACCTAGTGATTGGTCCTGTGACAGAGTGGTTGAATCGTTTTTAGTGGTCCTGTTTTGCCCTTCTTAATCAAATCAGTTTTTCTCATGCTAACTTCTCTTCTTGAGCCTTACTTTTGGGAGCTTTGTAGAGCCCCTTTGTGTGGCTTTGGGTTTTATTTCTGATTTTGGCTCTTTGCTTTTGTTTTGAACAATGAAGAGAACCAATATCTACTTGGTAGAGATTGTAGGTTCTTTATTATTCTCTGAAAAGCTATGGAATCCATAGAAACATCAGGTGAGATATAGGAAACTGAGATTTAGAATGAGAACATCTCTTTTCATAATTAATCCTATATCGTGGGAGATTTAATTTTAAAAAGATAATTGCTTCCCAGTAGTAACGAAGCTTTTCCTATACAAATTATGAAGACACTTGCTGGAAAGTGATTTTTTTTTTTTAAATTCTGCCAAAAGTGAAGCCATGGAAAAGAGTAAGATAAAGCAGCTGAATGGGATATACAAGAACATATTTTTGAATTCAGTGCTAAATTTAACAGCTGTAATTTTCAATGGATTCCATTTAAGCTGAGCCAAATAAATGCTCCCCAAGTCCCTGATTCCCTGTGGCCAAGTACTACCAAGAGACACCATGTGGTTGTTTTCAAAGGAAGGTTGGACTTCTCCAAAGGAATCATCTGATCTGGATGGAGGAGTGAAGGGGAGGGCCAGGGCATGCACTAACTAACTCAGCAGGCATACTGAGTGTAGTGTTTTAGGCTGATTTAAATAGCTCAGAGGATGTCCAGACTGCTTGGCCATAGTGCCCATTGTCATATCATTTTTTCTGTTGGAGAGCTGGATTTGTTTCAGCATTCCCATTTTGGTTTCTTCTCTGTTAACAGTTACACCATTCATGGTAGGTCCCTGGATTTGGAGCTGGAACAACTGGATAAACCAATTAATAGCTAGGTTCTGTAGTTATTCAGCTGTTTCAGTCCTGTCTGACTCTTCATGACCCTATTTGGGTCTTTCTTGGCAAACATGCTGGAGTATTGCCATTTCCTTCTCTAGCTCATTTTATAGATGAGGAAACTAAGACAAATAGGTTTAAGTGTCTTTATCAGGGTCACATAGCTATTAAATGTCTGAGGCCAGATTTGACTTCAGGCTGGGCATTCTATGCACTATGGAACCCTCTCTCTGCCCCCCCCCCAAGATCTAGATGAATCTAGGCAAATTATTGAAATTCTGTGTGTTTTGTTTCCTCATCTGAAAAATGGGGATATACTTTATGTATTGCATAGGCTTCTGTGAGCATCAAATAAGAGAGAATATGCAGAACATTTTGTAAACTTTAACACAATATTTTAATATCAGATATTTGGTTTTTGTTAATTAAAATAATTATTTTTTTTTTTAAAAGAAGGAAAAAAGTGCTTGCTGTTTGCCTTTTCTTTGGGAGGATTTGGCTTTGCCTTATCAAGTTCAAACATCCTTCTGGTTTCCTAAGAGTGATCTCACCAGAGTCTTAGGGACCTTCTTTATTCGAATCCTTTTCCTCCAAGATCATATACATCAATTACTCCATTCTCTCCAAGAAAAGACAAAAAGACCTTTGACTCAGGTCTTGTTGTGAGAAGAAAGTATATGTGTTCTGTCTGTCTGTATGCATATGTACATATATACATGTACACACATATATGAACATCATACTTTTTTTCTTATTTGATGACAAAAGTGTTCCCTTATACTATTCTTCTTATTGGTACCTATTTAAGCAATAACAATGGTGTCCCTAACACATGGTGTCATGGATCATAGATTTAAACACAGGAATAAGAGAGACCATCTTGGAGTTTTCTTGTCTTGTAGATGACAAAATTGAAGCCCAGAAACCGAAGTAATTTGCCCAATGTCACAGATTATTAGTACCAGAATCTGAATTTGGATCCAGGTCCTTTGATTGTAAATTCCCATATTTTTAGGAGCACTGATAGGCCAAATGGCCAAACAGCAGCTTTACTGTTGTGTTATTGAGGCAAAAAGTGACAGAGTCCTTTGGCACCTCATTATAAGTTCTGCTTTCTGGTTTGTGACTTAAATAACTCAACTGACATTTCACCTTTATCTTTTGGCATGAATTTTGTTCCCCATTTGTCTTCTGCTCCAGCTTGGATCAGTGTTGCCATTAGCACTTTTAGCCTTGTATTGGTACCCAATGAAGTTCATGGTCATGGGAAGTAGTTTGGTGTCCTGGAAGAGATACAACTTAAGATGGCCTTGAATTTTAGGCTGGTGTTGTTTTCTAGGTTGTTTTTTGATTGCTTCTTTCTGATGAGGAATAAAGCCAAGGTCAATGTTTTCTGCCCCATCCTCTGAGCCTAACTAAAGCAGGACTCAACTTCAGGCAGCTGCTTTCCTGAATGACTAAAGAAAGATTTCTAAAGATGTGTTGTAATTATGAGTGAAAAACAAACCCCAACACCCAGATTTCTATCCATTTGCACCAGTCATGATTTAAATGCATCTATAATTCTCTGATTGTCTCATTAATCTCTGTTAAGCTTCATAAAAATACAAAAGCCTGGATCAGGAAATTGTTACCAAGTCCTAATCTTGCATTCTGGGGATTGTTTTTCCATGAACGTGAATAGACTGATGTTACATATTTGGCATTTGGCTTCCCACCTTGTTAGAGACTTGCATTTGTTCAAATACCAACCTGTTTACAAGGAGAGATCTGTATTTCCCCCACTGTGTTTCTATTCCTAATGCTGCTTCTGCTATTCCCTATTCCTCAAGGATGTTAAACATAGTTTTCTGAGCCTGCTTCTTAGTGGCCAGATCTTGGAGCAATACAGTGCTTCAGTCCCTGCTGTTTTCTCTAGGGAGAATGCATCAGACCCAAGTTACAGAGCTTGGTTTGTTACAGATGGTTCGGGCAGAAAATGGGTGGAATCAAATTGCCCTAGACTGACAGCTCAGACTTTACCTGTTTGAATTGCCTTGCTACTTTAGAGCATTATATCTGGGGTCCTGAAGGAAGCCGAGGAATCTAGGAGTTAGAAGTGAGGAAGGTAAAAATTCCATGCATGGGATAGAAGGTATGGCTGGCAGAAGATGGAGATAGGAAATTAGGTGTCGATTGTAAGAAGCAGTAAATGGGCCAACGTGGCTGACTCGTAGAATTTATCGAGAGGAATAAAATATGACTGGAATGTGAGGATTCTTACAATTCCACTTTGCTAAGTGGAATTGAGGAGACAGTGATTTAATCCTACAACAAATAATGGTTTCCTAGTGATATAATGATTGGTGTGTACTCAGTGTACAGCATATAAGCAAAAAGCTCTCAGGGTGGGACACAGAAGCCCACAAGCCCACTCTTGGAGGTAGAGACAGATTCATTCCATATTCCACCTTTGTGCTGGCTGGAGACATTCGGAGGTAACTAGGGGCTGAAGCTCAAGACTTTGAAGGACACAATAAAGGATTTGGATTTTAACTCCTGGCTGCATTTGAGGTGATTATTACACTGAACTGAAACTAAGGCTGCCTCCAGAAGCCCCCCCAGAAAACCTGCTCCCAGAGACCATTATATTTTAGAGAAGAATATTACTCTGGAAAGTTAGGAGTAGCCAGGGTTTGAAAGGATTTAAGTGCCAAATGGGGACTTCATATTTCATTCTAGAGGTAATTGGGAGCTGATTTACTAAGAATTTACTAAGAAAGGGAGTGTCATGATCAGATAGACATTTTAGGAAGATCAGTTTGGCAGCGGAGTGGACAATAAGTTAGAATGGGGGAGATAATTGGGATAGGAGCAATAGGAGGCTATTGTAATAATCCAGACATAAAACTATACCACCAGAGCAGTGACAGTGTCAGAAGAAAGAAGGGGGGATATACAAGAGACACTGTTAATGTGAAACCAAACATCACATTTTAGGTCTCCTCCAAACCCTAGTTGTCCTCCTGGTTTAACTGAAATGGAGGGAGCAGACTGTGGGAGAAAGTTAATTTGCCCACCTGGAAGCTTTGCTCCCAGGAATGGCTTGAGCTCATAGAGGATCCGGTTTATCATTTTCATAGACCAGAAAGCATGCTGGATTTTCAGGAAACAATTAGGGTCAGAATATGAAGATAATCTTTTCCAGATGTCGAATGGACTAATTATTGTATTGTCTACAATCAAGCCATCACAGGATGTCGGTGCAGAGCATTATGACCTTCAATCCCATCTGGATTGGCTCCTGACATCCCTTCCTAACCCAGTTCATTTTTAAACACCTGAACTTGTACAATTAGATATTTGCAAGTCAACTTTGTCTTTGAAATATACCCACAGGATATCTAGAACTTGCAGAAGGGGAGGTTATCATCTTCATATGTCACATCCAGTGAATGTTGTGGGTCAGTTATTAGACTTCATCTGTTATCTATCTATTAACCAAACATTTGCTGCAGCCCAGAAAGCCCACCTCAGTTTTTCAGAGGTGTTTTTTTTGGTGGGGAAGGGTCCAATTCTTAGGTTGTAAATCCCCTCTTTAACTCCACCTCTTTGTGAGTGTCAAGGCTAATTGTATTAGTCTTTATCCTGTAATGTACCTTTCCAGAGTTAGTTTTGTGCAATGGACTCAGTATGCTCCCATTTATTCTTGGAGGCTTTAAAAGTAATCATACACACCAAAACTCAGGAAGTTATGACTTGTGTTCCAGTTTCAACAGCATGGATTTTTGAAATATAGATGTTCTAGGAAGTTGGGTGATACAGTAGATTTAGGGCTGAATCAGGAGTCAGCATGACCTCTTGTGTTCCAGTTTCAACAGCATGGCTTTTTGAAATATAGATGTGCTAGGAAGTTGGGTGGTACAGTGGATTTAGAGCTGGATTGGAAGTCAGCATGACCTCACTTCAAATCTGGCCTCAGGAACTAGCTGTGTGATTCTGAGCAAGTCACTTGTTCTGTCTGCCTCAGTTTTTTCATCTATAAAACAGAAAAAAAATAGCACTTACCTCCCAGGGTGATTGAGGGTCAGATGAGATATAACAGTTGTTATATCTACTATTCACCATAACTACTAATAGTAGGATAGATGGGAGGAAATTGTCAGATAGAGGTTAAGGAGATCTTATGATTGGTTAGCAAATGAAGAGTATTTCAGAGAAACAAGATTTGAAGCAAGGTGAAAATGGACCATTCTCCTCCTATCCACCCCCCTTCCATGTACACAGAAACACCTCCCACACAGTAAGTTCAAAGGGGACTGATGGTACATGTTATAAAACAACATGGTCTAGTTGAAAAAAAAATGAATCCAGCATTCAGGAAAACTGGTTTCTACACCCACCTTTAAAACTGTCCACATAATCTTTAGGGAAAATGGTCAATCTCTCTGGGTCTCAGTTCCCTCAACTATATGAATCTCACCTGGGGAAAGAGGGAATCCATGACCTCCGTTCACAATGCTTTTTAGAAACAGGATGATGAGGATCAGCGATTTAAAAACAGGAGCTGGCCATCAAGTGAGCTTTTAAAGAGGATTCATTTGGTTCTCTTGCCCTCCTTCTTGTTGACACAATTGACTCTGCAGTAAAAAGTCTAGTTTAGGAAATACCCACCCAAAAACCTATACTATTTTGATAGTTGCCTACAGAAGGGGAAAGAGGTTGATGTCCTTAGGTCAATTTTGAAACACTTGCCGTCTTTCTTCCTCTCTACCATTAATCCCGCTTTCCTGGTTGTCATTAATGTGTACCATATTTCCATGTCCAGCTGAAAATATTTTTTCACTCTCTTTTCTTTAATGGAAAAAGTCATTCTGAACCATAATCCAAAGGGTGCTAAGATTGTTTTGAATTTGAATTCAGTCCCCTTGCTGGTTAGTTCATTGTTGAATTTGGAGATGGTCCTTTATGATGCAGTGTCATGATTTCAATTCATAAAAGGTGAAATCTGAATGGGAACTTAGATATTATTTACAGCTAGATCCTTATTAGCACAAATAAGTAGTCCATGTGTTTTAATTCATAATTACTTGAAATTATATTCATGTAAAATATGCCATTCAATTGTAGCACAATGGAAATATCCTGTTTGGAGAGATTGATTATTTGTGCTAATTGAGATTATTTTATTATATTATAGTTCATTAATTCAATCTGCTCATTTTACAGATGAGAAAACTGAGGAGCAAGGAGATTCTCTAACTTGCTCATAGCAGTATAGATTGTCAGTGATGAAACCGGAATTAGAAATCTAGGTCTCCCAGTTTCACTCCAGTGCCTTTTCCATTGAATCATGTTGTCTAATAGAATTTAATTCATAAGCACCATAAATGGTCTTCTACTTACTCTTAGGCAAAATGGAATTTCTGAGCCCTGACATCTGTGGCACTTGCCCTCCAGGTGTAATCATACTTTGCAAAATGAGTTTTTAAGAGAGGGCTTTGTGAAATGCTTCTTCCCCACCCCCTTTCCCCTTATTCAATACAATCTGTAGCAGTTTCTTTCACTTTGCAAAGCAAAACATGATCTTCTGCAAACTCCCACTGCCATAGATTCTGCCTGGGGGCTCGGGGCTCCAGCTGTGCTCACTCAGCTTCTCATGCTGGCATCAGAAATAAAACTGCTGCAGTTAGAATCTCAGTGAGAACATTGGAGGTTTTGCACAAGGACACAGACAGGGCCCTAGAAGGATTGAGCTGAAGTCATCCTCCTATTTTCTCCTCTCCTCTGAGGATCTAATTATTCTTTTCATGCCTCAGTAGTCCATCTAGGTGACTAGGTCTTGGGATCAGGAGGACCTGATTTCGAATTCTGCTCTAGACATTTACTAGCCTTGTAAAACTGGCCAAGTTGTTTAAACTACCTCAATTTCCTCACCTTTAAAATGGGGATAATACCTGGCAGAAGTTGTTCTGAGGATCAAATGAGATAAATATCTGTGAAGTATTTTATAATCCCTGAAACTCTATATAAATGATAGCTATAATTACTGATGTTATCTATGGTTAATTGGGCATGCCAGTATATTGATAACAATTCTACTTAAAATTTTACAAAACACTTAGCACATATTAATTTACTGGTTCCTCCCCACAACAGTGTGAGGTAGATGCTATTATTATTCCAATTTTACAGATGTGGAAACTGAGGCAGCAAAAGGTGTGATTTGTGGCTAATAAATGCCTTGTACTAAAATACTCCTGGCTCCAAGCCCAATGCTTTATCCACTGTAACAATAAAGAATTAAAAATGAGGAGAAAGAGTTCAGCAAAATTAATCAGCATATCAGAAAAATCTAAGACTATATGTAGCATTTCTTGGCCATATCCTTCCACTCTGCAGAGATACAAGGATGTCTGTCTTCTGAGATTTCCTCTTTGGAACTAGCTTTGTTCATTATAACTTCATGGCTTTTGGTTTCTACTTTAATTGTTGTTGATCTTTCTATTTACACAGTTGTAACCACTGTGTATATATTTTTCCCCTGACTATGCTTGATTCACCCTGTATCAGTTGATTTGTCTTCCCATGCTTCTCTGTCTTTGTCATATTCATCCTTTTGATGCTGTAGAAATATTCCATCACATTCACATTCAACAGCTGCCTTGCTTAGCCACTCTCCAGTCTTTTGGGCAGCTACTTTATTTCCAGTTCTGTGCTTCTACAGAAGTGCTGAATCACTTAATTTCACTAGATTGTCATTATTTCAGGATCATTGAAAAACTCGGTTGATAGTAAATGTTCCCCTATTGTGTCACTTCTGTAGTGGATAAGTGTATAAGGGAGGATATATTGACTGTTCTGACAAGAAAATTAGGGAAAAAACCCAAATTTCTGGAAGCACACAGAACAGCTGAGATGTGTCATTTCCCATCAGGCATGTTCTAATATCTTAAGTTAATGAAGCACACTTGTTGAAGTGCTATGGATCCCTAATCACTTATTGGCCTAGTGATAAATATTAGACTTCCCTTTCTTCAGTATTAAGCAGCTTCTCTCTGGGACCACTTTTATGTCAAACATTTATCTAGTATTGCCCAGATTGGCAGTTAGGGCTACCAGCATCATGTGGCTTGACGGAGTTCTGTCTGCAGACTGTGACTTGTTGGGGGGAGGGAATAGGACAAAGGGGAATCATTCTTGTAGATTAAGAGAAGGCAGATTAGGGCTGTGGATAAGAAACTACGTGACAGAAAGTGCAAACACGAGACTTTTCACTTGATAGCTTTCTCTGTCTTATTCTCTATAATTCTCAGTATTTCAGTGGTTCAACGAGTCCTTAGTTGAACCTTAAGTCAACAAACATTTATCAAGTGCTTTCTATGGGCTAAGTGTCACTCATCCAGATTGGGTGAAGAATCAGGTTTTTCCTACCGTCTTTTCCTGGATTCTCAGTATTTTGAAACCGATAGACCTCAGAAACAATCAAACAATAGCTCCATCACCAGGATGCTTTCAAGTGCTATTGTGAGCTTTCCTCACAACAACAGAATGAGGGATAGTGGCAACATAAATATCACTAATACTCTTTTCCTGGTGG
Source organism: Sarcophilus harrisii (assembly GCF_902635505.1). NCBI lineage: Eukaryota > Metazoa > Chordata > Mammalia > Dasyuromorphia > Dasyuridae > Sarcophilus > Sarcophilus harrisii. The sequence continues at coordinate 608,847,346 of NC_045427.1, forward strand.
GATAAGAGAGGTTATATCACTTGTTCATAATCACACAGTAAGTGGCAAATTGAGATCTTCAGTTCAATTCTTCGGGCTTTGATTCTTATATATATTATGGCAACTTTAGGACATCAGTGAGTTGGGAGCACAGCATCAGTGAACACTCACAAGATGCTGTCTCTGTGTATCACTCAATGGGACTGGGAAGATTTCTACTTAAGAACACGAATTAATAGTGATGAATATGACAAGATCATCTTGTCCTAATTATCACCATTCTAATCATTATGATATTGATCATGGCACAGGATCACAGAATTTCAGTTTTGAAAATGATCTCAGTGGCCCCTAATTATACTTGTGCCCCCTGATAATATATTTGTGAAGTGGTCATCTGGCTTTTGCTGAAAGATGTCCAAGGAGAAGGGGTAGTTAGGTGATGCAGTGGCTAGAATGCTATAGGTGGAGGCAGGAAGACCTGAGTTCAACTCTGGCTATTCTCCGGCTTCAGACACTTACTAACTGTGGTGCTGGGCAAGTTACTTCTTCTTTGTTTGCCTCAATGTCCTCATCTGTGAAATGGGGATAATAAAAGCTCTGACCTGATAGTCAAACAGAACAAATATCAAATGAGTTTATATGTGTGTATGTACACACACACACACACACAAATGTATACATATACATATATAGATAGATATAGATATAATAGATATAAATATAGACATATCTATCTATGGTTTTATATATATATAGCACTTTGTAAGCCTTAAATGCTACTTTATTATTATTAATTTTAATAATATTACTACAAATTATAACAATAATATTACTATTAATTATAATACTATTACTATTTCATAGACACCTAGTTGATGTAATAGGTAGACCATTATAAGAGTTGGAATTAAGAAGTTCTATTTATTTATCTATCTACTTTGTTATCTCTTAACTATCTATCATCTATTCTATCTATATTAATCACCTGTCCTATCATCTAAGCTAATTGTCTTTGTTATCTATTACCTATTAACTTATCATCTATCCTGGTCATCTAACACCTTTCATCTGTAAAATCTATTACCTTTTCTATCTATATCATCTATTCTGTCTGTCATCTCTACTACATCTTTCAAATATTTATAATCTATCCATCTATCTCTGTTTTATAAAACCTATCAGTTTATCTATCATCTATAAACGCCCACCATCTACTGTCATCTGTACAATTTATTAACTTTTCTAACTATCATTTATTCTTTCTGTCATCTACACTACAGCTATCACGTATCTATCTCTATTTCTACTATCAATTTTTCTATCACTGTTCCTATTTACCTATTTGTCATCTATATTGTCTATCACTATTCTATGTTATCTATACTATATCTTTCATCTATTTCTATCCTTATCCATCTTACCTATCTATCTACCTTTCTATATATTGTCTATCCCTTCTACCTATTTATTGATTAATCTATCTATATGAAGTGTTTTATAAACATTAACGTGTTACATAAATGTAAGTTAGTATTCTTTTTTTTTTTTTTTTGCTGAGGCAATTGGGATTAAGTGACTTGCCCAGGGTCACACAGCTAGGAAGTGTTAAGTATCTGAGACCAGATTTGAAATCAGGTCCTCCTGACTTCAAGGCTGGTGCTCTCTCTACTATACCAACTAGCTGCCCCAATATAAGTTATTTTTACTGCCTCATACAGTAACCCATTGCTTTTGTTCTAATTGTTAAGTTAAAACCAAAAAAAGTATTTTCCTGGCAACTCTAAATTTACCTCTTTGTAATTCTCCTCATTGCTCCAAGTTTTATCCACTGGGGCCAAGCAGAGAAAGTCTAATAACACCACTTCCATGTGATAGCCCTTTAAATACTTGAAGACAGCCATTAGATGATCTTCTTCCCCATATGAATTTTTAATCAATTCTAGCCAATTGTGCTAACAAGTGTATAGAGGGCACTGCAAAGATAGCTAAGGAATTGAGTGAACTAGAAATCCACATATGCTGAAGGAAAATGGAGGGGTTTTTATTTTATTATTATTTTAACCTGAGTTATCTAAATAAGCTCTGCTGAATGATTTTTCACACTGGTACAAATGTTCATCCCTGAGGGACAAGGACAAAATAAGTGATGGGTTGTACCAATTACTATGCTGCAAAATTAATAGTGGAAGGATGGGGAAGCAGGGCAGGAGACTAATATTGTTAACCTTCTTTCTTTATTAATTGGCTTTCAAATTCCAGAAGAAGAGCTAAAATGAGTTATTAAGGAAATATTGATTCAAATGTGCTAAGCAATTGAAATGTTTTTGTTTCCATGCTATAAAGACATAATTGGTTCTGCATGGATAAGTTTCAAATTGTCCCAAACAGCACACTAACACTCTATCCTGAGATTGTGAAGTCCCTGTAGGAAAATGTGCTTATCACAGTGTTTTCAGTTATTCCAGATTTTGACAGTGAGTGCCATAGGTGTGGATTCCATGATTATTCATTTTGTTCTGCAAACCAATTTTCTAACATCCTTGACTCAGTTTCCCCCAGCTCATCCATCCACAATTCTGATAGTCTCTTTAGATATACAATTCCAGTCTGAGCACATGGAAGAGGAAATGGAAACTGGAAGGGAAGAATTTTAAGAATCACAGCCTAAACCGGCCTCAAGGAATGATAAATTCAGCCAGGATATTTGGAAAAGACTTGTTATCTAGAAAAGGTTGTGGTCTTCTTAGCAACGACGTAGTGGGTCTCTCAGTTGTTTTAGTCATGCTTAACTCTTTGTAATCCCATTTGGGGTTTTCTTGGTAAAGATACTTGAGTGGTTTGCCAATTCCTTCTTCAACTTGGTACAGTGGATAAAGTGTTGGACCATGAATCAGGAAGATCCATTTTCCTGAGTTCAAATCCCTCCTCAAATAAGTACTATCTGTGTGATCCTTAGCAGTCACTTACCCATGATTGCCTCAGTTTCCTCATCTATAAAATGATCTGGGGAAGGAAATGGCAAACCACTATCTCTGCCAGAAATTCAGAAAGAGTTGGCCATTACAGGAAACGATTAAAGAACAATAATAAAGTGGATCTTTCAAATAAATAAATAATCTCTATTTTTGATGTAGTGAGAGGTAATCAGGTGAAGGAATTCTGTTGGAAAAGCACTGCAGAGAGTGAACCCACACATGAAGAATTTTCATGAAAAAGGTGAGGTTGTAATTATTTGTTGCTAAGATAAAATAACCACTGTGGAACTTCTTTTGCTCTAGAGTTAATCTTAGGTACTATTTCTTTTTTTAAAAAAATTGTTAAAATTTTTTAGTTTGGTCTTCTATTGCTTCACATTTCTCTCAGAATCTTGTAATGTTGAGCTTGAAAGATCTCTGTTTTAAATTTATGTATTGAATGATCTCTGTTTTGTGTACTTGCCTCTTTCATGGTGAATTTCATCATCTGAGAAATCATAGAAATAGGCTGGTGTGTAGAAAAGGGAAAATTCTATCGATTATATAAAGTGAATAATATATTTCCTGAAAGAGAAACTGCCATCATATCATTGTTTATGTTGAATAAAGTATGTACTGGACCATATTTTAAGTACCTTCTATAATCCAAATAATTAATCCTCTCTTTTTTCTCTTCCATATGTTAGGATATGAATTCCACTGTATAAATGATTCTAATTCCCTGATTGCCATCATATATTAGGAACATAGATATAGAAACAGAAAGGACTTTTGAAGTCATGTAGCCCAACTCCTTCATTTAACAAATATAGAAACTAAGGTCTATGGAGATGAAATAACTAGACCACAATCACATAATTCTAAGTGCCAGAGCCAAGATTTTAAGTCAGCTCTCTGAGTCGGCATCTAGAGATTTTCCCATTTTACTTTGCTGCTTCCCAGTTGTTAGATGGCATCTAGTTAGGCTGTGATTCTCTGAATCCTATTTCTTTTTAAATCCCCTCCCTCTTCCCTCATGTAAATTTGCTTCCAGTAGAGACCAGGCCCCTAACTCTAGAGATAAGACATACTTATTGATTCTGTACTGATTACAAGGGCTTATGCTTTCAGTTTTCCTTTAAAGCATATTTACCTTCTATGGAAAACTGGAGAATTTGGTTCTAATTTTTTCTGCCTTGTCTTCATCAGTATTAATTCACATTTATTGAGGGATATAAAATGCATCAATATTTAAATTGGAGATATAAAGAGATATAGGATATGGCCTTTTCTCCCTTTTATTGACATTAGAGAGAAAAGGTATGTATCCATTAAAAAGATCATTAATGATATAGAGTAGCAGGTGCTAAGTTCCAAATAAGGGAGACATGGATTACAGGTAACATGAGCTTAGAAGAGGGAGCCATCCTCAGTCCCCAAGGAGTGGGGATCATCAGAGGGTGGAACAGCAGGAGGAAAGTCTATTGGAGAGATAGCATAGATTTAGGCTTTGATGAATCTATAAGACTGAGATAAGTAGATAGGAGGGAGAAATGTGTATATACTAGGAAGAGAGGATGGTCTGAACAAAGACTTTCTGAATAGTTTTAAACATTAAATCTCTGTTTTAATAAGTTAACCTAATGTCCCCAAATATATCATGATCATTCTCCACCTCTCTCTCTTTGACTATGCTGTTTATCCTACCCAGCATCACTTTTCCATCCCTCCTGTTTTCTGATCTAAACTCTAGCCCCTGGTCCTCCATGAATTACTTGTTTCTACTCCAGTCCCTACTGACCTCTCTGTCCATTGAGACCCTATCACAATTGCTATATCAGATCATAGTTTGTATAACAACCAGCATTTCCATAATAATATAATTTTTAAAATCTATTTTGTTTGGGACTAGATTTTTTTTAGGTCAAAAAAGTGTTCATGTGGTGGGAAGCACTGAAAGGCACTTTTAAGACCCCCTTTTTATAGATAATATCTAGAAATATTAAAAGGATTGCTACATGTTATCATATGTGTAATAAGTGGCCAAGTCAGAATTTGAATTTGGATTGTCTGTTAATCCAGTGTTCTTTCCTATCATATGCTGCTCTTTTGGCATTTAATCAGAATGATATGGTATATGCTTGTTTTTTTGTTTGTTTGTTTATTTGTTTTTTGGAAACAACCAGCGTTAAATATCAATAGTCAAGTAAGGTTGAATTTGAATTCATGTCCCCCTGAATCCAAGCTGGTGCTCTATCTACTACATCACCTAGCTGTCCCTGCTGTTTATATTTTAGCACTTCCTTTCTCCATAGCTAACAGAATTATTGGCTTCTGGATATTGGCTTCTGGAAGATAGAAATGTAATCAAGGGATACTTGACAAACTAATGATTTTTGTCCACTCCCTAATCTCTGCTAAGGATTGTGTTTAAACCATTCTGAATAAGTAGTGGAGTGTTTCCGGTTCTTAATGATCTCCACAAAAGGCGACTCATTGTAAGGTTTGATAGCAAGTGGTGATTTGGAATAGTCCAACCATCTGGGAAGCCCAGGCTTTTCTTTCTCCTACTCAGCTCTCTATTGCCATAGGAGTACAACCTAGCCTTTCAGACTGGCTTTCTCTACACGAGGATGTTCTGTGCATCCCAATTCCGGGGCAACCACTAAGAAGCAGAAAAGTGAAATTTCAGAGCTCCAGACTTCAGCAAAATAATTGAGGGAGATCCATGCAGGACATGAATTATCTACATACCAACAAAAGATGCTTATGTCAAATCCAAGATTTCCCTGAAATAATCAGTTAAGTTTCTCTGAGAAGCCACAAGGCTCTATTTTATAGATAGTTCTTCTAGTTCATACATACATACACACACAACACATATGTACACAAACATACATACAACACCCACACATATATACCTATATGCACATACTTTATACTATATACACACATTATATATATATATATATATATATATCCCCAAACACACACTATGTATACATATACACATCTATAAATATGCACTATGTGCTTGCACATGCACATATGTATATAATATATACATACTCAATGCATGGGCATACAATAATATACACATGTGTGTATGTATGTGTATATATGTATGTGTGTGTATATATATCATATTGCTTATATCCATATACATTTATATATATTACATATCCATAGAACTATGTGTGTACACATGCATACATATATATATATACATATATATATATGTATATATATATATATATATAAACACAATCTATACACATTTCATACATGGCTGTACTTGCCATACACACATGTACATATATATGTGTGTGTATGTATATAGAGATATAATATATCTATATACATTACATGTATTTCTATGCATACTCATTTATATGTACACAATATATGCAAACTTTATATGCATAAACATATACAGATACACACACACACAGAATGATAGGGGTTTAGCCCCACATCACAGACAGCTCACTCAATTATCTTCCTGCCCTCATACTGAGCTCAGCCATGGGTGTGCACATTAACTTCTGATTATACCTTTTTGGAAATCCTCTTGACAGGAAGGAAATGAGTTTACCCCATGTCACCTCTGCAAAGTGAAGGTAGCCTTGATTTCTGTAATAACAGTGGAATTTTATGTTTTATTTTTCAAGGGATGGATTTTTGTTGCTTTTGTTGTTAGCTTTCTTTCATCTCAAGAAAAATTTTAACCTGGTGGGCACCCTGGGAGTTCAGAGTATCCAGCTGGTCTGTAGCTCATGTCTCACACCACTTACTGTTCCTGTGTCCTTGAACAAAGTTTCTTGGCTGATGGGCATTTTGTTTTCTTGTGAAAGGACAGTGGTCACTGTGGGTCTGTGTGGCAGAGCCATAGGTTATTATTGCTGTCATCCTTATATTCAGTGAAGCAAAATTAAAGCCAAGAACCTTCTGCTCTCGTCACATTGGTCTCCTCCCTGTCCCTGAACTGTGCTCCCTCCCTCTGCATTTTGGCTTATGTTATCTTCCTTCTCTTTTCCTGTCATCCTTTAAAAGATTCAGTTCACCAACTCTTCCCTAATGGAAACAAAATCCTTCTAGCATCCATACATTGCTGTGTGTGTGTGTGTGTGTGTGTGTGTGTGTGTGTGTGAGAGAGAGAGAGAGAGAGAGAGAGAGAGAGAGAGAGAGAGAGAGAAAGAGACAGAGATAGACAGAGAAAGAGAGACAGACAGAAAAAAAGAAAGAGAACAGAGAAAAGAGAGGGAGAGAATAAGAGAGAGAGACAGAGAGAGACAAGAGGATGAGAGAGAAGAGGGGAAGAGGATGAAGGAGAGAAAGAGAGACAGAGGTAGAGGGAGAGAGGGAGAGATAGAAAGAGAGAGAGACAGAGAGAGAGAGAAAGAAGGGGAGGGAGAGGGAAGAGGGAGAAAGAAAGAAAGGGAGACAGGGAAAGGATGAAGGAGATAAAGAGAGGGAGAGGGATAGGTAAAGGGAAAGGAAGAAGAAGAGAGGAAGGGGGGAGAGAGACAGACAGAGAGTAAAGGAGAGAAAGAGAGAGAGGAAAGGGAGAGAAAGAGAGAGAGAGACAGAGAAAGACAGAGACAGAGATAGAGAAAAGAGAAACAGAGAGAGAGAGAGAGAAGAGAGAGAGAGAGAGAGAGAGAGAAAGAGAGAGAGAGAGAGAGACAGACAGACAGAGGAGAGAGAGAAAAGAGAGACAGACAGACAGAAGAAGAGAGAGAGAGAGAGAGAGAGAGAGAGAGAGAGAGAGAGAGAGAGAGAGAGAAGCAGGGAGCAACTGCAGGCATACTCCTTTAAAAATGTTGAGATGAGCTTGGCTGTATCTAATTCAAGATTTGATTTTAGAGCCCTTGCCATTGTTTTCTTAAATATTGTTTGCTCAGAGCACACATTATGCAAGATGCCTAGTGGTGCCCAAGACTAGTGGTATCTCCGTTCTACTTATATCTTTCATTCTTTCATGCTCTTCCACCCGGGCAGAGATAGTTCTCACTTGTTCCCCTCACCTAATTTCCCTTGGGCAGGCATTAATCTTGCCAGATCTCAGTTTATTCTTCTACAACAAAGCTTCTTAATCTGTGGGTCATGTCTCCTGTGAAGGTCACTTAACTGAATGTAGAGATCATGAGGTTATGATTGATTATCAGTGAATGTTTGAATTGTATATCTATTTTATATCTTTATATACCCAGGGTCATGTAAAAATTTCTCAGGTGAAAAGGGATTGTGAGTAGGAAAAGTTTAAGAACCCCTGTTCTATAAAAGAAAGAGGTTGCCATGACCTCTGTGATTCCTTCCAGTTCAAAAATCTATGATCCTTTGTTTTTGTTTGAAATTTTATATTCTGAGGACATGGGATATGCCTCTCAACCTGGTCTAGTCTATAACAATAGTCAAGCTGTATCTTATGGTTGGGAGCAGGAGGTAAGACTTCTTTGCAAAAAAAGCAATCTCTGTGCTTCCAGAAGTTTATTTGCCTGGGTGGCTTTCCTTCTATTTCTGTGTTCATGTTCCCCTGTGTGTCCCTGGGCAAAGTCTTGTGCATCAGACTCAACAGTAAGCTGCTTAAAATCTTAAGGTAATACCATGCACTGAAGAGCTGGGCAGTGATGACTTTGTTACTGGTCCATGATGGTCTTAGATAATATCTTCTGGACTCCTCTCCATGCTCTAAGGTGTACCTTTCAGAAATCACAGGACCCGTTCTATCAGCAACTACAGGACTCTGGAATTCTCGTACTTCGTGTTACAGCCCCAGAAAGTAACTTTAGAAACAGAAACAAACTGGATATGACTTTTTTTCCCTAAATAGAAAAACATAAAATATGTCACGAACCAGAGAGTGAAAGGAAGATGGACAGTGGCAGGGAAGATGAATTTAGTGTGGAGAAGGTGGTTCACAGCAAGCAAAACAGCCATGACATTTCAAATTGCTGCATGACAGAAAAAGATCAAGGTTGATAGGAGGTTGATAAGCAGACAGTGTTCTCATTTGTACTAGAACATTGTCATGAGGTTGTAGGGACAGTTGTTTGGACAGGGTAATTTGTAACTTTAATTTTCAGTTCATTTCCCAAGGTTATTTTTAGACTTGAACAGTCCAACCCAACCTTATAATCATGACAAACTAACTTCATTTCCTTTTCTGACAGTGTCACTAGGGTAATAGATCAGGGTTCAAGGGATGTAGATATAAGTTACCTAGATTTTCAACTCGAAGCCTTGACAAAATTTCCAAAAATATCTTTGTCAACAAGATGAAGAATGGTCAGATAATGAATGATACAATTAGGTAGATTTAGAAATGGATGAAAGAATGACAAGAGAAGTCATTTGACCACTAATGATTCATAGGGAAGATTGAAGTGTCCCAAGCATCTGTGTTGGGTTGTGAGCTGTTTGACATTTTTGTCAATGACTTGCCGAATAATATATCTGCCATATAAATCACATTTGCAAATTACATAAAGTTATAAAGGATAGTTAAAATACTGGGTGACAGATAAGATCCAAAAAGAACTTGACCGGACTAGAACACTGATCCAAATAAATTCAGACATAACTTAAAAGGATTAAATTAAAAACATTAATCTTGAGTTTAAAAAATAAGTCAAATTCACAAGTACAGACACTCAAGAAAAGGTGCCCAAGAAAATAGTCCTCTAAGAGAAACATTTCTATGCCACAAAAAAGTCCCATTGTTTACTTCCATTCAAAACACGTAGCTTGACTACAATATTACAATGGATCAGCCTTAGGAGACTAGATCCTCAAAGACTTTAGCAGTTTCAGAATGATCTGGGATTTTGGTCAGAGTTGATATGAGTCATTAGTGTAACATGGCAACTCAAACCACAAATGTCATTTTTAATCTTGTTAAGGGATGAATAGCACCAAGCAAGAGATAATTGTGTTCTACTCTGCTCTGCTCAGTTTTCCATCTAGTTTGTTGTATTAAGTACAGGGTGTCACAGTTGAAAGGCGACATCAATAAGATGTTAAGATTCCAGAGGAGGTCACCTAAATGGTGGAGTGCCTCACGATTATGTCAAGTATAGAGATACATTTCAAGAACTTGAAGTGTTCAGTCTGGCAAAGAGAAGATTTGGAGCAGACATGATAGATAGATGAAGAAGTATTAGATTTGCTCTACTTGGCCCCAGAAGGCAGAACGAATAGAAGTTGGCAAAGAGGCACATTTCTTCTTTATCTGAAGGAAAACTTTTTAAAGAAAAAAACATTTCCTAATGAAAAGGTGGCTAGGTAGGATAGTGGGAAGTGTTTGAGTTGGATTCAAGAAAGCTAATTAAACTTTTATACCTAACACTTACTAGCTGTGTGAACTTGGACAGGTCTCAGTTTCTTCATACACAAAATGGGGATAATGTTAGCACCCACTACATAGGGTTGCTGTGAGAATCAAAATGAGATAGCATATGTAAAGTGCTTTGCAAATCTAAGGCATTTTTATGACAACATTATTTTTATTAACAATGAGTAGAACTGTTAAAAAGAGCCTTAGGAGATAGTGGGTTCCTTCTTATTAGAGAACTTTAAACAAAGGCTGTTTGAATCCTTGCTTAGTTATCCCCTATAATGATCCCTTACTTGTTATATAGGGGATTCTTAGTCAGGTATAAGGTGGATTTCATGACCTCTTAAATCTCTTCCAGCTCAGGGTTAGAAACTCAATCCAAGTTTCATTTATTAACTCAGAAGAAGTGATCATTGGTAGCTCTGCAAGAGGAAGAGTAGTCCGTGAATCTGAAATCCTTCTGTCTCTAGTCTTGTTAAGGGTGCTTGGATATAGGACTCGGGGAAGAGATTCTTAGCCCCATATAATGGAGCAGGGTGAAGAAGGAAGTACTATACCCAATTTCACTGCTTCTCTTAATCAGCTCTGAGCTGAGTTCCTGAGTATTGCTTGCTGCAGTGAAAGGCATATAGGCAAAAGCATGGGAATGTCTGTCATGTCTTTTAGATGAAGATTGGCATTTCCCAATTCTGTAACACCTACCATCTCCAAACCTGTTTGCATAGCCAGATCCTGCAGAAGGTGAATGCTGATATCAGTAAAGCAACAAAATGATAGGAGATGGGCAGGATAAGTAATTTCAAGATGGGAGCCGAGAAAATATTTAACATGATTTTTTAATATTTAATTTTATTTTTATGGGAAACAGATTTAACGTGAGCTTTTTATTGTTTTGTGCTATCTTCTTAAGCTACATTTCCCCCCATTTTAATAGTTTTTTTAAATTTTTACCAAATATATGCAAAAATAGTTTTCAACATTCACTTTTCCAAAAACTTTAGTTCTGATTTTTTCTACCTCCCTCTATCCCCTGCCATAGACAACAGTAATCCTGTTATAGGTTTAACATGTGCAATTCTTCAAACTATATTTCCATATTCATCATGCTGCATAAGAAAACTCAGATCAAAATGTGAAAGAAAAAAGAACAGGAGAAGAAAAGCAAACAAGCAATAACAATAAAATAAGGTGAAAATACTATACTTTGATCCATATTCAGTAACTCCATAGTTCTCTCTCTGGAGGTAGATAGCTCCTTACATCCCAAGTCTATTGGAATTGGCCGGAATCACCTCATTGTTGAAAAGAGCTATGCCCATCACAGTTGATCATCACATAATCTTGTTGCTGTATGCAATGTTCTCTTAGTTTTACTCACTTCATTTAGCATCAGTTCATGTAAGTTTTTCCAGGCCCTTCTGAAATCATCCTGCTGATGGTTTCTTATAGAACAATAATATTCTATTATCTTTATATACCATAACTTATTCCGTCATTACCCAACTAATGGGCATCCACTCAGTTTCCAGTTCCTTGCCACCACATAAAAGGCTGCTATAAACACTTTTATACATGTGGGTCATTTTTCGTTTTTAAATTATTTCTTTGGGATACAGACACAGCAGAGACACTGCTAAATCAAAGAGTATGCAGAGTTTAATAGCCCTTTAGGCATTAGTTCCAAATTGCTCTCCAGAATTGTTGATAAATTCACAACTCTACCAACAATGCATTAGTATTCCAACATGAAGTGGTACCTCAGAGTTGTCTTAATTTGCATTTCTCTGATCAATAGTGATTTAGTGCATTTTTTCATCTGACCAGAAAAAGCTTTAATTTCATCATCTGAAACTTGCTTATATCCTTTGAACATTTATCAATCAGCGAAAACATGATTTTCTAAAACACATTTTTATTGATTTGGAAGAGATATTAGAGAAGCCGTAAAGAAGCAAGACTCAAGTATTCTGGTAAGGGTAGAGCAGAAGACTTCTGGACAGTGGTAATCCACTTTCTTTTTTTATTTTTAAGGTGGCCATAAATATTTAATTCTCAAGGAGACTTTCTTAACTCAATAGGACAAATATTTGTTGGGCATCTGCTATGTGCCAAGGACTGTGCCAGTTGCTAGAGGAGATAAAACAAAAGACCTCATTCTTCCAGTTAACAAGGTTGCATTTTCCCTGGTGAGACCAGACTCTGATAGAAATTAACAGTGACTAAGGGCCTAAGTGAACTCTATAGGAATTCAGTCTTCAGAAAAGGGCTGGAAGGAAAGAGATTATATTAACAAAGCAAGAGAGGTTTGTACTAGACTTTAATGGATGAGTAAGATTTATACCAAGGAAGAAGAGTGGGCTGATTTGACCAAAAGCATCGAGTTAAAAATGAACATTGCCATGGTGGAGCAGTGAGAAGATCAGTCTGGCAGGACTAGAAGGATCTTGTTGGAAAATAAGACTGTTAATATCACCACTAAAAAGAAGCAAAATCATGGTATTTCAATATCAAAAATCAAGATATTTCAATAAATTCCAAATGTTCTTAGACTGTAAAGCTTATTGGACCATGATGGATTTGGCTGCTAAGTTTACCTGGAAAATTTTTTTCACAGAGCAAAGAGCAATTTATGGCCTAAGTGGCTGAAACTATTTCTATAGGTCAAGTCTTTTTCTATGTCCTAGGGGAAGGGCGTCTCTGAAAGAGATTTGAGTACTCTTTTGACAAGTTTAAACTAGAATCTCTTTTCCTTGGGATATCCTAATCCTATACAATCCTTCAATATTTTTTCCCCTCCTCCTGGGAACTCTCCTAGACTTACTTCTTTATTCCCTTCCTTCTATCAATTCAATATTCAGAATGAAATTGCCATTCCTAATAGCATCCCAGTTACCTAATTTGCAGAACTGGGGTCTCTTTTCTTACTACGTTAATTTGGGGAGTTTTTTCTCCCATGTGTAGGATTGTTTGCCTGCTGATTGGGGCTTTCCAAGTCCCTGTCTGCCATCCCTCAGTGCCCTACATAATTTGTCAAGTGTTTTCAAATTGGTGGAGCTTAAAAATGACAGCCATTTGAAATGGAGTAGAATTTGGTATTATTAAAATAGCATTCTAAATTTTAATCTTGTGCATCGACTTTTTAATAGCTTCAACTTCCACTAAAATTATGGGTAGTGCTCACAGAGATTCAATTTAAATACTGTCAGGCAAGACTGATTTCTCTCCTGAAATTACTAGATTTTCTTTTCTTTTCTTTTTTAAACTAGTGACTTAATTTTTCAATACTTTGAGATTTTATAGAATTCCTTAAAAGCATAAAGAGACCAGACTCTTTGATCTGTGTCCTTCTCTTTTCTCTTCCTTTCCCTCCATCTATCTTTTCAGCTATGCTGTTTATGATGTATGGCAGTCTTTTCCTTTGGAAGCAATTAATTGAGTTTCAGTGCATTTTTTCTCATCATTAAGATCAATATTTCCATTTGAACTAGAGATGAAGTTCCTGTCTAATCATGGGATGATTTACTAGTAATGTCTTTATACTTTCTCAGTCTTGGCCAGAGTTGGGGAGGAAGGCAGTTGCTATAAATGGCATTTATTCATAAAGAGTTAAACATGACAGATCCTTCTCTCATGGACTCAAGGTCAGGAAAACATTCTCTACCTGGAAGAGCCATTGTAATTGTTTTTTTCTTAATACCCTGAATGATTTGGCAAATAGTAACCTCATTTGTTAAAAAAGGGATGGGGCTGGATTTGATGATTTCTAAAGTCACTTCTGTTTCTAAATCTATGGTCTTATGAGCACTTTTAGATTATAGCCAATTACATTTTTCCATATTTTTATTTTATACATTTTTTATTACATTTTCCACATCTGAAGTCTTTTGATGGTTTATTCATTTTTTTTGACACGGCAATTGGGGGTTAAGTGACTTGCCTGAGGTCACACAGTTAGGAAGTGGTAAGTGTCTGAATCTATATTTAAACTCAGGTCCTCCAGATTTTAGGACTGGTGTTTTATTCACTGTCCCACCTTGCTTCCCTTGATGGCTTATTCTTACCTATAAGATAAAGTCCATATTTCTAAGTTGGCATTCAAGGCCCTCCACAACCTAGTCCCAAACTATCTTTCTGATCTCATTATCCTAAAACTCTTCATAATAAACCCATTACTACAGCCATACTGTTACCTTGCTTACTCCTGCTTCTATACTTATGTTTACACAATTCTTTCCTTTAAGCAAGGTCTTCTTCTTTGTCTATTGTATGTTACTCCTATCCATCTATCTAGCTCAAGTCCCATTTTTTCATACAACTATTTTTTTAAAGTATCTTTTAAGTTAATCTAGATGTAGGGGACACAACAATAATATATGTGTGATACCTCTACAGACACACATGCACACCCATGTATGTCCATTTATATATAAATAAATGAATAAATTTATTTAGTTTTTTTTTTTGAATTATGTGAAAGAGGAGATTCTTTGCCACAATTGCTAGCTGATCTCAATCCCTGAATGGGTAGAGTCTCAGTCAAACTGAGGCCTCTTGAAGACCTAAGTTTAAAAAGACCAAGGTCTCCCATTTCCTCCAGGGCTATCTGTAGTCATCTTGATCTATATCTTTCCATTGGACCCAGCTGGCTCTGGAAGGGAAAGCAAGCCAGGTGACCTTGCCCAGCCCTCCCTCACTGAAATCTAATTCACTTGCATGTCATAGCATCACTTCCCTGATGTCACAGTTCTCTTTGAGAATGAAGGACAAACAATAACATTTATATCTCTATCTCTATCTATCTATCTTTCTATACTGCCATCAAGGTTAATAGTAGAGAACACATATATATGTGTGTACATATATGTACATAAAACACAATGTGTGTATATACATACATACATCCACATGTACATATATATCAATGTTATATATCCACATACATATACATGTGTTTATCTGTGTGTGCATACATAGATACATACATACCTACACACACCTATATGTATATCCAAAGCAGATATAAGGAGATCTTGAGTGGGAAGAAACTTTATTGAGTCTTCCATGATCATTACAGTTCACAGAGGTTATTCAGGGTCCTCACAACTCTTAAAGAATATGTACCAGATACAGGACATTTATCACAGGATGTCTTATATTACTGGGTTTCTTTATTTTGTCTTCCCAATCTTTACTGAAGAGTTAGTTAAAATGAAATCTGGGTTCAAATTCTACCTCAAACATATTTCATAGGCAGGTCCCATCACTTCCATGAGTTTTACTTTTGGTTTTTGAAAGATGAGAATATAATATATATCTCAGAGATTTTGAAAGGCCTGGATAAGATAGTGAATATAAAATGACCCTTAAACAGCTATATAAATTTTTAGTTACTGGTACTCTTCCTCTTTTTTTTTCCAAGAATCTAACTCAATATGTTGAAGACAGTAGTTAATAGAATGGAAAGATTCCTGGTTTTGGAATAAAAAGACCTGAGTAAGTTTTTACTCTAATACTAACTAGTTATATGTGTACTGATAAGTCACTGAACCTCTCTGTTCCTTGGTTTCTTCATCTATAAATAGGGATCATAATATTTATAATCTTTTGAGGTTATTATAAGGAAAGTTCTTGTTAACTATGAAATTCTAGAGAACTATAAGCTGCTACTGCTGCTATTGCCAGGTACCCAGTCAATGTTTGTCTTTGGAGGTGACAATGAGTCCCTGGCTGTCCTTGTATAATTTAGTGACTGTGGGGTTTGGAATGGAGAAGACAGAGCTTTCCTTCCCAAAGAAGGAAAGTGCCTAGTAAATTCCTTTCAAATTGGTGACTAGTTGACACATAGGAGATCCATGTTTATAAAGAACATTTTTATTTATAGATTGAGACATTAGAAAGTCTTTCCCCAAACCTCTTCTAGAGTACAGGGGAACCATTTTTGTGTCAGAGATTCTTTGGCAATCTGGTGAAACTGTTAGACCCATGCCTGGGATAATATTTTGTTGCCAACATTGATAGCTGAGGGAAATAATAAATCACAGTTAGAGGTTAGTGAAAATAGAGATGCATTTGTTTCTCTCATTCAGGTAATTGGATCTCCTGAAACTTGTCCATGGTCTTAAATGGATCTACCCAGACCACTCAGTACAACATCTCATAATTTTTTCCTTAGTGTGATGTTTTATATATTGTATTTTTAGCTTTCCTTTCTCATTAGTTTCATTGTAACAATAATGGCACTCCAACTTACTTAAAATTGTTGACTATTCAGAGATTCAGAGAGCTGAGCTAAAGTTGACCTTTGCTGGAAATAAAAGAAACAAATTTGATAATGTAAATTATTGAGTGACTGGTGTGTTGATTTTCAATACTTTGTTAATCAAATGTTAAAGCTTTTGAATAATTTTAAACAGAGGTCCTTAACCTGAGGTCTTGTTTAAATTTATTTTTCTAATATTTTGGTAACTATTTCCATATAATTGCAACTCTATGTATTTTGTTTACGAAAGGGTTCCTAGACTTCATTAGACACTGCCAAAGGGGACCATGACATATACAAATAAGGTTAAGAACTCTCAAACATGAGGTACTCCATATATGTCACAGATGATGGTCTCGCCAAACTGACCTTCTTACTGTTTGTTCTTCATGCTCCAATATCCTACTCCTGTCTCTCTGTACTTTTGTATTGGTCATCTCCCCCACTTCTGCCTAGAATGCTCTTTCTCCTTCCCTCTGATTCCTAAAATTCCTAATCTCCTTCAAAACTTTGCTTGGGCTCTACATTCTACATGAAGCTCTTCCTCTTGATCCTCACAGCTGCTAGTGCCTCTTGTCTCATGTTTGTTTGCATTTATTTTCTGTATACACAGACATATTACCTCTCCCAATAGACTATAAATTCTTAGAAGATAAGGAAGGTTTCATTTTTTTTTGTCTTGGAAACAATACTAGAACAGCATCTTAGCATATAGGTGCTTTACAAATGCTTATTGATCACGATTATGCTGTCTTTGGAGCTTCATGTTTTGGACATACTATTACTTATTATTGAACTACCTTATGCTCTCCTACTCTATTGTTGATTTATTGATAAATGCACTTAAGCCATTGTAATCTAATTGCCCATTGGTCTGTCAAAGAAACTCCATTAGTTGGTAATTTATTAGCCTATTTGAGTTCTCATGGATATGTAACACAAGTAATAATATTGATGGTGATAGTGATGATAATGATGGCGATGATGTTGATGGTGATGGTTATGGTGATGAAGTAGCCATCATTCATGCACCATCACATGTTATCTACCTAGATCTTCAACAACCTTGTGAACTAGGTGCTACTATTATTCCCAATTTATTATAATTCCCAATTATTATAATTTACAATGACTTACTCTTGAGTCACACAGCTAATAAGTGTGTGTCAGAATTTGAACTCAAATCCTCTGCCCCTGTACTTTCTTGCTGCCTCTTAAAAATATTCTGCAACAGAGACCTCACTAGTTCAGACTTCTTGCCCCCTTCCATTTAGTCTGATTAGGATTGACTGTGGCAGATTTTGTTTTCTTTGTTGGCTCCCCTTTTCCTCCTTCTTTATCTCATATCTTACTCCTTCTTCCTCCCAATGCTGTGTTCTACTATTGTGCTCATCATCTATCAAAGTGAAGCTTTGTTTACAGTGGCTAGTGACCCTACAAAACAGAGGCACACCATGTCTGCTGCTTTTCAGGGGTAACCAGCTGGTAGGGATGTTCTGCTTGAATCTTTTGGGGGCAGGTGGAGGAATGAAGGCAAGCGGCTGGGGAGATGGTCTAGGGAAGTCAGTCTTGCAAGGGGCACTGACTAAGCCAAAACCCTAGGGGTGATGCTGGTGATGTGGAAACAGAAACAGAAGCTAGTAGAAAACAGCAGCAGCAACAACAGCTGGGGGTTTCTGATGTGTTAGAAGGGAGCAAGGAGATGAGATGTCATTTGGAAAGTGGCTTGGAGCAGAGTCCAAACAGCTGCATTTCTAAATGATTCCATCTGAAAAATGGAAGTTATTCTTAGAAACAGATTTAAAGCAATGAACTTGGAGTCAGGAGATAAGTCAAAAGTCTCGACTCTGTCACTTATGTGTACAACTGTGCACATGCTACTTATTCTCCCTGACCCTCAGTTTCATCTATAAAATCAAGTATTTGGAGCAGTTGACCTCAGGGATGTCTTCCATCTTTTACTATGAAATCCTCCCAATAACTCAGAAAGGTGGGTAGAAAAAGTAACATTATCTTTATTTCATAGAGAAGGAACCTGAGGATCATAGAGATCAAATCTAAAATCACATAATTATTTATCCAATGGCAAAGGTTGGCTTTTGAAGTCAGGACTTCTGATACCAAGTTTGGTTAAGATAGTATGCATGGAAACCAGTATGCATGGAAATATTTTTAGGGGGAAAAGTCTAAAGAATTGTTCTAATAACAGATATTCTCTTTCATCTTTGCTCACTTTGATCTGATTTTCCTGTATTATCAACACTGATTCCTGGTTCTCCATACATTCCATCAAAGAGCTGGGCTGCTTGAAACCAGTGGTTCTGTTGACTCTCACAGGCTGTGCCAGCCCTGTTAGTCTGTTCCCTTTTGGGGAAGCTGACAGAATGATGGAGCACTGAGTGGGGAGCATGGCCCCAGGCATGTAATTAGGCAGGTTGGGTGTGGAGGAGGAGAAAGGGAACTGTTTGGGTAAACAGGGAGTTTGGGTGTTACAGCAAGACTCTTAAAATCTCTACAGCTGTCAGGAGAATTGAGGATTTATGTTCTGGCTTTCTTATCTTTTGGAAACTTTTGAGGCCTTTTGACGTTGGTTTTTTGGTGAGTGGGTAGGTTGGGGAGAGAGAAGTCTTGCAAAGTTCTGTGACCCTAACCTCACTTATCTTTCCAACAAATTGCAGTCAGTCTGAGTAAGAAGTAAGTAATAGTCTGTTAAAGCTACTGAGTTCAATTCCATCTTACGTATGAGGAAACTAAGGTTTCTAAAGGGAAAGGAATTTATAGGATCATAGATTTAGATCTGGGAGGGATGTTAAAATCGACTGAGTCCACGTACCTAATTTTATAGCTGAAGAAACTGAGATTCAGAAATACTAAGAGATTTGCCTAAGATCACATAACAAATAAGTGAAGTAGTGGGATTGGAATCTAGATCTTCGTGACTTCTGTGTGATCTTAGGCAAGACAACTGTTTGTCTGAGTTCTTCTTCTGCAAAATAAACTAGAGAAGGGAATGGCCATGCACTCCAGTATTTCTACTAAGAAAACTCCAAATGGAGTCATAAAAACTGAAATGACTGAAAACTTTCTGAATCAAAGTCCCGTATCCTATCCATGATTCAATGTTGCCTCAAAAAGACAGGTACCTTTTCCTATTGTCTGTGGTAATGATGGATGCAGCATTAGGCTAGCTTTTTTCTCCCTTATACCTATCTTTTGGATTCTGAGCCTTGGAAATTGTTGAGTGGACTTTGAATATCGAATACCCCTGCATAAAACACAGATATCTGAGGATATTCTTTATAGGATTTGGCTTTGAAGAGGATCCATGCTTTGATTATACATGGTAAAACTTGCTTATATCAAGGAAGTTTTTTTTTCAGGCTTATTTCACAATACTCTGCTTCTATACTGTATAGTCTAATTTAGCCATGTCTCCCTATTGTATTACACGTGCTATAGTTGCATTTTTAAACCCTTGTATAGGACTTTGTCTTTGAACTTCATACAGCTTTTCTTATTAGATTTGGGCCAGTGTTCTATCTTGTCTAGATCTTTTGTGATCTTTATTTTCTCATCCATTTTTTGCCTTTGAACTTCATGCAGTTTTTTTTTTATTACATTTTGGCCAATGTTCTATCTTGTCCAAGTCTTTTTGGATCTTTATTTTCTGATCTATTTTTTAAAAAAGATTTTGACTCCTAGATATTCTACACAGCTTTGTGTCGTTTGCAAACCTGATAAATACATCCTTGCTGCCTTTATATTAATTACTGATAAACTTTAAACACTACAGGACCAAGTCTATATCCTTTGGGCCTTCGAGTAGGAATTTCTGTGCAAGTTGACAAGTCATTAATGTCTACTCTCTGTCATTTCCCTGGTTGTCAATTTATTTGTGTCTTTAGAATTTTATTCTTGAAAATATCCCACATTAGATACCCTTGACTTTGTATTGATAATCTGGCTATCTGTCACATCCCTCTTTATTAGAATGTAAGCTCCTTGAAGGCAAAGATTGTTATTCCTCATTTTAGCCTCTTCCCTTTTCTCCCATTGTAATGCCTTGCATTCATTAGATACTTAATGAGTATTTGCTCAATTAAACAAATATTTATAGAGCACTGGTGCATTGAAGACATTTTCCCAGGCTCTAGGGAGGATACTGAATTCAATAACCATTTGTTTATTGTTAGCTACAATGTACCAGGCACAGGTAATACAAAAATCAAAATGAAATATTGCCTGCCCTCAAGGAACTTACTTTTTTTTGGAAGAAAAGAAGACAATATGTCTACAAAATAATTTCCAAGAAAGGGCACTAACAATTGGAGAGGGAGTCATTCAAATTTAGGCTTCCTCAACGATGTGGCATTTAATCTTTGAAAGAAGCAACAAGTCATATATGGGAGAGCCAGTGCAAGGAAAGGAAATGAAAAGTCATGTATGAGGAATATCACAGAGTCTAGTTTAGCTGGAATATAAAGCAAAATAATGTGCATGAAAGAAAGCCAGACTATTCAGGACTTTAAAAGACAAATAGGAATTTATAGTTTATCTTAGAGGAAAGAGGAAGGCACTAGAGTTTCTTGAGTAGGTTAGAGGCATAGTTGGATGTGAACTTTAGGAGTGTTATATTAGCAATTGCATGGAGGATTGGAGAGGAAGGGGGATTGATTAGGGGACTCTTCAAAAGGAAGAGGTGATGAGGGCTTGAAGTAAAATGGTGGACTGGAATGGAGGCAGGATATATTATGGAAATAGAATTGACATGATGTACCAATTGATTGAGCATGGAAGATAAGGAAGAAGGAACAAATAATCCAGCATAACATCAAAGTTGTACCTGAATGCAAACAGAATAAGACATGGTCCCCATTCTTAAGAGATTGAGTCTACTTGGTGAGAAAATATGAATGTTTGAAGAGGTAGAAAGTGTTGTCTCTTGAGTGAAGAGGTAAATTCATTAAGTAACTTAGGAGTTCAACAGAGAGAGGATTCAACTGTTTTTCAATAGCTGACAAGTTGGGTGTCTTAGTTGGTCTTTAAACATAGGGTAGAATATGGACGGGCAAAGAGGAGCTGATTAGGGAGTCTATAATGGGGGGAATTGCCTGAGCCAAAGTATGGATGTAAAAAAGTAGATGGTTGAATGATGTCTTCAGGTAATAGTGAATTAGCTAGAATGGAAATTTCATATACATAAACATATAGATTATAGCTAGCAAATAAAAAAGCCATTTCGATACTATATTCTGCCTCAGATTAACCATCTTATACTGAATTCTGCTCTTGGGATTTATTATTTTTTTTTCTTTCAACTCACTATTCTTTTGAACTTCTCTATGACTTGAGGGGGCATCATTCTTCCAATTACCCAGGTTCACAGTCTGAGTGCCAGGTATCATTCTTGATTGCTTTACTTGATTGCCACGCATATTCAAATCAGCTGCTACATTTTATAATCTCTATTTCTACATCTTCCAGATTCTATCCCCCACCCTTTTTTTTCTCACTCATATGGCAACCAAATTCATTTAGTCTCTCATCCACCCTCTCCTGGGCTGTTAGACTAGTCTTCGATATGGTTTCCGTTCCTTGTCCCCATTTCAATCCATTATTCACACTACTGCAAAAGTGATTTTCTTAAAATATTGGTTTGACCAGGTCATTCCTTATTTAATAAACTCCAGGGGCTTCCTATTACTTCAGGATATATGCACTCACACACATTCCCCCCCCCCCCCCCTTCCTTTAAAATTTAAAGCTTTTTTTTTTTTTTATCACTTACATTCCTCCCCTTTGCACACTTCATGTTTCAGCCATACTGGTCCTCCCTCTCATTGCTACATTTCTTATCTCTGTACCTTTGCATTGGCTGTTTCTCATGTTCTATTCTTCATCCTTTATTTGTGATCCCTGCTTTTCCTTTCCAGGTGGTTATTCCCTATTTTCCTAACTGCTGGCATTTTGTTCTCTATGACTACCTTTCATTTGATTTGTATATGTATTATGATATAATTATAATATGTCCATTGTGATCTTATATGTGCTGATTTATGTCTCCCCTATTAGAATGTAAGTTTCTTGAAGGCAGTCATAGGTTATTTTGATTTTTTTTCATCCCTATGACTTAGAATAACTTCTAGCATGTAATAAGTACTTCATAAATGCATGTTGATTGGTTGATTAATAGTATCCTAGGGAGATGTATTCAGCTGTTGACCCAATTTTGATCCTTGCGGTAACCAGCAGATTTGACAATCTTAGACATGGCAGAAGTAGCCAAAGGAGCAAGGTGCAAGTTGCCTGGAAACATTGAGCTATAGGAAATAAAGTACAGTTAATGAGTACCCCTCCCAGTTCTCTTCATGGCAGCAACATCTGCTAATGCATATTTAGGGAGGAGAAGATAACTATTGTGTGGCCTAGTTTAACCTTTAAAAATAGAAGACATTTGCGTGTCTCAGGGAGAATCAATGCTTTATTGACTGGCTGAGAGAATTCCAGTTTCTACAGCTGCCCCATCTCTGTGGGTACGTGCCCACACAAATGCACTGGGTTGGAATGCCCCTTGGGAAAGGAACAAAGGTCTCTGAAGATTTGTTGGCCCATCCATGACACTATTTAAAGCCAAAGGAAATCAATCATCATTTAATAAGTATCTACCTTGTACCCAGCCCTGTGCTAAATGCTACGGGATGTTGTTTAAAAGGAGTCTAAGACACAAATAGAGACAGCTGGTGGGCCAGTGGATAGAGTGCTAGACTTGGAATCAGGAAGATTCAAATCCAGCATCAGACACTTCCTGGGGAAGCCACTTAATCTCTGAATGCCTGACAAAATTGATCCACTGGATTAAATGGAAAAGGAAATAGCAAACTGAGATCAAATAAGATCACTGGAAATGACTGAAACAACTGAACAATAACAAAGACACAGTTCCTGTCCTACATACTTGAGTTGGAGAGATCATAATTACCTAAAAAATACTAAATGATACAAGGCAGTATTTGATATGTGACAAATGAGAAGACTGGTCTTCCTGAGTTCAATTCTGGCCTCAGCTAGCTGCATGACCCTGGACAAGTCATTTATTCCTATTTGTCTTAGTTTCTTCATCTGTCAAATGAGCTGGAGAAAAAAATGGAAAATCAAGTTTCCTTGTGGAGAAAACCCCATGTGGGGTCACATAAGAGTCAGACACAACTGAAAAATGACTGAAAAAAGTGAGTTGGTCAGATGATTAGTAATACAACAGGAACTCAGAGAAGGGAAAAATCCCTTTGGGTTGGGTGACCCTTGAAGAAATTATGGAGAATGTAGGGTTTGAACTGCATCTTATAGAATGGGTAAGATTTAGACAGATGGAAGGGAGGGCAAAGAGCCTTCCAGTTTGGTGAAAGCATGAAGCATATTGTCACACATCTTTCAGACTGGCTAAGATGACAGGAAAAGATAATGATGAATGTTGGAAGGGATGTGGGAAAACTGGGACACTGATACATTGTTGGTGGAGTTTCTGGAGAGCTATATGGAACTATGGCCAAAGAGCTACAAAACTGTACATACCCTTTAATCCAGTAGCATCTCTACTGGGCTTATATCCCAAAGAGATCATAAAAAAGGGCCAAGGACTCACATGTGCAAGAATGTTTATAGCAGCTCTTTTTGTAGTACAAGGAACTGGAAACTGAGTGGATGCCCATCATTAGGGAATGGCTGAATAAGTTATGGTATATGAATGTTATAGAATATTATTGTTCTGTAAGACACGACCAACAGGATGATTTCAGTGAGGCCTGGACAGATTTACAGGAACTGATACTGAGTGAAATGAGCAGAACCAGGAGAATTGTTCACATCAACAAGAAGATTATATAATGATCAATTCTGGTGAATGTGACTCTTTCCAACAATGAGATGATTGATGCCAGTTCCAATGATCTTGTGATGGAGAGAGCCATCTACACCCAGAGAGAGAGAACTGTAGATCACAACATAGTATTCACTTTTTTGATGTTATTCACTTGCATTTTGTTTTCTTTCTCATTTTTCCTTTTTTGATCTTTTGTGTGTGTGTGTGTGTACAGCATGATAATTGTGGAAATATGTATAGAAGAATTGTACTTGTTTAACATATATCGGATTGCTTGCTGTCTAGGGGAAGAGAGGGACTAAGGGAGGGAGAAAAATATTTGGAACACAAGGTTTTGCAAAGGTGAATGCTGAAAATTATCTATGCAGATATTTTGAAAATAAAAAAAAATATTTTAAAAATACTTTTTAAAAAGTGTATTGCCCCAGTAACAAATTGACCAGTCTGACTAAAGCAGAGAGGAGAAGCAGGAGTTAATACTGGGTCAGATTTTGGGTGGAGGGCATCGAATTTGACTCCCAGCATGTTGTGCCCCTCTAGACTATCAGAGGAAAAGCTTTCACTATCCAGGAGACCCAGTTCAGGAAGCCATGAGAATTATCATGCCCAGTACATCTCCCTCTTCCTGGAGTAAGAC
Organism: Sarcophilus harrisii; assembly: GCF_902635505.1. NCBI lineage: Eukaryota > Metazoa > Chordata > Mammalia > Dasyuromorphia > Dasyuridae > Sarcophilus > Sarcophilus harrisii. The sequence goes on from NC_045427.1 coordinate 608,872,390, forward strand.
AATGAAAAACTATGGCAAAATAGGAAAGATAATTAAGCAAATAGAATTAAAATCAAAGATCAGCGTTTAAATTCTGGCTCTCACATTTACTAACTATATGAATAATAAGTCATTTAGACTTCCTTGGCCTCAGTTTATTCACCTATAGAATGGGGATCACATTACCTGCACCATTGACCTCATTGGATTGTGGCCTAGAAAGCAGATATAAATAGGATGTGCTAAATAAACAGAGCTGTTATTATTAGACTGCTTTGATCTCAAATGAGTATGATCAAACTATAAGCTGCCAGGGGGATAATATTAAACACAAATGAAGTTTTCCCCAGAGGTGAGTCTTTGTTATTCAATTTAGTAAACCAGCTACTGCTTTGTGCCTTGATTTTTCATTCTTAGGCTGAGAAGTCCAGTGTCTAGCTGGCTGAATCCCAGCCACAGTCAACAAGACTAAGGGAGGGCATCTCAACTGCCAAGAGAAATATTAACTTGCTTGATCTTTAGTAAGAGAGAAAATTCATTTATTGCTCAGCAACAATCAGGAGTTTGCATCCTGGGTTGCCTTCTGTTTTTCCATTGTTTTTCTTCCTAAATGACTGCAGGTTTGAAGCAGCATTTTAAAGAAGTAAAATCTCAGCTTATTTCTGAAGTCATGTGTATGGATGCAGTCAGTAATAATAACTAGACATGATCCCAGGCCCACCGTGGCTTAGTCGATAGAAAGGTGATCTGATTATAACTACCCTGAACGTGAGTTCGCCTCCCTCTTCCAACATGTAATGACTATGTGATCCTGAGCAAATCATTTAACCTAGGAGTGTTACAGGTAACTCTCTTATAAGAATGTAAATTAGAGAGAAGGTGGCTGCCTGAATTGGTCAAAAGAGTATCTGCACTTAGAAACTCCCTACACCAAGTTAGTCCTATCCCATGGTCATCCCTACTTTAAAGTTTATGAAATATTTTCTGCACACTTGACCCTGTCAAGTCAGTAGTTCATATATTATTATCTTCATTTTTCAGTTATAGAGGCTTATAGACATTAAATGATTTGTGTAAAACCATATAGATACAAAATGGCAGTTGAGACCCAAATACAGATCTTTTGATATCAAATCCATTACACATTCCTCTTTTCTCTCATCTCTCTTCTCTGTCTCTTTATATCTGACTCTATGCATTTCTCTGTCTGTCTCTGCCTCTGCCTCTCTCTGTGTGTATATATGCTATGTGTGTGTGTGTGTGTGTGTGTGTGTGTGTGTGTGTATGCAGTATAGAAAACCATTGAGTAAGTTAAGGAAAAACTATCTTCCTTAGAGCTTACATTTTATATTGGGGATCCTTCCCATGAAATCCATAAACTTTTTTGATAACTATTTCAGTATATTGGCTTCCTTTGTAATCTTAGGCATTTTATTTTATGCATTTGAAACATTATTCTAAAAAGTCCATAGTCTCCATCCACCAGCCAAAGGTATCCAGGACACACACAAAGTTAAGAACCCCTGGTTTACAGGTATCTTTTCATCACAATGATGATTTTTTTTTGAGATTATGAATTTCCATGGTTTGCAGCTACAGTTTTCAAAATGAGGAGCTGAAGGAGACTAGAAATAAACTATTCAACAACACTTGAATTTCTTGCCTAGCAGAGAAAGATGGAAGCTGAGGACTATATATATACATATATATATATATATATATATATATATATATATATATATATATACTCTTTTTTGATGGATGATAGATCTAATGTTAGACACATAAAGCAATTATTAACTGATTACTATATGCCAATCACTACGATAAGCACTGGGCACAAATATAAGAAAACATCATAGTTTCTGCCTTTAAAGACCTTATATTCTAAGGGGTAAAAATAATAAATGAGGAGGAGTGGGTAAATGGATGTGGGATGAGATGGGGAGAGCATAATATAGAAATGGCTGAGAATTGGCGTGAAGGTCTGGTTCTGAAAAAATGAAATAATAGTTCACTTCTAGGATCCTGTCCTAGGATGGCATTTTACATTCTCATTGGGGAAGGGTTGAGGAAAATTGACAGCTAGAGATGATTGGTGATGATTGAAAAATAAACAGAATAACAACATAAAACATCATGAACAAAACAGATAACAAAGAAACCAGAGGATTGGAAAACAAGTCACAGAAAGGTTGGCTTGAGAGCAAATAATCATCCTGGAAATATTTGGGAGGCATCGTGGTACAATGAAATGAACATTGATGGTACCTAGGGATTTTCCCCATTACAATGTGAGCTGCTTGAGGACTATTTGAATCTTTAATCTTAGGTGTGAAGTGGAAAAATTTGCCTTTGTTCCTATTGTAATCTCTTCTTCTCATCAGAGATAAACTGCCACATTTAAAAACTACCACTTCAGAAGCCAATGTGCCATAGAAAGAAGTCTGAATAGTTCTCAAGGAAACTAGAAAGATCAGCTTGACCTGACTTATTTCGGAAATCATGTTGGCTGTTACACCATTTTTCAAGGTCCTCGGGGACCAGTTTTCAAGATAAAGAGGGGGAGGATTCTAAAAGAATGGAAAAGATCATGGATGGCATTATTAAGAGAAAGATAGCCAAGAAGACATCAGAAACTATTTAGTATATGCTAACTTACTCATCTCTAGAAAATCTTTATGTAAATGGGCCAAGTACAAATTGATGGAATTCTCAAAAACATAAGAAACCAATAGATTTTCACAGTTGATTTACTGTAACAGGCCACCATTTCATTGCTATACAATCATATAGAGAGTATAGAAAATGGAAGATAGGTAGATAAGTGGAGCTTATATGGTCAATAAGCATTTATTTAGTACCTACTATGTCCTGGCCACTGTGTTAAGTTGTAGAAATACAGAACATGCAAAAAGAGATTCTACTGTATTTACATTGTTGTCTACTTCCTCCCACTTTTATAGGCAGAGCCACAATACAATCACTGAACTATTAGGGGAATTTTTCATTTCTCATTCTCTCTAGATTCATGAGAGTGGAGCATTTGTTATGGGACTTCTCAGGGTTTCGGGGTGGGTACTCTGCTCTCTGAAGGATGATGTCAGACCTTAGTGCATTAGTTTTTGCAGATTCCTTACAAGGGAGATACCTAGGTGGCCTAGGAGCTCAAGCACTGAACTTGGAGTCAGATCTGATCTCCACTCATCAGCCAAGTGACTACTGGGGCATTCCACCTCTACCTCAGTTTCCTTTTCTATACAATGGGGATAACAATAGCACCACCTTCTCAGGATTTTTGTGAGAATAAAATTTAAAAAATTTATAAAATGTTTTGCAAATCTTAAAGTGCTATCTAAATATTAATTATTTTTATAATAATTATTATCATTAATGGCTTCCAGGTGTTATTGAAAAGAAAATTAGTTGGAATGTTCATGAATCCACCTTTGTAACATACATCAATCAATAAGCATGTATTAATATGCTTACAATGTGCTAAGAAAAAGCAAAAATATTACCTGCCCTATTGGAGCTTATATTCTAATAGCAGAGATACCATGTCAATAACAAGGTGCATAAAAGATTTTATATATATATATATATATATATATATATATACATATACACATATATGTATATGCACACATACTATATAATATAGATTCATATATACAGATATATATATATATACATACATATATCTATATTTATAGCTATATCAAAAAAAGAGGGAGTAGGGAGAGAAAGAAGAGGGAAAGAGGGGGAAGAAGAAAGGAAGAAGATGGAGAAGATGAGGAAAAAGAGAGAAAGAAGATGAAATGGGAGGCAGACAGACAGACAGAAAGATAGGAGGGGTGGGGTGGGGTGAAGAGCGAGAAAAGAAAGAATTAAGATTGAAAATAATCTTAGAAGGGAAGTTCCCTCCTCAATCCAGGTCCATTTTCAAACCCTAAGTTCAATACAAACCCTGTGTGGTCTCCAGCCTGGCAGGGATGACTGCAAAGTAAGCCATGATGTCCTGAGAACAGCTCTGCTGGGCCAGGGCAAGGAAGTCCCATTGCAACAGAGCTCCCCAGGGACCCATGAAAACATGCTTTCAGTGCATTCACAAATTTCTTTTCTCCTAAAGGCTGAATGGCTCCCAAACCCACTAGGAACCGCATCAAGCTGCAGGAATGATTTACTGAAGCAGAAAGAACGTAGGTTATTTTGAGCCATGGAAGAAAAACACACACATACAAAACACCTCAGGACTATTGTCTTCTCCCCAGGAATAAATTAAAAACAAAGGCACCAAGACAGAAAATCTGCCTGATCCAGTGTGAATTTGTTCCTGGAAAGCACTGGATAATTACCCACTTGTATTACTTTAATTTTTTTAAATTCTGATGTATATAGATCACTAACACAGCATTGTTTTAGTCAGGTAGCTTGTACTTAGTCAATTTATTCTCAACTCTATTTGTCCCAAATCATTCTGCAAAGACCCAATGACTTCTTAAGCTTCCTTTTAGCTACTCCCCTATCTTCCAAACCAAACTTCCCTAGAACTTAGGCTTCTGGTATGGAAAAAATTTCTGCTTGGAAGAAGCAGAGAAAGATAGTGATCATTAGGAAAACCTTACCATTCTGCAGAATATTTTAGTCAAATTCCATTTTTCTATAAGTACTACAGGTTTTTCTTTTCCTTTGTATGTCCTAGTCATTTCCAAATGTAGCTCCCCATCCCCATCAAGAGAATCTGCCCTTGTATAAGAGAAGAAAAAAAAATCCAAGGAAAATCTATTAACACATGGATTGTAGCTGCTCATTACAGAACACACTCATGGTTTCTTCATCTCTCCAATGAAAAGAAATAAGTATTCCTTCATTTTCTCTGCAGGTTCAATATTAATCATCATTAAATGTTCTGTTTTGCTTTCTTGGTTTTTTCTTTACATTATTATAGTTATTTTATTTTACTTGGTTTTATTTTACTTGGTCTTCACTTCATTCGATGTCAATTTATACAAAATTTTCTATATTTCTCTCAATTGCTTACATTCAAGTTTTCTTACAATGCAATAATATGACATTACATGCTTGCACCACAATTTGTTTAGCCAATCCCTGATCAATGAGTTTTGCTTTGTTATGAGTTCTTTGTTACCACAAAAAATGCAATGTATAAATATATCAACATAGTGGAACCTTTCTTTTTTTATCAGTAGATCTTTCTGTCTAGTAATTAGATCCCTGCATCAAAGGCTATGAATTTTTTATTCACTTTTTTGCCTAACTCCAAATCTTTTTCCATATTGGTTAGACGAGTTCACAAATATATTAACAATTATATTAAATTTGCTTGCCTTCTAACAGTGACTAATTCCACCCTTTGTCTTTATCAATTTATTAAGTGTAAAGTAAAACAGAGTTGTTTTAATTTTTATATTTTTCACTATTGGTGAAATGGGACAATTGTTCTTTTATTATGGTTGGAAATCATTTACAATTCTTCTGAGAACTCTGTTCTCTCATTTGTTGGTTAATGACTTAGATTTTGTGCAGCTCTGCTTCACTTAAATCCAATTCAGGCACAAGTTAAAAATACTTCATGATGGCACTGGTTCTCTTCAAAAATGAAGGATGAACAACAACAAGAATAATGGCTCAGATCATAGAATGTCTTCAAAGATGACTTCTGAATTGCTGAGACAACTGACATACTATGCAGTTCACTATGCATGTGACCAAGCCAATATAAGCTTACATTATTCTGGTGGGTGATTCCTCCAAGGTATAAGATGGAATTTGGCCAGTGGCAGAGTTCATCAGTTTTTCTTTCCCCCCCCTATGAATCTTATGATATGTTCCAGAAACACTTTCTTTGTATCTAATTCAGAATTAGATCTTCAGTGTTCAGACTGATTTCTTACACAATCAATATATTTGTCAATTTTCATCTCTTATATTTAAGGGCATCCAGTTGTGAGGTGAACCTTATATATTGCCTTTCACTAATTTGTCACTATCATATACTTATCTTTATTATTTTAATGTGTATACTTCTGGTAACTTCTGATTTTTCAAACCAGATTGCCATTTCCTGGAGGTCAGAAACTTACATATTATATTTCTGTTCTTAACAACAGAACTGAGCACAAATCTGGATACATGACAATCTTGTTGTGTATGTAATTATTAATTGATTATGTGCCTATGACAGTTGATTAGGGCAAAATTGGGAAGTGTGGGAGATTATAAAATTTTCATTTCCTTAAGTCATCCAGTGACCTCTTCTAAACTCTGATTTACAATAGAATATGAGCTCCCCAAGAACAAGGATTGTCATTTTCTATGACCTCAGTACCTGGAATGTAATAGGATTGTAAAACAAATATACATGGATGGATGGATGAACAGATGGATGTGTGGATGATGATAACTATGATCATAGCTTTAAGGATTGCAAAGAGTTTTATGAATGTTATTTCATCTGATAATCAGAGCAACTCTAAGAAGTAGATATAATACTATCTCCATTTTTCAGAGGAGAAAACTAGGCATACAAAGTTTAAGAGATTTGCCCAAAGTCACACAGCTAGGAAGTGTCTGAGAAAAGATTTTATCTTAGTTCTTCCTGACTTTATGCCTGGTGCTCTATTCACTGCACTACTTAGCTGCCCATAATAACTCACATTCATAAAGCACTCTTAAAATTTACAAAGTATTTCTTTGAGTGGGGAAACTACCTTATTAGAACACATTTGCCTCCCTGACTGTATTATTAGGTGAAGAGGAAGAGAGATAAAGATTTGAGTAAGGGAGGAATAGGAGAGAAGGTTGGAAAGAGCTTAAACATCAATCAGAAGCTTTTTTGTGTCTATGTCCTCACTAGATGCAGAACTGATAGAATCTAGCTTTTCTCTGGGAAAACTACAAAGGACACTTGCTCTACTGGGAGAATATTTTATAGCCAGAAATTTGTTTAATTTCCTCATTTATCTTACATTTTTTCTTTCCCTGTTCTTTCTTACATTCTCTTTTACACTTCTTGTCATTAGCTTTTTCCCATTTTTTGAGAACACCCAAGCCATAATGCATTTGGGTTTGGAGTACCTAGATTTGAATTCCAGATCTATTAGTTACCTCTAATCCTGGGACCATTAGCTGACCTCTCTTGAATTCAAACTTTTTGCCTACAAAATGAAAAATGCTTTAAGAATTAGAACTTGCCCTAAGTGGAGTGACCTGCCTTGACAAGTATCAGATTCTTCCTCCATAAAAGTCTTCAGATAGAGGCAAGATAACTTTTGTTTGGGGATCCTATAGATTAGGTGTCCTTCATTTGTTTTTGGTTAATAGATCTGTTTGCCAGTCTAATGAAGCCTAAGGATTCAGCCTCAGATTGAAAAGTGCATACATTTTTATGTTTTAAGTGTATAGATTAAAATGTAGAGGATATAAAATGCAATTGTCAAAATATTTAACATAAGTTTTAAGTGCATAAGTTAAAATGTATAGGTTACAAAGGAAATGCAATTATCAAAATATTTAACATAAATTCAAAGATTCTAAGCTGGGAATCCCTGCTATAGAGAATAGATACTCTTGATCAGGGGCAGGTTGGATTGTATGGCTTCTGAGCCAACCAATCAGTACATCAGTTAGCATTTGTTAAACCCACATTATGTACTAGTCACTGTACTAAGCACTGAAGATACAAAGACAAATGTGAAATGATTCCTGCCTTTAAGGAGTTTACATTCTATCCTTGAGTCCACTCCCACTCTGTGATTCTGGAATTCTTTGGGTGAGGTCGCCTCTGAGACATTTTCAGTTCTGTATCCTAATGGATTTCCAATCTGTGATTTTGGAATTCTTTGATGAGGTCACCTCAGACATTTTCAGCTCTGTATCCTGATGGATTTCCACTCTGTTATTCTGGAATTCTTTGATGAGCTCACCCCTGAGATATTTCCAGCTCTATATCCTATGATTCTGTCTCAGAACATGCTTCCTAAGCAGGCTCAGATGGTTGGTGATAAAAGTGCAGACCAGAAATCCATCTGTCTCTTTTCAGGTATCACAGAGGCAGCACAGCTGAATTAGTGACTGAGTCTCATTGCTGACTGTTGTGTTATTGAAAAAATGGCTTTCTTCATGAGCCCACCTGTCTTGACCAAAGGGTGTGTAGGCTGACCTTCATCCAGATGACCCTTGCCTGGGGGAAGGGTAGCTTTGAGCTGGGATATTAGAAAGCCTCAGCAAGCCCAGCTGTTCCTATGTACCAAATGCCAAACTGCCTGGAGTCCTTTTGGCTGATACTTAGAAGTGGATAAACATGAAAGAGGCAGTGGAAATAACAGTGGATTTGAAATGAGGGACAACCTGGGTTCAAATACCAGCTTTATTACTACCCATATGACCTCATTCAAGGCATGTCACCTCAAAGATAAGATGAAGAGGAGAGGATGGTGGATTGTATTTCACTAGGGTTCCTCCCATCCCTGAAGCTATATCTCTGTACTTGTGGGCACTGTGGGCACTACTTGGGGGCAATGTTTTAGTACTGTTTGTGTTACCTAGAAGGCATCTTCCACATCTGCCTTCTCCCACCCTTTGATGAACATTAGCAGATAGTCTCTCTCTTTCTCTCTTTCCCTCTCTTTCTCTCTCTCTCATTGTAAATACTGTGTCAACCTAGATCAGTATAATGTAAGCAATCTCAGGGTTATAACTTTGTTTGGGGGGGTTGTATCCACAATGTTCAGAACATTACTTCATAGAGAGTAGGTGCTAAATAAATACTTGTTGAATATTGATGTTTTATTATTTTTTTTTTACAAATATTGTTATTGTTGAATGATCATTTGAACTCTAATTATGCAGTCAAGACCATAATTATTTTCTTGCACGCCAAATAAAGAAGGAATTCCAAACAGGTTGCTTCATTGTTGTTGAATCATTTCAATTGGGTCCAACTCTCCACAACCCCATTTGGAGTTCTCTTGGCAGAAATACTGGACTAGTTTGCCAGTTCCTTCTTTAGCTCAGTGTACAGATAGGAAATTGAGGCAAATACAGGGTTAAGTGATTTGATCATGTTCACACAACTAATGTTCTGTGGCTGGATTTGAATGCCAAGGTTGGTGCTCTATCTATTGTATTATCCAGCTGCCCCAGTACAGGTTACATATACATACAAATATAAATGTGTAACAGCAGGCAAAGAAAAGTGGAGAGGGAATATCTCTCTGTTCTCTGTGCCCATGAAAGCTATACTTTTTCTTTTGGCAAGTGCCTGATTTCCTTCCCTGCTCTGGAGTGTGTTACCCTCCCCATCTCCTACCCCTTTAGTATTCATTGGCAAGACACAGAGGAAGCTTTACTGAATTAAAGGCAGGCAAAGTGATCTGACACTTGAATTCTCTTGGGAACAATTCTGCTATGATGGATAAACATGTTAATTACTCAGAATTTAACCTCCAGCTGCTGCCTTTGCAAAGGTTCTTCTTCAGCACAGTCTAAGAGTTGGAGTCCATGGAAACTCCTAACTTTGTCCAAGAAAATTTGGCTGATCAAGGCAGAGAAAAGATATTTCCTTTTTAGTATGGATCATTAGATCCCAAGTATTCATTAATTCATTTAGTATCATCATCAACAACAACAACATTAAATACCTTCTCTGTGCAGAGTCTTATGCTAGATAGATTGATACAAAATTTAGGTAAGACCTAGCTAGCTTTTGTGATCCTGTAGAGGGGTAAATTTCCTTTAGAGTTCAAGAAGCAATATTCAAACCTTATATTTAACACTTATTGCATGGTTGATTTTGAGTAAATTATTTTACTTCTATAAGTATCAGTTTTTTAATCTACAAAAGGGATTGGATTGGTAGAGTTGCTGTGACAAAAAACACTATATAAACTTTAGATTGCTTTTTATAAAGTTTGGCAGTGAAGGGATGAAGGGACATGGGAAGGGAAGGTAGATGGAAGAGCAGAAGCAGTGCAGTATAGGAGTTAGAGCCTTGGATTTGTAGTCAGGGAGACATGAATTCTAATGTTGTCTCTGTTAAAACATAGATTTGGTTTTCTCATCTGTGAAGTGGGGAAACCGTTTGTGTTATCTATTTCAAAATCATCACTGATAAAATAAACTGTATATCACATTATATAAATGTCAGCAGTTATTACTGGTTTTTTTTTTTTTTGGTTGTTCTTCGTGACCCTTTATTTTCTTTCCCTACCCACTGGGCTTCTCTGTATTTTAAAGATCCAGCTGTCATAGTGACTGTTCCCTTGAACATTTCTTTCACTAGTTATTGCATGGTGTGCTACTTTTGGTCCTTTCTAATAAGAGTTCTGAGTGCTTCATCCCTGCCATCTGGAATTCCCTCAATCTTGGGGACTTTCCACTAGTTATTCTTCAAATGTTGTCTTCTTGCACACCAATTATATATAATCTTTTTTTTATACCAAATCAATGGGGTTGGGTTCTAGATTTGTATTTTTTTTTCAGTAATGTGGGAGTGAGGCAGTGAGTGTAGTATATCTGAAAGCATGGACTTTGGCATCAGATGACCCAAATTCATATTCCAAACTTTTCATCTCTTTAACTGAAGGTCCTTGGGGAAAAAAAGCAGGTTTTTTGACCCCTAGTTTCCTCACCTAAAGAATGGAAATATTGTTATCAGAGAGATTTTAGGGTTCCAGTAGTATTTCTTTGTATTCCTAGTGCTTAGCACAGTGCCTGGACCATAGTAAATGCTAGATAAATGCTTGTTGACTAGAAATTAAAAGTAGTGGTTTCATCCTAAGTCAAGACTTTTTGTTGTGGGTATTATGAATGCTGAGACTGATCAGAAAGAAGTTTGACCTGATGTATTGATGCAGTAGCCATTTGGACTAGATAATCATGGAACCAATCTATCACCAGCCATTAATAATCTCCATGCATGATGTAATATAGAGAGAGCTGACCTCAGAGGTGGCAAGACCTAGGTTAAAATCCTAGCTTGGATTTTGAGGAAGTCATTTAACTGCTTAGTGCATTGAGTAGCTCTCTAAAAGAAGATGCTGATCTATATTGGTAGAGAGAGTTTCTTCACTTTGGAGTTCCTTATACCAGTGAAACCACGGGTATAGTCCCATTCTATTATCTGTCTTACATAACTCATAGACCTGTGGTAATAGGTATTTGTAAAGTGCCATATAAATGTTAGCTATCATCAACATTATTTTATCCTCAAGACTTCTTCCACACAACACTGAACTTGCCTGAGTATCGATAACAAATTTGCATTGAATTCCAATCATTTTCTCCACGTTCAAAGGTTTATTATATCACATCACAGTCATCTTACCTGATGGGAAAATTCCATCCCTATCTGAACAAAAACCAAGAGGGCTCTTGCCAACTAAAGCCAGCTTTATTTTCATCAGCTGCTAACTGAGGGCTTGCCCATCTCAGAGACCAATGAAAATAATTCTAAAAAGAACTGACTTGTTTTAATGCAAAATTCTAAGCCATTCTCCCTAGATGTCCTAAGACAATTAGTGTGATGCTATTGTTGTTGTTGTTTGTCTGTTAAGGAGATGATGCCATGACAGATTAAACAAATTGGATTTAAGTGAGGACTGTGCAAGATCACCTGCCTCACTTTCCCCTCCAGAGCCATCTGGTTCTGTGGTCAGATGTGGATCAGGATACCTGGAGATGGCCCTGCCGGTGGCAAGCTACTGCTAATAAGAAGATCTCTCCATTTGAAAGCAGAGGCTTCCTATGCACATTTTTCTTCCCATGCACAGAATTCAATAAAACTGTTCTCATCCCCTATCAACCATTCAATGAACCTGGCTTATCTTTCCACTTTTAATATAGGATTGAAGGAATGCCAATGAGAAGGGAGAAGTGGGCTGCCTGCAAATGAGGGAGTTAATATCTCAAAAGAGAGTGTTAGGAACCTGCAAGCCTCTGCATTGGGAGCCAGGAGACCTAAGTTCTTGTCTTGGCTTTATATAAATGTAGAGCTTTTTGCAAATCATTTACTCTCTCTGAGCCTGTTTCCCTATTTGTAAAAAGTATTGGTAAAAGATTTATGATTTTACATATTCCCATCACAGATATCCCTTTTGAGGTCGAATATATTTGGGTAATAGCAGTCAAAGCTGAGGAATCAAGAAGAATCTATAAGACCCTAAAGAATAGTATCTCAGTGTGTAAAAGGCAAACAGGGTTAAGCCCCATGTCCCACAGCTAGTGACCCCGGCTTTTAAATTTGAACTCATGAAGATCACTCTAGGACCAGTGCTCTATCTATTCTATCAGCTAGTTATCTCCATTTTGGTTTTTTAAATGATGAATAAAAGAAACAAATCCAGCTTAAATTTGCTGGAATTGAGGTTAGTAGGTTCACATCAGTTTTGATCTCTGATTAGCTCAGAACATTTTCCAACAATTTTAGACTGATTCAAAATAATCTTAAGCAGTTCTGGACAGTTTTTACTGGATTAAGTAAGCTTCTGGAATCACAGACTATATATCTCAAGGTAGAAAGGAATTCAAAGCACCTCTAATCCAACAGCTTGCCTATGGGCAAGCTGAAGCTCACATAAATGTGATGACTAGTCTAGTATCTCACAGATAGAAAGTAATCTAGGTGAAATTCAGATACAGATCCAGGAACCCCAAATTTATTTTTCTTTCCCTTGTATCTTTCAGATTTACACCAGGTTATACAATGAGGCAGTGATGGGATGACAATGGAACCCAAGTTTCCTGATCCTCGTGTCTAATATTTTTTTCCCACTGCTTCATGTAGTCACATTAGTTTAGCACAAGGGTTCTTAACCCTTTTTGGATAATGGGCTCCTTTGACAATATTTGCTGAAGTCGATGGGGTCAAATAATCTTTTTAGGGCCAAAAAAAAAAAAGATAGCAAAAAAATCCAAATACATTAGAATAGAATGATCAATCTATATCTATATGTCTATATGTCTATACAGACCCATAGCACTTATATATATATATATATATATATATATATATATATATATACATATACATGTACATATGTATATATGTGCATGTGCCTTCACACATATATGTATGTACACATGCGCACATATGATTATATAAGTTCATGAAGCCCAGGTTAAGAACCTCTGGGGTTGAGTCTCGATTGCCATGTTCCTGTTGGTTCTAATCCTACATTTATGTTCATACTACAAACTAACAGCCTCCTTAGCCCACTGGTTTCAGAGGAAAACACAGTCATTTTCCTATTTGGTTAACTTCCTTCACATAAAAGTTGGATTTTGAGCAGGGTCAAATTTAAAAGCAAACCTCGAGTGGCCCGTTCAGGTCGTGCCTGCCTTTCCATTTGTAGATTGTACAAGCTCTATTCCCAAGACCTCTGCAGGCCAGAGGGAATTTTGGAGGCCTTCGCCTTCGTGCTGACTCCAATAATTTGAGCCACTCAACCAGAAAATTAACAAACCGGGAAGGAGGGAGAAATGTTTTGTAACCAAATGTTCATTTCATCTAAGGGTGTTGTCACACTCCTTCCAGAGCTCCACACTTGAATCCCGAAGGACTTCCACAATGGAGATCTTCTGAGAGATGGGATTCTCTTTTGGAGTTAATAATAAATGTATTTTACCTGATGCATTTCATAAAATCTTATTAATAAACTATCATAAAAATAAATCCACCTGATTACACATTTGGTGATAGGTGAAATGACATACTAATGAGGCTTACTCTTCTTTAGTGGTGTGGGGGGAAAAGACTGGTGCCCAGTGAAGGAAAGGCTAATGAAGACTTCTTTATTTAATGAACCATTTAGTGGAGAACAGCTGTGATGTAAACTAGCCAGGACAATTATCTAAGTTGGATAATATCTTTAGTAAATTGAGTCTACTTTATTTGATTATGTTGGTTCTCTAAAGACAGATTCTTCAAGGTTCCTTCTGAAAAAATCACCATCCAATTCTTAGCTCTAAACTCTTTGGATGTTCCAAACAGAAGAATCAGTATTTCAGCTATCTTGTCTATTATCAACAATAGAGGGGGCAAATAATGATGGTTAAGTAATATGTATTATTATTTTTTTTTTACTGGGAGCTAAGTCCCTTGAGAGACACATACTCTCTTCCTATAGAGCTTCCTCAGTAAGGAGAGAAGGACATTGGCAGGAATCTGGGACCAGTGTTATGTGGACTGAGCTGTGTGTGTTGTAGTAGTGTCACCCCTCCCCCAGTATTCCTTTTGACACAAAGCCAAGCTAAAAAGGGAAAATTAATGGAAAGTGGGTCAAAAGCTTGTTCTTCTTCCTATCACAGAATTTCAAAGCCAGAAAGGGCTTGAAGATTGTTTAATGATATTCATTTGCTTTATAGATGCAGAAACTGAGACAAAGACATACTAAGTGATTTGCCTATGATCCCAAAGCTGGGTGTCAGGATTCAGAGAGCCATTCTCTTTGACTTTTTAGTCTTAAATAGTCTACGTATTATTTATTGCAACATTTGTAAACATAATTCAATTTAATAAAAAGAAAGTAACATATGGGTCAGGGATATTGTATAAAATATTCTTAGTAAAGTATGATGAGTTAAACTGGATAATGTTACTGAGATTCTCTCTAGTTCCAAGATGGCACATGTGATTTATGAGATTTCAGTTAACCGTTGTAGCTGAGTTTCTCAAGCCACATAGTTGTGGGGACTATGGTATTAAACACTAATAATTCTATGCAATGGAAGCATAATATACTAAATTCCGAGGTCAATGTTAATGTTCTATGAACTAAGTCACAGGGTCAACATTATAAGCAGATGATCCAACTATAATAGAGGACACTATAAATCTTCATCATAAACATATATAGTCCCACAAAACAAATCCCACATTGGCCACATCACAAAATGTATGTTTCTGAATTTTAAGTCTGTCACTGCTCAGGAAGTGAGTAGTATGTTTCAACTTACGTCCAGTGGACTCTCAGGTTTTCATTATATTAATCTGAATTCTAAAGTCTTTCAAAGTTGTTAATTTTCTCTGTATAATGTTGGTGCATTTATAGAAATTATTCTCCTAATTTTGTTCACTGAACTTTTCATTGATTCATTGAGGCATTTTTAGTTTTTCTCTTTCCTACAGCAAATCATATTCCATCATATTCCTATACTATTGTATATTATTTAGCTATTCCCCAATAGGAGGGCAGATCTTATATAATATAAACTAAGTATACTTGAATTCAAACAAACAAACAAAAACAAACTCATTGCATAATCAAGGGTAGATAAGACTGTGAAAAGACAAGAGTTCACTTAAAAAAAAACTCCCCAGAGTTTTATTGGAGTCCAATCTCAGCATAAGCCAGACATGGTGGCCAAAAAAAGGGAATTCCTTCAGCCCAAGATCACACTGGCCTTTTTGGCTGCATTAATAGAAACACAATGTTCAGTTCAAAGGAGGTTATAGGCTCAGTGTATACTCTGGCCTGATTGGAAGCACATCTGGTGCATAGCAGTCCATTTGGGATATTGCAATTTGAAAAAGAGGTTGATTTCCAGAAAAAGGCAAACAGGAGAATAAGAGGTCGAGAAATATCATCCAAGGAGAAATTGAGAATCCCAAGGATTTATCATAGTGCCTGGCACATATTAAATGTTTAATAAGTGCTTGTTGACTGACTGAATTCATTTAGACTTATTTTGTTTAGCTCCAGAGGGCAGAACTAGGACTAAGTAAATATCGCTGAGGATATTTCACCTATGTAAGGAAAAAAAAACTGTAAAATTGTTATTTGTTATTATTTGATCATTTCAGTCATGTCCTAGTCTTTGTGACTCCCTTTGGGGTTTTCTTGGCAAAGATACTGAAGAGGTTTGCTATTTCTTTCAATTCATTTACAGATGAGGAAATTGAGGCAAACAGGGTTAAGTGACTTGCCTAGGATCACACAGCTAGTAAAGATATGAAAGTGGATTTTAACTCAGGAAGATGAGTCTTCCTGATTCCAGGATCAGCACTCTATCTTCCTGGAGTATCACCCAGCTGGTTAATCCCAATGAGTAGAGGTTCCCAAATGCAGAATGTTCCCAATGGGAATTCTTCACTCATAGAAGCTTTAAGTAGATGTTGGATGGTTACTTAGTAAGGATATTGAAGGTAGGACTTATACGTGGGTTATATATTGAACCTCTGAGATCCCTTAACTCAGAGAATCTGTGACTCTGAGGAAACTAGCTATGAAGTAGATGGAGTGCTTGTCTGGAGTCAGAAAGATCTGAGTTCAAATCACTTACCAGCTGAGTGATCCTGGGCAAATCATTTAACTGTCTAATTCAGTTTCTTCAATTGTAAAGTGAATATCACAATAAAGTGCCTACCTCATGGGGTAGTTGTGAAGATCAAATGAGATAATACTTATAACATGGCTAGCACCATGCTTGGTAAAAAGTAGGTGTTGAATAAATCTTTATTCCCTTCCTTTCCCTCCCCCTTCCCCATAAAAACAAACTTTGGGTATAATGGATGCATAATGAATACATCTAATGGACTACTGGATGAGTTAGACGACTTCTTATTTAAAGCTTTTGGCTAGTGCCAGATTGGATTTTGTTATTATTGTTGTTATGTAGAGCCATTTGAAGGAGTTATTTGAATTGGATCAAGCTGCTTGAATGTTCATTCATGGCCAGAACTTCTTCATCAGCAGTCTTAGATTCACACATTTTGGCTCAGGGTCTTAGACTAATAGCGCAAAATTCCACAGGTTTTGCTGACCAGAGGGAGCATGTTCATCACTAATGTGTTCACCAGAGAAAGAAAAGGAGAAAACAAAATCAAACTGAAGCAGAATGTGCCCTACTGATTCATGATGGGACTACCTCGTGGGGAGAAGAGGGTTGTTTTCAGTGTTCAGAGTCCTAATTACTCAGGACATACTGTTAAGTTTCTTACACAGACAATTAGTCTTGGAGACTCTCATTGGTATTCTTGGATGAGTGTTGTTTTTTTCTTAATGTTGAGGGATAATGAGTTTTGTTCTGTTTTTGTTTAGATCAATATTATTCCAAGGTTTGGACAGCTCCTGGATGATGCTGAGGGTAGAGCACTGGATCTGTAGTCAAAAAGACCTGAGTTTCAATCTTTCCTCAGACATTAATTAGCTATGACTTAGCTTTTCTGGGACTCAGTAAAATGAAAGGGTTAAATTTGATATCCTGTTAAATTTTGGCTATAGATCTATAATCCTATGGTTAATTTTCCATTTAATCCTTTCAAACAAGCCATTCCACTGCCAAATTGAGTTTGTTATAATGATGTGAAGAATGAGAATCATAGTTTCATGTCCACCATTAAGCTAATTCTACCTTTTTGGGGCCTCTCTTATAACTTCTGAATTCCCATCTTATTTCCCATTTCCCCCTTTGGATCATTCCATCTAACATTTGCCAATATAGTCTATTGTTCTTAAACTGTTTCCTGTTTATACATCTTGTCTGCTTGATTAGATTTTAAATCACTTAGGAGACTTTATCTAGCTTCTTTGATGTACTCCCCCAGATCTTAGCACTACTTGGCAGGTTGTAGGTGAAAAAAATAACACAATGTTATTCAGACTTGAATTGACTTGAATTCCACAACCTCCTACCAATAAGGAGTTTTAATTTGTTTTCCCCCACAATTTAGGCTTCTATCAATAAAGCCCCAGAGAAATCACTCAGTATTTTGACTTTGGAAAATTGCTTCACCCATATTGGTTTGCCTCCCCAAATCTGAGAATTGCTACCTCAAAAGCCAGTTAGTTCAGCTTTTACCTGGTCCCAAAAATACTATCTATTACTTGTCTTCTTGAGGTTTAGTGAGAGGGTGCTCATTCTTTCCCCAAGGCAGCTCATTGCTCTTTTGGTGAGCTCTAAGTATTAATTTCCTCATTTAAAAGAAGGGAATTGGAATAGATAATCTCTAAGAATCTGTGATTCTATGAAATCAGATCCACAACTACCATGCTTGTTATTCTAGGATTTCTCCTGGGATCATGTCATTTGCCTTAATGGCCAACCAATGACAAACCAATGTGGCACGCATCTATATAAATTTATGATCATTGTTTGCCTAAGATTGTCATGTAAATAAAAAGATTCTAAGGAGAGAGTAATGTCCTGGTGCATCCTCTGATCCCAGACAGCTCCTTTTCCCCTCCAATTTGAATTTCCATGTCCCTTCCTCAGTGCAGGAAGCTGGTGTACTTATTACCATGGAAACCATGATACTCTTCTGGCAAACCTGCTTTCATCACAGATCTATAACTCTTCTGACAGAGGCTGCCACTGGGGTTTCATATTAACTCTGGGACTATTCACAATATTTGTGGGAGAGGAAGAGGTAGGGAAAACAGACATATTCTTATATAATTACAAAGGCTCACCAAAGGTGGGTTGACTATGAATTTTATTTATTTTTTTCTCCAATAATCCCTACTATTCTTTTTTTAAATCAAAAGATGCTAGTAGAATTCTCATTTCTTCTATAGACCTCTGTCTATAGAAGTCCAGTTTTAGTTAGACTCCAGTCTTCAAATATCAAACAGACATTTGAATTGAAAACAGCTATAAGCCCAAGAGGATCAACTCCTAAGGGCTTCAAATGAATATCTAAAAATCAAAAAGAGGAAAAAGAGGGAGGGACTTCATTCCACTTGCAGCCACATTTAAGCCTCCTAAGTCCTCAGTAAGCTAAATTGGGAGTTTAAAAAATAATAGGCTTTCCTGCTTCCTCAGGAACTGCATCCTTAGCTAGGCTAGGACAGGGAGTCTCTGTGTTGCAAAGGGCCTTAATGACATCATTTAGCCAAGTGTTTTACATCTGCCAATCTGAAGCAAACTATTAGCAGTCCTCTAAATTAAAAAGCCAACCACATCCCTTTGTTTTTCTTGGATGGGAAAAGGGGCTTTACCTGCTGTCTTCCAAGGATAAGGCAGTCTGAGATTGAGAATTCAGATATTTTTCTGTTATGGTAACTTACATTTGCAATCAATTAATTACAATTATATATTAATGCCAGGCATCATGGTAGTACTAAGGATTTAAAACTAAAGTTGAAATTGCAAGTTCCTGCCTTCAAGGAGTCTACTTTCTATTGGAGATGACATATGCATGGAGAATATCAGTGTAACACATAGGTGTTTTTGCTGGAGAGGTATTTAACACTTGGAGGAATTAGCAAAGGATTCACTGTAGAAGGTAGTGCAGAAGTTGGAGTCTTGAAGGAAAGTAGGACTTCTTAGAGACTGGGATGAGAAGTAGATATATAGTAGACCTGGGAGATGACCAGTGTAAGATGCAGAAATGAGAAATGGAGTGCCATGAATGAAAACTTGTAAGAAGGCTAGTTTGACATATAGTAAAGGTAAAGGAGTAGCATGTTATATATCTGAAAAGATAAGATCAGGGCCAGATTTTGAGACAATTTAAATGCCAAATACAAGTTTACCTTTATTTTTATTCTAGAGGGTGCCATTGGAGTTTGACCAAATTTGGTCAAACTTGAATTTGAGAAGCACTTTGACAGCTGTATGAAGCATTGCTTGGGATGAAATTCGGTGGAGGAAGACAAATTAAGAAGTTATTCTGATAGTATGCGTGGGAAGTGATAAGGACCTAAAATGGGAGGGGTATGTATGGGGTGAGAGAGAAGAGGATATAAGAAATGTCATAGAGATAGAAGGGCTGCTAAATGGTATAGTGGGTAGAGAACCAAAATTAAAGTCATAGAGACTCATATTCCTTTGTTCAAATTCAGCCTCAGACAAGTACTTACTAGTTGTACTCTGTGACGCTGGACAAATCACTTAATGCTGTTTGCCTCGGCTTCTCAACTGTAAAATGAACTGGAGAAGGAAATAGCAAACCACTCTAGTTTCTTTGCCAAAAAAAACCCCAACGAGGTCATGAAGAGTTGGACATGACTGAACAACAACAGCAATGATGATAAAAACAACAATATGGAGATAGAAGTAAGATTTCTTAACTGTTCAGACATGTGAGCTGATTTAGAGTGACAAGTCATCAAGGGTGACAAGAAAGTTGTAAACTTGGGTGACTGGAAGGTTGGTCCTTGATAGATTTAGGAAAGTTAAGAGAATGTGTTCTGCTTTGAACATGTTGAGTTTAATATGCTGATGGGCTTTCAAGTTGGAAATCTCTAAGAGGCATTTGGTGATAGGAGACTAGAGTCCACTAACAGGTCTAGGCAAGATGGATGTATAGGTCTGGATTTCATCTACACCGGTTTTTTAATCTATAAAATGAGCAAGTGTGTCAAACAGAAGGATTTCTAAGGTTCTTTCTAATTCCAGATGAATCTGCAACTCATTCCAATCATCAACGAACCTAAGAGGTAATTATGACATGTTTGTGATGTGCTAGGACACTGCATAGGTCAACAACAACAACAGTAGCAGCAACACCACCAACAGCAACAAATCCTATAAAATACTTGTCTTTGCTCTAAAGCCAGGAGAGGCAAAATTCCTAAAATGCTATTTTGTGACAGATCTAGGGATAGAATTTTAGTCTTCTTACTTAGTCTGATGTTTTTTGCACTTGGTGACTAAAGTCCATTTCATTTTCATGGTGGAGTTGGAGGAGAGACCCTATTAGTAATATGATGTTGTGGAAAGAACATGAGATTTGGGGTTAGAAACCTGGCTTTGTTTCCTGGTTAGGCAACTTACAACCTATGTAATTAGATTCATTGCTTCAGCCTTTCCATTGCCTCTTCTGTAAAATAGGAGAGTTGAAGAAATTGATCTCCAAGATACTTTCTAGTTATCACTCTTATAAACCTCACTACATTGTTTTCCATACTCTGCAGATGGGGTTCTATGGAAAGACATGTTGAAGATCCTTATTTTTTTCTCTAGAATCCCAGAAATACTGGAGAAACCTCTCCTATGAAAAATTCTTACTGCTAAAAAAAAAAACAGTAAGGAAGATATCTCTTCTCTTGCTAAAGAACTGACCTGATCCATCTGAAAGGAACCTGCCTCATAGGGTTAGATGAATCTTTTGTGATGAGAGCTGCAATGTCCCAGGAGATATTAATCATAGTTTTTCATGTCCTGCCTCTTAAATAAAAAGCTTCTGATTATGCAAGAATAATACTTTCACCCACAAAAGGGTCAATTTATGTAAAAGAAGAAATCCAAAATGTGATTTGCTTTATGCATCAACAATAATAATTTCATTTCATATGTTTCAAACACTGGCCAACTTCTTTCAGAGCACTGAGCTTACCTGTTTAAGCAGTTATCATTTTAAATATCCTAAGTCCCATAAAATTCAACATCAAAATAAAGTATCAATATGTCCTAAAACTGCTTTCACCCCAGCTTATGACTATATTAATCCCAGCACATGAATACAAAAGATGTAGATTTGTTTCCTTTTTCCTATTTCTTTCCTATATCTCCATTCTCACCAGACTCTGACCTCTTTGAGAGGACAATAAAAGGTGAAAGTATATGAACTCTCTTTCAGGATACTATTTTAAATGTATAAAATAAAATATGTAGAATTAAAAGATGTGATTTTTTTTCTTTTGCCAGTCAGGTTCCTAGACAACCTCAAATCTCCATATGGACTTCTTGGAACTCTGTCAACCTCAAATTAAGAACTCCATTCCAGAGATCATTGGTGACATTAGAATTTATAAAAGTTTATTATATTATTATATATTTGAGCAGAAATTCCTGTTTATGATACTTTACAACAGGAGTTCTTAAATTGATGTTGATGAATTTTTTAAAAATTCCCAAGATTTTACTTCAATATAATTTTTCTCTTTCTAATCCTATGGGTTTTTAAAATTTTTATTTTATGTATTTAAAAACAAGAATCTGAATAAGGAGCCAAAAGTTTCATAAGTCTGCCCTAGGGTTCTACAATACATAAAAAATTAAAAATCCTTGTTTAAAGTACAACTAGCACCTTGTTTCCTGATCTGATATATCTGAAAGAATTTTCCCCATAAGAGGGACCCATCTTATCATGGAGAGACCAACATAGGAAGATTTCCTCCATTACAAAATGTTTTTCCTTTAATTTGGCCAATTTAGCTTTAAAATTGTCTATTGAACATCTATTTATCACTTTGCAGAGTAGTTGGGAGGGGTAAGAATGTCAATGAAATCAATATAGGACATGATTGGTCCCTGCATCTAGTGAGTGCTTATTATTGTTTTGGGAGGATATAAAATAAATATCAGGAAAATTAAATTCAGAGACAATATCAAAAATAGCCTTCTCTCAAGGAACTTATATTCTTCTAGTGTGGAGAACACTGTGAAAACATAAATATATACATCATTATTTTAGGTAGAGAATGAGTTCTAACCAGTAAGGGGAATGATGTTAAATGAAGGGAGATGATTAAACAGAGCTAAATCATTTTTTCAGCACAGTGTGGGCCATGAATCCTATCTCAACAGGTCACTGTTGACAGTGACCCTTGTTGACAGTACCCTTGTGGGTGATGATATATGTATCCAGGGAACCCAGCCAGGCTCATTTCAGGAGAAGTTTTGTGCCCTGGCATTTAAAAAAGGAAACAATTTTTGCTCATAAACAGATAAAATTTACAGTGGAAATCTGTGGGAGAGAATAAATATGAATCCCCATGATGTCATTTTATTAGCCTCTTTATGGGTTATAATCACCCATTTATAGTTTTCAGGATATTAATTTTGTTGGTAGAGCCCTGGGGCTTGCCAGAACAGAATATTCTATACAAGGAATCCCAATTGATGAATGGGCCCAGGAAAAGGAAGAGGACCACTAAAGCATTTTGGAAGATGATCAGTGGATGTGACTGAATAAGAACCAAAAATTTTTCACCTTGAGTGGATGGTAGGATAGGAGCATGGGGTGAGTTCCAGAGGTTCATGCCCTGGAACTCTTTAGCATTATCTGGGAAAGTTTATGGCCTCTTCTCAGAAAAATGCTTTTAAATGCATAATAAAATCAATAAGATTTAAAGCCAATCATACTGAAATGCAGATATCAAAATTAAAACAAAAACAAAAGCAAGTTCATGGACCCTAAGTCAAGAACTTCTCCATGCAGATTGAATGCTAGGCAAAAAATTTAAACTTCCTTTAGTTGACAATGTGGAATGGCTGAAGGTAGTTTCATGTTTTATATTTTTATAGATGTTCATTCCTTAAAAGAAGTGAGATACCACAATTAATAAATACCTGGGGAGGGGCTGGAGGTGGGGAGGCTGAAGGAACATAGAAAGTTATAGTTACAGTTATAGATGAAACAGACATAGCTGAACCAGGACTGAAAAAATGTATCTCTTCTGTCTCTGTTTATGTCTCTGTCTCTCTGTGTTTCTTCTTTCCTCTTCTCCTCCTCTTCCTCCTCATCATCTTCCTCTTCCTCTTCCCCTCTTCTTTCAGGAAGACCTATGGCTTGAAGCCAAGTTTTCCTGCCTACAGGAGCACTGAATGTTCTTTTTTTTTTTTTGCCACACCATGGTGGTTCTTCATGGCTCTCTAAAGTGGATGTGACATTGTGTTGGGTCCTTTTTGAAGTGCCAACCAATAAAACTCAGATCTTGTCATTAGGAAGCTAGAAGTCTTACTAGGAAGAAATGAGATTTCAGTAGCACTGTTCTTTGCACATAGTAGGTACCTAATAAATACATTCTGAGGCAGCAATGTGGTGCAGGAGAAAGAGTGAGTGTTGGGTTTTGAGCCATAAGACTTCAGGTTCAAATCCTGGCTCCACCATTTATTACATGTATGAAATTTAACCTCTATAGAACTTATTTTCCTGGTCTTTAAAGGTAAAGGACTAGACAAAATCAACCTTTGAAATCCCTTCTAGTTCTAAGTCTACAATTCCATAATTTAATATTGGCATAGTGATAGAGTATTGAATCTGAACTCAGGAAAATCTGAGTTCAAATCCAGCTTTGGAGCCTTATTAGCTATGTGACCTTGGATGAGTCAATTAATAATAACATTTTCCTCCTAGGATTATTGTGAAAATCAAACGAGATATTTGAAAAGTTCCTAACATAGAGCCTGGAACAAAATAGAACAAATTTAAGTTACTACTATACATCTACTTCTGCTATCAATAATACCACTATTAGTACTAGTAAAAGTAAGACTACATGAAATGCTAAGGTTTATATCTCTGAGATTCCATAGGACTTTGATCTAGCATACAGTTTTAAGCTTAACAAAGACTTTTGGGAGAATTACTAAGTGTAACAGTATTTCAAAGAGGCCAATTTCCCAATGTATTGGTCTGATCTCTCACATTGGGGTACGGCAAGCTCTTTGAACTGAAGTATTTTGGCAGAATTCTGGGTCATTGTAATTGTTTTGACATATCCCTCTGGTGATGATGTAGGGATTCTGAGACAGAAGAATCTTTAGTTGTTCTCAGTATCAGTCATGTGACTAATATGGCCATTCCAATCCAGAAAGCAGAAATCACTGGGGTTCTTTATTTTGTTTTGACAAGTCCTCATCTTTTAGTCACCAGTCTTTTAGTTATTTATTAATTTCGTGGTTTGGCTCAATGTAGAGCTGGCAAGATTTGTCACACTTTGAAGGGCTGATGAAGAGAAACTAATGGGTAGAAACTCCTTGAGAATTTGATGATGTGATGATAATGCCTAGTTTTTACTGGGTAAATAATCCAGCCAAGTCCCTCCTCCTGTAATGAGTGGTCCTCTGATCCTATTCGATACCTCAATGCACTAAGAGAAAAAGTCAGTTCAGTCTATTGCTCCTAGCCCTTAAACCTCACCCTGACAGTCATTTCTGTAGAGGATCTCTTCTCAGACTTCACTTTCAAACAATTATTTCGTGGAGAAGGACACAGGGGAGGAGATTTCCACTACCTTGGATAGACTAGAGAGACCCAAATGATTTGAGAATTTTAGCATCAGAGAGAATGGAGGGGGAAGAGGAAGGAAGTCAGGATTTCTATACACTTGCTTGAAGAGTAGGTAAGAAAAAAGAAGTTAAATTTTTGCTTTATTAAGAAATAATGAAATAAGAAGAAATTTATGAAGAAAAAATATTTATGAAGAAATAATTACTAGGTAGTAAGGATAGGATAAGAATCATCCAATCCTGTTTTCTATAAGTCTGTTAGTGATGGTGTTTTTAGATTCAGAGGTTCCCTCTTGCCTCCTGTACCATGTAGTGTGTTCCTGTCATAGAGAGTCTTCCAATGAAGTCAGATGATAGCTTATCAAGCAGGTTCAAGTTTGCATTGGAGGAGATAGCCTGAGAAGTCTTTCTAGTTCCATGAGCCTAGAATTATTTTCAAATGTTTGTCTTGTCCTCTGGTATTATAACAGTGTTCAACTAATGACCCAGTGCTAGACAATCAAGTTCTAGATTCATCTCCCTGCTATTTCTGTCAAAGGAATAGTGCTCAATTAAGCATTTGACAAGTGTCTGTTATATGTCAGGCAGTGTGCAAGGAATAGCAGATATAAAAAGAGGCAAAAGATGGTTCCCTTCAAGGAGCTCACAATCTAATGGGGAGGATAATCAACCAACAAATACATATACAGATATATACATATATTATATGTATATGTCTCTCTCTGTATATATATATATATATATATATATGTGTGTATGTGTGTGTGTGTGTGTACTCAAACACATGTTTGATCCACATTCAGTCTCCATAATTCTCTCTCTGGGTGTGAATGGCTTTTTCCATCATAGTCTATTGGAATTGCCTTAAATCAACGAGGAATATCTTATTCATAGAATATCCAGGACTCCAGTGTCATTGGATCAGAGTATATGTTAGGAAGTAAGGCATAAGAATAATGGAAAGGTAGAAAAAAAGGAAAATTTTAAAGGGCTTTGAACATCATGCAGGAGATTTTATATTTAATTCTGAAGGTAATAGGTAGCCACTGGAGTTTATTGAGTTGAAAAATGGTTTGAAAAATCACTTTAGTGACTGAAAAAAAAGATGAATTGGAATGGGGAGAGATGGAAAGCAGGCAGATTCACCATCAGCTATTGCAATAATCCAAATGTGAGGTGATGAGGACCTGCACCAGGGTGATGGCAGTGTTATAGAGAGGAGAGTTATCTGAGAGCGCTTGTATCAGTGAAATCAATAGATCTTTGGCACCAGCTTGGAT
Organism: Sarcophilus harrisii; assembly: GCF_902635505.1. Classification (NCBI taxonomy): domain Eukaryota; kingdom Metazoa; phylum Chordata; class Mammalia; order Dasyuromorphia; family Dasyuridae; genus Sarcophilus; species Sarcophilus harrisii. The sequence continues at coordinate 608,898,573 of NC_045427.1, forward strand.
AAAGAGATGAGAGAGAGTGAAAAATCCAAGATGACTATTTGGAGTCATTGTAATAGTCAAAGTAGGAAGAGGGGATGATTTCAGGGGAAAGATAATGAGTTCTATTTTGGACATACTGATATTGTTGTTCAATGGTGTCCAACTTTTTAAAACCTTATTTGGGGTTTTCTTGGGAAAGATTATGAAATGGTTTGGCATTTACTTCTTCAGCTCTTTTTACAGATGGGGAAACTGAGGCAAATAGGATTAAGTCAGAAGATTGAGATTAAGATGTTATCAGTTTGATATATCTGAAAGGTAGATTGAGATGTGAGACTGAAGGTCAGTAGAGAGGTTAGAGTTGGATAGATAGTTTTGAGGGTCATCAAAATTAAATCCATGGGAAGCAATGAGAGACCAAGTGAAGTAGTACAGATGGAGAAGGGGAGAAGGTCCAAGACAGAGCCTGCAAATCACCTATGGTTAGAAGACCTGGCCTGGAATATTCTCCCCAAATGACTATAGTAAAAGTAAGAGCTGGGTAACTCTTTCCAAACTCCTCTCAAGTCAAGTAAACAAACATGTATTAAAAACTTACTATGTATCTGACATTGTGTTAAGCACTGGAAATGCACATACAAACAGAAAGCATGACTTCCTTGCCCCCAAGACTTTGCATTATATTGAGGATGACAACATATAAAAGAAAATTGTAAAGGTGGTGGTGGGAGATGGATAGTATCATGATACCTAGTTCAGGGACATGGTAGAGAAAATCTGGACTGTCCAGAGTACAGCCTAGAGAGGAGCAGAGATTTGACTAGTTTGGGCATTTTCCTTAAAATGGATGTTCTAAGAAGAATCAGCCAATCAGAGGAAAAAAAGCTACAAATGGATCATTAGATTGTAAACCTCATTGTCCATTGATAAATCATATACCTAGGAAAGATTCTCTACAGATTAGGGTCCTTTTCATATACCAGTCTTTGTACCAGTAAAGAAGCAAGCATTCAAATAGTGAGTGATACCTGTCTGTGAACAATGGTGATCTAACATTTCATTGGCTGAAAGGTTTAGGAAGTGTGCTTTGAATATTTAATGCATCCAATTGCATTTGGCAGGGCTTCCTGTTTGACCATATGTACATGGGGTCTGCCAGCAGTTCAACTTAGCAGGTAATTAGGACAAGCTTCCCATATTTTACCCCTCAGCATCAACAAAATGAATATACAAGGTGCTGCTTATCTAACAGTAGGCCAGTTGGGGAGGTTACCCCCAAAGTGAACTTGCAGCTGGGCATCAAAAAGAACAGTTAGTTTCACCACAGTGTGCTGCTTAGGAAAAAATAATAACACTGGAGCAATTAGCTGAGTCCATACTGTGTTATGATAATATATTTTCTTTCTTTTTTCTTTTCTTTTTCTTTTTTTTTGTTTTTTTTCTTTTTTTATCATGATAATATTAACAGCTAACATTTTTGTAGTGCTTTACAATTCACAATGGACTTTACATATAACGTTTCACTTCATCCTCACAACAATTCTGTGAAGTAGGTGCTATTAATATCATCATGTACAGGTCAAGAAACTAAGGCAGAGAGAGATTAAGTGACTTGACCAAAATTACACAGCTAGTGAATTTTTGAGGTAGAATAAAGAAGGGCAAAAATGCATGAAACTTGGTTCTGTCCTCAAAGAAATCACAAATGAACTAGAGAGACCAGATTAGCACACATGAAACAATAGCAAAGGGACTAATGAGCATATAATTTAGTGCTAAATTTTGTAGTACAAATTAGATATTCTGTGGCAATTCAGAGGGAAGATCAGTCAGTCAAGGTACAATGAACTAGGGTGGGATCTGAGATGGGCCTTGAAGGATGAATAAGCTTTAATTAGGAGGTGGGCAAAGGGGAGGCTTTTCTAAGAGAGAACACCACCCCTACATGTGCTTTTATGAGCAAAAATGCAGAACCTGAGCTAAGGATAATTTCGTATGACCATCCATTGGAAATAGGTTTGTACTCAAATGTCAGACCCTTGTGACAATTTGGATATTGATGACAGGTTAAGAAACTGCAACAATGCAGTCATCAAGAGGTCAGAATTTAATAACTACAAGAACCCTGAAATTGCTGTGCATGTGATTATAGTTTTGAATACAAACCTATAATGCTTCAAACATATACATTCTTGTCAGAGAGGAGAATATATTTATAACATAATTGGGCAATTATTTTTTGCTTAAGGTATCATTAAAAATTTTAGCATGAACCCCTTGGATCAATGTCATGAACCCACAAAATGGGAACTTTGGTACAAGGTATAGGGAATGGATGTATGGTTATAGGTAGCATCCAGTGAGGAATTCCAACTATCAGTGCAGAGTATCCCCTTTGCAATGTACAGTCTTGGAGAGCTGCCGCAAGCACAGACAGGGTAAGCCGTTTGTTTAGGGTCACATAACCATTGTGTGTCAGAAGCAGGACTCTTGATTACAAAGTGTACAAAATGCCATGCTGCCTCTTGTACACATATACATTCTCAAGTCACGTAATGGTATTCTAGATATGTGATACAGATAATAAGTTCTTTAGAAGTCAGTAGAAATAGGGGAGTTGATTAGTGTGGCCTGGGGCAATTAGAAAAGAGTTAGGAAGGCTTGAATAATGACAAAGAATGGGTAAAATTCAATTAAGTTCAATTCAATAAGTTTTTAAGTTTGTTCTTTGTGTCAGGTACTGTGCTAAATGCTGGAGATACAAAGGAGAAAAAAATTATCAATGGTTCTCACCCTCTAGCTTACAATCTTTAAAAATTTAATAGTATTTTATTTTTCCAAATGCATGTAAAGATAGTTTTCAACATTCATTTTTGTAAGACTTCGTGTTCTAATTTTTTCCCTTCCCTCCCTTACTTTCCTCCTCCCCAAGACAACAAGCAATCTGATGTAGATTAAATATGTGCAGTCCTTTTAAACATACTTCTGCATTTGTCATGTTGTACAAGAAAAATCAGACTGAAAGGAGGGAAAGCACGAGAAAGAAAAAAACAAACAAACAAAAAAGGCAAAATACTATATTTCAGTCTCATTGTATGGAGGCATTCAATCTCCATTTCTCCCTGGATATGACTGCACTTTCCATGCTAAGTCTGTTGGAATTGCCTTGAATCACTGCATTGTTGAGAAGAGCCAAGTCCGTCACAGTTGATCCTCATATCATCTTGCTGTTTCTGTGCACAGTGTTCTCTTGGTTCTATTCACTTCACTCAGCCTCAGTTCATGTAAGTTTTTCCAAGGTTTTTCTGAAATCACCTGCTCATCATTTCTTATGGAGCAATAATATTCCATTACTTTCATTTACCATAGCTTTTTTCAGCCATTCCCCAACTGTTGGGAACCCACTCAATTTACAGTAAGAAGCTTACAATCTAATGGGGCAAGATAGTGTACAAAAGGAAACTGAAAAAGTGGGAGTCACTGAATACTCAGAAGGGAGGCTTACTCCAGGGCAATAGAATGTACAATGTAATATAGAAAAAGTATAAATTTACTTTACTTCTCCCTATGACCTTTCAAAGGGGACTGTTAGATTTGTGCCTTGTAGAAATGGAGTTTGGCAGCAGACATGGGATGAAAGTGTCTGAGCTCACATGTGTGTTTAGATTGTAGGCTTGGCTATGCTGGAGCAGAATGACTGCACTGAGAGCATTCTGGTACCACCTTTGCCTGTAATTTTCTTTATTGATAAATACTGCTGTTCTTTATTTGTCATTTGGATGTGAATGGAAGGGATTTGGCATCTAAATCTATTATGTTAGGGAGGATGAGTTTTTAGCTAGTGTAGTAAAAGAAACAGGAAATGACCCACTTCTATCTATCTACTCATAAAGAGTTTGTAGTGTGTTAGTGGCTAAATAGAGAGATTGCCATCCATTTATTTACCTTTCAGAAGCCAAACTAGATGTCACTTGTTCATCTAGATGAGAAGTTATGATTACAGAGGAAATAAAGTTTAAACTTCTTTTTTATAAAGCTTTTTATTTTCAAAACATATGCACGGATAATTTGACATTGACCCTTACATAGCCTTGTGTTTCAGATTTTCTCCTCCTTCCCCCCACCTTCTCCTTTAGATGGCAAGCAAATCAATATATGTTACACATGTTAAAATATATGCTAAATCCAATATGTATAAACATATTCATACAATTCTCTTGCTGCACAAGAAAAATCAGATCAAAAAAAGAAAATAAATGAGTAAGAAAACAAAATGCAAGTGAATAACAACAAAAAGAGTGAGAATGTTATGTTGTGATCCACATTTAGTTCCCACAGTTCTTTCTTTGGGTGTAGCTGATTCTCTTCATCACTGAACAATTGGAACTGTTTTGAATCATCTCATTGTTGAAAAGAGTCACATCCATCAGAATTGATCATCATATAATAGTGATGTTGCTGTGTGTCATGTTCTCTTGGTTCTGCTCATTTCACTTAGCATCAGTTCATGTAAGTCTCTCTGGGCTTCTCTAAAATCATCATTCTGATCATTTCTTATAGAACAATAATATTTCATCACATTCATATATCATAATTTATTCAGCCATTCCCCAACTGATGGGCATCCATTCAGTTTCCAGTTTCTTGTCACAAACATTTTTGCACAATGTAGGTTCCTTTCCTTTCTTTAAGATCTCTTTATGAAATAGACCCAATAGAAACACTTCTGGGTCAAAGGGTATGCACAGTTTGATAACTTTTTGAACATAGTTCCAAATTGCTCTCCAGAATGGCTGGATCTGTTCATAGTTCCACTAATAATGTATTATTGTCCCAGTTTTTCTATCTTCCCTCTAAAAGTTTAAACTTCTTAGTTTGGTACTAGAGACTGGATTGGCTTTGGTCATGCTATGTGAAGTTTCTCTGAGCCTCAGTTTCCTTATTTATAAAATCAATATAAAAATTCCTATTCCTATTTGGCTTTTTTTTGGTGAAGAAAGTGATTTGTAAATTTGTCATTGTTATTATCATTATTTCTCTATTTTTTTCATCTTAGATTGCATAGAGTTCAGAAAGAAATAGTTCTAGAAAAAAAGAAAGATACGGTTCAAGGCCAGGTTGACATCATATTATTATTTCTCTAACTTTAATTGTAGCAGTCTATTGTATAGATAGATAAAATGATTGCTTTAAAAAAGAATAAAAAGACTGAGCTTAACATCTTCAGGAATCTCTGGTAGCAGACAATTTGATGGGGATAATATGCACTTCATCCTACATAGAAAGGTTTTGATTTCTTTCATTACTCTATATTTTTAGAGCTTTTACTCCATGTTATTTGTAGATTATGAGAATGTGGTACAGACATATCTAGTGAAAAACAATTTTATATTTGGGTGATGTAGGCAACAGTTTTGACTATGATGATTCTTGAATTCCACTCCATTTCTTGGTTGAATTCTCAAGGGCTTTTGTGGGGTCCAAGGAAAGATAAAAAGTATCTACTTTATAACACTGGCCATTTTGTTGTGTTTTCGTATGTATTTGCTAGGTGCTAAAGCTTTGCAGTCTGAAATAATATATTGCATAGTTTCCATCCTTTACTTACAAAATCTTCATTTATAAATAAATTCAATTTTTAAGGTTATCTTTCTGTAATTTTTGCTATGAATAACATAGTCTAATATAACTTTAACATTTTTTTCTGTTTCTATAGAAATCAATTTGATCTATATATTTGTTTAATGTATTTTTGGTCAATATAGTATTTGTTGAGTTCGTGTCTCTTTTGTCCACAAATGGTCTTTTGATTTGCCTTATAGGTCTTAGCCATTTGATAGATTCTACAAAGTGTTTAACCAATAGCAAGTAAATTTATTAAATTCAGTGACATTTTCTATAGTTCTATGAGTTGATGTCTATTTGTTTCAAAACATTTTTGTGAGTTTCTAGTCTGTTCACTGTCATCATCATCACCTCACAGGATAGTTATAAAATCTCATATTGAAGTAATATTAGTATTGTTTTAATTGCCTTTTGTTGCTAGAATAGGAAATGATGAGGAGCATAGGCTGCTGCTTTAAGAATTTCCTCCCTCATCTTGTAAAGTCATAGAGAAAGTGGATGTCAGATACAATACCACTCAACCTTTTAATTTATAAACAAAACAACAATAAAACAAAAAAAGGGCCAGAGTCTTTACTTAGAGACTGTTTTAGAGAAAGAAAAGCCATAAGTACAGGCATGAAGAAATGCACATTACAGAATCAGAAGATTCAGAGTTGGAAAAGGTTGAAGAGAAACTTTGGACCAAATTTCTTCTTTTAGAAATGAGAAAATTGAGTAATCTCTTTTAAGTAATTTGCCTACTTACAAGATTGTAAATAACATCGAGCATGGGTTTTCTGACTTAAAAAAAACAATGCTCTCAAGACAGATAAAATTAGAAATAATGATTGGGGCTGGATTTTGAAGCCCCTTGAGTGTCATGTAAAGAAATTTAGACTTTATCTTGTATGTAATAGGGAAATAGGAGGAGAGCGGCATTTGGAAATTTCAGGCCTTTATCATCCATGCTCATCTCCAGAGGCCTTGTATTCTCTGCAGAACCAAAAACTTTATGAAATTTTGAATTCTGAATTTTAGCTTCTCCTAGCCTGGGGCAAGATGCCATTTACCTGACTGTCCACCTTCTCTCTTTTGAGTTGAAAAAATTGCTTCCTGAATCAACCACCAAAACACAATAAACATTTTTAAAGTGACTGCTATATACCAAGCAATATGCTAAGCCTTGGGAATAGCATATTTAGGAGAAAGGACCATGTTGTTCTCCTCACTCCTTCAAGACTAAGGTCATAGTTCATCTTACCTGTCTTTCTGATTGGCCTTGATTAATTTCTCTAGTCCCCAGGCTCTATGAGATACTTTCTTCTTTCTGGAGGTTTAAACACATTAAAGTGCTGTAAGATGTTCCCATTCCTGTGATTTAAAAGCATCTTAGATTTCCTAGGGTGGTTTTCCATCTGCATTGCCAATTTCTCAGAGAATTAAACATTTAGTGCCCAATAAGATATTTTCCTAGGCTGAATACATCTTGAAAATGTATCCTTGCCCCCTCTGGGGGGTCAATTAAAGTGCAGTTGGAGACAACTTTCACTAATTTGCCAAAGCAGAAATTTTTGTGACTGATGAAAAAGATGCATTTTGCTGAAATGTAACTTAGGTAGAAAGAAGAAGCAAAAGTAGAAGCTAGCTACCACAGGCTTTAAAAGAAAATAACTGGGGAAGAAGAAGAAGAAGAAGAAGAAGAAGAAGAAGAAGAAGAAGAAGAAGAAGAAGAAGAAGAAGAAGAAGAAGAAGAAGCAGAAGAAGCAGAAGAAGAAGAAGCAGAAGAAGAAGAAGAAGAAGAAGAAGAAGAAGAAGAAGAAGAAGAAGAAGAAGAAGAAGAGGAAGAAGAGGAGGAAGAGGAAGAGGAAGAGGAAGGAGGAAGGAGGAGGAAACAGAGTAGGCTGAGTTTGCATATTAAATGTTTACCTAAAGCCTGAAAAAGAATTTGCTTAGGGCTTGTTCTTTTATTCTCTTTTCTTCCCCCTTTTCCAAGATAATCATGAGCAAGCATCAGCCAATTTTAAAGTTATCCAGGATTCTAGAAGATGGAAAGTTTAGGAAGTCAGATGATTGCAAGCTTAAAAACCTTAGGTTTAAATATTTTAGTATATCAATGGATCTACAGATTCACCGGTGCAGTTATTTTGTCCAGTACAGTCTTCAGTCAGTAAACAAACTTTATTAGGCACTTACTATGGACCAGGCACTGTGCTAAATCCTTGGTACATAAATGAAATTTAAAAAAAGTTCACATTTCAGTGGAGGGGATAACATTTAAAAAAAATACATTTCAGAGGGCAGGCACTATCAGTGGGAATGGGTGTGGGTGGGTGGAGAGAAAGAACAGCAAATATATATTAAACTTAGACTTGAACCCTTGAATTAAGGCTTTCAGATTTTAAAGCTTGGTCTGTATCTATTATGCCATACTAACTCTTATTATCAAACAAACAAACAAACAAAAAACTGATGCTTAAAAACTGTGTCCTGAAAGGAAAACAGAATCCTAACTTCTTAGATTTTTTTCATCCTCAGAATGATACTACATGGTTGTGAAACATCAAATAGAATCAAAATTTCAAATCTCAAAAAGAATCTCAGAAGAGATTCATTTTAAAATGGCAGAAGATATACAGGCAATGAATATATGAATGATGGGTGAAAACAGGCTGCATCCTATTTGTTACCCATAGTGAAGTGCAATATGGGACAGTAGAAAGGACAATGGATTTGGAGCTAGAGACTCTGGGTTTGAGTCCTAGCTTTTTACTTTGGGATTCAGTGTCCTCATTTTAAAATAAGCATGTTGACTTCCAAAGTTTTTTCATCTCTATATCTATGATCCTAAATGACATAAAAGATATCATCAAAGATATAAATTTCCAGAAAGAAAGTTTTATTAGTCTTCTGGCAAGAATGAAGAGTGACAGTTGGATAACCCAACTGCTATATTATCTGAAAAATATTGACTTAGAAAGACCTTCAGAACGTTGGATAGTTCCCATGATCCTTCTTGGGAGAATGTGGGCAAAACTAATACAGGATGAGAAAGTGTGAATGGATTGTGATTTCACTGGGGGAAGACATGTCTATGCTATAGAAATCATGAATCTATCGATTCATCTAAGTTTGAAAAGTAAATCCTCATAAAATTCTATGTTTTGAGAATTGTTTGTGATGGACTTTTGGCTGACTTTCACAGTCACCTCCAGAGGTTATTCTTGTCTCAGGAGAAACCTCTTCTTGGCATTATCTTGAATAGGATTCTTTGGTTCTTCAGCCCAGTCCCATTGCATTGCTGAAGATGTTTTTAGAGGTGAAACTCTGTGCTTAACTAAGAAATCAGAGAACAAAAAGGGATGCAACCCAGAACACAGTCCTAGGTTAAGTTCCTAGGCACTCTAGCCCCATTTCTGAGTTTATATGACTTTTTAACTCTAGTAGTAAGAAAAATGATTATGTTGTTATACAGATAGATCTATATTACCTTCTGAATAGACAAGAGTGAGTGCTCTATCAAGGATGCTCTCTCTCAGAATAAACTAATGAAAAGTGAGTTTGCTCTAGTTTTTTTCTGAAAGGTGTTTTATTTTTGTTGTTCTCTGCATCTTCCTTTAGTTAGAAAGCTACTTTGGCTGTGGAGGTATTATCAGCAAGTGGTGCTGTCTAGCAGTGTTTCCTATGTAGTTGAAGGAAATTGGTTTAGTCATTGCTTTCATACTCTTTCTCCCTTCCTTGGGTGGAACTACTTCTGAGTCACTATCTTCTATCTCTCTTTTGGGCATGATTATGGAGAAAACAATGGGAAAATAATAAGTAAAACACATATCTAAGCCCTCCGTGACACTGTTCTGACTACCTGGCTTACTTTAAGAGCAGAAAGCTTCAGGTTCAATTTAAATTTTGCCCTTTGGAAAATTTACTTAAAAATTGATGAATAAAAAATTGAAATTCTCTTTTATTCAGATTAGCCAGTTAAAAAAAGAGACCTTAACATTTTATGTTTTTCTGTATCATCCCCAACTATCATCTTTATCTTCTATAACTTTCACATTTGCAATTAAATACATAACAAATCACAAAGAATTTATAAGTAATCATAATTTTAACAAAGATAAATTAGCTTTGTAAAAGAATAAATTAAATCAACAATTTAAAAAAAGAATATATGCAAATTTAGGAGAGACAAAAAAAAAATCAAAGCCTCCTCTCAAGGGGTTTACATTCTATTGGTAACATAATATGTAAAGAAGCTAGGTAAATGCAAAGTAATTTCATGAGATCAGGGAAAGAATCCCAGCTCTAAGAGCTATAATTTTGTATGTTCAGGAAACCCTCCTATCCAAGGATGTAGATGCTTATGGTCTCATTTCTTTTTTTTTTTAATATTTTTTTATTTTATTTAATAGCCTTTTATTTACAGGTTATATGTATGGGTAACTTTACAGCATTAACAATTGCCAAACCTCTTGTTCCAATTTTTCACCTCTTACCCCTCCACCCCCTCCCCCAGATGGCAGGATGACCAGTAGATATTAAATATATTTAAATGTAAATTAGATACACAATAAGTATACATGACCAAACCATTATTTTGCTGTACAAAAAGAATCAGACTCTGAAATATTGTACAATTAGCTTGTGAAGGAAATCAAAAATGCAGGTGGGCATAAATATGGGGACTGGGAATTCAATGTAATGGTTTTTAGTCATCTCCCAGAGTTCTTTCTCTGGGCGTAGCTGGTTCAGTTCATTACTGCTCCATTGGAAATGATTTGGTTGATCTCGTTGCTGAGAATGGCCAGGTCCATCCGAACTGGTCATCATCTAGTATTGTTGTTGAAGTATATAATGATCTCCTGGTCCTGCTCATTTCACTCAGCATCAGTTTGTGTAAGTCTCTCCAGGCCTTTCTGAAATCATGTTGTTGATCATTTCTTACAGAACAATAATATTCCATAATATTCATATACCACAATTTATTCAACCATTCTCCAACTGATGGGCATCCACTCAGTTTCCAGTTTCTAGCCACTACAAAGATGGCTGCCACAAACATTCGTGCACATACAGGTCCCTTTCCCTTCTTTATGATCTCTTTGGGATATAAGTCCAGTAGTAACACTGCTGGATCAAAGGGTATGCACAGTTTGATAACTTTTTGAGCATAGTTCCAAACTACTCTCCAGAATGGTTGGATTCACTCACAACTCCACCAACAATGCATCAATGTCCCAGTTTTCCCACATTATGGTCTCATTTCTGTGACAGCTTGCCCTAACACTGTCAAGTAGGCAGAATTACACCACGGAGTAGGAAACAAACAGAACCAAAAGTGCTTGTAAATCCTGAAGATTGGTAGGTTTTCTTGCAGTCCTCCCTACCCTTATTTATTGATATTTTAGCTATCTGGGTAAACTGAATTCTTTTGGAATTGCATTTCAGAATAAGATGTAAGAACAAAAATTAGAAAGCAGCTCTATCCCCTTTCTATAGTTTATTTTATATTGGCTCCTCAACAAATCTTCATTTGGACTCCAAATGTGAAATTACATTTATAGGTCTCCTGGAAATGACTCAGAGTAAAATGCTACTGAGTGCAGGCTCTTGATTTGAAATTCAGATGCAGGCCTGATGTTCATCACCTGGATTTTGACAGAAATGCTGTAGTCTCCTCAAAGCTTCCATCCAGAGCCTGAAACTGGCTCAGGGGAAACAGAATTCACTCAAATGTGAAAAGCTGTTCAGTTGACACTCAGAAAAGTTAGGCTATTGTCTTAAGAGGCTTTTAACTACTAGAGTATAAGCTCCATCAGGTCAAGGACAATGCCTGTCTACATTCTGAATGTATTCCAGCCCTTAGCACCATGTTTGATACAAAATAGATGCCTTAATGCAATGTTTCTTGAATTCAATCAATCACACGTTTAATTTCTTAAATGTTTTATTGCTATATCCTGTTTTGTTTTGTCTTTATTTCCTATTATATCTCTTCCCCCACCTATTGACTACCCAAAGAGCAACATTTCTTATGATAAAGAATAAAATGAAAGAATAAAAGCAGTTCAGGAAAACATAACACTCTGCAAAGGAAGAAGAGAGGCACATTTTCTCTGTTTTTGTTTGTTTTCTTGATTTTTTTGTGCTTACATAACAAACATATATAGATTACCCCAACTCTTTTAGGGGGATCATCTATTACAAAGCAAAGTGGTCAAGTAAACAAATACTGCACTTACCCCATTTGCAAAGGCATGTGGCATTTCATGTGTGTAGCATCATCTATCTCTATTAAAAGAATGGACATTTTCTTTACTCCTACTTTCACTCCACTGGAAAAAAGAAAAAAAAAAACCTTTTGTATCAAATATTTATGGTCAGATAAAACAAATTCTTTCAAAGGCTGAACGCAAAAATATGTATTTTTCATTTGTACCCTAAAACCTTTGTCTCTCTCTCACACAGTTAGCATGTTTTCAACATTGGTCCTTTGAAATCATAAATAATCATTATATTGATCATAGTTCTTGCAACTTTCAAATTTATTTTTCAAATAGCTTCCTAGTTAGTCTTAGAAATTGTTCATTTTAATACTAGTGCTCTTGTGATATATATCTTTCTGATTTGGCAACCTCACTCTGCATTAATTCGTATAAATCTTTTTTAAGTTATCTAAATCTTAATTTCTTACAACACAGTAGTATTCTATCATATTACTGTGCCAACAGAAGAAAGGAGGAGAAGTTCATTTTCTTATTGCTTCTTCAGAGTCAGCCATATTAAATGCTTAATACATGCTTGTAAAAATACAGGGGGAAAAACTCTTTCTCGTACATTACCATGTGTAAAATGACCAAGAAATTTGTGCTAAAGATCAACAAATTGCTTCTGGTGGTACCACAAATTGTGGTGTATACCTTTGAATTTGCTGTGTGGTGATATGCTGGGACATTCTGTTATGTTGTGTTAGATTGACATTTACGTACCCATGGCCTTGTTACAGACATACGACAGACATTTTAAGTCATAGAGATGTGTTTATGGCTGTCACTTGGGTTCCCTGTCAGGAGCTCAGAGGTTCCCATATCCTTGATCAAATGGTGGTACTTATAGCCAGCTCTCTGTAGGGTAGAATGAAGGGGACTTTGCTGAATGCTAAATTTGGAGGATTCTATATTTCAGATGATAAATCTGGAGGATGCTAAGGACATTTTCAGTCCTACAAACAAAGCTTAGAACCCAGTTAGTAAATATAAGGACAGAGGATAGGACTTGTTTCTATGATTTTAGTGGTAAAAAAAAACACCCTAGGTAAAGGCACTTCTACCAATGAAGATAGCACCTTCTCTGAAAAAAAAAAAAGCATACTAAGGGGCACTGAAAAGTTAAGTAACTTAGTCCAGAATCACATAGCCAGTATATATCAAAGATAGGACTTGACCCCAGGTGCTCCTGGCTTTTAGACTTTCTCTTTACTTCCTATGCAAAACTGCCTGTAGCCAGGGACATGAATTAAAATTGGCAGCTATCAGATGGAACATTGGAATGAGCTTCTCTTTCACGTCACTCCTCTCCTCCATCCTCCAAGCCACATTAATGTCCTTGGATCTCTGAGTTTAAAAATTTTCTGTTCCCTCCAAGATAATCAATTCATATAACATTAAGGCATCTTCCAAACAGAAGGAACTTCAATTCAGACATTTTCCTTCGAAAGAAACACTCAAACTGTACTAGAAACTCTCCAACCTAACCCTTGCAGTAGTTTTATAGACCACAATTATTTTTTATTCCTCCAGCATAAAATCTACTGGTGTATGCTGGATTCTAAGTTATGGGCTATTAGGTTCTTTATAGTTGCAAGGAAACATCTTTCTTGGATTGTAGAATTTTAGAGCTAGTAGGAACTTTGGATGTCTTGTTAGGAACAAGGTTAGGAACAAGCTCCTCTTCTTTGTAAGTGAATGAATTCTTTTAGGCTATGAAGCACCATTTTGGTTCCTCTCCTAGACTTTCAATATGAGCTAAATAGTCAACCTTTTAGCCTAATGTCTCCTTTAATTTTTTCTCCTATTGGAAGTCAGAGATGGACTTTTTTTTCATCCCTTGGTCAGAGTGAGTTTGTCTGTTGGTATAGTGAATTTTGTATGGAAAGGTGGGATAGGTGTGCTTGGCTTAGCCTACCTGAAATGAATATAGCAGCTGCAAAGAGAGAATATTTTTTAACCTATCTCTTCCATTTCCCCTCCTCAAAGATATTTAATTTTCTTTGCCATTTGTAGGCTAAAACCTCCATTTTTTCGACTTCCTACTTCCTTTTCACCCCCTTGCAGCCTACCATACAACTGAAAGTATTATCTTTAATTTCACCAGTAATCCTTTATTATAAAATCCTTGTTGCACCTAAATCTCATGCTTGTTGAACTTTCTGCGTCCTACTGACCAGCCCATATTTCTGAATATTCTCTCTTTCCTGAGTTTTCATGGCTTTGCTCTGCCATGATTCTTTTTCTAATTGTTAGATAAATAAATCTTTCTCAGTCTCCTATGGAAGGGTCACCAGATAAATTATCTTTCTGATTTTTGGCTTTTGTCCCAAATTTACTTCCCTTTTCTCTATATTCTTTGAGTGAAACAATCTCATCATTTCCTATAAATTCAGCCAGAGTCACTATGTGGATCCATGTAGATGATTTTAAGATCTGCACATCAGTTCTCATCTCTCTCGGATTACATTCTTGTATCTCCAACTCTTGGAATGACATTTTTATCCAGTTGTGCATAGACATCTCAAACACAGACTCAAAATAGAATTCATCATCAAAAACCATCCCTATATCTATATTTCCTCTTCCTGATGAGGGTGTCACAATTCTTTCAGTCAACAAAATTTCAATTGCCAAGACTTGCCAATTGTATTTCCTTAGCATCATTCTCACCTGTTTCCTTCTCTCTTCTAATATTCCTGCCTAGTTCAGGTCCTCATCATTTTTTCAATACAGGTTTAGAAATCAATAGTCTTGAGGATATTAGTCTGCACACAGTTATATCCTCCTAGTTTATATCCCCAAACCCTCCCTCTTCCCATATCACCATCAGTGCAGGATAATAAGTAAACACATTAAAAATAATAGTGAATCTGCCCTCTATATATTGAAACCTTGAGGCTTCTGCATTTTGGAGGTAACCTTGCCCAGAAACCCTGGTATTCTTACTTTGATCACTCAATATGTGGTGATTCCGATTAATAAACATTTGCTAAACATTACTCTGTAAACAAATTATTGACTACAGGGGAGAATACAAAGAACTAGAAGATGAACCTTTAAACATGAAGAACTCAAAAGCTTCATTGGGGCAATAGGATGCATCATACTCTCAGTAATATGGGACTGGGTGATATGTATAGTTTCATGTTATCAGCTAGTTAGTCCACAATCATTTATTAAGCACTTATTATATACCAGGTACTGTGCTAAGTGCTGGGAATATAAAAACAAAAAAATTGGTCTTTGCCCTCAAAGAACTCACAGTCCAATGAGAGAGACAACATACAAACAACTACGTACTAATAAATTATAGATGAGATAAATTGGAAATAGTCAGCAGAGAGAAGACTTTAGCTTTAAGAGTGAATCAGGAAAGAATTCTTATAGAAGATAATCTTTTAGCTGGGATTTAAAGAAATACAGAGAGGGCATGTGGCAGAAATAGAAAGGGAGAGAACTGAAGGCATAATGCTTAGCCAGGGAAAATTCCCAGAATCTAAGAGTTGAAATATTTTGTTCAAGGAACAGCTAGGAGGTCAAGAGTCACTAGACTGAAGAAGTGTAGTGGAGTTGGGTTGGAGAGAAAGGTTTAAGAAAACTAGAATAGTAGGAAAAGGTCAGGTTATGCAGAACTTTGAATGCCAAAAGATTTCACATTTTATCTTGGGAGGAGTGAGTACATTCCTAGCTTAGAAACAGATTGTGAAGGGCCTGGGGATAGAAAAGGGGGTATTGTGTCTGAGGAATAGCAAAGGAGACAGTTTGGCTGAACTGAAGAGTGTGGGAGAGGGAGTCATGAGTAATAAGCCTGCAAAAATAGGTTGGAACCAGGTTACTCTCCAAAACCATAAATTATAAAGAAGATACTCCCCTTCCCTGCATTCATAGAGAATATCTCTTCATCCAGGTGTTCCAGTATCAACAAAACCATACATCTGGTCCTTAGCCCTATCCATTGAAGTGCATGTAACAAATTCAACTCTGAACAGCTTTAAATACCAAATAAAAGAATTTATATTTGATCCTAAGGTGATGAGGGACCCTGGAGCTTATTGAGTAGATGAGTTATGGGTACTTAGGGAAAAATCACATGGGCAATTGTGTGGGGGGGGGTGGATTGCAGGAAGTGGTGATTAGAAAGTCAGTATAACAGTCCAGGCAAAAGGTAATGAAGAGCTAAATGACCCTGATCTGAAATTTTAAATTGTCAGGGTCCTTAGAGATTAGTCTGATTGAATTGAATTATAGATAGACAAGTCATAAGATGGAGAAGGAGGTAGCTAGGTGGCACAGTGGGTAGAGCAATGGGCTTGGAATCAGAAAGACCCATCTTCATAAATTCAACTAAATGAAGGTGGCAAACATATGAGTAGAGATAAGGGAATTGATGCAAGGATATTATTGATGGGATATGAGGGACAAATATGAGTGAGGAGTCCTAGTTGGCCCCGGGGTAGCAAACCTGGATAGGGTTAATTTCCCCAAACAATTAAGCATTGCTTTACCAGTTGGGAATCAAAGAAACTATTTAGCTTAGTATCTTCTTGTGACTGATTCCACTCTCTTGCTGGAGGTAGAAATTCTCCCAGGGGTGTCATTTTGGATAACAGAGTAGGAGAACTTTCTGACAAGAAAACCCCAGTGTGATGTCTAAGGGAGCACAATCATAGCCAGGTCCACCTAGGTTCCATTCCTAGAATGTCAGGTTGCTTGTTTATGAAAAGGATTTGATGCTTCATTAGAGAAAAATAAGTACAAAATCCAGACAAAGATTCCTTAATAGCCTCTGCTAAAAGGAGTAAATAAATTAAATGCCAGATTAGTAGCATCTCATAGACAAATATATGCTAATTTTGGATTTACCATTTCCCCCTGCTTTGGAGTTTATGTTTAACATCTTAAGGAGTGGAGAAGGGACTGGCAGGTGTGGGGAATCTATTCCAACCAGTAACAACCACCCTATAGCTTAGTCTTGGTGATCAGCATAAGGCTCAGAGACCTCAAGTGACGTGCCTATTGGTCATATATTTAGTAACTCTCAGAGACTGGATTTGAACACAGGACTGACTAACCAAGATTAGTACTCTGCCTCCTTTTTCCATGTTGCCTCTGTATTTTACATATCAGTGGCTATTCAGAGCTGAAGTTGTTACATGTACTTGAAGGGATGGGGCTAAGGATTAGATGTGTGGTTTTCTTGATATTGGGAACACTTGGATGAAGAGATATGTTCAATGAATGAAGGGGAGGGGGGCATCTTCTTTACATTTATAGTCTTGAAGAGTAATCTAGAGCACTGAGACATTGAATAATATACCGAAGCTCACAGAGCCACTAGCTGCCAAAAAACCAGTACTTAAACCTGTCTTCCTGTGTCTGAGATCAGCTCTGACCCACAAAGTGACGTCTCTGAGATTCAGAGAAACAACAGCTTACCTTAGAGTCATTTACAGTAAGTAGCAAAGTGGGATTTGAACCTAGGACCTCCAACTCCAAAGTCAGAACTCTTTCCGTTTTACCATCCTTTCTGCTATCTCTTGATCTGATTCAGGGGTAGTCATCCTTGATTGAGCCTATCTTCCTCTTGAAGATGGGAATGGGGTGTACAACATTGTAAGTATATGAAGTAGATCATCCTCTCAGGTCCTTTTAAAAACATGATGCTATTTTCTCGGCAATTCTAGGGCTTGGAGCATCTTTTATGAGGTGGTATTGTAAGTGGAGCTGGAATGGAGCAGTAGAGATCAGAAGATCATGGGAGCTCAAATTTAGAATAGACAGGGTCCTTAGAGATTAGTCTAATTGAATTGAATTATAGATAGATAACTCATAAGATGTCACAGTGGATAGAGCACTGAGCTTGGAATCAGGAAGACCCATGCTAATAAATTCTAATTTTAGCTCAGATACTTACCAGCTGTATGACCCTGGGCAAGTCACTTCAATTTATTGCCTCAGTTTTCTCATCTGTAAAATGATCCAGAGAAGAAAATGACAAACCATTCCAGCATCTTTGTCAAGAAAATCTCAAAATAGTGTAACAGCATTGCAACTTCATAGAGAAACTGAGGTAACTTGCCCTAACAAGTTTTTCCAATAAATGAGTGACATTTCTATGAATTATTAATCAGTCTGTGTTAGCATGAATCCAAATCAGAATAGGATAAGTTTTTATATTATATTGTCTGTGTTTTAGTGTATTAAAAGGAATCTTCTTCCTGGGACCTTGAAGGGTAGGCTCTTTGTCTGTCAGAGCCCGTTTGCATCTTTGGGCTGAGTGTATCATCTATTTCTGGAGCTCTCACCTTTGGAAAGGGTGTCAATTTCTCATTTCTAGAAGTGGGGCTCTCAAGCTTTTTAATGGGCTATTGCTACTCTTGTGGATGGAAATCATTATCTTCTTGGAGGAGTTCTAAGATCACTTGGCAATCTCCGTGAAGAGCATATCTGTAAAATAAAACAGGTGAATTCACCCATAACCCTTTTCCTCAAATACTGGAAAACAACTCCCTTGGAAAAAGGAAAATGTTTAGATGCCCATTTGCCTAGGCACCTGCATGCTGCCCTTGACCCTCAGGGTCAAATACTTTTCAGGGGTCTGGAAAGTTGCCTGTGCCCATATGCACCCCTTAATCTCTGCCTAAGACCCAGTTGAAGCAAAGAGATATCACAACCTATTAATATATCTATTCCTTATTATGACATCCCATACAGTTACAGGATTAATATACTATGGGTTTTCCATACATTTCTCTATAAGGATTTAATTAAAAAAAAAAAACCTTTAACCTGCCTAAACTGATTTATGTGGGTAATAAAGGGAGAGTACTTTTTAGGGAATGAGATTATGACTCTAATGTATTGCCTTTGGATTATTGAATTCTGAGCTAAAACAGTTGTTTATTACCCTCCATCCCCATATATAACATTTCAATGTTAAGCTTGACTGGTATGTGATAAGTTTTTTGGTTATAGGAAATTTCAGCAGGTTGAGATCCATGATCTTTGATTTTCTCCTTTAGCTTCCCAACAATATAAAATTATGATTAAAGCATTTCTCAATGGTACTTTAATTAAATTGCAGAAATGGGACTCAGGGTGTCTGGATAGTAATACAAATGCTTGTACCTAATACACAGAGGTACTGAAAACTTTTTTTGAAGTTGGAAGAGATAATGTATTTTGTCAACTTTTTTGTTCCTTTGTCTTTCTGGACTCATCTCTAAATTCAACTCAGCGTTTTAATAACAATAATAGCAAAAATCATATCTTCTAAAAGAAGCCTTTCAGAATCTCTATTAATTTTTAACACTTTCCCTCTGTTGATGATCTCCAGTTTTTTTAGTATGTGTGTGTCTGTGTATAAATATGTATGTATACGTATTTGTATAAATCAATCTATAACTTATGTGTCTACTCATATTTATCCATATTTATCTATCTCTATCCATCTATGTATATTTTATTTGTACATAGTTTTTTTTCCTGCTGTCTCTTCCATTAGATCCTAAGCTTCTTGAGATCAGGGGACTGTCTTTTGCCTTTCTTTGAATTCCTAGCACTTAGCACATAGCCTGGCACATAGTAGGCACTTAATAAAATTTTGTTGATTGATATAGTTCTTTAAGATTTGCAAAAATGTTTTGTATATATTGTCCCAATTGGTCCTCACAGGACTCCTATAAGGCAGACGCTGTCATTTGTCAAGTATCTATAAGTTTATGACATTTCAGGGATAGACACACTGGGGATAAAAAGATCCCATTAGCTAACATTTATATTCCACTTCAAATTTTGTAAAGGGCTTGTACTCGACAACTCCTTTGGTTTACAGGTATTATTATCCCTATTTTACAAATGAAGAAACTAAGTCCATAGGAAAGGTCACAGATTCCATGATCCTGTCTCAGACACTGACAGCTACTAGCTCCCCAGTGGTAGTGTTCTTGTTCTTGGTTCATCCAAAATGTGAGGTAGGGGTGAATAAAGCCAATGGTCTCCAGATATCTAGCTAGTGTTAGTAGGGTACCTTGTTGGTTAGGGAGCTTGGCTGACAGTGATTGTGCCCCACATGCTCAGGGGACATATACAAGTGTCCAGAGTCTTGGGGGCAGCACCACTTGAGCCCATCATAGAAGTTTTTGTTGGGAAAGATGGATGTCATTTATAGATAGGAAGAAAAATCTCCTGAGCTTGGATGTTCAGCTAAGTAACCCAGGAGATGAGATGTACCAGTCGAGGGGTGGTGGGCTGTCAAATGCATTGATGATTCACAGAACAGATTTAGTAATGGAGCTCCTGACAGTGAGACTGGAGACCTCCAGGAGTGCTAGGCTGAGACAGACACATCATGATTTTCCTGGCTGTTTGATGCCAAAGGATTGTCACTGCTGGGAAGGAAGACTTTAGCTTTTCTCAGATCAGAAAGTTAGCAAGTTGAAACTTAAGTCAAGGGCTTTAGATTCAGAAAGGATCATTGAAATCCACATAAAAAGTTTTGGTTGTGGACTCAGGAGTCTTGAGTTCAAATCCTACTCTCGTTGTTTACTGCCTTTGATCTTGATTCAGTAATTTAACCTCTTTTAACTTCACTTTCTTTATCTGTAAAATGAAGAGGTCAGATAGCCTCTGAAGTCCTTTCCAATAGACATTTCTGATCCTGCGATCCATTTTAATTCATTTTAATAGATATGGAAACTGAAGATCAGATAGGTTCAGTAATTTCTTTAGAGTCACAAAACAAGTCAGAATAAGTCACTACCACTGAGAGTAAGGCAGGTTAAAAGTTTGTTGATAATCTTGATAACAATAACTGATTAAGAAGTTACTCCTAGAGTAATAGGAGTGTATAATAGAGTACTTAAAAGAGCAATGATCTTTGGAATTAGAAGGACTGGGTCTCTTGAAATTTAACAAACATTAAGCACCTGTCATGTTCAAGGGATCTTGATACTAGGAATCTAGAGATACTGTTCTAGGGATACAAGGGATAAAAAGGGATATGACAGCAGCCTTTCTCTCAAGCACCTTATCAACTAATATGGGGAAATGGCATGTATACAAATAGCGTTGAGGCAAGAGGAAATATAATTCCCATTGATGTCTAGGCTAGAAACTAGGAGAAATTGGAGGAGGAAGCTATAGCCTGCTCATTTGGGGTGAAGTGAGATCAGAAAGTTTTCCAGAAGAAGTAAAATGTGAGTTGAGATTTTAAGGCAATCAATAGTTTTAAATATGTATGTGATCCACTGTAAACAAGGTTGGGTTATTAGCGCGACTCAGGGTAACTTCTGAATTAGTTCTTTTTCCCTTAAAAACATAGGGATCATCTGTTGAGTAACCAAAAACTTGTCAAATTTTAAGGGGATATCGGAGCAGTTCTTAGGATAACCTTCTGAATATTCTGAGCTTGTGGCTGGGAAATAATTTCTATGTCTTGTAGTGCTGCTAATACTAGTTCCCATCCACATAAAAGTGCATTAAATTTTGATTAAGATAAGTCTCAGAGGATATATACTAAATTCTCAATTTTCTATGCATGAACTAATTAACTTTAGAATTTTCTGGGGTCAAATTTCTTAAGCCCAAACTAGGTCTGAACTCACTGTGTGACCTTAGATAAATGACTTTCTCCTGTGTGTGTGTGTGCGTGTGTGTGTGTGTGTGTGTGTGTGTGTGTGTGTGTAATGTGTGTGTGTGTGTAATGTGTGTGTTTGTGTGTGTGTGTATGTGAGAGAGAGAGAGACAGAGAAAGAGACAAAGAGACAGAGAGAGAGACAAAGAGAGAGAGAGACAGAGAGACAGAGAAAGAGAGAGAGACAAAGAGACAGAGACAGAGAGACAAAGAGAGAGAGAAAGACAGAGAGAGAAACAGAGACTGAGATAGACAGAGAGATAATAAGAAAAAATAAGAGAAGGAGAGAGAGAGAAAGAGAGAGAGAAAGAGAGAGAGAAAAAGAGAGAGAGAGAAAGAGCACTCAGGAACCTTAAATTTCTCATTTGTAAGACAGGAATCAGAATGAATAATGGTGAAGGACCTTTTCTGACCTAACTGAAAAACCTGGCTTTTTCCCAGCAGGATTTTGGACCTCTTCCTCCAACTGACAATAATCACTGACATTGAAATACTTGAAAGATTTTCAAAGTGCTGTCAATTCTAGGTTCAGTACAAAGAAAACCAGAAATACAAAAAAATAAAAAGCACCTCCAAAACAAAACAAAACAAAAAACCAGAATAAAATCTTTAATATGGACAGGACTAGGGATACGTGTACTGAGACATCACAAATACAGAAATATGAGTGTTCATTGGTATCAGCTTGCCAAACAATATTTAAAGACTAAAGATACAAGAGGGGGAACAAAGGAGCAATTTGGGGAAAGGAAGGGCTTGGAATGGAGGGAATGGAGGGAACAAGGAAGTAGGACCTTGGTGCAGTTCAACAATCCCAGGATCAGTTTAGGCCACTTTAAGGTGTTCCTGGTTGCTCCAGGCATAAGATTCTGTCAGAGGACAAACCCAGAGGCATCTGAATAAGAGCAAAACTGATTCACAATTCTCTTTGGTGATTGGTCAGCCTGGGTCTTCCTCCAGAAATGGGATTTTACCAAAACTATAGCAAAAGTCATCACATGTTTTGTACTATTTTCCATATATTATCTCAGATGAGTCTCATGATAATCCTTGGAAATGGTAGGTGTTTCAGGTTTTAATAAATCCTATTAACTGAGTCTCTACAAAGTCAAGTGACCTGTTTTATGATTACTGAGACTGGTTGATGTCACAGATAAAAAACAAAAATAGATCTTCCTGATTCTAACTCTAGCATTCTCAATTGCCCCCCCCAATCACACATGCATTACAAAATATATTTAAATAAACTAAGCGAAATCATGTCCTATATCCCAAACACAACAGTAGGAGCACTAGTACTGATTAATTTTTGTCTTTGAATCTTCAGCAGCTAACAGATCACCTTTAAATATGTGTATATTTATTGTTTATTTAAGTCTCAACCTCTGAGTTCATCTGCGTAGGAAACTTCTGGTGGAAGACAGTCCTCCCATTCCATTTGACATCCTCCCCAAATATTTTGGTAACTCTTAAGCATTTAATAATTTTTGATAATTGCATGGAGTTTTTAAAAGTGTAAGTGGCTTACCTATGGCCACACAGTCAATATATATATCAAAAGCAAGATCTGAACCTAACTCTTCACATCTTCAAGATCAGCTCTCTGTGTCAAGCTGCCTCTTTGCTTCTTTTTTCAAATCAATGTTTATGGAATTGAATTTCTGAATTATCTTACTGCTCATACTCCTTCCCTTTCCTGACTAGTATAGATAATCAAAAGGTGATTATCATTTGTTCCTGAGTCAAAGGCTAAAGAGACATTTCTGCCAGAGAAATTTTTCCTCATATTTTCCCTTCCCTAGATAAAAGTAGCTCAAGTTCTTGGACTTCAGACTATTTGTGACCCTGTGAATAATAATGATCCATAGGATTTTCTGGACAAAGATACTGAAGTAGTTCATCCTTTCCTTCTCCAGCGGATCAAGACAGAGATTAAGTTACCTGTCTGGAATCACAGAGCTAGTAAATATCAGAGGCTGGATTCAAACTCAGGTCTTCATAACAATAATAAGCCCAGCCCTCTATCCATTAATCCATTTCCCTACTTCCACTTGGATTATTTAAAAGCAACACTAATAAAGTGAAGCTCTCTGCATGAATCTTTCATGGGTTGAGGAAGCTAGTTACAGGAATATCTCCTCTCCTGTTTACCTTGTAAAGACACTATTAGAAGTGAATTGGCATGTATATTGGATGAAGGTCATAGTTACATATGAAATGTGATTATATGTCTACTTTAATCCTCACCAGGTGATACTTTTAACTGGAGTACTCTGGCCTGTTCACAAAATATTTGGATCAAAGTCATCTATAGATAGACACACTGGACCTGAGAGCCACTAAGAAGAAAATATTCATGGCTATGGAAGCAATAACCATAATAGAGGCTAGAATGTGTTAGGGAGCAGACATCTTTCCAAGATTTCATACTACAGAAAAGCCATATTAAAAGCATACAAGTTAATACTGAGGTTTGCTTTAGGATTTTAGAGTAACTCAATTTTAATAAGGTCTTATCCCACTCTGGCCTATTTTAGAAATAAATAGAACAAAATGAAATGTGGGACCTCAATCAATGAATGAAGAAGCATTTATTAAATCCTTACTATATGTCAGGCACTGAGGTAAAGCATTAGAGATGCATTTAAAAAAGAGACAGCTTCTGTCTTGAAGGAATTTCCTTTTTAATCTTGGAAGGCTGCATGTATAGGACAATAATGGCCAGGAAGAGGTTTGGTTTGAGAAATCTTGTTAAGTTATTTGTGAGTAAGGATTTAGGGGAGTTGTTTGGTATAACCCTTTCCATAAACAATGGTTGTGGTGTTTGGTTATTATACCCAGAGCAAAAACAGAAAGTCTGTGTGTGGGATCAGGGTTGGGATGGGGTGGTGATGGTTCAAGCCTATGTCAAGAATTAAGCCAAGATGAATCATAGTTGAGTATCTGGAGCTAGCTAGATATGGTGACCAAAGTGAGTTTGAATTCACATACTTAGCAATCAGTTTAGCATGGTTCCAAGATGGGATTTCCAAAGCTGAGTGAGGAAATAGGGAGTGAGATAAAGTTTTAGGTATACTGGATGCAATTATCAATGGATTTGAAAACTGAAGGCTTGGGTCTGACAGGCTCTAGCTCCCACAGTCTAGCAGGCTTTTGATCTTCCCTGGACTTCTATTTTATTGATTGTGAAACAGGCATTATAATGCTTCTATAGCTTATCTCAGGGCACATTTGAAAGCTGAGAAATATTGGATCTGGAATTAAAGAGGACCTGGAGATTTAAATCCTACTTACTTTACTTAGTATGTGGTTGAATTTGGACAGATTACTTAATCTCTCTGTGCCTCAGTTGCCTCCTTTATAAAGGAAGAATCTGGATCAGATAATCTAGATGTCTCTAACAGTCCTATTATCCTTTGTTGCTATTGGTCTCTGCAAGCCAGAAAGTAATATATAAATATCAGCTTATTCTTCCTATTATAATTATTATTACCATATTGCTTTCCATTTATTGAAAAGTTGCCTTGATCCTATTCTGTTTCTGTAATGGAGAAAGAAGAGTCAAGGTATCCATATTCTTATTTTGGCTTAATGAATCAATTGTGGGGTATTGTTGGTCACTATACCGCTTTGTGCTTCACTTTCCTAATTTCCAAAAGGAAGGATTCTATTTCCATGAACTACAACACAAGCAGTTATTATTACTACAAAAGAAGGGAGCATTATTTGATTTTTGGTCCAATATTTGTCTGTTTAACCCCTTAAGTTGAATTTATAGTCAACATTAGATTTATCACAAGCTAATTACTCAGTAGATAGATTCTCTAGTTTTTTCTCCTAAAGCTAATCTTCCAGTCATTTTGTTGTTTACTTAACACTCCTCCTTTAAAGCCCCACTCAGATGCTATTTCCTCCTCCATTGAGGCTTTCTCTGATCCTTCTTGTGAATAATGACTTTTTTCTTTCTAATTCATGTATCATTTCATTCTGTATCTTGTTACTGCACTTAGCATGCATTACCATATAGAATATAGTTATATCATGTGTTTATTTCTCTCTTTCTCTTTTTCTGTTATCTATTTTATTTCCTTACCTACCAGACTAGAAACTCCAGAAGACAACAGTTTTGTGATTAAAAAAAGAGCATCAGTTTTGGAATCAAGGACATGATTTCAAATTTTGGTTCTATTGTGTGTGCCCATAGTCAATTAACTTCATCCTAAATGATTGTTTCAGGACAGCCTCAGGTTCCTAATCTGTAAAATGAAAAGTTTGGGTTAGATAATAGGTCTTTGGATAGATTTCAGTGTCCCAGAAACATGAAGTAGAAAAAAGTATTATATCTTTATTTTCACTAACCTCTAACTGAAATTTAACATTTTCCAAAATTCTTTAAAGCCATCATTATTCCCAGATTTTTGAAAGGGATTCATAACACACACAAAATGGTTAAGAAATTTTGCCCTGGGTTACATCTAAGAATTTCTCTGCTTTTTGACCCCTGTGATCTTGGGAGAATATGGACTACCTTTCATCTAAACTTTCATCTCTCAAGTCTTGGCACACACTAGGCACCTGATAAATGTCTATTGAATGAATGAAGATCTGCTCAGGAATAAAAGAAGAGGTTAACTCACAGAATTCTACATTTTCCCCTTTACAAATATGATTTTAAAACAACAAAGTTGGGGAAAGAGATTGAAGTAGATTGAGTTTGGGAGATATTAAATGGATTTTATTTATTTATGGCTTTCCCCAGTTTCCCTTAAGAGTCAATTGTCTATTGGGAGTTGACTGTTGGTTAAATCCCTAGTCACCCTCAGATGAAATTTGTTTGCTTTTTGCTTTCTCCCAGAATCTGTCTTCCCAAAGCTTTGATATATGTATAATTTATTTTTGACTTAGAATATATATAGCTTGGCATGCCTGCAAGTGCTTATACATTGGAATAGAGGATTTTCTTTTCCTGCAGTTCAAATCTCAATGCAACAAAGGCTTCTCCTTTGAAATGCCAATTGAATCCATACATATTCAGTACAATCATGTAAGATAGTATAATATTAACCCTCTAGCTTTACAGGTCAGTCCTACAAATTTGCTTCTCCTAGATATTTTGATAGTCTAGAAATCATTCTATAATATATATATATATATATATATATATATATGTTCCTTGGACTTTATTAAATTAAAAAAAAACATACTTAGCCCATGATACATATGGGCATACTTATGGAATCACGTTGTAAATATATTTGTATGACAGTTTCACTGTGAATTAGCAAAGGTCCTTGATGGTTGACATGAGTCCATTCCAATGGGCGTGGGGACAAAAATTATTGTTTTCATCGGCTATTATAGCTTTAATTTGAGAATTTTTGCTAAAAAAACCTAATTGTATATAGACGTATATGGGGAATAATGATGTCATTCAGCTCAATGATTTCAACTTAATAGATTTTTCCCTTTTGAAAAAGGATGGATTTCACAACTGTCTAGTTTCAACGAGAGAGATTATCACATTGAGGCTGGTATGATTTGAAGAAGACTCAGATTTGAACATTTTAATTTCCTTTTACCAGTGCTTATCATATTTTAAATAATAAAAAGAGCATTAATATCCCTCCTCAGCTTGCTTTCAGTTTGGAAAATCTCAGATGGCATGCAGCTTCACAGAACACTGACAGCATTAGGCTTAGTTCTTCCAGAGAGGAAGTGTTTTCATGGTTGGTGTCCATTTCTACAGTGTATCCTAAAGTGGATTTCCCCTCACCCATGAATATATTTCCTTTTAGTTGGAGTGACTATTTAATTCAATATCCACCAATCAATAATATGTAAAATATTTTTTTTATTTTGATCTAAAACAATCAACCAATTAGCAAGCATGATAATAATATTTTAAGTGGACATCTAGGTGATATAGTGGAGAGAATTCCAAGCTGAAAGTCAGAAAGACATGAGTTCAAATCTGGCCTCAGATACTTACTAGTTGGTACTTAGTCCTGTTTATCTCAGTTTCCTCATCTGTAAAATGAGCTGGAAGAGAAAATTGCAAAACATTTTCAGCATCTTTGCCAAGAAAACTCTTAAGAAGGTTATATATGACTGAAACATCTCAACAACAATATTTTAGCATTTAGCCCTGTTTGCCTCAGTTTCTCCATCTGTAAATTGAGCTGAAGAAGGAACTGGCAAAACATCTTCAGTATCTTTGCCAAGAAAACCAATCATGTATAGCTGAAACAACTCAACAACAATATTCTAGCCATGGTGCTAAATTCTAGGAATTCAAAGAAAAAGTGAAAAAACATCCACTTTCCTCAAGAAGCTTCTGCTGTATCAGTCTTAGAGCTAGAGCTATAAAGATATAAATTCCTAAATAATGTCAAATAATAGAGAGAAATTGATTTGAGGTTACAGGATCTGGGGTACAAATGTCAATTTTTTCCACTTGCTTCTGATGTATGACACTAGGTGTCACTTCCTGTTCCTAACTCTCAATATTCTTATCTGTAAAATGATGTCTAAAATGTCAGACTTGGGGGCTTCTGAGGTCCCATCTAGCTGGAGATGTACAATTCTATGACTTGTCTGAATTTCAGTTTCCTCAACTGTCAAATAAAAGGAAAAGATAGAGTAGATTCCTCCCTTTCCGTATCACTGGCTCCTCTCCTCTTCTTTTTCTCAATGACTTAACGCTTTAATTTTGGTGTTTTCCCAAGTGGGTATTTAAAAGGAATCTAGCCTCCTTTCAGTAAAAACTAGCAAAATTGTGGTACATCTTTTCTGGGCAAGATGCCCAGAAGAGCAAATATTCAGACATAGATTATGTAGCAATGTACATATTGTCTGTTGCTGAGACTGATGAGTGACTGGGCACCTTGGAAAAAAGGTCTGGAGGTGGTGCAGCATCAGAATAAGCATAGGATAAACATACCATGAATGGAATGCAAGTTTCCTGATGTCAGGGAGTTCTGTTTTTGTTTTTGTATATCTAGCTTCTTTCACATAACAGGCATTAATAAGTACTTATTGAATTGAATTTATTGATGGAAACTTAAGCTCTTGGATCCAAGTTGCCCCCATATAGTCTAGCACCATAGAAAAATGAAATTAGAAGTGTGCAACCAGGATTCCCTTTCCTTTTTACCTGAAATAGATTCATTTTACTTCCTTCCAGCTTTAATTACCTTTCAAATAAAAACTTCCTTTCTCTTCTCTCTTCTCTTTTCTTCCTCCTCCTCCTCCTCTCCTCCTCCTCCTTTTCCTCCTCCTTCTCCTCCTCCTCCTCTTCCTCTTTCTCCTCCTCCTCCTTCTTCTTCTCTCTCTCTGACTCTACATTAAGGAAAAGTCCCAAAACAATGGAGAATCTGCCCTTGAGAATAGGTGCTTGAAATCCCCCAGGGTTAGAATGAAAGACCTATTTTACTTTTGAAATTTTAACATAAAATTTTGAGAGTGAGTGTCCTGCCTTAAAGTAAGATACATGTGCATGGATTTTATAGGACTTGTCTATCACCCTAACTTTTTGAGATCTTAGAGTTAAGAGAAAGTGATTCAATTTTTACAAGCCAGGGGACCTATAAAACTCCAATGGGATTAAGTGACTTGTCCAAGATCATAATCAAATTAGGAGGAAGGACTCCTGGCTCATAATCCAGTGATTTCTACTGTCTTCATTCAAGCTCCTCAGAAAACTCAGATCCTTAATCAAGATAGCTAGATTTGAGCATTCTCCCAAACTAATAAAGTGGACTCTGAAGTTACCAGATTAGGATTTTCTGCAGCTTTCCTGTACCAGTATGAGCAATATTAGTGGTCATTTGCTAGTGAAACTGCAATCTCTCTAACTAAGCTATAGCTTTGATTTTGGTTTCTCTAGGAAGTAAGCATTTATCAGATATATAATATGATCAAGGACTGGATATATAAAAATAAAACAGAAGGGTCCTTTGGCTTCAAGGAAATATATCCTAATGGGGGAGATTATATGCACTATATGGGTATGCAACTATATATTTATATATATAAATATATACATATAATACACATATACATGTAAATATATACATATAACACATACACGTGCGCATGCGCACACACATACACACACACACACACACACACACACACACAAAGTTATAAAGCAGTCCCCACTGTTGGCCGTTCCTGATAAAATTGAAACTTCAGGCTGATAGGTCATAAGGATTTTAGGATGTCAGTGACCCCTGGAGATCATATGGTTCAGACCTGTCATTTTACAAATAAAGAGGCTCAGAGAGGCTCAGTAACTTGCTCAAGGTCATCCAAATAGTCAATGTCAGACCCAGGCCTTTTGCCTAAAACCCTTTTAGAGTGATGATGCTGGTCAGTGAGTTATCACCTTGTACAGGCTTTTCTGAAAGCTCACTAAGCTAGAAATTGACACTTAACTTCAAAGTCAAGGTAGGCTGGCCATGTTGAAAAGAAAAGACTTATTGATGGTGGACTATGAGCTTGCTTCTCCTTTTTCCATCAGCTTGATCCAGGGACAGTCATTTTAAAAACTGGTATCTGCACAACAGAGACTCAGTGCAAAGGAAATTCAAAGTCATTATACTGAGTTTTTGGTGAGAAATAAGGATGTTTCAGGTTGAAGATGATTGCTAAGAGAATGATTTAGAAGGCCCACATGATGTATGAAATTTAATTCAATTCAGCCTAATTTAATAAATATTCATTAATTTATGAGGAAGGTACTTTTGGAGATATAAAGTTAAAAGAAAGTATTCTCTGAGTTCAAGGTGATTTTATTGTACTGGGAAATACAACAATTTTACAAGTAAGTAAACAAAAGTAATTTAAAGGTAATAATAATAGTATTATAATAGCTATAACACATGTAATACTTTGAGGTTTACAAAATACTTTGCAAATAATCTGTCATTTAATACTCACAGCATCCCTGTGGTTATTGTAGGTAGATTACTATATTATTATCTTCATCTTTTAGGTGAGGAAATGGAAACAGGCAGAGGGAAGTGACTTTCTGAGGGTCACACAACAAATAAGTGAGAGAAGATTTGAACTCACCTCTATGATCCCCAGTTTAGTGTTCTAGCCATTCTTCCACCCAGATGTCTAGGATGAGAAGGTGCTAATAATGCTGGGAATCAGAAAAGAAATCTGGAGGGGGGTAGCATTGGAATTGTACTTTAAAGGAAGATAAGAGATCCAATTGCTTTTCAGATTTGGAGGGCCATTCGTGAATCAAAAGGCAAGTTTTTACTTGGGGTTAGATGTATGTTGGAAATAATTTCACATGACTGAGTTTTTGAAGCAGAGCGGAACTAGGTGATATAGTGGATAGAAGGTCTGGTCTGGACTTAGGAAGATTCATCTTCTCCAGTTCAAATTTGGTCTCAGACACTCAGCTGCGTAAGTCACTTAACCCCGTTTGTCTCAGTTTCCTCGTCTGTAAAAATGAGCTGAAGTACAAAAGGACAAATCATTCTATTATCTTTGCCAAGAAAACCCTAAACAGTCCCTAAGAGTCAGAAACTGACTGAACAAAAGATGTATGTCGGGAGATAAGGAGATAAAGGAAGACTACGTAAATATATATTCTTCAGAAAAGTCAATTTCTCTAGTCATTGTCAGTACTGATGGATTTATTGTTCTACCTGCTCCCTTAAGTTTAGGTAAGATGCTAGTGATAGTAGTGAATGATGGTGCTTTTGCAAACAAAAAACAGTAGAAAAAAGATAGCATTTTTCTTCTTTAATCTTGACATAGCCAATAGAGAGCTAATCTTGAAGCCAGAGAGACCTGAATTCAAATTCCACTTCTTATATATACTCGCTGTACAACTTTAGGCATATTGCAACCTCAGCTTTCTAAGACTGTAAGTTTTAGAGAAGGTACCAATATCCTTTGGTTTAGTTTCCTCATCTAGTACTTTCTTAAACTAATGAAATCATTACCCCTATTTCTTGCTTTTAAGGCCCAGCCTTAATTCTATTTATTCTGCAAGGACGTCCATAGCTCCTCTATCCTCCATTCTCCAAATTCTCAGCCATCTTATTATATTTATAATCAAAATTAGGGATAACTTACATCATTTAGCCCCTAATTATTGCCAGGTATCATTTACATGATTTAACCATGAGATGGTACTCTTAGCCATTATCCTGACTATGTTCAGCAAACTGTCTGGGACACTCTGCTTTCATGCTTATCTGCCCATCTTTGTGATTTTTTCCATGAGTTTTTGTGTCTCGATTCTGATTCTTTCTGTAGGGCAATGCCTACCTATTATCTAGAGCAGTATGGACTATTGGGGATTTAGCAAATCAGAAATGAGCTCTTTAAACTTCTCTGAAAAAACCTCAGCTTCTCTTTAAACTTTCTCTAATTCTTGAATCTATTCAAATGAGTGTGACATAATGGAGTCAACCTCTCCTAGAAGTAAATGAATATACTTAATTATGTGTAATTTTTTACTTTTGGTTTAGAAACATCAAACAAATAAATAGTACCTAATAATAAAATAATATATACTAACATTTCTATTGAACTTCTGTGAAGCATGCTTTCTCCTTGAGATTAGAAATTCCAAAATGATGCAGAAGCTGATTTGAACCCAGGAATTTTGGAGATGAATAAAATTCACTATTCTAAAAAAGCAAGTAGGTATCAAAACTCAGTGTTCTGATTCCATTAAGATTAGTCATCAGGTATAGGCTCACAGACCCTGAAGAACCTTTGAATCAGGGACCTCATGGTCCTCTCAAATAGAGATATGAATTTGAGAAAAAGTAGATATTCTGGTACTTTTCTCTGCTTTGGTTGTTCTGTCACAGGTAGAGACTATTAGCTAGTTATTGCTTTACCTAATAGGTTATTTTCATAGTTGAACCAGAGTGAACCAGTATTTTCATATTTGAACCCAAGTGATGACTCCAGAAAGGGGAAAGCCTACTCTAGTTTCCATGTTGTTCTTATATATTTCATTCTTTTGACTTTGACTGGGGTCTATTCTACAGTGACCATGACATTTCTTGTGGGTTTCTTCTTCCTGGGAAAGAGATCTGGGAAAGTGGAGAGGATTATTTTATTAGTCAAAGAAGATCAATTCAATATGAATTACATACCTACTTTGTGATAAATCTTCATTGACTTAGGAGTTAGAAAACTTGAATTTAAATCTTGGCTCTTCTAGTTTCTCTGTGATCTTGGGCAAATCACCCAACTTTTCTGAAAGTCAATTTCATTAATGGAAAATGAAGGGTTCAGTTGGATTAGGTCTTAAGGTCCTCTTTGGCTCTAAATGTTATGGTTTCCAAATAACTTTAACATTTATCAACTTCAGTTTCCTCATCTGTAAAATATATATCAAATATGGAAGTTTGACACAGTGAAACTTTTTACCTTTTTTTATTTTTATATATTTGTATATTTTATTTTAACCAAATAACAAAAGAAAAAAACCAGCAAAATCAATTAATATATTGAAAAAATCTGACTATTGTGCATTATATTGTTCCAATGGATCTTCCACCTCTCCCCAAGAGTACAATGTTGGCATAATTTTCAAATATGCTTATCCTTTGCACTTTTTTTTTTTTAGCATTTACTTTGGATTATTTTGCAGTTGTTCTTTCCATTTACATTGTTGTAATCACTTTGTGTATTGCTTTTTAGCTCTGTCTACTTCACTCAGCATCTGATTGTTTACTTCTTCCCCTGATTCTCTGCATTCATCATATGCATCATTTCTTACAGCACAGTAATATTCCATTACATTCATGTACCACAACTTGTTTAGCCATTCTCCAAATGATGGACTATTTTTGTTTGTTTCCAGTTCCTTGCTATTACAACATTGCCATTATAAATATTTTAACTTAAACTTCTTTAATTAGGGGACTATGGCTTCTACTTTTATTTCCTATTAAGCATATAATGATGAAGATGATGATGAATATGATTATATTGATGAAAATAACATAAATTTTACAGGCACTTTGGACTTTACAAATCTCTTTACATAGATTATCTCATTTGATGCTCAAAACAACACTGTGAAGTAGGCGTTGTTATTATCCCTATTTTAGATAGGGAATTTTGAGCTGTTAAGTGACTTGTCTGTAATTGAAATAGCTAATAAACATCAAGCAGAGACAAACTTGAACTAGGATCCTCTTGACCCCATATCTCATACTCTTGTCTGAATACCCTGTTGTCTCTCTAAATGCAGTATGATGTTGATTGGATTGCCTTTATTCTCAGAGTTTGTTTAGTACATAAATAGTCTTGGAGGTCCCCATAGTAACTTGATTTAGATAGATACTTGTCCTGCTCTCAAATTAGAGCTTAATTCCTTCTAATTTGTTCAATCTTTTCAAATCTAGATATATTGCCAAACTTGAAGATATCTCTGAAAAAAAGTTGTTTGACTGACATAAAAGACTTTCTATCAATTGGATTCATAAAATCTTTTAAAAATTACATATAATTCTGCTTTTCTAGCCAAAGTACAAAGTATAAGACATCATTGAGACACAAAGAAGGGAAACATTGCTTGTTCCATGGAATAATATTTTGCAGCTTTGTGTTTTCACTCTTCATCCTAGCTCTCTGTTCCAAATATTTAGAACTATTATTTTTTCTTTAAGTTTTTTATTGGCACAAATATTTTTTGTGATCTCTTTGGGAAAAAAGTAAGGATACTATTGAGAAGACTATTGACACTCAAGAGCTTTCTGCCTTTGCATTAGATTGCATATTCTTGAGAGCAGGTTTTGTATCTTATTTAACATTTTTTTCTTCCTCAGTGCTAGCATAGTACTTTGTATAGAATAGGTGCTTAATACATATTTGTAGTGTTATAGTTTATTGAAATGTCTCTCTATTAAATACAACATGTCAGAGAAACAGCACAAGTTTCATCTTTCCATTCTGTTTTCTTTCTTTGTTGGGAATTGAGATTAACATTGTTTTCAGTGAACCACTTTATTTTTAAGTGACTTTCACAAGAATCCTTACTGATAGAGCTTGATCTAATTTCTATCTAATTTAGGTTGGAAATTCCATCCCCCAAATGAGGAGTTTGTGTTATACCCATAAATCTTTTCTTAACCTTTTTTCCAGGTAAGTCTTAGAGAGGCTGGATGGCCAATTTTGTAGTATGTTATAGTGAGGCTTGATTGTATAGATTGAACTAGATGGCTGATGTTGATGTCCTTTTTACTATCTTAATTTCTATGATTTTATGATTAAAAGGCTTTCTTCTCCTTCTCCCTACCACTCCCTCAACCCAACAAATAAAGAAAAGTCTGCTTTTTTGAATGGATCTGACATATTCATACTTACTGGAAAAATGACTGATTTGATTTACTAAATGTTATAATCCCTAAGGCAAACAGCTGTATTATCCTTTAGCCCAAAGCAATGGATTCCAAATTGTAGAATTATTGGGTCTTAGAGAGCCTTCCTGGATAGAAAACCCACTGGCAGAGCTGGAAATGAGCATAATTTTATAGGTTCTCTCTTGCCAGCCATTCTCTCATCTTTTCCCAGTCAATAGATGTTTCAGTTTAAACTATGAGCTTAGCTTTCAGCAAGGCCAGATGTGTCTCCTTTTTGGGGCTTTTTGATCTAGCTTTGTCACCTTGATGTTTTGCTAGTTCTCAACAGAAAGAATAGAAACCTTGGAAGAACTAAATAATTGTTGGTCTGAAGAATCAGAGAAAAATATTTAGAACATGGTTTCTTCACATAGAGCTTTGCCAGCTATGTGAAGAAAAGTGGTGGATAGACAACTTCTGACCACTCTACAGAAACCAGGAAATCTTGTGTCAGGATGTGCCTTTACTTGTGGTGATTACATCATGCATCCAAGTTACATATGTTCACCTTATATGTAAACCTTCCAATTATCACCATAACCACTGCTAACTAATAGGTCACCCAGAATTTCTACTTTGCAGTTCTGTGATAAGCTTTCTTCAAAGGTATAATGAGAATTGTTAAGTCGGGATTCAAGTCTCATTTCTGAGCTTACTACCTTGTATTTCCTTGTATGTGACCTCATTTTTCTTGTATGTGAAATGAGGGATTTAAACTAGATGCTCTCTGAAATTCCTGTCACTTCTAAATCTATGATCCTTTGATAATTACATAGCTGGTAAATAGTCTGACTCCCATTTGATCCTAGTCATTTAAATCGAGATAGTATTAAACTCTAACTGTTCAATGTGTCTTGTCATATCTGCCTTGATTTGTTTGTACCTGATTCTAAGGTCAATGATATCTGCTTTGATTACTGAGTTTGTTCCTGGCTTTAAGGTCAGGAGTGCTCTTGCCTTATAAAGGAACTCTAAAGTCAAAGATGGTGTACTTTTATTGAACTTATGGTCCCATTTTCCCATATGTGCAGAATTAAGAAGTGATTTGACAAGAGGCTAATTTTGAAAAAAAATTGAAATTTTGGTCTTAGATTTTTGCATTCTTTCATGGGATGGGGATATGTTAGTAGAGTTGTAAGACTTTTATTAGATTTTCTTTTATTCTTCTGTATTCACAGCATCTCATGCTGATGCTTTCTCTTTTTAGTATATCCAGTTATCAAATAGAAGGGTAAAGCCAAAGGCTTGTAATGATATGAGTATGGGTAAGCTCAGATTAACAACTATTGTCACTTTGCTTAAGATTCCTTTAGCTGTTTCCCAAACAAAGTTGTACACTCAATGCTTCTTACTTCATTTATGGTAGACTCAGAATTGCTAAATGGATAGAGAAGGACTGATAATATTGGTTGGAGTCATGGGTAGGTCTGGGAACCAAGCAGCATGTCCCTGGGCTTTGTTCTTTTTGACACTGATTTCCTATGTGACCTTCTGGGTTGCCATTCTTCTCTCTTCTGCCTTTGGGAGACAGAGTAAATAAGTATTATTTGTAAAGTACTTTGAGATTCTTCAATGAAAGGTACTAGTTAAATGCAAAGGATTATTATTAATTTGTTCAGCCTTGCTTTGTGGATTTATTTATTTTTTACAAGAGATTTTGATGCCATGACAACATTTTCCTCTCAAATGTCAACCTCTCCCCCCAGTTAATTTCTAAGAAAAGCCAGGTTATGACTTCAACAGTGGATTAAGTATTTTAACTCATCATATTAAGACTTCTAATTGCTATTCTAATGAGTTGAGTTATTAAAAACATAAAACAATATACTCCAATATTTCTCCTTCCTTAAGAAATTTAAATGAGTTGTTGACTGAATGAATATTCCAAAACAGTTAAATATTCCTACTATCCAATTGACTTTCTAGAAGAAACTACAAATGGGTCTGATCCCATTCCTGGAATTCCCCAGGACTGCCTATATTCAGATCTAACAGTCCTATTTAAATGCTATAGTTAGCAAAGTGTTAACACTTTCAGAAAAGATGCTGTATATCATCTTTGCTCCATTGCATCTGGAATTCACTTTGTCCCTATTCATCTTCAAGGTTCTTCAGGCATTTCCATTAGCTGGGAGAGAGACATCTTTTTATGGGAATTCCAATAACAAATTTGCATTGTAATATGTTGTGTACCTTCTCAATTAGCTTTGCTTCAGAGCACGGAGCACTAGAGGGCTGTCAAATAGGAGCAAAAAATATATTTTTCTTCCTTTCAGTAGTTATGCTTTTATGGCTTTTTTAGCTCACAGTTTTTTTCTTGAGTACCAAGATAATTCCTTTTGGAAAAATATATAAATTCAGGAACAATAGTCTTTTGACTTTGATAATTCCCAAAACTATAGACCATATCACAGATGTGAAGTCACTTTAGATGTCTCAGAGTAGCAGAGATCACCTTGTGATTCTTGCATCCTGTTGGTACTTGAAGTAGAATTAATGAACCCTAGTTGGTAAAAAAAAAAACACTTGGGTGTGTTGGAAACTTGTCTAGTCTGTTGGCTTGAGAAAGAAAGAATAGAGTACTGTCATGGGATCAGAGATTTGGAGCTGGGAAGATCCATACTCCTTTCTACAAATGAGAAGATTGTTGCCCCAAAGGACACACAATTATTAAGTGGCCAGGATTCTAAACAAAGGTTCTGGTGCAAAGTCCAGTGTGATTTTTCATTATGGATCCTTCAAGGACTTTGAGGACTATTGAATCTTACATTTAATTAGTGTTAAACACAGTGGCTGATCCATAGTAAGCACTTTATAAAAGTTTGTTCTCTTGACTTGATTGATCATAGATGGTCTTATTGTACAGTGTCGTTGATTTCATTCTAATCTTTCACTCAATCTTAAGACCCAGATTTCCAACTGCTTCCTAGATGTGTCAACCTAGAGGTCTTAGAATGTCAACATCAACATGCTCCCCAGATTCTAAGAATCATGGAGCCCAACCTGTACCTAAGCAAGAATATGCTTTACCTCTGATCTAGCAAGTAGGCATTCAGCTGTTGTTTGAAGATTTCCACTAAAGGGGATCTTACTATGACAAAAGGCAGATCTCTTTTGATCATTCTAATTACTGAGAACGTTTCCCCTGTAGCCAATAAATTAAACTCCTGATGATTTCCTTGTACTCCAGTCCTGTCTTGATAACTATCTATTAGATGTTTTGAATTAGATTTCTTGAAAGCATTGCAATATATTAAAACAGCAGGAAAGAATGAAGGATGTGGGTCAGGGGACCTAGGTTAAAATCACAGCTTAATCATTTATTGCATATGAGACTTTCCGGAAGTCAGTTTAATTCATCTGGGCCTAAATTTTCTTACATGTTAAACAAGGTTAGATGATTTTCCTGCTCAAAATCTATGAATCTATTCATCCTAAATTGATCCCTCTTCTTAACTTCCCTATTTCCCTATTTTACAAGTCAGCTGAGTCATCCTCAGTGCTTCATTTTTCTTGCCACACATAACCAATAAATTGCTAAATCTTATTAGTTTTATCTTTAAAAAATTTTCAAATTCATCCATTTTTTCCACCCAAAAAAATCAACACTCATTATGGCCTTCAATATGGCTCACCTTAGACTGATGTAATATAATACATTATTATATTATGACCCTGTCTCCAGTTTCTTTCCTCTTCAATCTATCACCCAGCAGCCAGAGCATTTTTTCTAATTCACAGGTATGACTAGTCTTTCTCCTGCTCAAAAATCTTCAATGGTTCCCTCTTGCCAATAAGAAAAGATTTAAATTCTTTACTTTGATATTTGGGGTCTTTGCAAATCTGATTTCAATAGTTTACTTCATATTACCTACCTTTGTATTATATTCTAATCTTCAGACACAATCTCATATGCCATATCCTCTAAATATCTTTGGGACAGATATACTATGGTATTTTTCACAATTTTTATCCTCCTTGCTTTTTTCTGTCAATTATAATAGGTCTTCTTTGCCTATTCATGAGATGTAATTCCTTCATTTTACCTCCATTTTCTGCTTTTTCCAGTATAATCCCCTATCCTCCTACAGTTTCTTTTTTTATATTATGACAGTAAAATCAAATTATACCTGCAGTCTTTATATATACCCATAATAGAGATCTAGTTCTCAAGAGTCCTTTCATTTTTACCTTTTTATGTTTCTCTTGAATTCTATATTTGGAGGTCAATTTTTTTTTTTTTTTGGTTCGGCTCTGATCTTTACATCAGAAATAAATGAACTTCACCTGTATTATTGAATGTCCATCTTCTTCCCTGAAACAAAATGCTCAGTTTTTCTGGATAGTTTATTCTTGGTTGTATTCCAACTCCTTTATCTTTCAGAATATCAGATTCCAGGTTCTTTGATCCTTTAAGGCAGAAGCTGCTAAGTTCTGGGTAATCCTGATCATGGCTCCTCAGTATTTGAATTGTTTCTTTCTGGCTGTTTGCAATATTTTTCCTTGGTCTGATAGTTCTGAAATTTAGCCATAATATTGCTTGGAATTTTCATTTTGGGGGTCTTTTTCAGGAGGTATTTGGTGAATTCTTTCAATGGCTACTTTACCTTCCGATTCTAGGACATCAGGGCAGTTTGCCTTGATGATTTTCCGAAAGATAATGTCTAGGCTTTTTTTTTCATCATGGTTTTCAGGAAGTCCAGTAATCCTTAGATTGTCTCTCCTAGATCTATTTTCCAGGTCAGTTGTTTTTCCAAGGAGGTATTTTACATTTTCTAATATTTTTCTTTATTTTTTGTTTTTGTTTGACTGATTCTTGATGTTTCATTGACTCATTCATTTCCATTTTTTCAGTTCTGATTTTTAGTGAATTATTTTCTTTTTTAATTCTTTTTTTTTATTTGGCTAATTGAATTTTTAAATGAGTTGTTTTGTTCTATGGATTTTTTCCATTTCACAATTTCTGTTTTTTAAGGAGTTATTTTCTTTTTCCATTTCACAAATTCTGTTTTTCAGGGAGTTGTTTATTTTTTCCATTTTGTCAAATGTATTTTATATAGAGTTATATGCTTTTTCCATTTTACTAAATCTACTTTGTAAGGAGTTTTCTTTGAATAATTTCAGTCTTTCCTTTTCCAAACCCTCTTGCAAAGTTCTCATTTTCTTTCCTCATTTTTATTCTAGATCTCTTTTAAGATCATTTTAAATTTCTTCCAAGAGAGCCTTGTGATATGGAGACCAATTTATATTACCCTTTGGGACTTCATCTGGAGACAATCTGCTTTTTGGGTTTGCTTCAGGGTTTGAAATCTGTTCTTCTCTTAAAAACTATCTATGGTTAGAGTTCTTTTTGCTTTTTTTGTTCATTTTTTTAAAAAGTTGAGGTCCGTTTTTAGGGGAAGGGGGAGATTGTCCAAGCTGCCTTTAAAAGCAATAATGGCTGTGTTGGGTCAGAGCTGACTGACTTCTGGTGCTGGGTGGGCGTGGTCAGGTCCCGTGAAATTCTGGTGTTTAGGGGCTCACTATTTGCCTTTTGTATTTGTGTTGTGTGTCTTATAACTAGTCTGCTGATCTAATGGCTTGCAATCAGGGAAGAGTAGCCAACACTGCTGTAGATTTCTCCCAGTAGATTCTCCGGCATATGGAGCCCACATTGTCCAGGGATTGTGAGCTACTTGCATTCAGTGTCTGTGCTTGACCCACCAGCCCTTGGCCCACTTCCCTGCATGCCTGATTGAAAAAGACCTTTTTTAGAGATCTTTGAAATTATATTCTGCTGGTAGTTTCTTACACTCCTGATATTCATGGCTTCTGTCACTCCAAAACCAGTTCAGAGGCTGGATTTGCTTTTAGTTTGAGGGTCATGGGGAGAGCTCAGAAAAAGATGTGTCTCCTCTCCAATATCTTGGCTCTGCCCCCCCCCCCCTTCCCCCCCCCCCCGGTATTTCTCTAAAGGCAGGATTGTAGACAGATAATAAGATGGTAAGAATGGCCAGGTACAGCATACTTTCTCTGCAGGAGTATTATTTATCTCTTTGAGTTTCTCAGATAAAGGCATAGAATTGCTACCCCATAGCTTTGGCCTGGCTTGAAGATGGGAAACAAGATTACTTTTTGACTCTTTGATCAAGAGACTTTGTAACATCATTCTTGGTGAATTAGTTCTCTCTAGGTACCTGTTAAGACACTTACCTCTTTGGAAAATCTCTGTCTACTTTCCTACCCCCTTTGTTTGAGGATTTCATCTTTTCCTACAGCTTTTATCTGCTCAAGCTTTTCAGTTTTTCTCAAGTCTTGGAGACTGAGGATTCATCAGGAGGCGCCAAGTTGAATATGTCAAGAAGCATGAAACAGTAGAAAGAGCATAGATTCCAGAGTCATTACCTAGGTTCACTGCCTCATTTAATTGCTCAAGATCATTACATCTTTATTTAAGATTTTCTAATCTTTAAAAGGAGGATGTTGTACTAGATGACCTCTGAGGTCATGATCATTGTAAGGGAAGAGGGTATGTGTGGTTGAGCACCACCCCAGATCTTTTGATAACTTCCTTTTTGAGTCAATTATTCTTAATAAATATATTTTGAAATCAATTAGCTTCTGTTCACATATCTTTCCATATTCCTCAAGATTATTCATATTTGTTGTTTCTTAGGATATAATAGTATTTCATTACATTTAGGTAACTAGAACTAGTTTAGTCATTTTGTAAATAATGAATACTTGTATTGATCGTGAGTTCTCAAATGACTTCAGGGAAAAGCAATTTCCCTAGTACAGTTTAATGATGTCCTGGTGGTCTTCTCTCTCCATCCATGGAATGATATTTCTCTCTCATTTCTTCCAAATGAAGGTGTATTTCTTGCTGC
Source organism: Sarcophilus harrisii (assembly GCF_902635505.1). Lineage (NCBI taxonomy): Eukaryota > Metazoa > Chordata > Mammalia > Dasyuromorphia > Dasyuridae > Sarcophilus > Sarcophilus harrisii. The sequence continues at coordinate 608,940,319 of NC_045427.1, forward strand.
TTGATCAAAGTGTGATTCTGAGTGAGCAAAAAATTCCTAGTTACAGCTCTGGAATGTGAAGACTCATGTGAATACTTGTACCTATTAGTTTTGAAAATAAGCTCTACTTCAGGGACCTAGAGACTGAAAAGAAGTAAAAAAAAAAAAAACTACTGAAAATCAAATAGCCTAAATGGAATGTAATAGAATTTTGGAGGTTGAAATCCCTGATGCGGAAACTGAGTCCCAAAAAAAATTATGATTTGTTCAAATTCACATGTCTAGTTAGTGGCAGAACTGGGACCAGAATTTAGGTCTCCTTAATCCTAATATATTATTTACTTATTTTATTACTTTTTCTCCTCTGTGGTCAACTTTCAATTATCCATTATAATGGAAAACAATAGTATTTAAACAAAGATTTATTCTGTTATTATTGATTATTCTTTGAATTGTGCATTCCTTATTCATATGCTTGTTTACTGTGAAAACTAGTTCATAAATTTCTGTCAATTTTCTCTAGGTTTTGGATGCAAGATTTTTTATTAGAAATACTTGTGACATTTTTTTGCAATTTGCCTTCTCCTCATTTTAAAATTTTATGTATTTTTTTATTAATTCATTTTGTTTTTTGGTAGCAATTCATTTCTAAATATATCCCTCCCAATCTCTTCAGTGAGTCGAAGTTAAAAAGGGAGGGAGGTATTCTGCCCAAACCAAACATATCAACTGCAACAGTATATGCAAAATTTAGATTCATAGGCACCTTCCAACTCCTAAAATGAAGGAATGAGGATGTATGTTCTCAACTCCTTTCTGTAGCCAATTTTGGTCATTATAATCACCTAGAATGTTTTCTATTTACATGATGACCATGCTTGTTTCATTCTGTGTCAATTCATGTAAATCATTCTATGATTTACATATATTTACAATATAAATTCTTCATAGTTATTCTTCAATCTTGATTTTTCATGGTACAATATTTTACTACTTCAGTATTATAATTTATTTAGTCATTCTATAACTGTTGGAATCTTACATTGACCAAAATAGATCATAAATGCAAAATGGTTTGTAAACCTTTAAAAAACTATGTAAGGTATCATCAGTATCATTTCCAGTTTTTGTTATTACATTATTTTGTTATTATATTTCCAATATTTGTTATTCTGTAATCAATATTTTATTATATTTATTTACCTTTGGTATACTCAAGGCATATGCCTAACAATAAGGTCCGAAGGTCACAGTGTGTGGATGTTTTACTTGCTTTTAGCATAATTTCAAATTAGTTTTCAAAATGGTTGAATCAAATCATAGCTCCATCAAAAGTATACTAATTTGTTTGTCCTCCCCTTAAAAGAGATTGCCATTGTTTGTTTTCTTTTTGATTCTTTGGGTATGAGGTGAAACCTCAGAATAGTTTTGATTTGCCTTTCTCTTACTACTGACTTGAAATAGTGTTTTATACTCTTGTCAATAGTTTACCATTTCTTATTTTGAGGAATATTTTGGTATCATCTCCCACTTATCTATTGGGAAATGTTTCTTGTTTTTGTATGTTTGTGCTAATTCCTTATATATTCTCTTTATCAGATCTCAGATTCTTATCAGAGTTGTTTGATGCAAGATTTTTCTCTGATGAAATTTCACTTTTTATTTTAGCTGAATGGATTTTATTCGTGTAAAATTATAATTTCATGTAATTAAAATGTTATTTTGTCTATCGTGATCTCTATTCTTGTTTAGTTAAAAATTCTCTCCATATCGATATTTGTGAAAGGTATCTTGGTCTATTTGTTTAATGATTTCAGTGATCTCTATATCTGACTATCTTTTTTGGCTTATGATATAAAATATTTGTCTAAAACTGTTTTTGCCAAGCTGTTTCATAATTTTCTCCGAAGTTCCTGTAAATTAGGAAATGCTTCTCCCAAATAGCTCATGTTATTTGCTTTTTTAAATCATTGGGTTATGTTAAGTGTGAATTATTTCTTATTCTTGCTTATCTACCCTGTCTCATTTATTTGCTTTTGTAATTTAAATCATTATCAAATAGTTTCATGTTTTCTGCTTCTAACATAACTTGAGTTCTCGAAGTTTTATTTCTTCTTTCATTATTTTCTTTTAGATTCTAGACTTTTGTTCCTTCAAAGACACTTTACAATGATTTTGTCAAGCTCTAAAAAGCAAATCTTTGTAATTTGATTGGTGAAGTACTAATTATTTAATTTTGGTAGTATCATTTTTCTGATTTAAGCATGACTCCAAATATATGTCTCCAACTATTTTTTCCTTTGTATTTCTTTAGGGAGAATTTCATAATTTCATTTATGTAAGTTTTAAGTGTGCCTGTATATGTTGACTCTCAAATATTTTACTGCATTATAAAATTAATTGAATCAGATTTTTCTCTTCATCATTTACTCTTGAGATTTTATTATTGTTATCACTATAATGTAGGGATTCTTAACCTGGGATCTATGAACTTTAAAACATACTTTGAATTCTTTCAATTTTTTTTCTTTTATAATGCTATATATTTCATTTTTGAAATTAAGAACATTCTGAGAAAGGACCCATAGGCATTTCCAGATTGTTAAAGTGGTCCATGATATAAAAAGAGATTAGGAACCTCTGTGTTATAAGAATACTGATGATTTTTATAGAATATTTCATACCTTGTTAGTTTCTTAAAGATATAAATTATCTCAATGGTTACTTTTGATAAATTTATGATAGTACTTAAATATACGATCACATTTTCTGTAAATACTCAAATATATTTGAATATTATTTCATTCATTCAGTTGCTATCTCTAGCAGTGCAGATTGCAACCTACTCCTGTCTGCTCATTGTATGTTTGTGTGAGGGTACTATCATGTGTCACTCTTGCTCCATGACCATGAGCTTTTCCTCCTTAAAAACAATTTCTTATGGGCATCTTTTATTCTTATTCTTCTTGGAAGTTTCTGTTGCATATATGTCTTCAAAAAGAGATTTTTCCCCCTCTTTGCCAATGTTTATATCTTTAGTTTCATTATCCTGTCATTACTAGCACTATAATTTCTAGGATCATATGAAATATTAGTTTGGAAATGTGTACCCTCTATTAATTGCATTTCTACATTGAGAACTCACATGTGCATGTCATATGAAGATTGATTGAAGGAACTACACATATTTAGTTTGAAGAAGAAAAAACTTGGAAGGTGAAATGATAGTTATATTCAAATATTTGAATATTTATCATTTGAGAAAAAATTAGATTTGTTTTGTTTGACTCCAGATAAGTGAAAGAGTAATAGGTCGAGACCAAAAAAGGGCAAAATTTAATTTTGTATCAGGAAAAACTTAGAGTTGTCAAAAATGGTGCTATAGAACCCACTCAAGAGGTGGAGGTTCCCTCTCACTGGAATTTTTTAGACATGACCATTTGTTACATGTGACCATGAGAATTTCTTGTGTATTGGTTGAACCAGATAGTTACTGAGGTCCTTTCCAAATATCAAAGAATTTGATTTTGTAACTCATTAAAACAATATTACCTTATAGAATTAGGTATGTAATTTTTATTATAATAAGAAATTTCCCATCTCAGTTTGTTGTTTAAAGCAGAAATTACTTTTATGTTATTTCAAACACTTTTGGGTACCCGTTGATATGGTATAATTTTGTTTGTTTTAAATGACTGATAATTTTATGTTGAAACCTCTTTTCATCACTTATATAAATCCTACTTAGTCATAATGAATAATATTTGACATATTGGTGTAATTCTTTTGCTAGGATTTTATTTGAAAGCTATGATTACTGCTTAATTGTTCTTTTACTTTGCTTTCTATTATATTTTCCCTGTTAGTTAACTCAAACAGTAAGTACAACTGGTATTTTTTATTTCCACATACACTGATTTGTTGCTGTTTAGTGTTTTCAATTCTGTCTGACTTTTTATGATCCAATTTGAGGTTTTTCTTGGTGAAGATAATGGAGTACTTTGCCATTTCCTTCTCCAATTTATTTTACAGATAAGGAAACTGAGGCAATAGTGTTAAGTGACCTGACCAGGGTCATTCAACTAGTAGGTGTTTGAGGCCAAATTTGAGTTCAGAAAGATGAGTCTTTCTGACTTCTAGAGCAGGACTTTATGTACTACAAAATAAGTCAGCAAAATTGACAAGGGTTGTGTTGAGAATTCCATTTTTAGTTGAATAGTTTGTTTAGTTAGTTGTATTAATTAGATGTTATAAGCACTTTTTAAAAGGGTGTTTGGTTCTGTGGTTTTTTTTAAAATTCAGCTACAAACAAGATATGATCCTCAAGAAAAAAAAAAGTGCTGGTACCAAAAGAACAAGGAACCCAGAAATGGGAAGCTAGGGAATGTAACAACTTAGTCCCACAATGGACCTGGAGTCAGGAAAATCTGAATCCAAATCAAACAAATCAGACTAGCTGTGGGATCCTAAGCAAACCACTTAACCATTGTCTGCCCATTTCTTCATTTGTTAAATCGGGTTAATAATATTTCTTTCTTATCATTTTTGTGAAGATAAAATTAAATAACATTTACAAAGCACTTTGCGAACCTTGAAGCATTATATAGAGGCTCTATTTTTTTTATAATTTTGGGCAAGTTTATCAACATCAGTTTCCTCATCTATAAAATGGGCTTCGTAATATCTCTTCTATAGGAAGCAGGGGGATTGGTATCTTCCAGTCCATAATGTATGAATATAAGGTATAATTACCTAGACCACAAAAATATATAAATATCAAAAAGGATCAAGACAGGGTAATTTGATATGCTCTCAGTGTCTAATTAGAGCCATCAGCTAAATAATAAATGATTAGCTCAATATTTGTGGTAAAACAAGTAAATTCCAGAGGAATATTAATCTTTGACTGTAGTTTTGGTTCAATAACATCAATTCGACAAATACTTATTAAGCACTTACTATATGCAGAACCTAATCCTAGACCAGCAGGAGAGGGAGGGAGGGAGGGAGAAAAAGAAGGAGGGAGGAAAGAGAAAAGAGAGACGAGAGAGAGAGAGACGAGAGAGAGAGAGAAGTAATATTTACTTTTTAAATTTTTTTTTCATTTTGAGCTCCAAATTTTATCTTTCCCTCTCTCCCTAAGATGGTAAGCAACCTGATCTATTATATATCTGTAATCATTAAAATATGTTCATATTACTCATTTTGTACAAGAAGGCAAATATGTTTTTGAGAAGGTAGTTCATATCTTCATAAATCAATAACTATAACATAGAGTTGATGGGAGACAGTTTTTGTGTCCCGTGTCCCTGTGACTGTTGAAATTCCAAGGAGAGTTAGCTTATAGAAAATATATTTTGAGAAATAGCCCAGGCCTCCTCAGCCAATCCCTTCCTGGTGAGGCAGCATGAATCACTGAGGGTCTTTAAAAATTCATAACAATACCCAGAAATCCTGACCAGAACCACAGCAAGGAAAAATAGATCACCTTGTAGTCCACACATTTTGCATTAATTGGGCTCCCTATGGTGTGGTAAATAGGAAAAGCAGCCCCCTTTTCTAGAATATCAAACCAGTCTGGGTGTGAGTTGATGGTAGGTTTCCATCTTGTTACCACTGAGCGAAAACAATCTTTCTTTATTATGTCCAAATAATTTATTTAAAATTATATGACCACAGATACAGTTTTTAAAAATCTGTCAAGTGATGTTACCAATTTCCCTCTCAAAGCAATAGGAACTCATCTAGACCTAAGCCTCTAATTTGCTAACTAAAAACAGATAGTGTTTTGATGCTAAAATACTGGGATTTTAGATAATTCAAATTTTTCATCAAGTTGAGAGGGCATTGGAATGGAGGTAAAAAACAACAACAACAACAACAACCTGGATTTGACTTCAGTCATTCGATCAATACTTATTAAGCCTCTATTATGTGCCAGTCACTGTGCAGGGATATAAAGAGAGCAAAGACTGATCGTGCCTTAAAGGAACTTACAATCTAATGGGGGATGTTAACAGAGCAAACTACATACAGGATAGATAGGGAAAAATTAACAGAGGGAAAGCACTGGAATTAAGAGGGTTAGGGAAATCTCTGTAAAGGTGTGATTTTAACTGAGACTTAAAGGAAGACAGGGAAAGTTGGAGCAGAAGAGGGAAAACATTCCAGATATGGAAGATAGTCAGAGAAAATGTTCCATGGCAAGGGATGGAGTGTATCATTTGTGGAACAAGCAGGAGGCCAGTTTCATTGGATTAAGAGTATGTGGAGAGAAAGGTATAAGAAGACTGGAAGAAGACTGTATATAGAAGACTGAAAAATGGCATAGATTACAAAGGGCTTTAAATACCTAAAAGAAAATTTTGTATTTGATCCTGGAGCCAATAGGGAGCTACTAGAATTTATTGAGTATTGAGGGGTTGGTGACCTGATCAGACCTACACTTTAAGATAATTACTTTAGTGGCTGAACTGAGAATGAATTAGGGAAAGACTTGAGATGCGCAGAGTAACTAGAAGATGTATAATAGTTCAGGTGTAAGGGGATGAGTGTACCAGAATTATGTCAGAGGAGGGAAGGAGACGTATTAAAGAGATGCTAGAGAGGGGGAAACCTTAGCAACAGATGGGATGTGGAGAAAGACATATGAGTAATCCAGGATGATTTCTAGTTTGTGAACTTGAGGGACTGGGAAGGTCCCTACAGAAATAGGAAAAAATAGAGAGGACATTATCTAAAGATAATGAATTCCATTTTGGAAATGTTGAGTTTCAGATATGCATTGGGCATTGTAGGTCAAGATGTCTGAAAGGCAGTTGGAGATGGGAGATTAGAAGTCAGTAGAGAGAGTGGTTCAGGATAAGTAGATTTAAGGATCTTTCACATAGATGGTAAACAAATCCATGGGAACTGATGAAATTTCTAAGAGAAGTACAGAGGGAGAAGAGAAGGGGGCCTGAAGGACACCTATGATTAAAGGTTGTAATCTGGAAGAGAATCTAGCAAAAGAAACAGAGGGGAGGGTTTGAAAAGTAAGAGGAGAACCAGGAGACAGTAGTGTTTTGGAAACCTAAAGAGAGTATTGAGAAGAGAGTGATAAAAAGTGTCAAAAGCTGCAGAAGGAGGAGTAAGAAAAGGCCATTAGATTTGGCAACTAGGAGATCATTATTGATTTTGTAGAGAACAGTCTCAGTGGAATGATAAGGTTGGAAGCCAGGAAGAAGAGAGTGGGAGGAGAGAAAGTCAAAGCAACAATAGTTGGTCTTTTCTAGGAGTTTAGAGGGTCTTTTCTAGGAGTTTAGGTACAAAGAGAGATGAGGTATAGGATGATAGGAAAGAGGGAGTGATAAAGAGAGTGTTTAGGGGAGACAAAGGCATGTTTGTAGACAGAAGGAAATGAGAGATAGTGAAACACTGAAATTAAGTGAAAGAGTGGAGATGGTAAAAGGGACTTCTAGTGAAGAATCGATGGGATCACTTGAGCAAGTAGATGGGCTAGCTTTATTAAAAAGCAAGGCCATTTTATCATGTGAGATGGGAGTGAAGGATGAGAGTGGCAGAAGGAAAATGAGTGATAGGAAATGAAGAGTTGAAGAGGGAGCATAAAGTGAATGGCCTCATTATTTTTCTGTAAAATTTGAGACAAAGTTCTCACTTGAGATGGTTAAGGAAGAGGAGTCCTGGGAGGTTTGATATTGGATACTGGGTCGATAAAAGAAGTGTAGTAGGATTGTCTAACAGTATTAAGGGCCTCGTTGAGGTTATGGAACACAAATTTGTAGGTTTGGCTTGGCATAATAGGTGATCTGGTAAGTGGGGCAGAAATTAAAGAGAAAATTATAATGCAGAGTTGAGTTGGCTTACCTCTCTGCTAACAGAAGAGGTTCAGTCTAAGTGGGGAGACAATGTTAATCAAATCAAAGAAAATGTAAATAAATTATCAGACACTCATTTACTAGGTTCTCATTTACTGGGTTTACAAGGTACTGTACTGGGGACTGATAGTATAGAGGTTTCTAGATAATTATAAAACATATACATATTTCCTCCACCCTCCAAAAACTCAATCTAATTCAGACAAGATGGAGGCAAAGAATATACAAGATATTGCAAAACCTCACCGAGACTAATTACAACTGTCTTTCAACATAGTCATGATGAAGTGTTATAGCATCAAAAATCAAGAGCTTAAAGGGACCTCAGGGACTGTCTATTCCAATCATGCCATTTTTCATATGAAGAAACTGAAGTCTGGAGAGATTAGATGACTTTTCCATAGCCACATTGCCATTCCCAGCCTTCCACTGAACCTTAACACCTCTCCCACCTCAGATGTTTTCCCTCTAGTTCTGGGAACAACAATCAAATCAATGTGACTTCCTGGAAAGAGCAATCAATTATCCTGTGTCTTTGCTCATCATTCTTGTGATTTCCAGACTAAAACATCTTGGACCTCCCATGTATTTATATATCTGTATAAATAAATAAATATATATATATGTGTGTGTGTAAATATATGTATACATATATGTCTCATTTTTTTAGTTTGATAGACAATCAATCAACATTTTTAAGTGCCTACTATGTGACAAGTGGGGCAGCTGAATGGCTCATGTGGAGAGAATACTGAGCTAAGAATCAGGAAGATTCATCTTCTTAGTTCAAATATAACCTCAAAAACTTACCAGCTATTTGACCCTGGAAAGTTCACTTAACCATGTTTACTTCCGTTTCTTAAATGTTAAATGAGCTAAAGAAGGAAATAACAAATCCCTCCTATATTTTTACCAAGAAAATCCCAAATAGGGTCATGTAAAGTTAGACACAACTGAAATAAATGAACAATGCAGCCACGCACTGTGCTAAATGCTAATGGATACAAAAAGAGACAGAAGACAGCCCTAACATTTAAGGAGCTTACAATGGGGGAAGCAACATGAAAACAACTATATACAAACTAAGCTATATATAATATAAATATGAAATAATTAATAAAGAGAAAATACTAGAATGAGGGAGGATTGGGAAAAGCTTCTTATAGATGGTGGGATTTCAGTTAGGACTTAATGGAATTCAGGGAAGTCATTAGACGGAGCTGGAATTTATTGAGTGAGGTTGGGTGGGTGACATGATTAAGTTTGCACTTAAGGTAAATTACTTTAGTGACTGAATAGTGGATGCACTGGAGTGTAGAAAAGACACGCTTAGCACAGTGCCTGTCACATACTACTTAAATGCTTATTAATTCATTCACTTATTCATTCATACATTCAACAATATTTTTTGTATCCAAGAACTTGACCTTGGCCTTGGCTGTTCAGAGTTAGCTCATGACTTGAATTCTATTTAGGGAAGGGGGGTTCTCTTTTCTTCTATATGATATCATCCCATGCTGGAGTTACTACTAAGGTGGAAGATAAACCAACAATTCTGCCCTTAGTTGATGGGTTTTAAACATTTAGGGAAAGAGGGAAAATTCCTGGCAGAGAAGGGAAAAGAGGAATCTATTTTAGAAAAGGTCACCTTAGAAATAAAGACTTTACCCAGATCTTTTTTCCAGATAGGTAATCAAGCAGCAATTTCTGGATGAGATTTTCAGATGAAAAATATTTGCTCAAACTAATTTTCTTTTTTTGCTGAAGCAAAGATTATTATCTCAGTAAGGATCTCGCTTTCCATCAATCACTCTGTGTTAGAAGGAATAAAAGAAATAGTGACTAGATCACGTTAGGAGATAGAAAGGACTTTAGAGATTATTCTGTCTAAATTTCATTCAATGGAAGAAAAAAATAAAGCTCTAGAGACTTTCAGTGATTTGTCCATTGTCATATAGGACATACATAATAAAGTCAGAATTGGAATTCATGACCTCTAACTTTAAATTTATGGGTTTATCCCCTGATATCATGTTCCCTTTTGAGCATCAGCTACCAATTAAGTGGGAGATATAGTTATTGAATTCTTTATTGAAAAGATGCATTTCATTCTCTTTTTACTCCTCTAGCATTCCACCCAAAGCAATATGTGTTGTGAAAGAGAGGATGTGTAGCTAAAGGATATGGGTCTGAATCTTACTAGCTATGAGGACTTGGGAAATAAGCTTCCTTACCTTAGTCTCAAATGTCTCACTTCTCAAAAGAAACAGTCAGGCTAAATGATCTCCAGTGTCCAAGCTCTGATCCAATAACTCCAGATACTTCCCCAGTGGCCAAGTTGCCACTCAGAATTAGAACCTTCTCAGATAAGCTGCAGCTTATACTAACCTCAATATTCTCTAGAAATCAAGAATAACAAATCCCTAGCATTTTCCAGAAGTCTGCAAATTTCTCCTTTCTCTTGCAATTATTAGCTAGTATATGAAGCTGAGATTAGTCTGCCTTGGCATTGCAACATGTAATACTGTTGTGTTTATGCTTTTGGCTGATCCACTACCATTTGTGGTGATGAACTAGAGTGTCATCCATTGAGTATAGATGAACAACTCTGCTAGTGTCTGTGCTTTATTGGGTAATAAATTCATCTAGGATATTGCCAAGAAAACAGATAAATGAATAGGACATTGAGCACATTTTTAGCAAAGGAAATGGCTTTGTTTTTCAGTAGCATCATTTGTGTGATCAATTCTGTCATTGTGTGCATTTCATGAATTAGGTAAGGGGAAGGTCCAATGACAATGTATTATAGGAATTGTTATTGTTTTAATACCTAATAGGGTATTGGACCAAAGACTTTGGAAGAGACAATGAATGTATTGGAAGGGTCCTAAGCTCCTTGGTGAGATTTGAATTTTAATCACATACGATGCAAATTCAGCCTATGTTTTCAACATTCAAATGGAGGTTTGATACAGTACAAATAGAATCAGGTTATTGCACTGAAAGGATTTATGAAAAGTCTTTTATGATTTGCCATGGTTATTAACTGAACTTCTCACTTCTTGATAGAGGGTAAAGAGAAAGAGAAAACAAAAAGGGTAGGACGAGGTACGTGATTCTAATTAACTTACCTCACCTCTCCCAGTTTGTTTCCTCATCAATAAAATGGGAATAACAAAGATGGTTGCCATTTACATTTTTAAGTTGCAAAGCATTTTATGTAATTAACTCATTTGATTCTAGTGATTATGGTTCTTATGGGTATTATTATTCCCATTTGACAGATAAGGAAATTGAAGGTCAGAGAAGCTAAGTGTCTTTCCTATGAGTCACACAGACAGTAAGCAACAGGGACAGATCTGAGTCCAGTTCTGCTTAGCACCAAGGCTAGCACTAACACTAAAAACTGCAAATATTCAAACTTAGACAGAAGGAAAGTGCTTTGTAAATCTTAAAAGTGCTATAGATGTGTGAATTATTGTTATTATCTAAAAAACACGGATCCATAACAGTATTTTCTCTTCCATATATTTTAAACATCTCTCTAAAGGTAAAACATTAGAAATACAATGGAAACCAGGAAAACAATGGTATAGCTGGGAAAGGAAACAACCAACCAAGCACTTAATTGAGACAGGGAGGACTTTCAAAATAAGTCAGGTTTTCATCTGGCAGTCTTCCTGGGCTGCATACAGATGGGATTTCTCTCTACTAATTTCAGCCTTGCTCTCTCTAACTCAAACCCAATCTCCTCTATATAATGACTACCTAACTTCAAGGAAATTATGCCTCCTCTGAATTCCTATAGAACTATATTGCTTGGACCATTCTTTGGCATTTCTTGATATGGTTTTCCTCAATAGTTCTTTTATTGCTGTGAGTATTAGGGATTTGGGCATCTTTATATCTGATATTTTTATTGATCATTTCATGATGGTCTGTTACAACTAGATTATAAATTAAACCAGGGCAAGGGGCCTGCCTTTCTTACTCTTGTATCCTCCATAGCACCTAGCATAATGTCTTATCTGTAGAAGGTACTCAGTAAACATTCACACTGGGTCCCCTTTCCGGTGTCTTTAAATTTATTCAGTGTATATTTGTTCATATGAGTTTAATGCTTGGATTCCTTTAAGGATACATATTTGCTGAATAAGCATGTGTGTGAGTTCAGTGACCATGTAGGATAGCTGAATATGACATGGATTCTTCACAAGTATTCAAGTCCTAATGATACTTTGACATTAGGTTTCATCATTTTCTACTTTATGCTTCTCATAAGACACATCATGTCTAGAAAGGATTCAGAATTTGAGAGGAACATAAATGAGATGATCTCAGTGGTCTCATTTAGCTCTGAGATTCTATACTTCTATGACATTTTGAATTCCTCTAGCCTTCACATTATCAATATAAGAACTATATTGTTTCCCATGTAAAAAATAGAAATAATAACTCTTTGAGGAGAAATGTGGTTTATATGTCCTTGTGTTTGTATATGTTGTTGTGGTTTAGTTGTTTTAGTCATATCCAACTCTTTGTGACCTTATTTTGGGCTTTTCTTGGTAAAGATACATGAATGATTTGCCATTTCTTTCTCAAGTTCATTTTTACATATGAAGAAACTGAGACAAATAGGCTTAAGTGACTTTCCCAGGGTCACACAGCTAGTAAATGTCTGAGATTTGAACTCAAGTCTTCCTGACCACTCCTTGGGCTCCATCCACTGCACCATTTAACTGTCTTTTGCATATTCATCAAAACGCAAATTATTCCATTTTAAGGCATCTAGTTTACATATATAATAAAGTAATAAAAAAGCAAAATACATAAAAAATCCTGTATGAAAAGCAGGTATCATGTTATCTTTTTTTTTTTAAATCTGAGATAGAAATAGAAATGTTTCCTTTTTAGGATAGCTGAACCTTTAAATATAATGGATATAATGAATATCTAATTGGAACATGGCTCAAAATACTGTGATCTGTGAATGTAATGAATGTTATTTTGCTTTTAGGAATAATAAATATGAAGAACCAGAGAGATGTGGGAAGACTTGTAAGAACAGATATAGAACAAAGAAAGAACAAGGAGAAAAATGTACACAATGACAATAATAATATAAATGAAAAGGATACAACTTAGATTAAATGCTCTGAACATTCTTAGGTCTGAGAAACATAAAGTACGATACAAATCTTTTCTCAGAGTAGAAATGTAGGGGCTATGAGTACAGATTTTTGCTTGTGTTCTCAATTACAATACAAGGTTATTTTCTCAGTGGGGTTTGCTTTATTATTTTTTCATGTTATAAGAGATGGTTCAATAATAAGAGGTCAAGGTTTATCAGCAAATAACTGATAGAAAAAATCGAAGGGCACTTAAAAAAAAGAGTGAGTGTTTGATATGGTTTTTGAAAAGTCTCATGGTGACTTTTGATTAAAGAACGTAATTCAATATTCCCATCTTGGTTCTTCTAATAGTGACATATATCTATTCTTAGGTTTTTAGAAGAATAGTTTGGGGTGTGTGTGTGTGTGTGTGTGTGTGTGTGTGTGTGTGTGTGTGTTTGCCAGGGATTTGCTTTGTTGGCAACAATCATTTCCAAAAGAAATGCATTTATGAAGATGAGTTCCTCTTTAAGTTTGTCACTTGACTCCTAGAAGAGATTCTTAAAGATGACTGAAAATTTTTTTGAGAATCTACCATGTAATAATAAAAAAAAAACAACTTAATGATATGAAATTTAGTGTTGTCCTTTGGTGCTTTTATGACTTTACCCTTGGACTGGAAGATATTTGAGAAAAAATCTTTGTCTGATTAGAATGAAATAATAGAGAAGTTTAGATGTTAGCTCACATGCCCTAGGGTTTACAAAGTACTTTCCTCTCAACAACTCTTAAGGAGATGGAAAGGGCAAATATTCATGGGATCATGGATTTGGAAGGGATCTAAGATAGCCAAAATTATGCTAAAAAAATTAACTGACTTACCTAAGGTCAACATATCCAATTTTGAGATTCAGGGCTTTAGGTTTTCAGCTCTAGAGTTCTATGTATCTTTAATTTTCAATAATCATTTTCTTCAATTCCATTTCAGTTAGAATGTAACTTTAAAATGAGAGGCAATTTGGTACACAGTCAAAAGAGCTCTGAACTTTCTCATTAATTTGTAGCTAGAAAACATGAGTTCTAATCTCAGCTTTTTCACTTCCTATATGGGGGAACTTCTGGACTCATTTCTGGGCCTCAGTTCTCTCAGATATAAAATGAAAGTGTTATATTTCATAGCTTGAGTCTCTTTGATTGGTAGATATATAATTATATCTTTTTACTTCATTCCCCATAAATATTTGCTAATAGTCTCATGGTTTCTGCAGATATTCACATTGCATTGCATATTAATGAACAGCAAAATTAATTTCATTTAACTGGTAGTTTTTAAAAATTGTTGATCAATTCCTAGTAGGCATAACACTTATCACTGACATTGCTGATGTTTCCTATCAAAAGGAAAGGGTTAAGTTCTCTTTTCCAGAAAGCTTTTGCATTTTGTTTTACTCTGGGGAAAAACCATTTCAAGAAAACATGTTGCTAAAAGGATTTCTTAAAATTACCAACAGCTTCTTCTTCTTTAAAAACAAAGTAGATCAACAAAATGTGTTTGTTCTTTTGGTTTTGTACTAGAGTAAATTGCCTAAGAATAGTCAACAAAAGAAAAGCCAATAATCAGTGGTAGGCAAGAGCTTTATCAATATTAATTGAATGCACAAATGAACTTGGCATTCTGGGGGCTGAGCAGATGTTGTACATCTGGGGAATTTTCATACAGCCTGGCAAGGTTGTTCTAGAATTAAAAGTGAGGATATAGGTAGCTTCCCAGATGCCCCCAGTCAAGCCCTACCCTACCTTTTGTATTCAAACTCAAAATTCAGTTGTATCTTTTGTATAGCAGTAATACTTGTTTTTCACTGACAACAAAACAACTAGGTTTTCTTAGGGAGAAAATCATGGCACAAAAGTCATGGTACTCAAGTTTTCAGATTTATAGAGTCTCTTTCTTTCCGTTACCACTCTTAGGTAAATAGCATAGGTAATGTTGTTGTTCAGTTGTATCCAGCTCTTTGCAACACCATGGACTACGAATGTTTTTTGTTTGTTTGTTTTGGCAAAGGTACCACAGTGGTTTGCCATTTCCTTCTCCAGTATGTCCCCATTTTACAAATGTGGAATTGAGACTAAAAGTCATTGGTTGGGACATGTCTGATGTCAGATTTGAACTCAGATCTTCCTTATTTCAGGTCCAGTGCTATATGCATCACAGCACTTAATGCTCTAATCCTCTAGAAAAGGACTTTCCTTTTACAGAAAGAGAAACTGAGACTCAGAAAGATAATATAACTTTCCCAATGTAAGTAATACAAACCCAAGTTTTAGGTCTGTTGATCATAAATTTAGAGTTGGATGGTTACCTCAGAGCTGATTTAGACCAGCTACTTCAATTTACAAATGAGGAAATTGAAACATATATGAGGAAATTGAAACATATGGAGGTTAAATGCTTAGCCAGTCTAGTAAGCAGTTGGTCTTCTGATTTCTGGATTCAGCGTGTTTTTTGCTACATTTTTTGCTTCCAATCTCTTTCCTTTCTCTAGATCCAGGAAACCTCTATTATTTCTACTGAATCCATGTTGTCTTAAATCATGAAAACACTGAAGTTCAGGGATTGAATCCAACTAAAAATAGTTGGTACTGATGTAACTCATGTAGGTTTGCAAAGTACTTGACATATGTTATCATCTTCGATCCTCCCAATAAACCCATGAGGCAGGTGTTATTATTATCCCCTTTTTAGAGATGAGGAAACTGAGGCTTAAGAGTTAAATGACTTGTCCTGTTTCACATAGCTCATAAATTTCAAATGCAAGATGACAATTTCACTATGCCACCTACTTACAAAGGATCTTAGAGATTATCTAGTCAATTCTCTTATTTTGCCAATAAAAACGTGAGAAAATAGGTGAAGAGTGACATGTCCAAGGTCATGCAGCAAGTTGAGTTTTCTCCTTCGCTCCCCTTTTTCTATGACATGAAGAACACTCATCTTCATTTTTAAAATTATGAAGCTGGTAGTGAGAGGAAAGGGTTCTTTAGAAACTTTTTCTCAATGGCTTAAAATTTAAAATTTATTCCAATAGAAGGAGAACTTGGATATAAAGGAAATGTTTTTCTTTTGCCTTAAATTTAGTTGGGAGTCTGAATTGCTTTTCTGGCAAAGCAGATTATTAAGTTAGGGCAAAGATGAGAAAAGTTGGAATGTTCCTCCCCAGCCTGCAGAGTACATTTTCTGCAATATCTTTAAGAGCTGGTTAAATAGACCCTCTTGATCCTAGAGCCTCGAGATTCATTTTCTTCTCATTAGCCCCTAATGATTCCATCAACCAGCTTGATACACATTGTCCCTAGTAATTTACTAACCATGGGCCATCATGCTTACTATGAGCCTTTTTTTTCTTCCTCACTGAGGGGTAGAAGATGTTAGGATGAGAGCTTGTAACTTCTCTCCAACATTTTCTTGCTTTGGTACATATATAAACAACACAAAGTTTTCTCTCATAGCCTTCTGTACTTGATCTTGAACTCCATGTCTAGCAGTGATGGAATGTTTTTCACTGATGACAAAACTGCCAGGTCACAAGATGATGGGTTGGGAGCTAGAAGAGAACTTAGACACCACTGAATTAAATGCTTTCAATTTTACAGATGAGGTGACTGAGGCTGAATGATTTGCCTAACTAGAGCCACATAGCTAATGAATGTCTTAAGCAGGGTTCAAAGCTAACTCTTTCTTGCTCATTCAAGACACCTGAAAAAAGTAGCTAAGTCTAGGTAAGGAGCCTTTTAAAATAAAATCCTATTGATCCCTTTTTTTCCTTCTCCTCCATAAAAAGTTTTAGTGATTGTTCACTTCATAAAACAACATGAAGAACTCTCTTCTCTCCTTCAGGAATGCCCTAGTATACTAGTTTTTCTGGAAACCCACCAGATAAAGAGCAACCTTTTTTTTTTTTATCAGATACCCCCTTAATTCATCTT
Organism: Sarcophilus harrisii; assembly: GCF_902635505.1. Lineage (NCBI taxonomy): Eukaryota > Metazoa > Chordata > Mammalia > Dasyuromorphia > Dasyuridae > Sarcophilus > Sarcophilus harrisii. Next base: position 608,957,270 of record NC_045427.1, read on the forward strand.
CATGTTTCCAAGAACTCTTAGCAGAATACTTTGGGCACAATAGGCATTCAGTGAGTGTTTTCTGAGTCAATGGATCCCAAAAAATGTACCTGCAAAGGCCAAAAAAAGGCCAGCAATTTTTTTTACAGATTGACAACTTGGTTATTACCTGGCACAAGCGACTTTGAACCACATAAATCATTTTGTGAAAGAGAGTTGGGATTAAAAAGCTGCTCTCCCCAGATTCCCTGATTCATATGGAAAGAAGAGACAGCTAGGACCCAGCTGGAATTTTTTGATATCTCTGAGTAAAAAATGTTGTACAACAGAAAGAGAAGAAGCAACAGAATCCATAAATTTGGTTTTGAGTCCTGACTCAGTCATTTGCTCTCTGGATGACTTCTGGTTAAGCCTCTCTTCCTCCCTCGGATATGACAAAGAAGTTGGAATCAGTGATCTTTAAGATCCCTTCCAATTGAAGTCCTTGTATTGTATAACTGTTCAGATTTTTTTGTGGGGTGATGATGTTACTCCTTCTTGTGAAGAAGTCATATGCATTGGAAAATGATGTGAAGAGTAAGTCCAATAGCTTTCTTCCTGTTAGTAAATTTACATTTTTATTTTTTGCTTTTGGAGGCACTCAGAGGTAAGTGATTTGCCCAGGGTCACAAAGCATGTAAGAGTCTGAGGTTGGATTAGTACTCAAGTCTTCCTGACTTTATTCATATCACTAGAATTTTTTAATTTAATTTTTTATGATAATAGCCTTTTATTTTTCAAAATACATGCAAAGATAATTTTCAACATCCATCCCTGCAAAACTTATGTTCCAAATGTTTCTTCTTCCCTCTTCACCTTCCTCATCCTCTAGACAGTAAGCAGTTCAATATAGATTAAACATGTACAGTTCTTGTATACATATTTCCACTTTTATCATGCTGCACAAGAAAAATTAGATAAAAAGGAAAAAAATAAGAAAAAACAAGCAAGCAAACAACAACAACAAAAATTGTGAAACTATATTGTGATCCACATTCAGTGTTAATAGTCCTATTAAAATTGGCCTGAATCACCTCATTGTTGAAAAGAGCCAAGTTCATCACAGTTAATCACCACATAATCCTATTGCTATGTACAGTGTTCTCTTGGTTCTACTCACTTCACTTTGGCATCACTTCCTATAAGTCTTCCCAGCCTTTCTGAAATCACCCTGTTGATTATTTCTTATACAATAATATTTCATTATACTCATATACTTATTCAGCCATTCCCCAACTGATGGGCATCCACTCAGTTTACATTTACAATCCTTTCCATTACAAAAAGGGCTGCTACAAACATTCTTGCACATGCCCTACTGGAATTTTTTAAAGTGCCTAAGGTTATAGATTTAAAGTTAGAAGGGATCTTCGTGGAAATATGGCCGAACAACCTCATTCTATAGATGAGGAGCTGGGGCTCAGAGAGAGTAAAAGACAAATTACCTGAGTTCAAATCCAGCACTCTATGTAACTGGCACCCTTTTCTGATAATGATTGATAATAATAATATAACTAACACTTATATAGTTCTTAAAAGTTTACAAAGTACTTAAAAAATATCAGATTTTATTCTCACAAAGATCCTGGGAAGTAGGTGATATTATTGTCCTTATTTTATAGATGAGGAAACTGAGTCAGAGAGAAATTAAATGACTTATTTAGGATACCACAGAGTGTTTAAGTTGATAGTTGAACTTAGGTCTTCTTGCCTCCATCTCCAATACTCTTACTCACTGTATCATTTAAATAGCTATTAACTACAAGTTACATTTCTACTAACTAGCTATATGGTTAAGGGCAGATTACATATTTGATTTTTTTCATCTGTCAAATGAAGAGCTTAGACAAGATGATGTCTAAGGTCTCTGTCATGTTGGAAATTTGATGTGTGATTTTATGATCTTCCCAGGTCATAACCTCCAAATAGGAGTTCTGAAGGAAAGCAGAATGCTCTCCACCTCCCGTGACCCTCTCCAAGGTCCTGCAAGTCCTTCACAATATGTCCTAATAACAGCTGGTCTCCTCTGGATGTGGCTATGAAACAGTGGGAGGCTAATCTAAACATGGTGGCTGGGATGTTGATGCAGGGATTGATGAAGAATTGTGTGTCTGCATACATGCTGGCTTACCATCTGTGAGCAGAGCACTTTCCCCACAAGTGAGGAGCTCACATTAGCAGTAATCACTGAGCCCTTTTCATCTTTTCTACCCCTCCTCATTCCCTTTCCTTTTCCCTGGATTTTCTGTATTTCCCTGGTTGGTGTATTGTCATGTGAATCTATCTTCTTTATCATTCTCCATTCTTTGGGTTCTCTTAAACCAGTTATTAATATAAAGTCAAAAGACACAACTCTGGGATTATTGGCATTGGAATAATTGGTAATTGTTTTCCCCTCATTGAAGGTATTCAAATAAAGACCGAATGACCAATTTGGGGGGTGCATTGTTGAAAACATTTTTGCTCGGTTGTGGAGAGGACCACACTACTTCTGAGACCATCACCCAGTTTTGACATGCTTTGATTATAAAGAATTCCCTCCTTTGTCCTCTGTGCTTATCCATAGCTATCAGACTTTGGAAGCCTAATGCAAGTCTCATTTCTTTATTAAAACATAATCTGACTAAATCACCTTACAGTGATCCCTCCTTTCTGTAACTGCATGTCCACCCATCCCAATTAGCATCTAGCTATAGCTTTATTATTTTCTAATTTCTGTGTGGCACATTTTAACCATTTATTATAGCTAGAGAATTAGTATTACAAACCTGGAAGTGATGGTATAAGCCAATTAATACAGATGTCTAATTTCATGGCAAAGGAAGCTGAGGAAAGATAGTGACTTGGTGAAAGTCATTCAATGATAGTAGAACCCAGGGCTCGTGATGAATAGAAGAATGAGTTTTCTCATTTTTTTCTCCTCTTTTTCTGGTTTGATTTGATTTTTCTTGTGCAGCAAATAATTATATAAATATGTATGCATATATTGCATTTAACATATATTTCTACCATGTTTAACATATATTGGACTCTTGACATCTAGGGGAGGGAGTGGAGGAAAGGGGGGGAATTGGAACACAAGGTTTTGCAAGGATTAATGTTGAAGAATTATCCATGCATAGGCTTGGAAAAATAAAAGACTTTAATAAAGAAAAAAAATGAGACTAATGTTTTCATTGCCTATTTCAAAGTGCTGTTGGGAGGATCAAATGAAATAAAGATACAAAAACACTTTGTAAATAATAATAATTCACATTAATATACTTTACATTTATAACAATGGCTGGTGGAATGTTTTCCCATATGTTATGTCATTTAATTTTATTTTCACAATATCCCTGTGAGTATTGTCTTCCATTTTACAATGGAATTTTAGTAATCTGCAAACTCTGTACGAGTCAATTGTTTGCCATGACAATCAAGGGAAGTCATTTACTTGCATTCAATAGGTATAGTGTCTGGAATCAAGGAGATGATAGTTCTCTATACTCTGCTCTAATCAAACCTCATCTAGAGTATTGTTTTGAGCTATTGATAAAATTTTCTTTCTTGGTTGTGCTCCTGGACTTTTCTACAATGGCTATGTGCCTTCATCCTTCTTGTCTTCCCATTTCTAACTTCTTTTTATGTATTGTTTTACTCAATGGAATATAAGCTCCTCAAGAACAGGGACTTTATTTCTACTTGGGTTATTTTTTCCAGTAGTTAGCACAGTGTCTGAAACACAGTAAATACTCAGCTTTATCAACTTTAAAGTGGGTATAACAACACCTACCTCCAGGATTTTTGTAAGAATCAAATGAGATGATATTTATAAAGCACTTATTATGGTTGCAGGCACTTAGAAGGCACTATATAAATGCTTATTCCCTGCCCCCTTAATAAATGTTTGATGATTTGTCTAAGAATCTAGAATATGATAAAGGGCTTTGAGCTCATACCTTGTAATGATACAACTCTGTTATTCTGTGATTCAGATTCTGAAATGAGAAAACTAAGCTTGGTGGCTGTTTGGTCTTAGATCACACAACTAGGAAGTAACAGAGCTAGGGTTCTAACTCAAGTCTTCTGACTCCAACTCTATGTGTTGTTGCTGCTGCTGCTGTTTTAACCAAATCATGTTGCCTCTAATTATGTTACATTTCCCTTTTATCACCTTTGGTTAAAAAAACTGCCACATTAAATTAGGAACTGATAAAATACAAATTATTTTTTGATTGATTGAATAATGACTGAACATCTGAAGATCTGTGATTCCATTTTTTTGTTTTGTTTTGTTTTTACTATTTCAAGTAAATTTTCTCTCCACTTCAGGAAGATGGCTTCACAAGCTGCTGTAGTGTAAAAACAAACAAACAAAACAAACAAACAAAAAAAATCAGTTGTTAATAATAAGCTCTGGCAAACATAGGTAGACTTTTCCAAGCTTAGCTAGGCTATTCCTCAGATGATATTCCATTGCCAGGCCCATATTCAAATCTTTTCCAATTTGGTGGGATTTTTAAGAATTTGGTTTTCAGGGGCTCAAAGCATACTCCAGGGTGAAATGAACCATCAGGATTTGACTTTCATGAAATAGATGATAAGGATTGCAATGAATGAAATAATGAAACCCCTCCAAAAAATTTGAAGAAAAACTGGATTATAAATAAGATGGTAGTAATGCTAGGACTATCTTAGAGATTATGTCATTTAGGGCCTGACTGAATGAATTAAAAATATTTAACATGAAACAGTGTGTTAAATGTGACAACACAGTAAAGAACAAGTCAAGGATATATTCTGTATCAATGATGTATTGTTATTAATACAATGATGAGGAGGAGAAGGGAGAGGAGGAATCTGATAGTTATTTTTATGTATTTGAAGGACTGTACGTGGAATAACTAATAGATATATTCTGATTGAATCCAGAGGACAGAATAAGTAACAGAGTAGAAATTGTACAGCAGAAGTTTTGAATTTAATGTAAGGAAAATCTTCCTACTAATTAGAATTGTTCAAAAGTCAAATGAGCTACCTCTGGCTTCACTGGAAGTTGTCAAGAGGAGGATGGATGACCATTTGTCAGGGATGATGTAGAATAGTATTTCATTTAAATGACTCTCACAATAGTCCCCTGAAGTGAGTATGACAGGTATTGTTATCCTCATGTTATAACTGAAGAAAAGGGAACCTGGAGAAATGAAGTAATGAGTTGGAGGTCACAAAGTTAATAAATGACAACTGTTCATTCATTAAACTGAATCTATTTCTGTTCAGGTATTAATTGGTATAGATGACCTCTGTAGTTTCTGTATTATGACATTCAGTATTGATTGATTTTTTTAAGTGTGTTTGGGAGTGGGAGTATGTGTATAAGTGTGTGTGTGTGTGTGTGTGTGTGTGTGTGTGTGTGTGTGTTTCAGGATGGAGAAGGGAATTGTGATTTTACAATATAAGGAACTCCCCATTTGGAAACTGTCTCCTCCACCAATACTGTCTGTATTTTCAAGTACCATCAATCTTGAGCCAGAAGGAACCTCAGAAATAATTTGGTTTAAACTTTCTCATATTACAGATGAGAGAACTGAGGCCCAGGAAGATAAAGTCATTTGCTCAAGAGCACAAAAATAGTAAAAATAAAGAAAAGATTTAAATGCAAATGGTTTGACTTGAGGGCTGGAGCTCTTTCCACTGTATGGCCTTGTCCTCCAAAGTATATAGTCTTTGAACATTGACTAGGGGCACTGAGATTTGCTTGCTGAGAATTTGAATATAGATCTTCCCGTCTTCAAGACTGTTCCCTGATATATTACTGTCAATCACTGAGGAAAATGGAAATAAGCAAGAATTTTTTTTTAAATTCACTTGAAATATTTTTCAACAATAATATACTTTTTTAGAGAAAAAAAATACCTTGAAAGGTTAAATTTGCGTGTGTGTGTGTGTGTGTGTGTGTGTGTGTATCTGTGTGTGTGCGTATTAGTATTGGGACTAGACAGGATACTTAACATTCTTGGTGAAAGGACTCAGTCTTCCATCGGTCATGGCAGAATGCCTTTCTTGACAGGGAATTGCTTTATTGAAGCTTAAGTACTTTTCTCAGAGGATGGAGAATAGATTATCCAAATCTGGACACAGTGAAAAGGAAAGCAAGCCTGAGAACATCATGATCTAGCTTCATACAAATATTTCCATGCTCTCTGAATGACATTTAAAAACCTGTTAGCATTATTTCATAGATCAGACTCTACCCCTCCTCAGAATTGGGACAAAGCAAGATTTGATAATGTTCTCATCTCCCTGCATTGGAAAATATAAGGCATTTATTCTGTTTTAGCATTTGATTCATTAGTAATGCTTTTTCCATCCTACTCCCATTATTCTTATCCATCAGAGTTTTTTAGTATTTGCTGAAACATTAGGTTCTGGACCTGCTATCCTCATGACTATTTCTCCGTTTAAGAGATCCGGAGCCCAAGTGACTACTTAAAACAACAGCAGAAACAACAACCAATGATTTACCATCACTAGGTTCAATAAAGATAATTTTCCCCTAATCTGCAATTTCATTATATGTGGAAGTCTTGGTATCTAAGCTTTCTCCATCAATATCTATTGTCAATCCACTTATAATTTATTGACTTACAGAGTTGTTTGGGGTTACCGTGGGGATAAGGGATGTGTCCACAGTTCCTTTCTTCATACTTCTCTAACCATTTGTTCAAACATTGCATAATGGAAAGAGAACTGGATTTCCTTTCAGATGATTTGGATTTGAATCCTAGCTCCTCCATTTAGTATCTGTGCAACCTTAGGCAATGAAGGAAACAGACATTTATTAAGCAGTTATTATATGGTAGGCACTGTACTAAATGCCACAGATACAAATATGAGTAAAAAGAAAGAAAAAGTCTGTTCTCAAGGAGTTTTCATTTTAATGGGGGAAGCTCATATAAAGAAAACGGAAAAGCAGGAGGAGTGGGATGGGGTGTTGCAAAGGGAGGACAGAAGCAGTAGGGGAGTAAAGCTGACCTGTGTCCATCTCCCACTTAGACATTCCAAGAAGATCTCACCAATAGGAGATGAGGGAAGGCATTTGCAATCACATGCCAAATTAAGAAGGTCCCAGGAATAATTGGATACTCAATCCCCAGACATTGAAGGAAGTTCCAGTATGAGACAGAGGCAGAGTCTTGGTTTTGAAGTCCAGATAAGGCTTGAGGGGAATATTAAGTGAATAGTCTCAAGCTCTGTCAATCTCAATTTCCTTATCTGTCACATGAAGGTGCTGGAATTTATGGCTTTTAATATCCCTTCTATTTATGAAATTATAATTCTAAGTTTTTTCATAATTTTTGAGAAGCTATATTTGTATTGTTTTATTAAGCATCCTTTCTCTTTCCTTTCATTCTTAAAAAAAAGAAAAAGATAATGGAGGCAGAGAAATTGGCATCATATCCTACAGTGTATGGACAGCTAGTGGCTCATCACATAGAGTGCTGTATCTGGAGTCAGTCCTAAGTTCAAATCTGATTTCAAACACTTATCAGCAATGTGAGCCCAGTCAAGTCACTTAACTCCATTTGCTTTAGTTTTCTCATCTATAAAATGATTTGAAGAAGGAAATGTCAATTCATTACAGTATCTTTGCCAAGAAAACTCCAAATGGGGATCATGAAGAGTTGGACACAAATGAAATGACTGAATAACAAGTGAATGTATAGTTTTACATTCATAGATTACTACACATGAACAGACACAATCCAAGACATCTGCCTTTTAAGGGGGAAGAGTGTTCTTGTCATTGTGTGTGCTTTTGAGTTACCATAGAGTTTCACCTATGTGGAATTATTAACAGTTGAGCCCTTTTTGCATCCTTTGATTGGAGGGACAGCTGCACCAAAATTAATGGCAATGCACTCTTTCATTTATCCTTGCCCAATTCTGTTTATATGTTATTTTTTATTGAAGTTTAAAAAATTTTTCAAAACATAAGAAAGGATAATTTTTCAACATTTACCTATGAGAAACTTGTGTTCCAATTTTTCTCCCCTTTCCCCTACCTTCTCCCCTAAATGTCTTTTTTTTTCTCCTAGATGAAATTTTTATTTTATTTTATTTTTTTTTATTTAATAGCCTTTTATTTACAGGATATATACATGGGTAACTTTACAGCATTAACAATTGCCAAACCTCTTGTTCCAATTTTTTACCTCTTACCCCCCCCACCCCCTCCCCTAGATGGCAGGATGACCAGTGGGTGTTAAATATATTAAAATATAAATTAGATACACAATAAGTATACCTGACCAAAACATTATTTTGCTGTAAAAAAAGAATCAGACTCTGAAATATTGTACAATTAGCTTGTGAAGGAAATCAAAAACGCAGGTGTGCATAAATATAGGGATTGGGAATTCAATGTAATGGTTTTTAGTCATCTCCCAGAGTTCTTTTTCTGGGCATAGCTAGTTCAGTTCATTACTGCTCCATTAGAAATGATTTGGTGACCTCGTTGTTGAGGAGGGCCTGATCCATCAGAACTGGTCATCATATAGTATTGTTGTTGAAGTATATAATGATCTCCTGATCCTGCTCATTTCACTCAGCATCAGTTCATGTAAGTCTCTCCAGGCCTTTCTGAAATTATCCTGTTGGTCATTTCTTACAGAACAGTAATATTCCATAATTTTCATATACCACAATTTATTCAACCATTCTCCAACTGATGGACATCCATTCAGTTTCCAGTTTTTAGCCACTACAAAAAGGGCTGCCACAAACATTCGTGCGCATACAGATCTCTTTCCCTTCTTTATAATCTCTTTGGGATATAATCCCAGTAGTAATACTGCTGGATCAAAGGGTATGCACAGTTTGATAACTTTTTGAGCATAGTTCTTCTCCCCTAAATGTCAAGTAAAAAATATATGTTAAACATGATAAAAATGTATAGTAAATCCAATACAAGCATGTATATTTATACAATTATCTTTCTACACAAGAAAAATCAGATCAAAAAGGAAAAAAATGAGAAAGAAAAAATTCAAGCAAACCACGACAAAAAGAGTGAAAATGCTATGTTGTGATCCATACTCAGTTCCCACAGTCTCCTCTCTGGGTGTAGATGGCTCTCTTGATCACTAAACAATTAGAACTGGCCTGAATCATCTCATTGTTGAAAAGTCACATCCATCAGAATAATCTTATTGTTGCCATGTATCTCCTGGTTCTGCTCATTTCACTTAGCATCAGTTCATGTAAGTCCTAGGCCTTTCTGAAATCATGCTGCTCATCATTTCTTATAGAACAATAATATTCCATAACATTCATATACCATAACTTATTCAGCCATTTTCCAGCTGATGGGCATCCACTCAGTTTCCAGTTTCTTGACACTACAAAGAGGCTGCCACAAACATTTTTGCACATGTGGGTCCCTTTCCCTCCTTTATGATCTTTTTGGGATAGAAGCCCAATAGAAACACTGCTGGGTCACAGTTTGATAGTCCTTTGTCCTTGCCCAATTCTTAACCATGCTGCATTTTGTGAAACATCCAACTCTCTCTGTGTGTTCCATGATCAAACATGGTGGAATGTGTATTTTGGGATTTCTGGAGCTGAGTTTTTTTTAAGCCTTAATGAGAGATGCCTTATAAAGGAGAAATGTGTGGTAATCTGCATTTTCCCCATAAAATACTAGTTGTGCTGGTGAGGTGTTTTTTTTTTCTTTTTCCCCTACTGGGTAAATGATAATATTGTTTTATCTTCTGGAAAAAGAGAAAGGACAGGTTGAGTTTACTCCCTTGGAGAACTCAGTTTGGACAAACATAAAACCTTATTGATGGCTTCCCTATGGACCACTAGCCAGATGTGTATCTCCCTGAATGTGTTTCCATTTATCTTTGTAACCCAGGGCCTAGTATAACATCAAGCACAGAAAAGCTTGTTGAATCAATGAATTTGTTATTGGCAACAGAGTGCCAAAAAGTTTAACAGAATGGAAAGTAAAATGAATGTATACATGCAGTGTGCCCATAAATACAATGCAGCATCATAAGGGAAGGGAAGGAGAACCTATATCATTCTGAAGATTGCTTAATGCAAATGATGAGGATTGAACCCCTGATTTTTCTGTTTAATCTCCTATATTTAAGAGAGTCTGAAAAATAGATTTTAGCCCTCTATGTTTTTAGTAATAATGATAATGGTGAATTGTTGTTGTTCAGTAGTTTTTAGTTGTGTCTGATTCTGTGTGATCCCATATGAAGTTTTCCTGGCAAAGGTACTGAAGTAGCTTGCCATTTCCTTCTCCAGTTTATTTTGCTGATGAACAAAGCAAGGCAAATAGGGTGTGATGATTTTCTCTGAGTTACATAGCTATGAGGCTGGATTTGAACCCAGGAAGATGAGTGTTTCTGACTCCAGGCCTGGTGCTCAGGGCATTATAGTTATAGCAAGGTAATGTGACTGAATGATTTGTCTCCTTGCTCCTTAATCTAGTTGTTGGAAGCTAGACATATTGTTTATACTTGGGCTAGTTGTCACGACCTTTTCAGTCTAGTATGACCTGCCAAGGCTTGGGTTCTGTTGACTTAATCTTTAAATCTACAGTATCATGATGCTATCTTGATATAGGAATTTAATAGAAGAACAAAAACAGTTCTTTGACAAGTTGTATTTTTATGTTACAAAGAGCTTTCTTTTAGCTGTTGATAAAAGTAAGAGTTCTTTTTTTTATCAGATACTGTTGTGTCTTCATCAAAAATGATAAATGGTGACATTAAAAAAAAAACCTTTGGTTCTAGCAGGAGCTGGTAAATGATTCAGTCAGCATTGAGCCATTGAAATTCTGGGAAGCTCAGGAATTTGAGGATGGTATCCCAAATCTTAAGTTATAATGATAATAATCGACATGTATATTATACTTTGTAGTTACAAACATTTGAAAATTATCTTGTATTATTTCATGTGATTTTTATCATAGCTCTGTAGTTAAGTAAGGCTAATAATACTATACCTCTTTTCCACCACTTTCTTTCCCATAAGAAAACTGAAATAAGATTAGAGATGGAATCAATTAGCTAAGTGACCCAATAAAGAGTGTTTTGGGCTTGGAACCAAATAGACCTAAGGTCAAATCCTTTCTCATTGACTAGCTGTGTGATAATGGGCAAGTTTCTTTAACTTTCTATTTCAGTATTTTCATCTATAAGGTGAGGATAATCTCTTTCTAAGATTCTTGTTATACTTAAATGTGTGTTAATACATAAATATATACACACACACATATGCATATATCACTTTGCAAACCTTAAAATTCTATAGAAATGTTATTATTGTTGTTGTTATCTTGCCTAAAGTCACAGTTATTTGCTTGATGGAGCTAGGACTAAAATCCCAATTTTCTGACTCCAAAATCATCATTCTTTTCAAAACACCAAGATATCAAGCAAAATCACCAACCAAACACTGAAAAAAAGTTATTGGTATCTTTTGTTTTGATATTTTTATTTCCGGTTTTTTCCCTCCCACTTTCTTATCCAGTGAGATGTCCCATGTAGCAAAGAAAAAAATGGAAGAGAAAAAATTCTATCAAAAGTAACCAACACATTACCCATTTGAATAGTATATGCAGTATCCCATACCCAAATTTCATCAGCTCTGAAAAGGAGGGAGGGAGGTGCATTTTCTCTCCTTAGCTTCAGGGCCATGCTCAGTCATTGAAATGGCACATCAGTCAGTTTCATTTTTCAAGCTAACCCTTTTATTTGGAGAGGTGCCTGGTATTTGGTGGAGAAATCATTACTGTAGGAGATGGAAAATCTAGGTTGTATTTTAGCCAGTCTCTGCTTGGAATACAAAGAATGATTTAGAGTCCCTGGTCCATGATCCTTTCTCACTAACCCACTGAATTCTTTTAAATTTTAGAGAAAATTGATCTTGAAAGTCAGATTTTGAACCATCATACTATAATTGCAGGGAACAGAGGATAGAATGATGAAAATGGAGCCAAGAACACCCAAGTTCAAATCCAAACTCAGGATCTTACTGTTTGACCTAACCTCTGTCTGCATGATTTTCTCATCTGCAAAATAAAGATACCAACAGCACTTACCTTCAAGGATTGTTGTGGGAATAAAAGGAGATATTTAATTGATTTGCAAATCTTGAAAGTGTTACATAAAAAGCAACTGTCATCATCATCATCAATACCACCATCAACAACAACTACAACTAAGAATTCTCAAAGTCCTTGCAACCAGTTTTTTGAAATGAATTTTTAGTGCAATGGAATTAAAGTCAGGAAAACCTTGGTCCACATCCTACCTCACATACCTACTGTGTGACCTTGGACAAGTCCCCTAATCTCTCTCTGCCTCAGTTTTCTCATTTCTAAAATAACACTAACCTCCTAATGTTGTAAAGATCAGATGATATATGAAAACTTTTAAGAGTTACAAAAATGCTAATTAGGTGGCTTGGTAGACAGAGTGCTGGATATCAAGGCAAGAAAATGAATTCAGATCCTGCCTCAGACATTTTTTAGCTGTGTAATCCTAGACAGTCACCCAATCTTTCTCTGCCTCAGTTTCTTCATTTGTAAGAACAAAAAAAAAGGGGAGGGGGGAGAAACCATAATAGTTTTCTTTTCCAGTTTTCCTCATAATAGTTGCTTTCCAGGTTTGATATAAAGATTGATAAGAAAAGACATGTTGCAAACCTTTTTTTTAAATAGCTTTTTATTTACAAGATATATGCATGGGTAATTTTTCAGCATTGACAGTTGCAAAACCTTTTGTTCCAACTTTTCCCCTCCTTCCTCCTCCCCCCTCCCCCCAGATGGCAGGTTGACCAATACATATTAAATATGTTAAAGTATAAGTTAAATACAATTTATATATATATATATATACATATATATATATGTATATATATATATATATATATTTACACATGTCCATACAGTTATTTTGCTGTACAAAAAGAATCAGACTTTGAAATAGTGTACAATTAGCCTGTGAAGAAAATAAAAAATGCAGGCGGAGAAAAATAGAGGGATTGGGAATTCTATGTAGTGGTTTATAGACATCTCCCAGAGTTCTTTCACTGGATATAGCTGGTTCAATTCATTACTGCTCTATTGGAACTGATTTGGTTCATCTCATTGTTGAAGAGAACCACGTCCATCAGAATTGATCATCATATAGTATTGTTGTTGAAGTATATAATGATGTCCTGGTCCTGCTCATTTCACTGGGCATCAGTTCATGTAAATCTCTCCAGGTCTTTTTGAAATCAAACTGCTGGTCATTTCTTACAGAACAATAATATTCCATAATATTCATATACCACAATTTATTCAGCCAATCTCCAACTGATGAGCATCCACTTAGTTTTCAGTCTCTGGCCACTATAAAGAGACCTGCCACACACATTTTGGCACATACAGGTCCCTTTCCCTTCTTTAAAATCTCTTTGGGATATAAGCCCAGTAGTAACACTGCTGCATCAAAGGATATGCACAGTCCCAAAGAGATCATAAAGAAGGGAAAGGGACCTGTATGTGCACGAATGTTTGTGGCAGCCCTCTTTGTAGTGGCTAGAAACTGGAAACTGAGTGGATGCCCATCAGTTGGAGAATGGCTGAATAAACTGTGGTATATGAATATTATGGAATATTATTGTTCTGTAAGAAATGACCAACAGGATGATTTCAGAAAGGTCTGGAGAGACTTACACGAACTGATGCTGAGTGAAATGAGCAGGACCAGGAGATCATTATATACTTCAACAACAATACTATATGATGACCAGTTCTGATGTCAGGCCATCCTCAGCAACGAGATCAACCAAATCATTTCTAATGGAGCAGTAATGAACTGAACCAGCTATGCCCAGAGAAAGAACTCTGGGAGATGACTAAAAACCATTACATTGAATTCCCAATCCCTATATTCTTGCCCACCTGCATTTTTGATTTCCTTCACAAGCTAATTGTACAATATTTCAGAGTCCTATTCTTTTTGTACAACAAAATAACAGTTTGGTCATGTATACTTATTGTGTATTTAATTTATATATTAATATATTTAACATCTACTGGTCATCCTGCCATCTGGGGGAGGGGGTGGGGGGTAAGAGGTGAAAAATTGGAAAAGAGGTCTGGCAATTGTTAATGCTGTAAAGTTACCCATACATATAACCTGTAAATAAAAAGCTATTAAATAATAAAAAAAAAGAATTATGTGAAAAAAAAAGATCTGCAATATGGGAAGAAATACTCACTTCAGTCAGTTCATATTAGAATATGTAACAAACCATAGAAGCTGGTTTTCTGAACAAAGCTCAGATATCAGCTTGCCTTCAAATAAAGGAACAAATAAACCTGCAAAAAAAACAAACAAACAAACAAAAAGGATATGCACAGTTTGATACATGTTGCAAATCTAAAAGTGCTTTATAAATGCAGTTATTATTATAAAGATACCAAATAACAAAAAGTTACCTAACCAATAGAGTGATATTTTCAGACTAGTTTTGTTACCAATCTCATCATGTTACAAAAGATCATTTAGCCTAAAGGATATATTTTCTTGTGGTGGGTATTTGACAAGTGAGAAAGTCATTAGATTCAATAACTCATCTTTATGAAATATATTTAAATTCTTTGATTTTCTTCTTTCCTTAAATAAATAACTACGTGGAGCATTATTTCAATCTATCATCACTTTTGTTCTAAAACATTCTAGAGGTTGTTTAAAATATGTTGTGCTGCGTTTTGTTTGTAAATGTTTTTGCCATTTCATCAGACCTGTGGAATTGTTTTGTTCTTTTATAAATCTTGGTAGCATACACAGAGGGGCAGCTAAGTGATCCAATGACTAGAGTGCCAGACCTTGGGTCAGGAACACTCATCATCCTCCCGAATTCTGCTCTGACTCTAGACACTTACTAGCTGTGGAACCTTGGGCAAGTCACTTCACCCTGTTAACCCTTCTTATATGTGAAATGGTCTCTAGAAGGAAATGGCAAACTGCTCCAATATTTTGGCCAAAAAAATCCAAATAGGGTCACAAAGAGTGAAATATGACTAAAAATGACTAAACAATAGCAACAACAACAACAAAAAAATGCACACAATTCATTAGGATCCCTATAAGTCAGTATATTCACTATTTTCCCCTCAGTTTCCACTTAGTGACATTTGGCAAGATAAACTAAGCCCAGATCAAAAAGGGATGTTTTCTAAATTGTACTTCTTTTGTATGGGGGCAAACTTGTACTCAAATTAGGATCGTTTGCTTATTTCATCATCACAATATTGATTATTGATGCTTCTGAGCCTTTTCCCTAACCCTGCTCCCTATAAGTTAGTTTCTTGAAGGAAGGAGGCATTTAAAATTTTGTCCATGGATCATTATTGTATAGTACAGTATCTTGTGTATACATAGTAGGCACTTAATGCATGCTTATTGAATTGAATTTATTTGAAATGCATTTGCTTATTTTCTTTCCCTCACAACCCATCTAATTTCCCCCAACTCCAACAACTCCCCTTACTACCACCACCATCACTACCAACAGTAGTAGAGCAGGTGCCTCTGACACTATCCTTATGAAACTTATTTCTTTATACCTTAGTTTTTGTCACCTGTCAGATGAGAAAATTGTACTAGATGGCCTCTAGGTTCCATTCTGTTCTAGATCTTTGATTCTGTGATTACTTTTACCTTATTAACAACTCAGTATAAATGGACACTAATTATTTGCACATACTTTGTCCATATAGATTCTCCCATAGTCTGGTCTTCCTAGAAAGGAAACAAGAATTTATTAAGAACATCCTATGTTTCAGACACCATTCCAAGTGCTTTACAAATATTATTTCATTTGATTCTTAAGATATTATCAGATCCTATTGTTATCTCCATTTTACATTAAGTGACTTATAGTCACACAGTTAGTAAATATCTGATGCCTGACCTGATTTCAGGTCTGGCTCTCTGTCCACTGTACCACCTACATTGCCATAAACAAGGATCTAGCAATAAATCCCGGAATTAATTTGTTGAGGGCAAGTAGAAACATCAAAGAAAATAAGGGGACAATTAGTTAGAGATCTTCATTAATTCTATAATTCATAGATGATAACTAAAAAAAAAGACAACCAAAAAGTAACTTGTGGGTACATAAATAATAGCCACATTATCACAGTGGGTTTCAGTAGAGTTTCAGAAGCTAAAAGACTGGGATGTGTTGGCTTTTTGCCTCTATCTGTGATACCTATGCTGCAGGTTTAGCACCTACCCAGAGGTTTGCTTGTGTGCCTGTTCATCCCTACAGCTCTTTTGTTGGAGTATACCTTAAACTGATTTAGGAAACCCAAAGGTTTTCTAAAACAAGAAGCCTAAGAAATGACTGTTTTAGATCATATTACTAATCCCACTCTGGAAATTGCTATCTGACTGTATCCATTATTCTTGACCAAAAGGAACAACAAATTTATGGCAATACAGGCCATCCTCAGCAACGAGATCAACCAAATCATTTCTAATGGAGCAGTAATGAACTGAACTAGCTATGCCCAGAAAAAGAACTCTGGGAGATGACTAAAAACCATTACATTGAATTCCCAATCCCTATATTTATGCACACCTGCATTTTTGATTTCCTTCACAAGCTAATTGTACAATATTTCAGAGTCTGATTCTTTTTGTAAAGCAAAATAACGTTTTGGTCATGTATACTTATTGTGTATCTAATTTATATTTTAATATATTTAACATCTACTGGTCATCCTGCCATCTGGGGGAGGGGGTGGGGGGGTAAGAGGTGAAAAATTGGAACAAGAGGTTTGGCAATTGTTAATGCTGTAAAGTTACCAATACATATATCTTGTAAATAAAAGGCTATTAAATAAAAAAAAACAAATTTATGGCAATAAATGAATTATTAATATTTGACAATATAAATAGAAACAGGTATTCTTTAGATACTAAAAGAAAAAATCAAATATTCTAATAAAAAGTGACTATTTGTTGATTACATATAGGGATATCTTTAGTATGGAAAGCAAAGTAATTAACATTTCTTTTTTGTTTAATTGTTGATTTTTGGAAGAGGAGTAATTATATTTGAGGGTTTTCTTTTAATGTAAATACATTTAAAAAGTCTCTTTCAAGGTCCTCAGAGTTTTCTTCTTGCAAAGTGATGATTGGAAGGGTTTGGGGAATTATGCAAAAAATGGACAATAAATTCCACATTTAGTGACAGTGAATGGCAAATGGCAATCTGAAAGTGTTGCTAAGGGTTTTTAAAAATCCAATTAGATTAAAAAAAACTGGATTGGCAATCCTACATACATTTAAGATAGTTATACTGCCAGGCAGTTTCTCAAAAAACTCGTTAACTTCCACTGGGGAGCATCACTAACAGATGGGACTTTTTTCCCTTTAGATTTTTTCAATAATTAGAAGAAAAGTCTTGTAAAAATTTGAACACGAATGGAAGATTTTATCTCACTTGCCGATGCATCAGTTTTAATGTCAGCAGGGAAATTATGCAAAAAGAAACCTTTTTATGGAGCAAAGAAATGAGATTTCATTGCCATTAAAACTGGGCGATAGGGAAGGACTAAAATTTAGGGTAAGATTCTCTGACAATGTTGTGGGTCATTTTTTAAAGTAGTTGCTTTCTCCGGTTCCTCCTCCTATTCCTGCTCAACATTTACCATAAATTAGAACCCAGGAGAAACAAGTATAGTAGTCTCATCTTTGCTGACTAAGGTCTTCTTATCCTGAGTAATTCTTTGTCTTTGCAAGCAAGTCAATTCTGTTCTTTGGACCTCAATTATATCATGTATAAATTGAGTGGGGGTAGACTTAATGACATTAAAGATTCTTTTTTTAGCTAAAAATTTATAGTTCTATGTCTAGAAATAAATCCCTTCCTCAGAAGCTTTCCAGAACATTTAACTTCTAAGAATTTTGAGAAACAAATCAGTGGCCTGTCTCTACAGGTAAACAAGTTAGTCATTCATAGAGTTTAGATGGGATTGGACCTTATGTCTAATCCACTCAGCGTTCAGTCCATTCAGTGAACAAACTAAGGTAAGAACAGAAGCAATTGAGACGATCAGAATCAATCAGAATTATCACTCAGAATAATAAAAAAATTGTTAAATACTTATTGTCAAGTTATGTCAAGTAATATATCTGGTTACAAAGGCACTGAAGATACAAAGAAAGATATACACAGTTTCTATATTAAGGTGCTTATCTTCTGATGGGAACGACAATATAAATGTTACTAACAGAATCTTCAGCCACCTCCCCCCCAATCTTTTCCCCAATAATTGAAAGGAAACTCTTGTAAAGATTTGAAGATGAATGGAATATTTCCTCTCACTTGCTGATGCATCAGTTTTTAATATCAGTGGGGAAATTATACAAAGTACCTTTTTATGGAACAAAGAAATGAGCTTTCAACTGTTTTTGATTGAAAATACATGCAAGGTATATGTACTAGGTCCATACAATATATATCATGTTAATATAAACCTCTACTTTGGGGATCCAAATTCTCTTTGGCTCTCTTCAGCTCTTCCATTCAAGACTAACTTAAACTTCTACAAGTGTTATTTTATTCATGGAGCTTCATAAACTTATTGTTTATCCAAATAAGCTCTACCTCTCCTTTAGTGATTTCATTTCCACCTCTTACCTATGCCTGAATTAATTTTAAAAATGGATACATTTACATGGGATAGATAGCATGTATATATAATATACTTGTTGACTGTCATTGACAATAATTGGATATATATACATACATATATGTAAAATATGCATATATATAGACATGTGAATAAAAAGATATGTTCTCTCTTCCATTATTGTTTCATGTTCCAATGTATCTTATATCATTATCATTATGTAGCCCATGATTCCTTTCACAGGGATCCCATTCCTTTCAAATAATATGGCTTTAAGGCCCTTTAAAAAACTGTTATATAGTATCATGTTTCACAGGCATCCAAGATCTATTTAGACTAACCTCCATCTTCCTGAGGTTTCCTTATCATTTCCCTACATTTTTGAAGAGAGCCTCAATATATTCTTATCTTCCTCATCTATTTTACTCTGTACCACTGATGAATCACCACTGATTCCCTGATCAAAACTTTTCAATATTTGTCAATTTCATTCATAATAGTATCCAAACTCTTTAGCGTAGCATTCAAGGCTCTCTATAATTTGATTCTTACCAAGATTCCACCCTTATCAGCATTATTCACACTTATCATATTGTGTGTTCTACATTATTTAGTATTCTGTGAGCATGTCCTAAACTTTTTCATCCCTTTATCTTTATTAATTCATTTTTCTATGTGTATGCTTCTGTATATGTCCTTTCTGTGAATTGAAGTCTATGCTTCAAGGCCCAGCTCAAAAAGTTCCTTCATCAAGAGGCCTTCCTTGATATTATCCATGTTCCCCTAAGGCAGAAATGATTTTCTTTCCCTTGAACTGTTCTGGTTCTTCATTTATACTTCTTACATACTTTTCATATCTTATTTTTGTTGTAGTTATTTGCATAGTTCCTTGTCTCACTTTCTGAACTGTAAATTTCCATGCCTGTTTCTTCCAGCTCAGAGCAGTTTCCTATTAATGATTCACTAAACATGTTAGAATCTGATGCACTAGAAATTAATATATAATAGTAATTATCATTATTATTATTATAGCTAATATTTTTATAATGTTTAAAGTTTGCAAAATGCTTTAAAAATAGTATCTCTCTTTATCACTCCAATAACCCTGAGAGGTAGGTGCTATCATCATATCCATTTTACAAATGAGGAAACTGAGGCAGATAGAGGTCAAGTCACTAATCTGGGTTCACACAGATACTATTTAACTTAGGTCATCCTGACTCCAGGCTTACTACTCTGTGCGTTATAATGCTACCTAACTACCTCTGTAATTGGAATTGAGAGTTGGGAAAGACTTTAGAAGGTGTTTTTAAATAGTGTTTTATTTTTCCCCAATTACATATGAAGACAATTTTAAACATTCATTTCAAAAGTTTTTTGTGTTCCAAATTTTCTCCTTTTTGAATCCAATTCCCTCATGTCACTTATGAGGAACCTTAGGTCCAGGGAGATTAAATGGTTTTCCTAAGGTCATATAGACAGGAAAGTTTTAAACTCAGATTTCCTGATTTTATATCCAACACTCTATCCACTGTTCCATTTAGCTGCATGCTCATTTTGTAGTCTAATGCCCAGAGACAGGAATCATAATGAAATAGAAATAACCCTTTAACACCAGGTACTAGTTTCTTTTTAATCCTCCCCCCCAAAATTATGGTATAACTTTTGCTAATAACATCATTGGAAGCATCTCATCTTAAATATTAAAATTCCAAGTGCAAACTCCATTCTTGGCTCTTGAATTTATTATATTTTTCTTTCCTTATAAATGCTATTTGGAGACTCAGTTCCTAGTGAACACACCTAGTATCTATATAATTACATCGGTGAGTCAATTTTAGTAGCCTACAAAATTAGGTTTTAGAATTGGATGGACTTTTATGATGCTTAAAGCAACCATCATAATATTGGTTACCCTTCCTCAAGGTCCATTTGTTATTCTTCTTGTTGTTTACCATATTCTCTGAGAAGCTGGGAATGAAAATCATTTTTTTGAGGGAAATAAGAACATGTTTTCTTTTTCCATTGTGGATGACTGCGAGTGTGGTGGTAGGTTAGAATTCACATATTTGCTAGATCCCTACAAAAATAACTTTTTATTCCCTTTAAGAAGACATTGAGGGTGTCAGGAAATATACAAATAAAAATACAGAAACTCAGACTGGGAAAAAACTCCAAGAACAGGGGAGGTGGAGTGGAGAGATGAGAGGAGAATTGGAGATGAGTGAGTATTATTCCATTCAATATAGCATACCTGAAGTAGTGGTTTTTGTTTTGAGTGACATATTTTAGGAGAAATATGGATTAACTGTAGAATTTCCACAAGAGGGAAATCTGGATGGTAAAGGAACTAGAGAGTATTTTATACTTCAACAAGGAGCAGAGATTAAGCTGGGAAGAGTGGTGAATAGTGGTAGTGGGAATGGTACAGTGTAATGTCAGACATAGTCTAGTATTGTAGTCTCTCTTTCTAATCCAGGACCCAATCCCCTTGGATTCGGGTTAATAAGAAGTCAATATTTCTAGTGTGAATCTTTACCAATTTCCCATACCACTTAGGGGCTTCCTTATTTCCATGTTGTTAGTCTCTACTCCTTCCCTTATCCCTACCACTTATCCCCTTAAACTCCTTTTCAGTTCTAGCTCTTATGAGAATAATCAAATCAATACTACTATTTTAATGACAGATCATGCAATTGCTCTATTACCAGAACCACAAACCCTATCTCATCCCTGGTCAAAATATTTCTCTTCCATATGTATTGTATTCTCTTTGAATAAATATCCCACTAAGGGCAGAAACCGGGCTATTGTTATTGTAATGGTGGAATAGAATTCATAGGTTAACTTATTTGTTCATCGTTCTATCCCCAACACTTAGCATAAGGTGTAATATCTAGTAAATGCATAATCTTCTGTTTTCATTTATAAGTAACTTGTAAGATCCTGAAAGGTTCCATGTAGGATGTGGTAACCAGGTAAAAAAGGGACAAGAAAAAGAAAAAGACTTAGGTAAAACTTAATGATTTCATAGTCTGATAATTGGTCTGACCCCATCTGACTTTACCTTGTATGTAAAATCTAGAAACTGTGAATGCAGGGTCTTCTTGTCCTTTGTAGCTCCAAAACTACAAATTGTATCTGGAAATTTTCGTTCTATCAGAATAGACAGAGACTGAATGGACCGATCCTGACAATGAAAAGATGTGACTTCCTAAGATCAATGGATACAGGTATTATGTGAGAGAAGTTCAGTTCCCAGAACTTTTGGGAAGCTGATGTATTAGATCTTTTACTTTGCTATTCACTCAGAATCAATCAATAAGTATTTATTAGATGCCTACTATGTACCTTAGGTAAAAGAATAAAATGGGACTTGCAATTATGGCTTCCTTTAATAACATTATGAATCCTTGTTTGGTTCGTTGAACTTCCTCAATCTTATGCACTGCCATTTTGCAACAATCTGCAGACATCTTAAATGTGAAACAATGTAATTGCTGTACTTGTGTTCAGCACCACAGGATTGTGGGACTTAAGAGATGACAGGGATGTTCATGGTCACCTAGTACACTTTTTTTTTCATTTTACATTGGAGGAAAATAAGACCCAGGGAGCTTTAGTAACTTGTCCAAGATCATGCATTCAACAATCAGTTCTTCTGATTCCAAATGGTTCAATCATACTGCTACACTACTGTAATTGGTTTGAAAAGGAAAAGCAAAAATAATGGTAGAAAGCTCTCCTTGTCTCTACCATTTAACTTCCATGTCTAGCTTTGATGGATCCTGGTTATCTTTCAAAGAGGTAAGGGAATGGGTAGTGCTGTTGCCCTTAGTGCCTTGGCCATGGCAATTACCAGTCCATTCCCACAACTTCCTTTGCTTCAGATGGAGATGAAAGGTCTGGAACACAGGCATGGTGACAGCTTTGGAGAGCTGCTCAGAGCAGTGTCACTCTGTAACCTGACCATGGAGGAGTCATGGATTTTCTCCTAATTTGTTGCGGCATGCCAGGAAAGGCAAAATCTGGCTATCAAATATGACCATTACCAGATGTGTTCAGTTAATAAATTCTGGTAAATGGTTCAGCCCTTCTTGGTAATGGTTTTGTCCTTCTGCCACCCCGCCCTGATTAAGGTGATATGAATTCACTTAATTAATATCAGTTTTTTTAAATAGATTTTGTTGATTTATTTTTATTTTTTATATCTCTTGGATTTGTGTAGAAGTTGTTCTTTAAAATATTCACTGAAGCTGACATTGCTTAAATTCTCTCCCTAAATGGCTGGGGAGAGAGACATGTTTTAGAAAACTCTGATGTTTATGCTATTTAATGCAAGATAATAGCTGTGACTTGAATTAACCATTTGTACAATTATCTTAGCTTCCCAGACTTCCCCTGCAAGTTAATAGCTCTCTTCATTCCTCTCTACTTTTATATCTCCCATCCATCCTTCATGGCTTTGCTCTAGACCTCCCTCTGCTATGACTGCTGTCCCTAAAGATATCAGCTTTCATTGATCTTTCCTTCACTCTTTTTATATGCTTTAACTATACTGCAATCAACACCTTATTATTAGCTGCCAGAGACCTTCTTGTGTACTATCTTATTCTATAATTGTCCTGATCAGATAATTCAGTACTTTATCAGCCTTAATTCAGCAATTCAAGGATCTGTTGTTGCTTAGATGCAGGTTATCCCTCCACTAATGTCAATTACAACCTTACCATAATGATCTCCTCTTGGATTTCCCATAGGCATTCAAAGAGCTTCATTCAAGTCTTAGGGTAGATATTGTTCCTCTTTTATAGTTGAAGAACCCAAGGTCTAGAGATATAAAGTGACTTGCTTAGTTCAACACAGGGAGTAAGTGGTGGAATCAAGGCTCAAAAGTAGATTGATTCCTTCTGACATGGTTTATCAATTGATTTCTAGGCCATTCATTTTCTATAGATATGATAGATAAAGAAAGCATTTATTAAGCATTAAGCATACATAAGGTATTGCACATAATACCAATCAGATGCCAAAGTAAACAAGTAAAAAAACAAAAAACAAAGAGAAAGACAGTTCCTACTCACAGGGAATTTATATCTTAATTAGGGGAGATAATAAGTATTTATAAAGCACCCACTGTTTGCCATTGTGCTAAGCATTAGGGATATAAAGAAAGCAAAAGACATTCCCTGCTTTTAAGGAGCTTACAGTCTAATGGGGAATACAATCATGTACTAACAATATGTATACAGAATAATATATAAAAGAAAAATGAAAAAAGGTGAGAGTCCAGAGAATCAGGAGCTGAGCCAGGAGTGAAGTGAGCATGGCTCTCCTGGGTACTTCATTAATAGGGGGAAGAAGCCCAAGTAAAGTCTAGTGTTAGCTCTAGGATGAGAGAATAGCTGAGACAAAGAAAGAAAAGTCCAGTTAGTCAGGAGGAGAGCTGGCTTAGTAGAGCAACACTTAGATAATGGTTGCCCAAGAGATTAAGCCTGCATGGGAGAAGAATTTGACTTGGGAGATCATGGATCCCTTGTTGGATGTCTTCAAGCCAAGACTGGGCAGTTGGACTATGTCACAGATAGCACTAGAGTCTGGGTTCAGTCAGTTGACTTCAGAAAACCCCTGAGATTCTCTGACTTCATGATTCTCCTTTGGAAGCCATCTATTTCTTAATGATCTCTATGCATGTGGTTGCTTTCTTTGAGTCCTACCATCTGGACACATTTTATTACATCCCAAACACCACAATCAATATTGAAGGGAGCCATTTGCTAATTCACACTAGCACTTCCATGGATCCATTACCATATAACTTAAGCTTAAGCAGACAACTTGATGTAGTAAATAGTGGGCTAGACTTGAGGTTAAGACTTGAGAATGATAGCTACCTCTAACACTTATTAAGTGTTTGACCTCAAGAAATTCTAGTGACTTCTTATCCTTAGTTTTCTCACCTGTAAAAATGGAAATGATAGCAATGACTAATGAGTTGTTATGAAGTTCCAAATAGATAATATACATGAAACACTTTTAAAAAATCTAAAAGAATTTGTTATTTGTTTGTTTTAATTGTTATTAAAGTATTATATAATTATTATTTAGTAATTGTCATAGTGATAATATTGATGATTATACTATTTTCCATGGTACAGAACACGACATCCATATATTCTTGGTTCTATTCAATTCTTGTCCAAGTTTTCCCATAAAGTCACCATAGAAAAACTACTCAGTTTAATACAATGAACAATTTATGCAGCAATTAAGCTAACCATATATTACAGTCAATTAGTCAGCACATATGAAGCACCTTATATGTGCCTTGCCCCTGGGATACATAGATAAAAAGCAGTCTCTGTCCAACAGAATACAAGAAGTTTATGTTCTACTGAAGGAAGTGACATACACCAATAGAAGTAAATACAAACTAATCTCAGGAGAAACACTATCTGGAGAGGCCAGGAGAGGCCTTCTATAGGGCATATAATTTGATCTGAATTTTTCTAGGAAATTTTAGAGATAGAGATAAGGAGGGACTATATTCCAGGCATGGTGGGATATGGAATGCCATCTATGAAGGACTATAATTAAGCTAATTTGGTTGGATTGTAGAGTGAAGGGGAATCATAATCCTGTAAATATAGTATATTTTACAATAAAGACAAGTTATGAGGGCCCTTAAATGCCAAATACAGGTCTGATCCTAAAGGCAATAGAGAGTCACTGAAGTTTGTTGAGTACCGTTCCGTGTTTAGAACTCTTATTTAGAAAGCTCACATTGACAGTTATGTGAAAGATGAGTTGGAGAAAAAGGAGAAGCTGGGATCTAAGGAGATCAATTGGCAAGTTGCTGCAAAAACCCAAGCAAGAGTTGTTGGAAGCCCAAACTAGTATGGTGATTATGAGAGTGAAGTAAAGAGAAAGGAAAGCATGAGAGTTGTTGTGGAGTAAGAATGATTTAAACTTGTTTCCTGATTAGATAGTCCATCAGTCAATGAAAGTAAGAGTATGTAATGACTCAGAAGACTCAAACTTGGGTAACTAAAAACATAGTGATGCTCTCAACCATGGTCTTCTGTCATTATTACTGGCCCAACTAATTTTCTAATATAAGATCCTTCCTAGTTGATGCCATTTATGGGTGCAATTCAATCATTATGTGAAACTCATTTTGCAACTCATTCAAAATGCATCTGTGATCTTTTTTATGTGAACTTTCCCTTTGGATATTTGAGTTCTGCCTACTCTTGTCAGCTTTTTCTAGTCCATAAGCTCCCACAAGGTCACCCCAAGTAGGAACAGAAGTGATTTTCTGCCTCTGCTAATTCTGAGACCATTTATATCTTGTCTTTTTTACAATCCAGTGGACCAAATTGATGCTTATTTTAAAAAAATATATATTTATTAAAGCTTTTTACTTACAAAACATATCCATAGGCAATTTTTCTACATAATGACCCCATGTGGGTCCCTTTCCCTCCTTTAAGATCTTCTTGGGATATAATCCCAGTAGAAACACTGATACTAATTTTTAAAATTTTCTTATTAAAGAGATAACAGAATTCCATATTTCCTCCTTTAAGGGCCAATGATTTGCTTTAAAACAATTGAGATAATGTACTATTTTAAATTTTATTTTAAAAATTGTGTCTCTGTATCTCATCCAAAGTAGAAGTGTAGGAGTTATTCATCGAGTTATTCCTACTCTAGTTGTCATATAAATTTTAACCTGTTCCATTTCCAACGTTAGGCAATTTGGTGTCTTTGCTTCTTTGATACTTTCCATATTAATGCCAAACTTAGTTTTCTACTATTATTCAGAACTCCTGAGCTCAAGAGGTCTCCCAGTCTCAGAATAAGGATTTCAGATGTGTGTTCCCACACAATTGTGTTACATTATATACTATTGTTGTGTATACATATATACAAACATGTTTATGTGCATTCATATGTAGAATATACTAATAAATATATACACATATACATATATATTACCCACACATATATATTATGTACATATATGTATATGTTATATACTGCTATACTAACAACTTTACTTATAGTAAATTTAGCGCAAGTGATTTCATTTGACTATTTCCCTGGGAAAAGATCAAACTTTCCCCATGGAAAAGAAGGTAGTTTTTAAGTGATCATATTCTCAGTAGTTACTTACTGGGCAGATAGGTGGCTCACTGGACAGAAGACTGAACCTTCAGTCAGGAAGATGTGAATCCAAATCCAGCCTCAGAAACTTAACTAATTGTGTCTCTGAGCAAATTAATTATCTGCTGTTTGTCTTAATCACTAGAGAATGAAATGACAAACCACTCCAGAATCTTTGTGAAGAAAATCTCATGGACATATTGATATACCATGGTTCATGAAGCCCCAAAGAGTTGGACACAACTGAATGATTGACCAGTTATCTTTATGGCCCTGAACAGCTCTGTGGCCTTGGACAGCTAATTTAATGCAACTCTCTAATACAATCTAGTGTAGAGAAGGTACTAATCTTTATGAGTAGAAGGGGTTTCCTCACTCTGGAATTACCTATGCTCATGAAATCATAGGTTTTGCTTCCCCACTCCCTTCTCCTATGGTTTCTTCTTTAACTGTGGGGTTCAGTGGTCTTGACCAGTCCAACTTTTCCTGGTCCAGTCAATAAGTGAATGCCCATTCACTCAAAGCCAAATAGACATGAAGTGCTCTAGGACCTGCCATTTATGAATGGATACAAATCCTTTCCCCGGTTCTCTGGCTCCACCCCTGTGTTTCTGCAGCCTTTTGGAATGAGGTCAGGTTTGGGATGTGCCTGCTTATCTCTTCCATGACAGTCCAGATCAAGATTAATCTTAAGCCATTTGTTTTGCTGCTTCACTCAGCCAACAGGAGGGGGAGGGAACCCCAGGAGATCTGTTTTTTATGAATGGATGAATGAATGAGCATGATGTAACAAGCTAAGAGAGCCTGTCTCATGGATTAGCAATGAAGAGACTGTCATTGACATACAACAGTAGTCTATTTAAATTCTACTCAAGTGCAACTTAATTGTAAAATCAAAAAAACAACCTAAAATATTAAAAGTCTTAATTCTAGCTTAACATTTTGTCTCATAAATAGGGTTTGTCAAGTTGCTGAAAAAAATTCTCCTTCCAAATGCAGTGGGTGGTTCTTTTGCTATGATTTCCTTTTTGTTTTCTGTTTTCTGGTTCACTGTTAATGCAATTGGTTTTTTGCCAGAGTAGTTTGTGAATTCTAGCATGAATTTCCATTGAATTCTTAGCCTTGGCAAACATCCTGTTTAGGCTGAAAGACATTAAGTTAATAATTTTACATGTTTGGTCATGGCACGTAGCTATCTATGATTCTCTGTTACAGATATACATACAATAACAACAACCTGGCATCAATCATCTTGTTTGATTAAAAAACCATTCTGTGAATGAGACAAAACTCATATTATGCTTTATAGGGGGGGGAAATGAGGCTTACAGAGCTCGAGTTAAATATCAAGATGAGAAAACATGTATTTCACAAACTTGTGACCTGCCCAGAATCACACAGCTATTATGTGTCAAAAGAGATTTGAATCTAAATTTTTTGACTATATTTGGAATCTTATCCATTATGGCACTTAGTTATGTCAGTATTAAGAATTTAAGACCATGAGAGACAGAGAGACAGAAATTATAGACTTTTAAGAATTATACTGTTTCAGAGATGAGAGGGAATGTCAAAATCAATTTAACTTTCTTTTTATAGTGATCTAATTCAGCTTCAGGAATATAAAATATTTTCCTACATGATGCTGAGTATTAATTATATGTATTTGAGCTATTATGCAAATATGTGTTGTATGAATGTGTGGACACAAGAAAGTGAGGAAGACCCTCAGCATACTGAGTTTACTCCCTGTGAAAAACTTATGAGAAGACAAAGGGAAAAGTCCCATTGGATGAATAGGAGTGAATGGATTGTAATATACTTTGATGGGAAGAATATCTATATAGATGAAGTCATGGATCTATATGATTATTTTAGTATGTAATTAATGTTTTTTTCTAAATCATTTGGAGGTAGCATAGAGTGATGAAAGATGTTGGGTATACTGACTGTGCCACTATGGGCAAGTCACTTAGCATCTCTGCAATGGTTTCATCTCTAAAAGGAGGGGAACTCAACTCACAGGATGTCTGTGATATACAAAAATATTGAATGTGAAGTGCTTTGTAAAATTTAAACGACTATGTAAATGTCAACTATGATTAAACCATAATATGACCTAAATGTGAACTGGGATTTACATTAATAGTCCGGCCCGCATACTCAATAGCTGAGGCAACTGGGCCACACAGTGGATAGAGCACTGTACCTGGAGTCAGCAAGACTTGAGTTCAAGTCTGGACTTAGACACCATGTTGTGACAACACTTTGTCTCAATTTCTTCAACTTTAAATGAAGATTACATACAATAGCAATTACTTTCTGGGTCTGCAAGGATCAAATTAGATTATATTCTTAAACCTTTGCAAACCTTAAAATAGTATGCAAATGTTAGCTATTGTTTTTATCTAAATGTAAATTTTCACCAATTTTCCACTTGTTATATTGTCTTTATTTGTTGTCTCTGTTTTAGTGACTAGTTAGAATGATAAGATAAAGAGGCCATATCATAGATCAGATACTATGTGGTAAGAAATCCTGCCCTGACCCCTTTTGGCAAGGATTGAGGATGCCAGAACAGCTGGAGCAAATTGAAAGTTCTGTGTATGTATATGCCCAGATGAATGCTTTTATAAGAAACACCAATAAGAAGAGTTAACGTGTACATGAAATAGTGTCCTGAATATAATCGAGTCTAAATATAAGATTGAAAGAATAAATCATCTAGTATTTATTAAGCACTTATAATTTTCTAGGTACTTAGTGAGGTGCTACCAAAAAAAAAAATAAAAAAAAGAACAAATGAAGAAACAATCCTTATTCCTCAGCAATTTACAAAAATATACATGATAAAATAGTATACACCAAACAAATAATTCTGATTATATCCCATACTCACGTTTTGTCTTAGCCAAATTTTGGTCCTATACAGTTACATATACTTCTATATAAATACAATTACAATTTGAGATAAAACTGTGAAGCCATTACCATCTTCAACCTAACAGAGCTTATCCAGGATAAAGAATAAACCACTTTCTCAGGAAAGTTTATCTTCTAAACTAAATGAGTCTGTTTGAGAAGAATTTACCTTTCCGAAAACATGTCTCTCATATATCAGTGTGACAAGTGACTTTTTCAAATATAATGAAGCGAGGATGGTAGTGTACCATCAGTAAGATTTCAGAAGCCCTTACAAAAAAAATAGGCCATTTAAAAATAAAGATAATGCCAGTCTTCAGCATTTGTCAAAGCATAAGTGATCAGCTCTAAAGTGATGCTTTTGTTTTTTCTTTTCTTACAGGTTGTCTTAGTCTTTGCTCTTAGTATTGGGGCCCTTGTCATATACTTCATAGATTCATCAAAGTGAGTATTCTCTTACATTTTCTTCTCCCTCTTTTCTAAAACAATGACTTTTAAAGTATCCAGTTGATTTTTCCCTTGACATGTGACTTAATTTTCTTGATTGTGAGAAGAATTTTTGGAAAATGATTGGGATGCTCTGTGTTGACACGGATGGCAAAGCTTTGGGGAAGATTGTTAAAATCTTGTGTGTTGAGTTGGCTGAGGGAGGAGGAGAAAAAAGAGAATTAGACTCTTAAGGTATTCTACCTCTCCCCAAATTTGAATATTGGCTCTAGCTTAGAGTTTGCTGAGCAAAATTTAACCTAAAAAAAGCAAGAGGAAGGGGGAATTTAAGGTGAATCTGTAGCCCAAATGAGGCTCACCAGGAGGATTTCTGCTGTAAGTAATTTGGAAGTGCCATGGCTTTTGTTTTTGTGGGTTGATTTCCTTATTTAGGATTTCCTTGTATTCCTAATGTTTGTGGAAACACCTGGTAAGAATAAGACTATTCTTCTGCCTTTCATACTGAGATTAAAGACCAAATGTCTCTTAGTGAACCCTCTTGGTTACTCAAGGAAAGGAGTATTATAGAATCACATAGGAACTCTTGGAGATGGATAGAGGCCAAAACCATCTCCCACAAAGGTTTTGAAAATGGAAGTTATGACAGTTCTTTTTATGCAACCATATGAGGGGATGCCTAGACCTCTCCGATCTTATCCTGTGTCAAGCAGTATGTGCTGGACCAGTTGAAGGCAGATGACTTGAATACAGGTTCATTAATTGTGGGCCTAGCACAATTCAATTCTGGTTCAAGTGAAAGCTATCCTTGGCAGCCACAATTCTTTTGACTATTCTGGTTGACACTTTAAAAGGTACATTTAACCCATTGGGGAAGAACTGGGATGCAATCTGATTATTCTTGGATGGTGCTCATTTTGCTGGCAATTCAAAAATCCAAGAACTGCTTGAGAAACTTCTCCCTCATTTGTCTACAATTTCTTGAGCCCCATTCTCTCTAACCGATATTTTCATTGTTGAAGAACCTTCAATTCTTGGGCAGCCCATTTTGGGTGGGAATTGGCTCAGACCTCAGCATTCTTAATTCTGTTTCTGAATGACCTCCTGCTTAATGCCAATAAGTCGACTTCTTTGCTATGTTTTCAGTCACCAAGCTCTGGGAATGCTGGGGATATAAAGAAAAGCAAAAATAAGTATTCCTGCTCTCAAGGAGCTCACATTCTAAAGGAGATAACATGTCAATAACCATGAACATACATGAGTACACAAGAGAAACAGAAGATAATATAGAGAGAATTAGATACTACTTCAGGATATTTGCATTTATAAACAGAGCTCAAGAAACCATTTCAAGAACTCAAAAAGACATAGAAGAGTTCTCTTTCTTTCTCAGAACATTGTTCTAGGGAAAAACCATATCCAGAGTCCTCTGAGTACTGAAGATTACTCAGTATAATCCCCTCCTACAAAACTCGACCATATACTTATAACTTGGTTTAGTCAGGCAGAATTCCATCAAACTTCAATGCTGATTTAGAAGGAACAGAGTTGCTTAAGGCCCCAGATGAATGCAGATTCCTCTTTTGGGAAAGGTAAGTAGTTTAAAATATGTATCACACTCATTTCCTTATCCTTTTTTTCCTGGTTGAATTAATATTTTGCTAACACCCTTTTCCTTTTTCTCCACCTTATCTTTAGAGGTAAGGGTGTGTGACCTCAATATCTCCCATCATCTCTGCCACATCCCTGGTCTGTCCTTAGGAGCTCAGTCTCTGGATATAGGGCTCATCTTCCAGGAAATGTGGGTCTTTTTCTGCAGGTGAGTGATGGAATTGGATGACTATTAGAACTAGGTGGACGAATGGATGGCCACCTTACTCCTTCCTGGACCATTTTCTTTTTTCTATGTTGTTGTTTTTTTAATTACAAATAAAATTATGATCCTTATTGACAAACATTTGGAAAGTTGTTTTTCTTTATAGCGTCTCATAGCATGAACCCCAGTGCCTGGAAAGTCAAGCTTTGCCTTTGACTTTTGGGATGTGGAAGAAGAGAAGAGATATTTGGAAGCAAAAATTCTCTCTTCTAAATACTCTGCTCCATCCTACATTATATACTGTTTTTAGTTTCTGGAAGGAACTGGAGAGTGAAGAAGGTTGGAGTCCCCTTGGATTCTATTTTCTCTCGTAAAACCTATAAAATTCTATCTTGAGGACACTTGGATGATTATCAGCAGCATCTGCACTGCAAAATTTGCCTTGGATTTCCCTTAGTTTTACTGTTAGCTATTCTGAACATCGATGCAGCGTGGTATAATTGCACAAGTCCTGTCGATTTCAAATGAAAACTCATTAGACAGCTGGGATGTAATAAAAAAACTACTGGCATTAGACTCAGAAGACCTGGGTTAGTGCCACTTGCTATTTCTGTGACCCTGGGCAAATTGTCTTATCTCTCAGATGCAGTTTGCTCATCCATAAATTGGGGAGGATAATACTTTCAATACTCATCACACAAGATTGTCATGAGGATCAAATGAGAGCACTTTGTAAATCTTAAAGAACTATATAATTATATGCATGTAAACACTTTGAAAAGTACTATACAAATATAGATCACCATGCAGCAGCAACAACAGATAGCATTCCATCTGTCTGAAGATAGTCCTATAGTCCAGCCCTGGTCCTTCCCATTCCCAGTCATATTGGATCCTCCTTACTTTGGTGGGGGTATGGCATTGAATCTAGGTTTTCATTTGTATAGGGAAAAATATGGTTCCCTGACATCAAACTCCTTTCAGTGATGTGGACTGCCAATTAATCTGTAACTTATAGATTTAGAGAAGCCTTAGAGGTTCATATACTTAGAGGCAGGAAGGGCTGATGGATAGACAGCCAGTTTTAGTGCCAGAAGACCTGAGTTTCTGTCTTGTGACTATCATTTATGAGTTGTGTGAAAATGGACAAATTGCCCATCCTATTTGGTCTAGTAATAATATCATGCAATTAAACTCTTGTATCTTTGGCTTTTAATTGCTTGTTGAAGAAAACAGCAAAATCATAATCAGCATAGTTATCTCCTTGTTTCTCCCTGGCAAAGCATAATGATAGCTCATAGTCTGAATGAATAACTGTCCTCTTGGAATTTCATAGCTTTAAAATGTCAATTAAAAATTGCATTATTCATATATAAAGTTCAAATATGTGGAGTAGCATATGAGTGGCTCCAAATTCAAAGCAATTAATAGTGGCTTAAAAAAACTTGGTTTTAAAAAAAGAAAACTTTTCAGTCAAGAGATGAAGGTAAGAATTTTTTTTTTTCATGTTAAGTCTATGGAAGTCTAAGTCAGATGATAGGACAGAGTCAAAGTGGAAAACTTTGGAATATCAATTGCCTTTTCCTAAACCACATTATAATTTATTCTCCTAGTTTAATTCATGGTTAATGTACTCTAGCTAGACAGTGGGAGCCAATTTTTATAATATTTAAATCACAGATATATAACTGGATAGGAAATTCCTGCCAACAATAGTAACAACTTCTCAATTTTTTTTTTTGTCAAAGGCATAGAAAGTATAGATTAGATCACCATGTGTTATATTTGGTAGACAAATAGTAAGAATAATAATTTCTATCTTTTTAATAGCTTTCTAAGATTTGCAGATCACTTTACATTTATTGCTTCATATGATCTATCTTACATATTCTTGCTTTATAAGTTTTACTGAGATAGCGTGATGTATTATTCTAATCAAAAGATGCATGGTCCAGAATTATTTTACTTACTTGGTATCTATTGGGTAATAGTGAGATTTTTAAGTGAGCTATATTTCTTTTTTGTTTCTTTGGTATTGACTTTCAAAACTCTCACAAGACCTTAAAGAACCAATGGATGCATAATTTCCATCCACTTTCACCCCTACAGTCTTGCCCAATCAGCAGTTTCATTTTCTTATTAGCTTATGATAAGACCCAGAAGGAACATTGTGTCAAGAACTCTCCAAACTAGTAAGGCATTAATAGATATTTTTAAAGATAGTTCCATAGTATAGATTTTAGAAGTGAATAAGTAGCAAAGAAAGGATTAGGTAGAGTTCTAGGAGCCATGATAGCTAAAGAGAATGCTTTGAAATACACTTCAATCCAGAAATATGCTTTGTAATTCTATGGAGGGATATTTTCTCTTATTTGATTGCTAGAAGCTCTGGCAAGTACAGAAAGGCATTAAGTCTTCATTGAAAAGTTATTTGCTTATTTTAACACAAATTCTGTCAAAATATAGTCTTAACTCTATCCTTTTTACTTGAATTTTTTTTTTCAGGGATCAGTCACTTCTGCCTTCTTCTTGCCTTTATTCCTACACTTTTGGGTACTACTGATGACACTTTTTTTCTAACAAACTATAACATTCATAACAAGAAATATTTTTATATATGTACATCCAAATCCAAAATACCCAGTGAAACTCATGCGAATAATGAAGTCACTATCACTATTCCACTCTTGATTTTCCCCCTAGTCATAGGACCAGTAATTCCTTTCTAACAGATAAGGGGAGAAACACAACTGTGCCAGAAAAGGATAGAATTCATGAATTGTGTACTAGCAAACCAGTGCTACTTGCAGAATTTCAATAAGGAGCCAGAAGCTGGAAAAAAAAAAAAGGGAGTCCTTGGGATTTGCATTGTTTCAGTATCATTGTGGGCAATGATGATTCACATGTGTGAAGTTATTTATTCCTTTGATTAATGTTTAAATTCAGGTCCCTCTCATGCTACAGCTATGTGGATTATGAATATTTAATAATGCATATGCTTAAAGTGAAGGTCAGGGCTTGATCGCTGGTGACTTCAATGAAGCTTAACATCGCACTGAGGCAAGCAACCCGCTGTTAGCAGAGTAGAGCTGAAAGGTTATAACTTGTTAAAATTGTCTCTAATGGCCTTTTTTTATTCATTCCTAAAAAGCTACTCTATAGCCAAGGCACGAGTGCTAATTTGACCAATCTTTTTTCATAGCTTCTGGTACTTAATAGGGTTGTTTCAGGGTTATAATCACTGGAAACAAGAGAAGCAACTTGAGTTTTAGAAAATGGGATTGATCACTATGTAAATATTTCTATAAAATTGGAAAGTAGCTTTTCCCATCTCCTCCCTCTCACTACCACCCCCTGCCTCCAATCCCAGTCCAACCTAACCCAGGCCTGTTATTCTATTTTCTTTAAGCTAATGACTCTTGTCTACCATTTAGATATTATCAAAATGACACTCACCATTTTGCAGGCTGTTAAAAATACATATAGTCTAATAGTCCACAAAATTCTTCTGGAAGGCTGTAGTGAAAACTGGTAGGAATGTGACTGGGAAAGCAGGATTTTTTTAAGAAATGGAAACCAGCTAGAGAAAAGGTTCTTAACTTGGGGATGTATGAACTTTTTATTAAAATGCATTTTAATTCATTTTGTAACTATTTCAGTATAAGATGGTTTCTTGGTGACATGTATTTTTATGATATCACATAAACATATATATGTAAACATGCTATATTACACAAAAAAATTTATTGTTGTTCTTTAGTCATTTTTCAGTTGTATCCAACTCTGAGACCCTGTTTGGGATTTTCTTGGCAAAAATACTAGAATAATTTGCTATTTTCCATCTCTAGTTCATTTAATAGATAAAGAAACTGAGGCAAATTGGGTGAAGTGACTGGCTAGAGTAATGTATGAGACTAGTTCCACTGCTCTATTCAGTGGATCATCTAGACAGAATTATTCTAAGGAATCCAAAGGCATCACCAGACTTCCCAAGACATTCACAGCACAAAAATATTAAGAATCCCTGACCTGTGTTATAGATTCAGAGCTGAAAGGGACCTTATGTAATATCTAAATGAAGCTTCTCATCTTAGAGTTGAGGGAAGAGAGGCCATTGTTACAGAAATAATAAATTGCAGAGCTGTAATATGAACTGAGATCTTTTGGTTCCTAAACCAACATTGTTTTCATTCTACTATGCTGCCTCCAGGCAGTAGAAGCATGGGTAAGTCAACAGTTTTACCTTTCTGACCATCTTCAGAAGTTCTTCTATCACATTCTCAATTATGTAGTACTTTAGGAGTGAAAGAATCATTGGAACATTGGAAGCACTGAGCAAACTGAGACACAGAAAGTTAAAGTGAATTACTAAAATCATGCAACTAATTAGTATCAAAGCTTGGACTTGAATTCAGGTTTCCTAATTCCTAGTCTATTTCTTAGACATCAGTTGTTCCATCATCAGGAAAACTATATTTATTGAGGTAATTAACATCTGAATGAGACTTTTTTTTAAAAATCCCGAGCTATCTAGCAACACACCTGTGGGAAAAAGAAACTTCATTCCTTTTTATTTCTCCTGTAGGTAAATGACCACAATTTGGACTCTTCTTCCTCCTCTTGATTTTCTTCTTTCTTTATTATTCCAAATTTAATTTTTGGTGTTCAGATTTAATTTTAACTTAACTCTATCTAAATAGTCCTGGATTTTCTTTTTCATTAATAACAGTATCACAGCATTGCTTAGCTCTAGAGGTAGTGAAAGATAAAAGCTGCCATGATGTGTATTGAACAGTACCTACTCCATTGGGGTATGAATAACTTGGGATAAGGGAAAAATAATGAAATTTGTCAATTCACACAATGAATTATGAATGAAAACAATTTTTTAACATCTTCATATACCTTTTAGTAAGTAATATTTCCTCCCATTGCTGAAAATACTTGTTTTACAGTTTGTCAAAAGTTCACAAGATTTGACATGCATTCTTTAATTCTTCATCATGAAATAACATTTTTCCAACTTTTGAACCCATTTTTTAAAGTCAAGCCTTGATTGTAGTAGCCTGTAAATTTTCCGTTAGATTTAAATAAGTCAAGGTCTCAGATATTTAAACATGTTTATCTCCATATCTTGAATAAGTTTTAATCTTTCATGATATGTGACATAGTGCTATAGCATATGATCTCCATTTCATGAAACAGTCAATAAACATATATTAAGAGTATACTATTTACCAGGTATTGTGTTAAATGTAGAGGATATAAAAGACAGACCTTGTTCTCAAGGAGCTCACAGTGTCACAGGAGAGACAATATTCAAGAATCTCTGTACAAAGTATAAATGGGATGAATTGAGAATAATCAGCTGAGGGATTCCTGTAAGTTTGAAATAATACTTTTCAGTTTCTAAGCTCATTAAAAGTACAAAAAAATACCCAATTATTTTATTGGGTGTATGTCTTATATGAACTCATGAAGAAATCCACTTCTTAGAAATTTGCCTAGACTTTAACAATGATTTTGTCTTTGACCTGTTAGTTTAGTTTAGTTAATAAAAATTACTCTTTTCCAATCATCAGTACTTTAGAATTTGCTTTGTCTTGTTCATATTTTCATCACAACATCTTTTTAGTATTCTAACTGCCAGGTCTCTCTTAAGATACTTGCTTATTCTCTGACAGTGAATTAGGATGTTTCACAACCGATTTGATTGTACTTGGTGGTGGTGATGTTTCCAAACACACTTGTGTTTATACTTCAATGCAACCAATCCTGTTTTATTATGGGCTTGAATAACAATTGAATGCTTTGTTTATTTCCTTACATCAACAACCACCACAATATCTCTACCAATCTTTGAAGTGTGATCTTTAAAGGCACAATTGTGTACATTTCCTTAGAGTTAGAGCCATTCTTAAAAATCACAAGATAAAAAACAGAAGAAAGAAAACAATGAAACATGAGTATATGGCCTAATCTCCATCATGAAGCTGAAAATTAACAAATAGTAAGGAACCGCTTAATTTCGTTTTACATGGCCAAGGTCATAGATTATTTAGAGATTAATTTCTCCAGTTCTATATGATGATCAATTCTGTTGGACCTAGCCATCTTCAACAATGAGATGAATCAAATCAGTTCCAATGGAGCAGTAATGAATTGAGTCAGCTACACCCAGTGAAAGAATTCTGGGAGATAACTAAGAACCATTAAATAGAATTCCCAATCCCTATATTTTTGTCTGCCAGCATTTTTTATTTCCTTCACAGGCCAATTGTACACTATTTCAGAATCCAATTCTTTTTGTACAGCAAAATAACGGTTTGGACATGTATACTTATTTTGTATTTAATTTATACTTTAACATATTTAACATGTATTGGTCATCCTGACATCAAGGGGAGGAGGTGGGGGGGAAGGAGAGGAAAAATTGGAACAAAAGGTTTGGCAATTGTCAATGCTCTAAAATTACCCATGCTACAACTTGTAAATAAAAAGCTATTAATAAAAAATAAAAAAAGAACTAGGGGGACACTTTATAAGATGACCTGAATAGTGTAAAGGAAAAGAACCCTGAAAGCTGTCATTATACAAGCATTTTCAGATGTGATCAAAAAAGAAAAAAGAAAAAAATAATTTCTGCCCCAAATAATTCACATGCTACTATACTGTAGCAGGACTCTGGGATTTGCTTGTATTCAGAAAATTAGAAAATGTGATTTTTCATTTCTGTCTCTGTCTTACTGGGTCTCTCAGAGTTGCTGGCACATAGTTGGCACTTAATAAATTCTTGTGAAATTGAAATTAATTAAAATACATTCCAAGCAGATCTTCCACTTTGAAGACTTTTAATACTATGCTATTAGTTAGGTACAAATAAGAGCAGTTCATCAAAAAAAAATTATAGC
Organism: Sarcophilus harrisii; assembly: GCF_902635505.1. Classification (NCBI taxonomy): domain Eukaryota; kingdom Metazoa; phylum Chordata; class Mammalia; order Dasyuromorphia; family Dasyuridae; genus Sarcophilus; species Sarcophilus harrisii. The sequence continues at coordinate 608,996,253 of NC_045427.1, forward strand.
CCAATCCATTAAACTCATTTATCATCTTAAAGAATTGCAAAATTTAATTACCTTTTAGATGTAGGGTTTTTTCCTTCCAAAATATAACATACCAGTTGTATCCCTATGCACACAGGTTGGAACTACAGTGAATGTCTTTGCTAATTTCCATCATCTCTGGCTAACACCCTACTGATCTATGCTCATTTTCTCAATCCATGGCAAGATATATTTAGGATCTTAGCTATAAGACTAGAAAAATTCTTAGAATAGTAAATGAAGGAATTGAGCACCTTAAAAAAGTGGTTTTTCCAAGGTCACATGGGTTATTAATGGTATAACTGGGATTTGAACACAAGTTCACTGGCTACAAATTCAGAGTTCTTTCCTGGGCTCTGCAAAGCTAGATTCTGGCCTTTTTATTTCTATAAAAGTTCACTGCTTCCAGCTTTGGTCTCAGAGATGGCAATCACCAACAATAAATCCACTAAATGTTTAGCACATAGTAGGCAATCTAAGAGAAGTACATTATATTACTGCATTCACAGTTGACATGATGGCAAAACTATACAGTCCCCAACTACCTAGAATTTTATATAGGAGGAAACCTTCTGTTTTCTCTACTTGTAGGAACTTGTGTTCATTTGTTTTAGTCATGTCCATTTTTATTCTTGACAAAGATACTGGAATGGTTTGTTGTTTCCTTCTCCAACTCATTTTATCTCTGGGGAAACTGAGGCAAAGGGGCTAAATGACTTGTCTAGGATCAAGGCTAGATGCCCAAGGCTAGATTTGAACTCAGGAAGATGAGTCTTTCTGACTTGGGACCCAGAGCTCTATCTATTGTAGTATCTCCTATTTTAGATTGTATTGTTGCATCTTCATGGTTTCTACTCTTCTTTACCTTATTTATGAAGTAAATTGTGTTTATATTAGACTGTTAGAACCATAATGGGTTTGAAGTTTATCTGGTCTCAAGGCTCAGCTGCCAAGGTGACTTAGGTCCAACTAAATTAAGTAAGTTTCCAAGGGGCACTCATCAAGTTATTGATGTCAGTACTAGGACTAGAAAATCCAGTGGGTTTTTCTTTTCCATCACGTACCTTCCAACCAGTTTCATTAAACTTTTCCAGGAGATGGTTAGTTTGCTACAACATTCTCTTTCATTAAAAAAGGCTCTAATTTTCTCTACCCCTTGCTGACATTTTTATTGTAAGGTTTTGGTTTGGAAAATTATGGGTAGAGAAAGTTCAAGGTCAGAGTGTTCAGAACAATACTGCACATCTGTGAAAGGGAAAGAACAGTAGGAGCAGAGCAGCTGGGGGAAAGAATAGAATATCAGATGGTGAAGTATCAGTGAACCACAGTGGGATGGGAAAGGAGGTAGAATCTTCAGGGAAAAGAAGCTTTTAATATCTAGCAAATTGAGACATCCTCATTCCAGTTTGGACTTTAACCTTATGAGAAGCTCATCATACAGGCACGATTCAGGAAAATGTCAGTTACCCAATGACATCTACTTACATAATTTACCAACCAATTCAAGTGCAATGGTAAGTATGGGATATATAACTGATGGGAGTCCCCTCGTCCCACTGAGTTAAAGAGAAACTCAGACTACAGGTCTTCTCCCAGCTAATAGTCAGATAAAAGTTTTGTCAGCCATGTTTATTATTATTATTACTACTACTATTTTTCTTGTATTTTACTCATTGTTCTTCATTGGCTCCATGCTTCTGATGGAGTGGATACTCAGTATTTTAGGACCATAGATTAGGAAGTTTAGAGGCCATCAAATCTAAAATCTTCATTTTATAGATGAAGAAATGAAGTATATACAAGGTGGTTAAGTGACTTGTGTTTGGGGTCACACTACTAGAACATGTCTGAGATAGATTTTAACTCAAATCTTTCTGACTCCAAGTTCAGTGACTTTTCTACTTTTACCATGTTGCTCCTTCCATTCATAGAGATTGCAAGCTCTCCATGTCTTTTCAACCTATGCACTTGTTATTCACATTTTCACATAAATCATAAACACAGGATTAGTCCAATTCAGTAGAGACCTCCATTTTCTACTTTTAAAAAATGCTTTATTGATGCTCTTTCAGATATACATATGCTTCTGTCATTTTCTATATATTTATGTTTTATACAAATGTGTCTATATACATATATATATATATATATATACATCCATATATATGCTTATCCAAACACATACATATATATATATATATATATATGTATATATATGTGTGTGTGTGTGTTTATACAGTATTTCACTGATACTTCCCATTGACTTTTTCTTTCTTCCAATAAGTCCTTCCCTTATAGGAAATAAATGGAAACAACTCAACAAAAATTAACAAGTCTGTCAAATCTGGAAATTCATCCTGTCATCTCTGCTACAATCCCCCCATATTCCTGTTGTAAAGCAGAAATCCTTTTGGGGGCAGGGGGTTGTTTCTACTTAGCAAAACAAAATATGGGGTGAATTAGAAAAAATAGGAATGTCAGGATCGGGGAAGATAAGTACTTCCTCCATAGGCACAAATCTCTGTAAAACTGAATATAGATTCCTTCTCAGGAAGTAGTGGCTGAAATCCTCCTATATTTTACCTAATTATGAGTCTGTCTAATGTGCATCAGGCTAGTTCTGATGTAAAAAGTGATGACATTCCAAATAGATGAGTTTCACTCACCTTGGCTTTCAGATTTCCAGGGCTCCCCCTTTTTATACATTAAAAAAGAGCACTCACTTTACTCATGCTTTTCCACTGGTTCCCTGGACATCTGCCTTCAATATGGCCACACTGAGCCACACCTTTGATTTCACTAAGAAAAATGGGAATGCATAAGAGGACAAAATGGAAAATTGCTTCCAGTTTTGCTAAAAGGAACACAGCTTAAAATAGATTTTAGAGTTGGAAGGGACTTTGTAGACCTCCTAGATCTAAGCTTTCTTTTTACAAAGGCATATTGGAATGAGTAATGGATTTAGTTTCAGAAAACCTAGAGACTGCAGCTCAGGCCTTTACAAGCTATGAGACAAAGTTTAAGTCACTCAAACTCTTAAAGCCTCAGTTTCATCATCTGTAAAATGAAGAGAAAAACAATTATACTAATTCATAAGATTATTATGAGGAAAGAATTTTTTTTCAAATTTTGTGGTTTAAAAATGTGTTATCGTTAACAATTATTAATAATCGTCATTGCTAATTACACATAACACTTATTAATTAATATAACCTATTTTTAAATTTAAGGCTTGATTTTAGGAACTAGAGGCCACTGGGGGAAAAATCAGGGTTAGCCACATTGGGAAGACAACTTTACACAAATTGGCTTATTCAGCTTTGTTAGGTTAGAGTTGCTCCTCCTTTGACAAAATCTTTATGCTGCTGAATGCTTTCTATATAATTTCATTATATCCTGTTAGGGTTTGAACTTTAACCTGCTGCCTAACTTCATTTCTTATTCATACATTTTGATGTCATTTCCCCTAATTTCTTTTTGATGCCTTTCTACAAAGTTTCTACCTTTGAATGTTTATGAATACATATACTCATTTGTTTAAGACTCATTCTCACCAAAATTATGTATTTTCTGATATCTGGTACAATACTTAGCACACATGAGGTTTGAATTTTTTGAACTGAAAATATTTTACTTTTGTATAATATACATATTATTAAATTTAGATAAACTGAACTACAAGTTATATGAAAACTTAGAACTGTAAGTTATATAGTTGTACATATATATAACATATGTACAAGTTATATTGAGTTTTACATGAAGTTTCATATGTGTTTGTGTATATTTCTATACACTCAACTGCAAGTTACATCAGTCAGTAAGCATTTATTAAATATCTACTAAATGTGAAGACATTTTGCTAAGCTCTGAGATATAAAAAGAAGCAAGAAACAGTCTCTGACCTTAAGGAGTTTATAATCTAATAGGCACTACACACACACAAATACATACATACACAGATATATACATGTGTACATATACATATAAATGTGTGTGTATGGTTCATATACATGTACATCTATGCAATTTATAGTTACGTGTCCCAGTTCCTCTGTGAGATGTTCAGAGTAGGAATTCCTATCACTGCTTTATAGTTAAAGAAATGTACAATAGGTGACTTTGGCTAAGGTCTCATGATAAATAGACAATGAAAACTTAGCTTGTAATTGGAATCTAGATTTTTCTGACTTATCCAAAGTTCTTTCCACTGGCCCATAATGCATTTCTGTTAATAATAAGAAAAGGTTTTTTCCTCCTTAACTCTCCTTCCTCTTCAGGTGTGTAATGTAAAGCAAAATCTGGGTTGCTTTGTGAGTGTCATGAACCTTTCTTGTTCAAGGCTAAAACAAGCTGGATTTCCCTTACTTCCTTGTCTAGATCCCTTTGATTTTCTCTATGGTTAGGGCACTTCTCTATTAATGAATGGGCTTAGTCTTCCTTATCTCACTGGGGTGGCATTAAAATGTCGTCACCTCATGTCAAAGACTTGATTCCCTTAGAATCTATTAGATCAGAATGAGAAAACTTTAAAGCCCACATGACTTAAGGCAAATATAAAAGACAAGAGAGAGGACTCCTGCTTAACACCTCCTCTGGAAGGATGAAGTGTCCACTGTGGTTATGGGAGATACAGCATCCTCGTCTTTGGGATGTCTAATGGGGTGACAGGAATAGAAGAGTGACCTCTTGTCCCTCCCCTTCCCCTCTTATTTCCGTATTCTTTTTTCTGACAGCCTGACAAATTGTAGCTTTTGGGAGACCCCAGTCAGTGATGAGTCATTTATGGTATAAAAATAGAACCCTTGCAGCAAGGATGCCTTTTTTTCATTTTTGATGTACATGACACTATTGGAATAATTTATAGAGTGTGTGTGTGTGTGTGTGTGTGTTGGGTCAGGCTGAGGAGAGGAATTTAATAACATGGGAATGAGAATCCTGACAACATTGGGTCAAGGAATATTACTTGTTTGCTATCTCCTTTGGAGCAACAGTTAAGAGAGCATGGATCAGACATTATTAGAATTATAGGGGGGTCCTAGAGACTCTCTAGTCTAAAGGGTTCTTCCCATAGAGTTCATAGGTAGATTTCAGAGAATAGGTGAACTTGGATGATAAAAAATAATCACATTCTTATTTTCACTAACCTCAAGCTGAAACTTAGCATTTTCTTTGGTTTTTAAAATCACTATTCTGAAAAGAGGCTTTACCAGACAGCATTATGGGATAGTAGGAATACCTGTAGACTGTAAATTAGAAAAGTTTAGGGTTCCAATTATAGCTATAAACTCTGAACTTTGAGACCTAACTACTATTTGTTAACTTAGCTATAAAATGGGGATAACAAGACCTTTTATGAGCATCTCAGAGAAGAGTTGTAATATTCAACTTTCAACAAAATTCAACAAATTTCAACTAAAAAGTGAAGAACCTTGGATTTCACTCCTTCATTTTTAAAGATGACAAAAATGAGACTCAGAGAGGAGAAAAATCTGAGGTTACACAGTAAGTGTCTACACAAAGGTTCAAACTCATTTTTTCTGAATTCAAATTTAGTATTCTTTTGGCTGGTGAGGTTGGTCCTGTTCCTGTGATCAAGCTATATATATATATATATATATATATATATATATATATAGAGAGAGAGAGAGAGAGAGAGAGAGAGAGAGAGCATTAGCTGAGATGGAGGGATTGAAAGAGAGCTCTCTAACACCAATCTCTGCCTTCTAACAGTTTATGCTACTACCATTCATCATGGATCCACAGAAATGCTCCCTTCCCCAGATCTAGTCCTGTCTTATTTATTGCAGTAATTTTGTGCATGTCTTTTTTGGACGATCTCTCCCTTGAAATGCTTCTGTTGAAATTCTTCATTAAGCATAAGTTCAGAGTTCCCTCATTGTTTAAATCCTCCTGGGGTCTTTTCTATTTGTATATAATCTTTTTCTCAAATCTATCATTATTTACACCATCGTTTATAGTTATTATTTCATTTGTCTTGTTTTTGATGTGATCATGTCAACTCCTTGAGGGTAGATTCTGTGTATCCTGATCCAGAAAATAACCTAGTGCATTGTGAAGAGTTAATATTTAATCATTTTCAATCATGTCCTAGTCTTTGTGACTCCATTTAGCGTTTTCTTAACAAAGACTCTGGAGTGCTTTGCTATTTCATACTTCTCCAGCTCATTTTATAAATTAGGAAACTGAGGCAAACAGGTATTTCAGTTGTTTTTCAGTCATGTCTGATTCCTCATGATTCCATTTGGGGTTTTCTTGACAAAGACAATGGAGCGATTTGCCATTTCCTTCTCCAGTTCATTTTATAGATGCATAAACTGAAGCAAACAGAGTTAAGGGACCTTCCCAGAATGACCCAGCTAGTGAGAGTTTGAAGCCAGATTTGAACTCATATAGATAAATCTTTCTGACTCCAGATCAGCACTCTATCCACTGCATCACTTAACTGTCCTTATAAAGAATAGATATTCATTAATGTTAAACATTGTTTAGAAGATGAAGTAAAAGTAAATATAACAGAACTCTTAAACAACCATGAAAAGTGACAGTTCCAAAGGAGGCAGTAGGCAGAGGCTTATCAAAGTAATAGGCTCTTAAGTGTTATGGAGTCAGAGGAGAGAATGATGGCTGTAAGTGGTAACCTCTTGTAGGTTATTGTCACAAAGGCAGATTATTATATTGAATAAGAATGCTCTTTAGCACCTCAATTTTTGGAAATCCTAGGGATTATGGCAAACACCTTGGCACCCATTTCAGGCAGGTGTGATATGGTGGAAGAAACCTTGTAATGGAAAGCAGGGGACCTGTTTTCCATTGTTGACTCTATTGCTTGTCTAGCTTTGTGACTTTGAGCAAGTCATTTATGTTCTTGGGATTCTGTTTTCACACCTACAAAATATGGAAGTCAGAAGAGTTTCTATTTTTACTTCTATCTCTATAGTTTTGCTTTCAGTCTTATTTTTATTTTTTAAGGCCTTGGAAACTGAAATGGATTAGGTAGAGTAGTTAGTGCCTAGAAGGATAATTTGTTAAACATGACACAAAAAGAGATGCTGTATAAAACAGAATGAATTTTTTGTCAGATTTATTTTTTTCCTTTTAGTGATAGCACAGAAATACAATCTATGTATATACTCTATTTGGAAACTTCCTCATGAAGACAACTAAAATCCAACCATCTTGTCTTTCTAAAGTCGATCTGTAGAATGCATCATTCCTTATCAGAGGTCTTCTTTATTAACCTTCAATGTGCAAATGCATTACAGGGCCCCAGTGGGGTGGAGAGGTTGAAGGTAAATTGAGAACAGAACTATGGAAATGGGAACAAGTCAGACAGAGCTGTCACTAACTAGAAGGCAAAGCTCTTGGGGAATTCGTGAAGAAAGATCAAATTTCCTTTTGATCCCTTCAGCTGCAGTATCCTTTGGGAAGTTTTAAAAGATAAGAAAACATATTCAGAGACAGATGATCTAGTAAATCATAGAATGACAGATGAAGCCTTTAATTGCTTTAAATCAAAAGAAACAAATGCCCTATCTCCAATTATGATTTGATGATTTAGCTCTGGCAAATATTAACTTCAAAAATGCTGAGTGAAATAAACAAAGAAATTATCCAAGTATATGACATTACATTTCAAGTAAAATCTAAAATTTCGTCTTTCTGATATGTTTTGAAAGACACATAATTTCCTATTAGATTGGGTCTTTTTTGATCATAGTAGTTGGAAATGTGACTTATTTATAGACTCCCTTTCCTTTTTTGACTTAATGGTACTCACTTAAGTGCCAGGAACTTTGTTCATAAAATAAAATTTAATAGAAAAAAGTATAATTTATTTACATTCAAAAACCCTACTCTACAAAACGTAGAAAATAAATGAAAAAAAATGTGCAGGAGTGTATGTCTTGGTGGAATAAAAAGACAAAAAAAGGAATAAATTAGTCAACAAATTGTGTCATCCCCAAGTCTAAATTATGAAGCAACTATTTTTTAAGTACTTGTTGTGTGCCTATGTACTTTGCTATGCTTTGGGTATATGAAAAAAACAAAAACAAAACCAATTCTTGTCTTTGAGGAGCTTCCATTTTAATCAGGTATTCAACATGCATATTTTTGCTTGTTTTTGTTTTGCTTTTCAGCTTACCTAAAAATTGTTTATTTTTTAAAATAGCATTTTATTTTTTCAAATAAAAGTGAAGAGTTTTCAATATCCATTTTTAAAAACTTCATCTTCCAATTTTTTCTCCTTTTATTCCTTTCCATCCTCCTATCCAAGAAAGCTAGAGATCTGATATAGATTAAAATGGTGTTTTCTTTTAAACACATTTCCATGACAACATGCATATTTATAAGCATATACAGCTATAAACAATTTAGATACAAGGTAATTTTAGAATGGATTATTTGAACAACTAGGGGAAATAGGAAAGAGCTCCCATACATGATGGTACTTGAACTGAATTTTGAAGAAAGTTAAAGATTCTAAGAATTGAAGGTGAGGAGGAAGATCATTCTGGGCATGGTTCAATAGTCAATGTAAAGGTACAGAGAGGGAGATGGAGAAGGATATCCTCAATAAGCCATATGTAGAGAACATCTCCAAAGAGGAAGATGAAAGTCATGCTATAACATCTTTCCTGGTCAGTACCACAGGTAATATATTGTGCTTAGCTTTGGAAGCCATTAGTTTAGAAATCACATTAATAAAATGGTGGCTACAGTTGGTGAGAGGACTTAAACTAAAACATATATAGATTGTTGAAGAAAAGCTTCAGAAGAGGAGCTGAGGAAGTTTGAGATATGAAGGATATATGAGATCATTCTCATATTTAAAAAAGATAACCTTTTTTAAATATTTGAAGGGTTACCACATAGAAGAAGGATTATATTTGCTTTGTTTGGAACCAGAAGACAGAATGAGGATCAAAGCATGAAAGTTACAGAGAAGATTTGTGTACAATATAAGAAACAATTTTTTACTAGATTGACATTATCAAAAGTTGACTTGGGATGTAATGAGTTCTTCATATTTTGAACAAAAAATGGATGATCAATTTTGAGAGATCTTTACTTTAGTTATTTGCTGACCTGGATGACTTCTGATATCCTTTCTAGCTCTGAGATTTTATTATTCTAATTCCAAATCCTCCCTATCCTAAAAAAGTAATTCAAGAAAAAGTCTGCCTTAATTTGTAGTTAAAAGATTTGGATTTGAGTCTCAGTTTGAGTTCTACTTCCAGTCTATGAAATTTTAGTCAAGTATATTGATAATTTGAGCCTCAGTTTCCTCATCTGTTAGGTGGGAGAAATCATGTTTTTAGTACTTCTAAGGAAAGCATTTTGCCAACCCTAAAATGGTTGTTCAGTGATGTAGATGGAAGAAAATTTGGTTAGTAGTGACCATTTAAAGTCATCTCACTTTAAATGAATTTTGGGACTTTATCATATTTATATAATTATATTTCTATGCATAATTACTTCAAAGCAAACACTGTCTACCATGGGAGTAAATCATCCTCAATGTATTATAAACTCTAAAAGCTGAAAATCACTTTGGATCTGAAAATTTTGGAGTTGGAATCTCATAAACAAAAACTCCATTGTTTAGGAACTGTGAGAACTTTTTAAACATAGTTGGCAAGTCACATGGACTTATTTTCCAGGACGTAAATGGAAGTCAGCCTATTCTCTTTAAATTATCCAATTCTTTTTTTTTTTTTGAAAAGTGGCACAAGTCTATTTGTTCTTTCAACATATAACTTCAGCCACAGATCTTGTTATAATAGCTGCTAATATTATTTTATCATTGCTTAAAATATAAATGCAATTTCACTTAGAAACTAAGTAAATCTAAATATTACACACATGTAAATCCATGTATGTTTAAACAGATATACCTTTTAGTTGTTTCTATCTACTTTTATCATAATTTTCTCAATTTATTCTTTAACTACAGGGACTGCTTTACTTCAGGGACTAAATAATAACACCTCTGCTCTCCTTTATTTGTGGCTACAATCATGACCTATAGCTTTCCAGATCTCAGATAGGACAACATCTAAGGTTTGATCTGTCCTCTACTAATCTTTACATGTGTGATAATGGGAAAACCAATGAACTTCTCTGAGTTTCAGTTTATATATAAAACAAAATTGGTAGACTAGAAAAAGGGCCCTTAACTTTGTTTTCTTTGCATCATGGACCTCATTGTTTGATGCAGTTTACAGACCCCTTCCCAGAAAATAATTTTTAATATGTAACACAAAATACATAGAATTACAAAGGAAACCAATTATATTTGAAAAGTTATCAAAATATTTAAAAAATTATGAACCCAGGTTGAGCATTCCTCATCAATAGTTTCTCCAAGGCTCCCTAAGAACACTTAGAAAAAAATTCTGGATTAATTAACAAGATTAAATGATGGAGCAACCCAAGTATCAGCACATATATACTTTGAAAAAAAAAACAACTAATGTTTAGAAAAGGGTACCCATGTTGCTTAGTGACTGTATTGTTCTACTTACCTTTACTCCTACTCCCTCCTTGCCTGTGACCTTTTCTTTCTGATGTGAGCTCAAGGTGGGAGCAAACAGTGGCAATGTTTACTGAGCTTCTTCAGGATTCAGACAGCATGTTCTAAGGAGAATGTTTATTCACAATGAAGTGTTACAGAGCTGTGGTCTGGTTTGGGCTCCTGAGTCTACTAACCAAAAATGGAAACTGGAAATATTTAGTCTTAATAAGGAAAGACTTGATGAGGAGGGGCTTAGAGGCATGAAAATTGTCTTGAAGTATAGGGAAGGGTGATCATGTGGAAGACAGATTAGATTTGTTGGCTTTAGTCCAAGATAGAGATAGGAGCCATAGGTGGAAGTAGCAGAGATGCAGATTTCAGAATAATCTAAGAAGGAACATCCTTAGGCAGCTGAATGGGGCAATGGATAGAGTATTCTACCTGAAGTTGGAAGACATGAGTTCTCATTCCTCCTTGGAAACTTAGTATCTCTGTGACACTGGACAGGTCCTTTACTGACTTTCTGACTGAGTTTCTTCAATTGCAACTATCTTCAAAGTTATTGTAAAAGTCAAGAATAACATATGTAATGTATTTCATACCCTTAAAGTGCTATATAAATGCTAGTCATTATTATTATTATTATTATTATTATTCCTAACAGAGTTATTCAAAAGTAGGGTAGGTTACCTTGAAAAGCAATAAATTCCTTATCAGTGTTAAGCAGAGATTGACTGAGATTTAGTTTTTCCACTGGTAAAAATGAGTTGAGACTAGACCAGGTATTCTTATTCTAGAATCCATGAACTTGCAAATATAGATTATTGTTGGTTTTTGTCCTTTGTTCTCACAGAGGACCATGACATCAGGGAGGTGATGCCATGACAAGTAAGTGAATTGGATTTAAGGGAAGGAGGGTTGTTCAAAGTCACCAGCCTCACTTCTCCAGGGCCATCAGAGTCCAGATTGGAGTTGTCTTTGGATGCAGTGGGAAGCTAAAGTCTGTAACAGGTCTAAGTATGACTGAGACAAAATCCAATCAGTGATTAAGGCTAGATTTTTTAATTAGGTAAAAAAAGATAGAGATAGATGATAGATTGATTGATAGATCGATAGATCAATGGACAGATAGATAAGGATATTTCATTCAGAATTCATTGCCTCTATAACCCCATGTATTTTATTTAATGCATTTAAAGAGATGATTGTCGGAAGGGAATCCCAAGCTCCATCAGAGTGTCCTATGGATCCATCACACACACAAACACACACACACACACACACACACACACACACACACACTCACTCACAGCCCTGGACTGGCTGGTTTCTAAATTTCTCCCTAACTCTGAATCTTTTATGCTCACTTGTCAAGGATACTGTACTGATGGCTCATGTTCAGGTGGGGTTCAGAATATATGACCCTTGCAGAGTTGAGATTTTGGGATTCTAAAAATATCATTAAATTGTATGAAAAAGAACTGTACTGAATTCCCACTAAACAAATGTCTGTCCTGGTCTTCTCCAGATTTAAAAAAAAAAGCAGAAAATTATTCTAAGGTTCCAGTTTAGGTAAGTCCTAGAATATCTTGGAAGGAAAGTATGGGTGTAGGATGCAGAAAAGATGTAGAAAGAATTTGAATATATTATAGCAGTCTACTTGGTATGTGCCTTTTCTTTTTCCATCAGCAGGAGGAAATGGGAGTTGCAAGCATGAAAGCTTTCTCCCTCTTCTGAGAATGGGAACCTGCCTAACCAGGCATGAGTTTTAAAGGGCAGCATTAATAATTAAAATCAGCTTGAGAAAGTCATTCAGTCCCATTAATTTCTGCCAGTTCATAACTCATTTTAAAAAATCAGGTAGGTAGTGGGGTCCACTGCCACCAGCATGTGTGATAGTAGGAGAATCAAAATGGAATAATACAGAATGGGGGTCCAGTGAAAGAGAATATTTGAGACAATGGATGGGTCTCACTAGAATTGGGATGATATGCTAATTTATCATCTTATGTCATCACTGTATGTCTAGACCTCTCTTGCTATTTTAGCAAAAGCAAATTCTATCATAAGAGAAGCACTTTTTTAAAAAATTAAATATTAGCTTTTTATTGTCAAAATCCATGCAAATATAGTTTTTAACATTCACCCTTGCAAAACTTTGTGTCTCAAATTTTTCTCCCTCCTTGTCCCCATCCCCTCATAGATAGCAAGTAATTCAATATATGTTAAACATGTACAATTCTTCAATACATATTTCCACATTTATCATACTGCACAAGAAAAATCAAATTAAAAAGGGAAAAAAGCAAGCAAACAGCAACAAAAAAGATGAAAATACTATGCTGTGATCCACATTCAGTCCCCACAGCCCTCTCTCTGGATGCAGATGGCTATCTCCATCACAAGAATATGGAAATTGACCTGAATCGGTTCATTGTTGAAAAGTGCCAAGTCCATCAGAATCAATCTTTGCAATCTTGTTGTTGCTGTGTATAATGTTCTACTCACTTCACTTTGGGTAAATTCATGTAAATCTCTCTAAGCCTTTCCGAAATCATTTGATTTCTGCTGACCATTTCTTATAAAACAATAATATTCCATAACATTCATATACTATAACTTATTCAGTCATTCCCTAACTGATGGATATTCATTCAGTTTCCAGTTCCTTGCCAATTCAAAAAGGGTTGCTATAAACATTTTTGCACATGTAGGTCCTTTTTCTGTTTTTATAATCCCTTGGAGATACAAGTCCAATAGAGACATTGCTAGATCAAAGGGTATGCACAGTTTGATAACTCTTTGAACATATCCAAGTTGCTCTCCACAATGGTGGATTAGTCCACCAACAATGTATTAGTGTCCCAGTTTTTTTCCATATTCCTCCAACATTTATCATTACCTTTTCCTATCATTTTAGACAACTTGAGGGATGTGCATAAGTACCTCCGAGTTGTCTTAATTTGTATTTCTCTGATCAATAGTGATTTAAAGCTGAATAGAGATGTTTTTAATTTCTTCATCTGAAAATTGTTTATATCATTTGATCATTCATCAGTTGGACAACAGTTTGTATTCTTATAAATCTGAAGCAATTCTCTATATATTTTAAAAATGAGACCTTTATCAGAACCCTTGCATATAAAGATTTTTCTCAGTTTTCTGCTTCCCTTTTAATTTTCTTTGCATTAATTTTATTTGTATAAAACCTTTTTTAATTTTACATAATCAAAATTATACTCTTTAAATTTCATACAGTACTCTAGTTCTTTTTTGACCATAAATTCCTTCCTTCTCCACAGATCTGAAAGATAGAATATTCTTCATTCTTCTAATTTGCTTGTAGTATCATTCTTTTTGTCTAAATCATGAACCCATTTAAACCTTATCTTGGTAAAAAGTGTAGGTGTTGATCAATGTCTTGTTTATGCGATATTATTTTTCAATTTTCCTAGCAATTTTTGTCAAATTGTGTGTTCTTATCCCAGAAGCTGGGGTCTTTAGGTTTATCAAACACAAGATTACTATAGTCATGGAATATTGTGTCTTGAGAACCCAACCTATTCCACTGATCAGCTACTCTATTTCTTAGCCAGTACCAAATGATTTTAATTACTATTGCTTTATAAAATAGTTTAGGATCTGATACAACTAGGTCACCTTCATTTACATTTTTTTCCATTATTTCCATTGAAATTCTTGACCTTTTAGTTTTTCCAGATAAATTTTGTTATTATTGTTTTAACTTTGAAGTTTCTAGGCAGTTTTATTGGCATGACACTGAATAAGTAGATTAATGTAGGTTGAATTGTCATTTTTTAAAAATTATATTAGCTTGTCCTACACATGAACACTTAATATTCTTGCAGTTGTTTATCTGATTTTAATTGTGTACAAAGTATTTTGTAATTGTGTTCATATGAACACTGACTTTGTCTTGACAGGTAGACTCCCAATTATTTTATATTTTCTATGGTTATTTTAAATGAAATTTCTCTTTGTATTTTTTGCTGCTGGACTTTGTTGGTAACATATAGAAATGTTGATAATTTATGTGGATTTATTTTTTATCTTGCAACTTTGCTAAAGTTATTAATTGTTCCTAGTAATTTTTCAGTTGATTCTCTAGAATTCTCTTAAGTATAATATCAAATCATCTGCAAAGAGTGATAATTTAGTTTCCTCTTTATTTACTCGATTTTCTTTAATTTCTTTTTCTCTTATTGTTAAAGATAACATTTCTAATACAATATTGAATAGTAATAGTGATAGTGGACAGCCTTGTTTCACTCCAATCTTATTGAGAATGGTTCTTGTTTATCCCCAGTAGATATGAGGCTTGCTGATGGTTTTAAATAGATGCTAATGATCATTTTAAGACAAACTCCATTTATTCCTATACTCTCTAGTATTTTTAATAGGAAAAGGTGTTGGGTTTTGTCAAATGCTTTTTCTGCATCTATTGAGATAATCATATGATTTCTGTTAGTTTGGTTACTGATATAATCAATTATGCTAATAGTTTTCCTAAAATTAAACCAGTCCTGCATTCCTAGGATTTATACTAGGTCATGGTGTAATTATCCTGGTGATAAATTGCTATAATCTCTTTGTTAACATTCTATTTAATATTTTTGCATCAATATCCATTAGGGAAATTGGTCTATAATTTTTTTTCTCTGTTTTAACACTGCTTGGTTTAGGTATCAGCACCATTTTGTGTCATAAAAGGAATTTGGTAGGACTCCTTCATTCACTATTTTTTCAAATAGTTTGCATAGTATTGGGATTCATTATTCTTTAAATGTTTGCTAGAATTCACTTATATTTATAATCTGGCCCTGGAGATTTTTTCTTAGGGAATTGATTGATAACTTGTTCAATTTCTTTTTCTTAAATGGGACTAATTAAGTAATTTATTTCTTCTGTTAATCTGGGCAATCCAATTTTTTTTAGCTATTCATTCACTTCACTTAGATTATCAGATTTATACAGTTGAGCAAAATAATTCATAATTATTTTTCTAATTTCCTCTGCATTAGTGGAAAGTTCATTCTTTTCATTTTTTATATTAGCAATTTGATTTTCTTTTTTCTAATCAAATTAACTAATGATTTATCTATATTTTTGGTTTTTTCATAAAACCAAAAATATACTTTTCTTAGTTTTATTAGCTTAATAGTTTTCTTCCTTTCAATTTTACTAACATCCCCTTTTATTTTCAGAATTTCAAATTTGGCATTTAAATGGGGCAATTTAACTTGTTCTTTTTTAAGCTTTTTTAGTTGCATGCCCAATTCATTAACACTTTCTTTATATTATTTAAGTAAGCATCTAGATATATGAAATTTCCCCTAAGAATGGCTTTGGCTGCTTCCCATATATTTTGGTATGTTGTCATTCTCTTGGATGAAATTATCAATTGTTTCTATGATTTCTTAGAACATGATTTCTTGTTTTATTCACTCATTCTTTAGGGTTAGATTATTTAGTTTCCAATTAATTTTCTGTATTTTTCCCTGGCCATTTTACAACATATAATTTTTATTGCAAGATGATCTGAAAAAGATGCATTTACTATTTCTGTCTTTCTGCATTTGATTTTGAGGTTTTTATGTCCTAATACATGGTCAATTTTTGTGTATGTTTCATATACTTCTGAGGAATAAAAGCATATTTCTTTCTGATCCCATTAAATTTTCTCCAGCTTTTCTAAAATTCTATTTACCTCTTTAATTACTTCTTGTTTATTTTGTAGTTCAATTTATCTAGTTTTGATAGAGTGAGGTTGAAATCTCCCACTAGTATAGTTTTGCTTTTTATTTCTTCTTGCAGCTCCCTTAACTTCTCCTCTAGGAACTTGGAAACTATACCACTTGTTGCATACATGTTTAGTATTGATATAACTTCATTATCTGTGATAACCCTTTAGCAAGATGTAGTTTCCTTTCTTGTCTCTTTAATCAAGTCTATTTTTGCTTTTATTTAATTTGAGATCAGAATCACTATTTCCGCCTTTTTTTTTCCCAGAGGAGGCATAATAGATTCTGCTCCAACTTTTTACCTTTATTCTGTATATATTACTCTTCTTTAAATGTTTTTCTTGTAAAAAACATATTTTAGGAATCTGACTTTTAATCTAGTCTGCTATCTGCTTCTGTTTTATGAGAAAGTTCATCCCATTTACATTCACAGTTAAAATGATCAAATCTGTATTTCCCACCATTTAATACTTCTCTCTTTTCTTTCACCCTTTCCCTCATCACCGGTATTTTCCTTCTGACCACCAGTTCCCTCAATCTACCCTCCTTTTTTATAGCCTCTTCTCCCTTTGTATCTCTTTCTTCTTCTACTTTTATTCCTATTTCTTTTACCTTTCCTTTCCCCTTTCTCTTCCTACTTCCCTACAGGATGAAATAATTTTCTATAGAAATAAGTTTTCTATAGAAACTAAATATGTCTGATATTCTGTCTTTGAGCCAAATCTGATGAAATTGAAGGTTCACACAGTGTTCATTCCTCTCCTTTCTTTCCCTCAACTGCAGTAGGTCTTTTTTGCCTCTTCATGTGATATATTTTACCTCCCCTTCCTTCTTCTTCCAGTACAATCCTTTTTATATCCCTCATTTCTTTTTTATATCATCACAGTAAAGTCAAATTATACCTATGCCTTCAAAATATACCTGTAACAAAGACACAGTTCTCAAGGGTTAAACATATTATCTTCCCATGTAGGGATGTAAACATTTTAACTTTTAAAATAGTTTTTTTTTCCTTTTCTTTTTACCTTTTATGCTTTTCTTGAGTACTGTATTTGAAGATCACATTTTCTATTTGATTCTAGTCTTTTCATAAAAAAAATAAATGAAAATCCTCTATTTCATTGAATGTCCATCTTTTCCTCTAAAAGATAGTGCTTGCTTTTACTGGATAGTTGATTTTTGGCTGCAGTCCAAGTTCTTTTGCCCTCCAGAATATCATATTCCAGGCTCTTTGATCCTTTAAAGTGGAAACTACTGTGTCCTGGGCAATCCTGATTGTGGCTCCTCAATATTTTTATTGTTTCTTTCTGGCTGCTTGCAGTATTTTCTCCTTGATCTGATAATTCTGAAATTTATCTATGATATTACTTGGAGTTCATTTTGAGGTCTCTTTCAGGAGGTGATCAGTGAATTCTTTCAATGAATATTGTACTCTCTGCTTTTAGGACATCAGGGCATTTTTCATTGATGATTTCTTGAAAGCTTGTCTAAGATCTTTTTTTTAGTCAAAGTTAATTCAATAATTCTTATATTGTCTCTCCTGAATCTCTTCTCTATGTCACTTGTTTTTTCTGATGAAGCATTTTACATTTTCTTTTACTTTTTTCATTTTTTGGTTTTGTTTGACTGATTCTTAATGTCTCATTAGTCATTAACTTCCATTTGTTCAAATTATTTTTACTGAGTTATTTTCTTCAGTTAGCTTTTTTATCTCCTTTTGCATTTGACCAATGGAACTTTTAAATGAGTTGTTTTGTTTTCTGGATTTGTCTTTTCCCATTTCACAAATTCTGCTTTTCAAGAAATTGTTTTCTTTTTTCCATTCGCCAAAACAAAATTAAAAGGAGTGATTTTCTTCAGACAATTTTTGTATTTCCTTTTCTAGAACTCTTACTTCCTTTTCCATTTTTATTCTAACTCTCTTTTAAGATTCTTTTTGAATTCTTCCAAGAGAACCTTGTGAGAATGTTTTGTCTTCATTGTCCTCAGAGTTCAAGATCTATTGTTTCCTGTCTCTATAGAAGCTATCTATAGTTAGAATTCTTTTTTTCTTTTTTGCTCATTTTTAAAGGTTGCTCTTCGTTCAAAGGGGATATTGCCCAAAACTTCCTCTCCAGGGGACAGCAGCTCCATACTGCCCTGAGGCCAGTGCTGCTGGTTTCCTTATAGTGCTGGGTAGGTATGGTCAAGTCTTGCTTGTTATGCTGGGATTCAGGGGTTCACTACTTTCCTTCTGTATTTGTGTTGGAGGTCTTACAGCAAATCTGCTGATCCATTGGCTTTTGAGCCAGGATAGAGGAGCAAACATTACTGTATATTGGCTATGAACCTCCCATTACATTCTCCTAGCTCATAGAAACCTCTTCACCTTAGTGCTGGTCTGCAATCCCTCTCCCACTGCCTGATTGAGACAGATCTTTCTTGAAGTTCTTCTAAAATATCTTTTGCTGGAAATTTGCTACACTCCAAATATTCTTGGGGTTGGTCACTCCAAAATCTATTCAGAGATTTGATCTGGTGTTGATCTGTGGAAAGTCAGAAAGAGCTCAAAGATCTGACTATTCTCCATCATCTTGGCTCCTCCCCAGGAGATGCACTTCTGAATATGGTCACTGTCTGTCTAAGAGGTCCTTAGCTTCCAAAACAGCATACTTCTTTGTAAGATTCAATCCTGAATAGGAAATTGCTATATCACTGAGGCTAGGGAAATTATTTCAAGAGCATGTCTTAAATCCAACCAAAAGCCTACCATTTTGCCCAAGAAATGACATCACTAATGTTGAAGAAAGTCAATTTACTACATCCACTTAAGCCCTGTCTGGGGATAAAATCATCCTGAGCAGGGACACATCCATCAGTTGACACTCATTGCTCCATGCAGGGACTTGTACAAGGCATTGTGAGGTAAAGGTTAAAGGAGAAGAGGATGCTGTCAAAGCTGCATCTCATTTCTAACTTCAGGTCATACCCATTTTGTCTGCAACAACAAGGTAGGATTTATACCACCATTCAAACCATGGGGGTCGGCTGAGCCTGGGAAAAGCTCTATGGACTGCTCGGTTCAATTCTTTGTCTAATTAGGGAACAAAAGGGCATTTTCAGGGAAAGACTTAGTTCCCATCCAATGCACCCATCCTCTACCATTCCCTTCTTGCCTTCACCTGTCTATGAACTAGCAGACTGTGACAGTTTAATTGGTCCAGAGAAACCAGGACAGTGGCTACAAAAGCAGGAGTTCTTGGCAGCTTGGAAATAGGAGCACCCCCAAGATGATGAGACCTGGGAAGGCGAGACTGAAGGGATGGGTCAGTGGATCTGCTGTCAAAGAGAAAGGGCTTTGTCGACTGAAAAGGCTACTGATCTGTTTCCTCTCCATAAAAGGGAATGTTTTGTTTTTGGTTTTTTTTGTATCCCCAACATTTTGGACAGTGCCTAGCAAATAGTAAATACTTAATAAATGCTTGCTGACTGACTGATTGATTGGACTAGAGACCAACATGGCAATGCTATGATAAATGACAATTGCTTAAGCACAGGTGATCTTGTCTGCCAAGGAATGGAGGAAGAATCTAATTCATTGAGAGATATTTGGAGAGAGTAGAGAACTCTGGGAAGAAAGTGCTTCTGATGAGGCTCATTGTTGCTTGTATGACTTACTCTAAAATTCAATCAATAAACATTCCTTGGGCATCTATCATGGTACAAGGAATTATGTTTAGTTCAGTGCTTGCCACACGGAAGGTTCTTAATAGAAGAACTAGACCTGTGTTTTCAACCATATAGAGAACTATACTCTAAGTTTTTTTTTTAGATTTTTTTTAAAAAAGTAATAGCTTTTTATTTTCAAAATGCACTCAAAGATATTTTCAACATTCACCCTTACAAAACTTTATATTCCAAATTTTTCTCCTTCCTTTCCCCCATTTCCTCCCCTAGAGGGCAAATAATCCAATATCTGTTAAATATGTAGAATTCTACACATATTTCCACATTTATCATGCTGCACAAGAAAAAACAGATCAAAAAGGAAAAATGAGAAAAAATGAAAAATAAACAACAAAAAAGATGAAAAATCTATGTTGTGATCCATACTCAGTCTCCAGAGTCATGCAGTTGGCTCTCTCCATCACTGGTCTATTGGAACCGGCTTGAATCATTTCATTGTTGAAAAGAGCCAAGTGCATCAGATTCATCATCACATAATTTTGCTGTTACTCTGTACAATGTTGTCTTAGTTCTATTCATTTCACTCAGCATCAGTGCATGTAAGACTCTCCAGAACTCTCTGAAATCATCCTGCTGATTGTTTCTTACAGAACAATAATATTCTATAACATTCATATAACATAACTTATTCAACCATTCCCCAACTGATGGGCATCTACTCAGTTTCCAATTCCTTGCCATTCCAAAAAGGGCTACCACAAATGTTTTTGCACATGTGGGACCTTTTCCCTTTTTTATGATCTCTTTTGGATTCAGGCCCAGTAGACACACTGTTAGATCAAAGGGTATGCACAGTTTGATAGCTCTTTGGGCATATATACTCTGTATTCATGCAATTCATTACCTTCCCTGTATAGCTAGTAACCTTGAACCCCAAATCCCAAAGCCAGGTCTCTTCCCCTCAGGAACTCCTGAGAATCTTGGGGAATTTTCTTCTCCAAAGCTATTGGATTAGCTCCCCACTGTTAGATGCCAGAGACTAATATCTCAGGTCTATTTAAAAACTTATTTGACTCTTACCATGGGATATTTATTTCAAAGATGCAACTATAGCAAAATCACAATATTTTTCCCCAACACCTCAAAGGTATATTCTTTCCTTTACTACCTCAGTTTCTGGGGAGAGTGGGCTCACAGTTTCAAGATAGTGTTGTTCCTACCAAGCACATATTCAAATAATAATAATAACAATAATAATAATAACTAAAATAATAATAAACATTTTATATCACTACTATAGACCAGGCAATATACAATTATTATCTCATTTGATCCTCATAATAACCAAGGGAGTTAACTGCTATTATTAGTCCCATATTGCAGATAAGGAAACAGACCAACAAGAGTCAAATGACCTGTTCATATTTAGGAAGTACCTAAGGCTGGATTCAAACTTAAGTCTTCTTGATTTGGTGGATAATTAATAATAACAGAGGAAACGGTAAAAACTATATGGTTTAATAGCAAAAACAGGCATAATGAACAGTAAATTTGGTTCCCTAATTAGTCCAAAGATCCTGAAAACATAGATTTTTAGATATTAAAAACAATCAAATAAGATCACTTAATTAAAATAAAATAATTAATCAAAATACAAAATTAGGTGACCTGGTTTCTAACTAGAGGAAATATTAGGGACTTTACAAGTTAGAAGGGGAAGAATAAAAAAATACAATGTCCTGAAATCAGAAAAGGTGTCCTAATCCTCCTAAGTGTCTGTCAGAGGAATATGGCAACAATAATTAATTGACAGATACAGGCCAATTTTCAGATAAAATCTATGGGTTTCTTGAGATGTATAATTGTGACAAAATTCTTTGCTTCACTCTTCAGAGCTAATTGGGTGCCTGGTTAGCATAGTCTAGATCTTTAGTTAAGGGTTTATAAGCAATAGGCAGAGGTGGTCCAGCTTTCAGTCATGCAGGGCTAGGTTCAAACAATGCAGTAAAGTTTTCTCAGAATTCCCATAACTGAATAAAGTTTTTTGCACAAAACAGAAATTGAATTAGACCCATAATTTACTAGAAAAGAATTTGATGTAAATCCAGAATTGAATCACAAGATAGAATCAATGTGGCTCATTTAATTCCCATATGATTCTAGACTTGACATTCTAGCAGTCTCATCCCTGCCAGGAGATTCCTCATCTATCAGTCAGTCAATCAGTGAGCATTTATTAAGTGCCAGCTACATGTTCAGATAATGCTGGTATCCAAAGTATTCTTCTGAAATCACAAGGTTGGAGCCTCCAGTTTAATCTCCTTCGCATTTAATCCCAAAACAGTCAACAAGGAAGGCAAAGAATAGAGGTGAGTATCCACAGGATTTTGGCTTTGGAAGGAGCAGACTAAAGGATTCTTATAACATTGTTTGTTCCTAGACCCTGTCAAGTGAAGAAGTCAAAGCAAGAGGAGAGATCCTTTAGGAAAGAGAAAAATTAAATGGCTGACCAACTTATTTTTAAAGCACTGTCAGTTCCCAGTTTCTCAACCACCACTACTGAAATTGTTTGATGTCCATCATATAGTTAGCAGACCAGAACCAGTTATAGAACGTGCAAAGTCTCTCCAAACATCCCTTTTACGCAGCATCCCAGCTCTCCTCGAAGCAGCCTTCTAAGCCTCTTTCATATGGCAAATATCTTTGGATATGTGTCAATCCCAACCTACTACTTATAAATCTTGGGCAGCAAGATGGTGCAGTGGATAGAGCACCAGATCTGGAGTCAGGAAAACTTAAGTTTAAATCCTACCTCAGACATTTACTGGCCAAACAATTTTGGGAAAGTCACTTCACACTATTTACCTCAGTTTCCTCATTTGTAAAATGAGCTGGAGAAGGAAATGGCAAACCACATTAGTAACATTGCCAAGAAAAGCCCTAAATGGGGTCACAAACAGTCAGACATGATTAAAATGAGGGAACAAAAACTAATAGTCTTTGATTATACAATCCAGTATGCGATAGGGGTGAGTGACACTTAGGAAAAGGGATACTTACTTGGGTTTTAGGAACCTCACTAACTACTCTGCTACATTGTCTCTCATTTAATAAGTAATTGTTAATTGATTGATTAAGCATTGTGAGGAACCTAATGGGTTAAAAGATAGGGTTCTGTTCTGTGTATACTTTAGTTTTGGAAAGCAAGTCAAGCCTAAATGGAAGTGACAAGAGATGGTTCAAATCATTTCCTGATTAATAGTCAGATCAGTGCTGTGGACATGAGAAAGAACTTAGTCTAGTAGAATATATGCCAGAGTTATAATCAGGAAGAACTGGGTTCAAATTCTTCTTCCCATACTTATAGCTGTATAACCATGAGTAAATCAATTAACCTCAATCTATATGCCTTTATTTCCTCATCTATAAAATAATCAGTTTGAACTTGAACTTGATCTCTAAAGTGCCTTACAATTTAGGAATTCCATAACACAAAGTAGCTTGAAATAATAGATTTATATGGTGGAGAGAATTTTGGAAATTTTATGAAGGAGCTGATACTTGCGAGGTCTTGAAGGAAGAGGGGATTTAACCAATGTGGAGTGAAGGGTCAGTGGTATTTTAGGAGAGGGTATCAAGTTCACAGCTACTCAAGTCATGGGTGGGAAAGTATGAGGGGCAGAAGGGAGAGAAAGGGATGGAGTTTAACCATCTGCAACCAAAAGCAAGCAGTCATGGCACATAAAGTTGGAAAATCATGGTGGTGATTCTAAATTTACTCTGAGAAAAGACCTTAGAAGGTCATGTAGTTTAGGCTCTTTATTATATATTTGACAAAATGGAAAATTTTAGATATTATGAGTAACATTATGAGTCACAGAGGCAATCATTAGCTTGGGGGCAGATTATGGAAGGCCTTGAATGCCTTTCATTTTTCCATTGAAGTGTATTTTTATGAGACTACTCCTCTCACTATCTCACTATCCATTAATCCTTACATATGATTCCCCATTATATAGTAAATAATCATCGTGAAACTTGCCAATGTTGTCACACTCTCTTAATATTACAGAAAGAAGATGGGAATTATAGTGCAATGAAAACAGTGTTGGTTTTGGAGTCAGAGGACCCAAGGTTGAAAAGTTGGCCTTGATTTTTTTCTTTCTTTTTTTTTTTTGTTATACATATATGTTAACTTTTTAAATATACATTTCTTTCTGAATCATGTTGAGAGAGAAAAATCAGAACAAAAGGGAAAAAAATGGCAGGAGAGGAAAATAAACAGAAAAAAGAAGTGAACATAGTATATGTTGATTTACATTCAATTTCCATAATTCGCTTTCTAGATGCAGATAGTGTTTTCTATCCAAAGTTTATGGGGATTGCCTTGGAGTTGGCTTTGGTTCTTGACATCTGGGTGACAACTTCTCAGGGCCTCTGCTTCCTTATCTGTGAAAGGAGAGGGCTGCAGTTGTAAATCCCTCCCAGTGACTTAGCACTTTGAAGAGCTTTTAAAATATCAGATTTATGACTCCAAAACATCAGATAAATGAGCTTATTCTCACTGTTGCCTTGGTAAGGTATCCTGAAGGGAAAGGATATTCTTTGTCAACTCTTGGAACTCTCCCATCCCCTTAACACGTGTGAACACAGACATACACTCACAGCCCTTCAGGCTGCCACTTAGCCCTGGGGAAGTGATACAGATCTATTTTCTCATCACAATTTAACAAGCATGTTGAGAGGGTTGATGAGGTCATGACCAAGAAGCTCCAAGATCTCCACCGAGAGAAGACCAGCCAGGAGTAAGAAGGGAAGGGCAGAATTGAATACCAGCTACAGTGTCTTATTAGGGCACACTGCCCCTTTTGCAAGCAGACAAATGAGACAATCTCCAGCCAAGGACTGTTTATAATTGTGCAATCAAATTAACTTGGATTTTAGCTTAATGAAGTGCTTAATGACCTGAAGGAGGCCCATTCCTAATATTTAGACACCCAGATTGGACACCAGGAAAAGAAATGAAGGAGAAGTTTGGGTAATGTTTATGACAATTAATAGTGCCTTGGGCCTGCTAAATACATCTTTGCAGAAATCCATCCTCAGATATTAAGGTCACATAGTAAGGCCAGTATCTGCTCTCTTTTTCCATTAAGAATTTTTATAAATTTTGTAAAGAAACATGAATAAATGAGTTAGAGAGAACATTCAACTAGAAGCCATTGCTCTCCCATGTTTTATGGCAAATGTGTTCAGCATTCAGAAAATTAGTTTCCCCATTTATATAGAACAGATAACATCATTTCCCCCCAAGTCCTTTTTTTATCAGGTATAGAAAATTTATTCATTCCTCATTTAATGTCAGGGTTACCTAACCCTGGTCTTTTTCATATAGCAAGTTGTAGTGAAGAGGATAGAGTGTCAGATGTGTTTAGAAAATCTTGGATCCAAATCTTGCCTCTGACACTTAATAAATATGGACCCATGGGACAAGTTCTTTAATTTCCTCAAATCTCATTTTTATGATATGTAAAATGTGTCTAATATCTGTAAGTACCTTTTTCATTGTGAGGCAGATCAACATATACTAAATAAACATTTAACTATGTATCAAGTACTACTAAATGGTGGTGCATGTTAATATTAAAGAAAGAAAATCGTCTCTGCCCTCAAGGAAATTTTATAAATGTTAATTATTTTATATAACATACAATATACACACATGTATATAATATATATGCCTCTATATATGTGTATATATATTCACATATATAAATACTTATATATGTGTGTATACATACCCACACACACTCACATGCATTCATATGATATATATTTACATTGACTCATATGTGTATATGTTTATACACACACATGCATATACACATACACAGAACTAATTAGTTCAGTGAATAAAGTACCAATCCTAGAAACTCTCATGTTCCTGAGTTCAAATCTGGCCTCAGACCCTTAGTACCTGTGTTACTCTGGGCAAGTCACTCAATGCTGTTTGCTTTCGTTTCCTCATCTGTAAAGTGATCTGGAGAAGGAAATCACAAATCACTCCAGAATCTTTGCTAAGAAAAACTCCAAATGAGGCCACAAAGAGTCACACATGATTAAGTAGACACATATACATGTACACATACACACATATATGATAAGCTGGTAGCACGCTACCCTGACTCTAATCTAGCAAAACTGTTTAGGGTCTGATGCTTTTAGCATCAATAACAGCCCTTGTGGGATATGATAAAGATAAATGACAGGATGCTCTCTTCTCTTTTGAACTTTCTTATTCCTGTCAACTGCACTAGCATCCTTCCAGTCACAAAGTCCCTTTAGTGTCTTCCTCCACTCATCACTCTCAGCCTCAAATTGAAATCAATTGCCAAGTCTTACTGAGTCTACACTACTTCTACACCATCGCTTGTTTTGTCCCCTTCTCCCTTTCTTACACAACCATTGCATTAGTTATTCAGACCCTCATCACTTCTCCCTCAGACTATTTTAATAACTCCTTAATTGCTCTCTGTGCCTTGACTCTTCCATTGCCATTCTATCATTCCATCTTCCACATTGTTGCCACAGTGATTTTTTTTTCCCATATCATAAATTAGTGTCACTCTCTCCTTCAAAACTCCAGTGGCTTTCTGTTATCTGTAAGATCAAGTACAATGACCATATTTGACATTTAAAACTCTTCATAGCATGGCCTCAATCTACCTTTTAAGTCTCGTTATATATTATCATTCCTCTTCATGAATTGGATGGTATGGATCCATTCACTGGGATTTCTGCTGCTCCTTCCTTGTAGGATTACCCACCTTCTTCATAATATGATTCTCCTTTCTGTGAATATTCTTTCTTCTTGGAATTCTGAGTTTCTTTCATATCTTAGATCAAGCTTCATTTTCTGCATTAGGCTCTTCCTCATAACCCCAATCTAGTGTCTTTCCCTCACCCCAAATAAAACTTTTATTTTTAAAAAATTTAATAAATGTCTATACACATTTACTTTTTCTTTCCTAATGAGACATACACTCATTGAGGGCAAGAATTGTTTCATTTTCTCTTTGTTCTGTAGGAACTTAAAATGTTTATTAAATTATTGAAGAAAAAAATAATTTGAAATCTTAAAATCACACAAGAATGAAGAGTGACCTTCAAAATTTAGCCCAAATGCCATCTCCTAGGAAGCCTTTCCTAATCCCCTCAGCTATTGAGGGGGTTTTCACCCCTCCCTAGCCTCATACTAGAAGGACCTCTCAATTTAGAATTTATTTATATGTGCACATGTCCCTAATCTTGAAAATAAGAACTGTTAGATCTTTGTCTTCTTGTCGTTATGGTAATGATTTGTACAAGGTAGGAACTTAATAAGTGCTTGCTAATTGTTCATTCAATCAATCAGTCAATAGATGAGTTAAACACTATAAGCTTTTCAGAGAGGGAAAAAAACAAACACAAAGATAAGTGGTATAAGATAGTAGACTGAATAGAGTATAGAGCCTGGGATCAAGAAGATCTGAAGTTCAAATTCTATGTCAGACAGTTACTAACTTTGTGACTTTAGGCAAGTCACTTAAATGCTCTCTGCCTCAGTTTCTTCATCTGTAAAATGGGGATAACATAACACATATGTTCCAAGGGTTGTCATGAAGATCAAATGAGATGAGATGTGTAAAGCACTTTGCAAAATCTTAAATTGTTTTCTTGTAGGTGTTTGGCCATTTTTTGGTTGTGTCAAAATCTTTGTGTTCCCTTTTGGGTTTTTCTTGACAGAGATATTGGAGTAGTTTTCTTCTCCAGCTCATTTTACAGATATGGAAACTGAGGCAAATAGAGTTATATGACTGGTCCAGGGTTCCAAGTTAGTAAGGGTCTGAGACTGGCTTTGAACTAAGGAAGATGTGTCTTCCTGATCTAGGCACAGTATTCTATCCCCTGAGCCACGTAGGTATCCTATTGCTATATAAATCATTGTCGTCATTATCATCATCATCAACTTCATGATCTTCATCAAAATCACCATCATTATTAATTGCCCCATATTTTTTTACCTGAAAAATTTCACCAGAAGCACATGCAAAAAAGAGCCATTCCTTCAATGGTAAAGAAATGAACCAAAAGAGTACATCTTTTAGTTTTCCCAGGAAGTTTCCTTGAAAGCACTGCTTCACTGATAAGTGCAAACTGGCAGGTATCACTTCCAACATTTTGTTCTACAAAACGGGAAGGGAAAAGGTGTCCATGTGTGTTTTCCTGGAGACAATCGGTTTTTTTACCTTCAGACAGACGAGGTATTGAAAACTTCATTGTTTCTCCAGGTCTGGATTCCTACAAAGGCTCAAACTGAATAACTTGTCAAATCAGGCATATTTAAATCTGAGTTATTTACAGCTGATCTCTAGGGACACTGTGCTTTAGTAATAAGGAACTTAGTGGGAAATTAAAGAAGTAATCAGATTGTTAATTGAAGTTATCCGATTCACATTAAGCAGAGTAAAATTAAATGGACAGCTCTTGGAGATTTGGGGTATCTGCTGAGAAAAGACAAAATAGAGTTGAATTTTTCATGTTGATTTTTCCATAGTATTAGGTCACTTTTTTTCTATGGAAAAATATCTACTCACTGAACATTAATTTTGATTCAAAGAGGAAAAAAAAAAGACTACTCTGTGGAATTACAGAATTAAAAAAGTGTTGTGTTTTTTTTTTCCTGCCCTCTTTTCCACAAGGAAGTTCTTGCTGAGATAGGGATTTTGGAGACATACCTGAGTGCTAGCTTGAACATTAATCAAATAGCTTTGTGGCCTTATTACAGTGCAGCTAGGTGAGATGGTGGGCTTGAAATCAGGAAGATTCATCTTCATCTACAGTTACTAGCTGTGTGACTCTGGGCAAGTCACTTAACATGTTTGCCTCAGTTTCCTCATCTATAAAATGAACTGGAGAAAGAAATGGCAAATCACTCCACTATCTCTGGTAAGAAAAACTCAAATCAGGTTACTAAGAGTTGGACATGAATGAATAAATAATGATGACCTCATCAGTTAAGAATTTACAATGTACTAAGGACTACACTAAAGAAAGAAAAAGCAAAAAAATAGTGCCTGTCCTCAAGGAACTTACTTTTTCCCAAAATTTGTTTGTCCACGATCACATATCTAATAAGTATCTGAAGCTATGTTCAAACTCATTTTCCTGACTGAAGTCAGATTAAACCAAATAAATACAAAGTAGTAGAGGTGGGTTGGGAGATAACTACAATTGGTACAATAAGGAAAAGCTGTCTATATAAGTTGGGTTTTGAGCTGAGTTTTAAAGGAGCAAGAAATCCTAAAAGAGGGAGATGAGGAAAGAGTACATTCTAGTCAGGAGATGAGGTGGAGGTAGGGAGAGGGATAACAACAAAAACACAAAGATAAGAGACTGGGTATCATACCCAGTTTTGCTAACTCAAAGAGTACATGAAATAAAAATAATAGCACTCAAAACTACCCACTTTTTTTTTTTAAGAAATAACAATTTTATTTTTAGATTAATTTTGATATTATAGGTACTTCTTAGTGCTGAAATGCATCCTCCTTTTTCTATATCTAATAAAAATGATATCACATTTTATATAGCACTTTCCTTTTTTTTTTCTTGTTGGAACTTTTTTAAAAATGTTTTTTTTTTTTTTTGGCAATTGTTAATGCTGTAAAGTTACCCATGCATATATCCTGTAAATAAAAGGCTATTAAAAAAAAAAACTATCCACTTCTTTTGGTTTTTGTATGGCTCAAGGTAGATCATGGATGTTAAGAAAATTTCTAAAATTAAAAGGGCTTTAAAATAAAGGTCAAGAATCAATTTCCTTATTAGTCTTTACTGCATGTGGGGGCAGACCCTAGCTTCTTAAGGAGAAACAGATGGTGATGAGGTACACAGACTTCTGGGTCTAGAATCAGAAAGATCCAAATTCTTTGTTTAATATGTATTTTATTTATTTTGTTGGCTATTTTACAGTTACATGTAAAAAATTAACATTAATTTTTAAAATTAAGTTCTGAATTCTCTTCTTCCCTCCAGCCTCTCTCCAACTCTTTGAGAAGGCAAGTAATATAATATCGATTAGACGTGTAAAGTAATGTAAAATCTATTTCCATTTTTATCATGGTACAAAAGAAAACACATTCACATCCACCCCATACATGTACACCCCCAAGAAAATAAAGTTTAAAAGAGAATGCTTACATCTTTATTTAGACTCCATCTCTTCTTTCTCTGAGGATTAATAAATTTTTTCATTTAGCCCTTCAGAATAGTCTTGGATCCTCATATTGCAGACAATAGCCAAGTCATTCACAGTTGATCAATGTACAATAGTATTGTTGCTGTGTGCAGTGTTCTTCTTGTTCTGTTCATTTCACTTTGCATCAGTTCATGTGTTAGTCTTCACAAGTTTTTCTGAAACCGTCTTAGTCATCATTTTTTTAAACTAGCACAGTAGTACTCCATCACAATCATATACCTTGTTTATGCCATCCCACCAGTTGATGAGCATTCCCTGAATTTTCAATTCTTTGCCACCACACACAAAAAAAGTCACTATAAATATTTTTATTCAAATGGATCCATTTCCCTTTTCCTTAATCTTTTTGGGATACAGATCTAATAATTGTTGCTGGGTCAAAGGGTATGTACAGTTTTATATTTCTTTGAGCATAGTCAATTCAAATCCAGCCTCAGAAACTTATTAACTGTGTAATCCTAGACAAGACATTTAATTTCTAATTGCCTCAGTTTCTTCAGCTATAAAACGGGGACAATATCATCTGCCTCCTAGGGTTGTTATAAAGATCAAATGAGACATTAATTGAAAAGCAACTAGTACAGGGCCTGGCACATAGGAGAGGTTATATAAATACTTATGCTTTCTCCCTTTCCTTCCCCAATTGTAGCAAAATTTTTCTTTTTCTTTTCTTAGACTGAGAATTGAACTGAGTCGTGGGACTCAACTTACTTTCATATTTTTTTTTTTTTTGTTTATTTCACTTTTTTGTTTTTAATAAAGTTTGTCTTCTCTTTGCTACTCAAGAGCACATGTATTGGGGATCCAGTGGAATGTCTTTTCTCCATCTGGTGTTGTCATCTGATCCCTACTTTTGTTGATTTGTTTTGGTTCCTATTGGAGAATCCTTTCTGAGCTTTCCACAGAGACACAAACTAATTGGAAAGCAAAGCCTTTTTTCTATGGGTTTCCTAGTTCAGTGAATTCCCAGCTATATACATTATAAAGGAGAATTGTGATGTAGATGACTCGAAAGTAGATAATCCACAATCCATGCAGGTTTAGCCTGGGCACTGAAGATACCTTTAAAAAAAAAAAAAACAAAAAAACCCTCTCTCCACCAAATGAGTTTTGCTCATAATAGTATTACAATTACTTTCATTTTCCCTGGATACACTAATTAATGGGGAGGGAGAGTAGAAGGAAGTAAGTGAACCAATGAAATGCTAATTAACAGGGGGGAAAGAGTTTCGGATTAAGCACTGTCCCCAAAGTAGAGCCTCAGACTGCAGTACATCTACCACATTTATGAATGCTCTCTGGATTTTGTTCTGTTTTGTTTTTACATACTGTGATTCCTATCTAATTCCCTCATTTTTTTCTCAAGGACACTTCTTGAACTTTGTTTTCCAAGAAAGGAAAAAATAATTATGCTGGGAATGAAAAATTTCATTAAAATAGAGAGAGCTGAACTCAGAGGTGGGAAGCCCTGGATTCAAATCCCATCCATATCACATACTTGTTTTATCCTTGGCTCATCATTAAACCTCTCCATATCCCAGGAAGCTCTAACACTCTAACTTGTTGAGAAGGAGGTGGTCTTGATTGGTAGAGAAAGCTCTTCACAGGCAACTCACTGTACCAATGAGTGCAGATCTACTTAAAAAAAAAAAAGTAACAATTGTACAGCTTTAAGATCCACACACCTGTGTTGAGTGTATAGGCATTTCTCTTCATTTCTTTGTCCCCATGGTCAGTGGCTAAGGAATATTCATATTGATAAAATCTTGGAATCTCTTTATATTAGAAATTCCTTTTTTTCTCTCAGTCCCAGTGGATGGTGAAGAAGTCATTTCTATCTATACAGGGACTAGCAGAGGGGTGAAGATTGCTGATGACGTTTGAAAAATAATGGTGACTAAAAGACAACACTATTGTCACTATTGAACTAATTAAGCTTTAGCTAACTATAGCTACCTTAAGCAAATTATTAAGAGGAGACAGAAGGAGAATAGACAAACAGAGCAAGAATTTTTATGGTTGACTGGATGCCTGGCTCAGCTGTGATGGCTCACTCATTTCTGTCCCTTATTTTAACATGGTCAAGATGGTCATCATCAATCATCATCATCGTCATCATCGATAAGTCAACATTCACATATGTGCCAGGTCTTGTAATAACAATACAATTATTATCTCATTTGATCTTCACAACAACCCCAGGAGATAGGTGCTATTATTATTCCTGTTTTACAGGTGATGAAATTGAGGCAAATAGAGCTTACGTGACTTGTCCAGGATCACACAGCTAGTGTCTGAGGCTGAATTTGAACTCAGTTCTTTTTGACTTGAGGTTCTCTATCTCTTGCACCACACAACTGTACCACCTACCTGCCCCTCAACAAAATGCTATCTACCAACAAAATGAAGTAAGTTCATTAAGACTTCAGAGGACAGATCTTAAAAGTTTAGACTAAGTCCCACAAGATCCCTACTATCATGAGGGATTTTGAGTTAGACTGGGATCCTGTTGTAAATGTTCATCAAAATTTTTGAGGGCTTAAAAGGTCAAACAATTCACTAAAGTCTTGATGATTATTTAATTCAAGCACCACATTTGAGAGCTGAGGAACTGAGGCACAGAAAAGGGACATAATACACTAAAGGTTAAATAGCTGAAGAAAGCCATTATAGGAATTTGTTAATATGTTAAAATGAATGCTGTTTTCTTTTGCTTCTCAGCTAATGTACATGTGACCCCAGAAAAAGCTGGAGTTTATTCTGATTTGAGCATTTCTTGATCTGGCACCCTTTATTTGAAAATATGCTTCCAATCATTGGATAGTTGATCCTTTTTTCTTCCTTGCTCCTCTCCTCTTCCTCTTCACCTAGTGAACAAAAGCCAGGTGACACTGTCCTGTAAGCCGATGATACAGCAGACTTTTCCATTCCCCAAGGTCCCCAAGGATTGTGTGAAATCTTGCCAATAGGTGGAATTAGAGTCTTTTTTTTTTTTTTTTGAGATGCTCAATAATTAGAGTTTGTTCTTTCTTGTCCCATGAATAATTTGCCAGCCAAATCCAAGGTCACATTTGAAGCATGTTAAGGATCTTCACAGGGTGAATCCCTCCCTCCCCTTCCTGAGCCTTGTGGATCTCAGATCTCTTGATATTCTGTCCCTGTTTCTCAGGCTTTGACGTCAGTGGAATTGTATGAACAGAATCATTTTCAAACATGCTGTAAAACTCCTTACAAAGAAAATACTGCAGTAAGGAAAGGGGAAGTCAGAATATGTGAAAATGCAATAAACCTTGCTTTAATTACTCCCTTAGAAAGAAAGTTCTGGTTTCCAAGATGAACTCAAACAACAAAGAGGATGCATTTTGCAGTGAGAATGGGAATATCTCCAAGAATACTAGTCATTCTTCTGGACACCAGCTATTAGAAAAATTGGATCCACAACCCTCCCCTCTGAACTTAGCCAAGATTGTGGGTGCCATTCTAATGAAGAATCTCCCAGCATCACATTCTCACCTAGTGTAGAATGAATAGCTTCCACTGGAATTGTGGTGATTTCTTCTTCTTCTCTCTTAAAAGCATCAAGTCCTATGCTAGACTAGAGTATTTCTTAAAGATAAATGACCCCCAGTGGCCATGTTGTAGATTACTTAGTGCCAGTCAGACCTTTTCTCCCTGAGCAGGATTGAAAATGGAATTGTTTTTGACAGACGGCCCATGATAAATGATTTTCATAGTAAGAAATTGCTTTCAGTCCTGGACTTCTCCAAGTAAAAGCTGACAGGTGCATTCTGTTGTTCACATCCCTATCTCATGAAACAAGAGATGAGAAGTTTGTAGAGTGTCTCTTAGCCAGGATGGGTCAAGCAGTGAATGACCTTGGAGGAGAATGAAGGATATAGTGAGTGTGGTACCTACTTTGACAGGGATCTAGTAAAAACAAGAGCAACAACAAAAAGAAAAACAGAATCAAAAGAGACTAAGGGAAAAGGAGACAGAAGGGGGGAGGAATCATAAGCAGATTAGATGGCTTCTCTCAATTCTGAATGATTACTATTAAGATTCTTCACTAGCTCTGAGAGGGACATGAAAGGCCTCCTTCCTCTGCTCCTGTGAACTTTGAGCACATAGTACATTGTATGTGCTCACCACATTCACATGCATATAACATACACAAAGGTACTCCAAGGAACCTGGCGCAGGATAATACAAAGGGAAAGGACTTATGCTTTTTGATTTACCTTTTTATCACCTTTTATTTTTCTGAATTAGTACCATCCTCAGTTCTCTCCATGGCTAATAGATCTGGAGGTTCAAGACAGACATGTCAGAGCCATCTGTGCTTAGGATGATACCCAATAGAAGAGGAGAGCATGGAGGTCTGATTTTTGAGCTGTAGATAAAGAATACTAGCAGTTAGTGCTGTATAATGGGACTGTCCATTACTGTAGCATTTGGCGTGCTGCCTCTAGGACTCCTCTCTCATCTGCCAGGTTAATCGCTCCTATGGATTCCTGTAGTCACTAGGAGAAGGAGCCTCTCCTTTGGCACTATCTGATTGACAGAAAGTACCAGCCAACTCTGGGTGCTGCTACAGTGCCAACAAATGGCAAAGTGCTGATTAGGTCTGTACTTAGACAGGGAGGCTCAGGAGGTGCCAGGCTAGGATCCTCTTCTCGTGGTGGAATGTGCTGATCTCACAGCTGGCTCTGATGCAAATGGGAAGTACATGGGAAAATTCTCAGGGTGGGTTGGTCTCTTCTCGGGTCTCAGGGCATGGACTGCTTGGAGCTCTCAGTCCCTTATCAAATGTGAGCAAGGCATCTCTATCCAAGGAAGAGTAATAATGTGGCCCTAAGTCTCACACACTTTAGAAATGTTTTCTAAGAATCCCAGCAGTGTCCACTTAGTACACAGTTAAAAGCTTAATATATCATTCATTTATTCACTGCATGAATTCATTCATACCATTCATTATTTACTCCATTAATTCATTTATCCCATTCATTCATTTCCAGTTTCTGCTTTTGTAGGAAGGCAATAGTGTCCTATAAACAATCATAGGAAGTTCAAGCTGGATGGTAACTTTATAAAAATAGATAATGTGGTCCTGAGTCTTACATGCTTTAGAGGTATTTTCTAAGAATCCCAGCAGTGTCCACTTAGTACACAGTTAAAAGCTTAATATATCATTCATTTATTCACTGCATGAATTCATTCATACCATTCATTATTTACTCCATTAATTCATTTATCCCATTCATTCATTTCCAGTTTCTGCTTTTGTAGGAAGGCAATAGTGTCCTATAAACAATCATAGGAAGTTCAAGCTGGATGGTAACTTTATAAAAATAGATAATGTGGTCCTGAGTCTTACATGCTTTAGAGGTATTTTCTAAGAATCCCAGCAGTGTCCACTTAGTACACAGTTAAAAGCTTAATATGTCATTCATTTATTCACTGCATGAATTCATTCATACCATTCATTATTCATTCCATTAATTCATTCATCCCATTTATTCATTTCCAGTCTCAGTTTTTGTAGGAAGGCAATAATGTACTAAAAAGAACCATAGGAAGTACAAACTGAATGATAACTTTATAGAAATAGATAATGTGGCTTTGTCTTACACACTTTAAAGTGTTTTCTAAGAATCCCATCCGTGCCCATTTAACACACAATTAAAAGCTTAGTATGTCATTAATTCATTCATACCATTAATTCATATATTCAATCAATTCATTTTCTATCCTTAGCCTTTGTAGGAAGTCTGTAGGATCCTATGAAGGATTATAGGAAAGCCAAACTGGATAGTAACTTTATAGATACAGAAACCAAGGCCCTGAAAGTTTGACATTTGACAGGTATCCCATTGTAGCTAACAGTCAAAGTGGGAATTTGAATCCTGGTGCTCTGAACCCATTTTAATAAGCATTTCCCTCCTGTTAGGTTAGCTTAAGAATGACCCCCATAGGACAGAAGGGATATGGTTTTCAACTTAGGGCTAAGTTGATATGGTCCCATTATTTCTCCAAAGGTACCCTGGGTAAAAAAATCCCCCTTTACCCTACCTATCCTCAAGTTGTCCCAGAAAAAATACTCTTCCTCTTTAAGATTTCTTCCAGTCTACCTCTGTGCCTCTAGCAAAAATGGAATGTTACCACTGAGGTAGCCTTCAAAAAGAGATTGCTTCAACTTCTCTCCAGAATTGGGCAAGTAGGAGCTGCCATTCAAAGGAGGAGAGAAGAAAATGGAAATTCTTGTGATAAATCCGTCAGTTTAGGATATGAATCTTAAAGCCATAGTGATGTTGTTTAGAGCAGCCCCAGAGGCTCTTGAAGGAAGAATCTTAAGGCCCTCTATGAATCATTCAGGAGTAATTGCACTCCTCACTGAATCCAGGACTGTGTGCTGAGTGTTTCTAGGGCCCAAATCAGTTGCCTTGTCAGTCAGGAGAAAAGATGGAATAATTGACTCTCTATTTTTGGGAGCAGATAGATCTCAGACTAATTAGGAAGGCCATGTCCCAGGTGTGTCTGTGTCCGTTAAACTGTAACAGCAAACAAACATGGCAAAGCAGCTCTGAAAAATGGATGGTAGGGTTCTGGAAGGCAACATTTGGTGTTCTATTTCTCACTTCAACATCCCAAAGGAAGAAGAAATCTGAAGCAACTAGCAGGCCTGATATAGTCAAAGAAAAATGTTTTGGTCTTAGATTGTTGCCATTTGGGGCTACAGTCTAGAGTCGATTGGAACTGTCAATATTGTTTCCTTACATCCAGGCTAGTTAGACCTTATCCAGAGGTAATGAGACATAGCAACAATTTAGTTAGGAGAGAAAATAGAGGTCAGAGATTTTATATGGCCAATGATTTGAGAACATAGCCTAAAGGACTTCCTTTAACTCTTTACTTTTCCCCACCTCTAATACTTAGAGATTCATGTTCTGAATGGCTAGCAATGCTTTTTTTTTCCCTTAAATTCCTCCATATTTCAATGTTGGCTCTATAATTTTATCAGCAAATGAGGGTTCAAATTCCAGCCCTGTCACAAACCTGTATGAGCTCACTTACCATTTTTTCTGGGCCTCAGTTTCCTTCTATATAAAATAAGAGAATTGTGTTCTTTGATATTCTGTGGATACCACTGCTGCACTCAGGCTATTTTCTCATCTCTTACTTATAATACATGATTGACCCATCATCTGTTCTATTCATTCATCATCTTGATACTTCACTTTCCAGAAAATGAAGGATTCCATTGTGGTGTATAATTCCTAGTCTGTCATCCTTCCCCTATTTCTCCAGCTCACTGGTTATCCAGACTTTTGATATGTAGACTAATGACCATAAGGAGCCTCTCCAATGCTTCTATCACCTAGAGAAAAGAATTGAATATAAATCTCTAGATTACCTTATTTGGACTCTAGTCAAACTACATCTGAATTATTATATCCAGTCCTGGAGGTTCACATTTTATAGAAGACATTGTTTGAGCAGGAATGATGCCTGAAGAGGACAGTCAAAATGGTAAAAGGAGGAGAACATACTATATGAAGACTAATTGGAGAGACTGTGGATATAGGAATTGAAAGAAGAAGAGGAGAACTATTCAAATACTCAATTTATAGGAAAGCTCGACTCTTAATGGAAGAATTTGGAATAATAAATGGAAATTGCCATTTACTATTGCAGAGAGGCATACTGAGCCTTAAAGTAAAGAAAGCCTTCCTACAGAGCTACCTGAATGGAATGGATGAAAATGAAATGAAATAAACTAACTTGAAAGGCAGTTGGTGCTTCCTCACTGGACATTTTCTAGTAATAGCTGAATAACAGCTTTCTAGACACACCCCAGAGAGGATTTTTGTTCAGGTATTGTTTGGACTTGATGCACAAAGATTTACATCCCAATTCTGAGATTCTGTACCCATATTGTGCCTGTGTATGAATGAATATATGATGCTATGTGACATAGAAAAGTTATCTTGGATTATGAATATATTATGAATGCATTTAACCAAGATGAAGCCAATCAATCACTAAACATTTATTAAACATCTACTCTGTGACAGGCTTTGTGATAGGTGTTGAAAATAAGTGAAACAATAGAGAATGAAATAGTCCCTACATGTACACATCCATATATACACATGTATATACACACATAAGTATATATACACATTTATGTAAAGTAAGTACAAATATATGCAAAGTACTTAAATGCAACAGTTTGGGAGCACAAGCACTACTAGTTGGAGGCAGGGTGGAAATATAGAAGAAGGTGCTTTAGCTGTATCTTAAAGGAGCACAGGAACTCCACGGAAGAAATAAGAAGGGTAAGTTGACAGTGGAATCATTATAGGAAAGAGACTAAAA